>NC_141901.1:97731713-98332751 GCF_057802395.1 Ceratotherium simum simum
GGGTCTGCTCACCATGTCGGAACAGGAGGGTGGTCTTCCTTGAGTGCCAGCAATAACACCACCTTGGAAATGGAGGTGGAGACGCCAGCCTGTGTCTAATGCTACTCATGACGTTCACATGTGACTTTGCTCCGGATGAAGACTGTCGGAGAGAAAGGAAGCCATGGACTGGGAGGGAGACCCCAGGAGCTCAGGACCTATTACTGTTTCTGGGCCTGTATATTCAAATCTTCACATGTAAACCATGAGGACTATTTACTGTCTCCACTCACATCTGTCAGATGTCTTTTCCGGTTTTGTTTTTTGTTTGTTTCTTTGTTTTTAACTTTTAGGCCAAATTTGAATGGTCATTTCTAGAAAATTAGGACAAAAAAAGGGAATGGTTACAGATTTTAATTCATCAGGTTAGTCTGAAACATTTTCCTTTTTTTATTTTTAACTATGTGCCCCTTTTTTCCTCCAATTTTCTACTGCAGCCAGCATCTAAACAGTAGCGTTCATGAATATATTAAATTGTTGAAAGAATACACTAAAGCGAGAGAGCTGTGATGGATGGAGTGCGCGTGACACTGTGAGACGGGTGTTCGACTGACTGTGGAGTCAGAGCCCTTCACTCAGGCCCAGGTCCAGGCTGGGCCCCTTCTGAGCTCTGTTACCTCGGGCAGGTCACTTGACCTCTCTGGTCTCTCTAGGTCTGGTTCCCACCCTGTGACAGGAATATGCATCTCGAAAGGTCTCTGGGAGGATTAAATGAGGAAGGTAATTCAACAACTGTTACTTACCAGGAGCTTCCAAAATGCTGGCTGTGCAAGGCCTTGGGAGGCTACGTAATGGCACTTGGTAATCATTAACAAATGTGAGGAATTATTATAATCATAAAAAATAAAACATCATATTCCTGTGTGTTACCCAAATAGCACTGCCAAGCAATATAATTGTAGCTAAATGTATTTAAATCTTATTATATTCCAGACAGTGTACTCAGCTTTTTACATCGTTATTTAACCCAATACACAACCTCTGAGGCAGTGCTGTTAGTGTCCTCATTGTATAGACGAGGAAACGGAGGTTTACAGGAGGTTAAGTAACTCTCCACGGAATCTGTAAGTGCCAGAAGCCACATTAGAACTCAGGCCTACTTGCCTCTTCTTGCACCGACTAGGGCCAAATTCTTGTCCCCCACCGTCAATATTTGCAAGACTTTCAAATGTAACGTTAAATGTTTTTAGACAATATTGGGTGTGATGTCGTTCTCGGCCCCTGCGTTTCTCCTTGGTTCAGTCTTAAACAATAATCGAGGCCCGACACCGACGTTGCAGAAAGCTTTGGCATTAGACACTTTTGTTCCAGGTGCTCTCCTCTGCCACACGACCAGCCTCACAAGGTGCCAGGGGTGGGTGTGTTCCCCTTTACAGACGGGGAACGGAGGTTGCAGGCCAATGAGGGACTTGCTCGAGGCCTCACTGCTGCTGAGTGAGGGAGCAGCACAAGACCAGATCCCCCAGCTCCCTAGGCAGGTGAGGCAGGTGTTTCTACGTCTCCTCTTGCGGGAGGGGTGAAGGGATGCTGAGAGCCCAAACATGTGTAGCCAAACCCTGCATCTAAAAGACACAAGGAAGGATAATTCAGATTTATTGAATATGGAACATTTCTAGGGATTTTAGAAGGTTTTCCTATGTTTTAACTTATTTAAAAAAGATATTTTGAACAAATAAAACCATCCGTCAGCGCTCACCCGTCCATGCCTGGTACGTGCCTCACACAGTGAGCAATCCATATATTTGTTCAGGGAAGGAAAAGTTTCAGGTTCTCAGAGTAAACTCTCATTCTTTAGTATTTTTCTGGGAAAAAAGAGCACGCAGGATGTTTTCCAAGTCTATATGAGAAGCTGAAGATGCGATGTGGTGGAAGAACGTGTCTGCTTTGTAATACCTGGACTGGTACTGGTGTGCTAACCTTCAAGTAACTCCAACTGAGAAAATTTACATCAGAGAAGAACACACAACACACGAGTTTGGAATGGCAAATCCTAGCCAAAAAGCCGCCCTTGCTGCAGTCTTCCACCCCTTCCCCACGGCAGGCATTGCTCCCAGACCATGACATAGTTCCCTGCTGACCCTGGCCAGAGCCTGGAGTCCTCAGACACCTTGCTCCAGGCAACCACCACCAATCCATCAGAACTGACACTCACGCTGAAATCTATTTGTCATCCCTGATAGACTTAAAGGCTTTTTCTCTGGTGCCTACGGAAGACCGGAGAACCAGCTCAAGCCGTTTGTACGTCTCTTGGACTTTGCCAAGAGGACAGGAGGGGCGCAATCTATAAAGCTGTTCTTTGGCACCATTCTGATTTGGTTTAAACTTTATTAAAGAACTGTGGGCCCTGATTACAGAGTCTCTGAATGGGTTACTACGTGAGGCCGTGAAATCTCTTAGATACCTTTATAAATAAGCTAGATCCCCATCGGTCCAGAATTGTTGGGCATAGTCCTGCCTGTGGGAAGGGTTGAAACAAAATACCTTCTAGAGATCATCTCTGCCCCTATTATTGGGTTTTCTCCCCAGCATCTCTGAAACTATGTATGTATGTCCAAAGCTTCAAAGAAACCTCTAGCTCAAAAATTTTGTGACAGCAATTGGAAAAAGTCTTTCACCTACAATTAAGGGATGTCGTATGTGCATTTAAAAATATTTTCTAAAGTATACATTTGTAGCATATTAGGAATTTTAAAACAGAACTTCTTTTGTAACCATAACCTGTGTAACCCTTGCTATGATCCCACATGGTAGCCCTTAGAAAATATCATAATTCAATTTACTCCTAGAACTGATCAGCTAACTGACTAACATTAAGTCAAAATCTTATCTTTTCACTAATGCACTTTCTAGAGGAAGATAGTTAAAAGGACAGTAACCATGATTGTTAAACCATGTCTTGATTTCATACTGTGTCAATCTTAAACACAATCATTCGTGATTCTGAATTTCATCCAATTTTCCCGAGCAGGTATACACCTAGAAAAAGATGTTTTAATTAAAACTATTAAGCAGTATAAGCAGAGCTCTACACTAAAATCTTGGCTTGGAATGGCAGCAAATTAACATAAGATGCCAATCTAATAGGAGGAAAAGCATCCTAGCAGTTCTTGTCCAAGAGAGGGCCTGAAGAATTAACCGATGCACGTCAAAGAGCACGGATGTCCCTGTTACTGCATTCGTGGAGAGAGCCACCTTGAGGAGCACCAACATTGAAACCAACGAGAAAGATGGGCCCCTGTGGAGGAACCTAACCTACAGCAGAAAACCTTCATTGGGGAAAAAAAGAAAAAGGAGTTGACAGTGAGCTGTTTCGTTTTTCAAATACCATACATATCCAATAAACTCCCTAGAATGTTAATAATCTCTGTGAATCCCAAGAAAGAAAAAAATTGTACTTAGATAAAAATTATATCAGGCGTAAATCAAAAGTTTATGAGGCCAACTATGTATCAGTAATATTTCCCATTTTTGAATGCTTACTCTGTGCCAGGCGCTTTTCTAAGATGCTGGGGAAAAAATTACATATTTTTTACATATTAACCCCCACGACAATCCTGTGAGGTCGAAGAAGAAACGGAGGCACGGGGAGCTTGCTTGACTCGCCCCAGGTCAGGCAGTGGCAGAGAAGGCATTCGAGCTCAGTCCGTGTCTTCATCGTCTTCATCGTCACGCTCTGCTCCTCCTACTCTGTTTACAGACCCTTGCTTTGTTCTGTTTTGGAAAGAAGGAAGAAAGGAACCAGGATCTCTTCCTCCGCCTTTAAGCTGGGATGGGTGGAAATTTTCCATCACGGTCTTCTAAAATCGTACCAAAAAATGGGATAATTCTGGTTTTCACAGATTTACAGTAAAGACGGAACTAAGCCATCCAGATGTCATTGTGGGGACTGTATCAATAGGACCTAGTTTTTAAAGAAATTGATTACATTTTAAATGTCTGAACTGAGGCGTGCTAGTCATGCAGCTGATGAGGAGCCATGTGTAATTATTCTGAGGTTGGCTCAAAATGTGTACAGTCCTATTCCAGGAGGAGCCACATAAAAACAAATGACGTCGAAAGCCCAGGAGGTCAAGTACGAGGATCTGATTGACCCTCCCTCCCTGTATAATTGCAGGTTCACTCTCCCTGGATGTCTTCACGTGGCACTGTTGCTCTGCTGGAAGTTTTTCTTTGGTCAAAAACCAAAGCATTAACATTTTACTGAATATAGTATGTGAAGTTTCCATAATAAAAATTCACACACACACACACACCCCTCAGATGGGTATGGACCTCTACCATGAGAATTACCTGTTTATGTGGTTGGTTTACGTATTATTAAACCACCCGTCTGATCTCTAATGGCAGCCCTGCTGACTCCATCTGACCCAGTTTGACAATCTGGATAGAAATTGTAGGGTTGGCTGTTCAATGGCTGTGACTTTTAACAGCACTGCTTTTGGGCCTCAAATCAATTCTGTCTGTTTACAGACCATTTCACAGCCCTTTACCTGCAACATCACTTGTGTCAGTCTCATAAATACTTTGGTGTATATAATGCTTGAATTAGCATAATGGTTTAGGCTCTGAGCTCTGAGCCCAAAGAAGGACACGTCAACATGTTCTCTTCACTTAAGCAATTAAGAGCCATTATGCTGCTTCAGTGGAAATATCATCAAGGTTAAAGACAATCCCAAACAGCCCTCTCACCTTTTTATTCTAAGTCTGATAAATGAGGCATAGAAATTGAAATGTTAGTAAACAGTCCTACTTGCAAGCTCTTTTTGGATCATGCTTAATCAGACCCCCATTCACCAGACGTTTGCAACGGATTCAGAAATGTGTATATTGAATTGTTCGTTTGGTGCAAGAAAATAGAGTTTGCTGATTTTATTCCAAAGTCATAGGGAGCACTAATTTATTTTTGTCAGATTTTTAAAATTTTAGCACCAAGTTACATAAAAAATATTTCTATACTTTTATTATTGGATATGACAAAAGTTACATTTTTAAAGACGATAATGTTGCTTTGACTTTAAAACAAAGGGATATTTCCAAGGTCTTTCTATATTTTTTTCTTTTTAGATTTTTAAAAAATTAGCTTTATTGAGGTATATTTTGCATATAATAAAATTCAATTCTAAGTATACATTTTGATGAGTTTTGGCAAACGTACACAGTTGTGTGATTACCATTACAATGAAGATGCAGAATAGTTCCACGACCTGATGAAGTTGCTCCATGTCCCCTTGTAGGTAATCCTCTTCCCCACCCTGGTAACCAGTGATCTGCTTTTGATCGCCAGCCTTGTCTTTTCTAGACTTTCATATAGATAGACAGCACCCAGTCTTTTGTGTCTGGCGTCCCCTCTGTCTTTGTATCATGTCCCCTGTGTATTGCAGTGAGAAGGTGACGTGGGAAACAATGTGGGTGGGACGCTGGCTCCACCAATTCCAGCTCCACGACCTTGAGTAAGTTACTAAATTCTCTGGGCCTTGGTTTCCCCTTCTGTAGAATGGAGACAACACCCCCACGGGGTTTTTGGGGGGTGTAAATGAATCTGTGCATACACTTAGGGGGGCATCTAGAAAGCGCTTGGTAAGCACTGGCTCCTTAGATCGGTCAGGCTCCCTCCAGCCGCTGGGCTTGTTTGCTCACTACCGCTCTCACGACTGACTGAATCCAGCGACTGCAAAAGGCACAAGGGAGCTTCTTTAGGTTTTAGAAACATTCTATATCTCGACTGTAATGCTAATTACATAATTGTATACATTTGTCAAAACTCATCAAACTGTACACTTAAAATTGAATTTTATATGTAAACTATGTTACAATAAAGCTGATTTTTTTAATCTAAAAATAATAAAGAAATAGGGAAAGACTTTGGAAACATCTCTTCGCCTAAAAGTCCCACGTGATGAGGACACCCCCGACTCCCCGCTCCGTCAGCCGAGCTTTTGGCTTCATCAGCCGAGGGCAGCATGCAAAGCCTGTCCTAAGAACAGCACAGTTGATACCGCCAGCCAAAGCCTACACACAGCAAATGTTCTCTTCACCAACCACTGTCTTTGTGCTGACTTTTAAGTTTAAGAAGGCGTTGTGCAATGAGAGAGTAAAAGTAGCGTGAGAGAAAGACTCATGCGTGTGTGTCTGTTTAAGAGGGAAAAGGCAGTGAAGTGACGTGGTACTGACCATCATGAACTACCAGCTTCAAAATGTCACAAACAGCTTATTGGAGAGAGAAAACACTCAAGAAGATCTGAGCTCAAAGCAGTTCACTGACGTGTCACTTTCTTTGGGACACCTGCCCCCTCCCAGCAACACTCGCCCCACGCCGGGCTGGGTGCCCCTTCTCTGCCATAGCCGTTCTCACACTGCATTTCAACTCTTGGTGCCTGTGTCTGTCCTCTCCCAAGACTGTGCAGTCCCTGAAGATAAGTGCTATTTTTTGTTTCTTTATATTCTCAGCACCCTGAACAGCCCTTAGTAGGGGACTGGTAAACGTCTGACAGATAAATGAGGTCTTAACCATATTACCTCCATGCATAATATTACAAAAAACATGTACCCCAGGGTTTCTTTTAATAGTGATTTAGGTCCATTGTAGATGAGGATCTGAAGTAATAAGTGAGCCACTAAAAGGCATGAAAAAATAACCACCAAGGAGAAGATAATCTAGTAGGAGGAGCCCTCTCACCCCTAGGAGCCCTCTCACTCCTAATAGCTAAGAGAAGTGTCATTTTTTAAAAAATTATTTTATTGAGGTCATATTGTCTTATGACATTGTGTAAATTTCAGGTGTACCTCACTATATTTCAGTTTCTGTATAGACTGCACCTTGTTCACCACCAACAACAGTCCAGTTATTATCCGTCTCCATACATATTTTCCCCTTTACCCCTTTCGCCCTCCCCCAACCCCCTCCTCCTCTGGTAAACACTAATCTATTCTCTTTATCTATGTGTTTGTTTATCTTCCACATATGAGTGAAATCATACGGTGCTTGTCTTTTTCTGCCTAACTTATTTCATTCAGCATAATACCCTCAAGGTCCATCCTTGTGGTCACAAATGGCACAATTTTGTTTTTTTTATGGCTGAGTAGTATTCCATTATATGTATATATATATACCACATCTTCTTTCTCCATTCATCCATTGATGGGCACTTGGGTTGCTTTCACATCTTGGCTATTCTGAATAATGCTGCGATGAACATAGGGGTGCATAAATCTTTTTGAATTGTTGATTTCATGTTCTTTGGATAAATACCTGAAACCAAAAAACTCCTGGAAGAAAACATAGGCACTACACTCTTTGACATCGGTCCTAGCAGTATGTTTTTGAATACCATGTCTACCAGGCAAGGGAAACAAAAGAAAAAAATAAACAAATGGGACTACATTCGACTAAAAACCTTCTGCAAGGCAAAGGAAACCATGAACAAAACAAATAAAAACAATGCACCAACTGGGAGAAAATATTTGCAAATCATCTATCTGACAAGGGGTTAATTTCCAAAATATATAAAGAACTCATTCAACTCAACAACAAAAAAATGAACAACCTGATCAAAAACTGGGCAGAGGATACGAACAGATATTTTTCCAAAGAAGATATACAGATGGCCAACAGGCACACGAAAAGATGTTCAACATCACTAATTATTAGGGAAATGCAAATCAAAACTACAGTGAGTTATCACCTCACGCTCGTCAGAATGGCTATAACTAACAAGAAAAGAAATAACAGGCGTTGGAGAGGATGTGGAGAAAAGGGAACTCATACACTGCTGGTGGGAGTGCAAACTGGTGCAGCCACTATGGAAAACAGTATGGAGATCTCTCAAAAAATTAAGAATAGAATCACCGTATGATCCAGCTATTCCACTGCTGGGTATTTATCCAAAGAGAAGTGTCATTTGTCTTTCACTCCCAGAGTCCAGGGTTTGGGCAAACATGTGCCTTAGGAGTTCTGAGTCCAGGTTCCAGAACCCAAGGACCTGGGTTAGATTTCAGCCCTGCCAACCTCTGCGACCTTGGACGAGTTACTAAACCTCCCTGAGCTTCAGTTCACCTGTGTCTTCGCTTCTCGTCTGTAAAATAGAAGAAATAATAATGATACCTCTTCCATAGGGTTTCTGTGGAATTAAATGAGATGGTGCATGTACAGCATGCAGTGCAGTGCCTGGCACATGTGAACACTTACAAAACGTGAATCTTCTAGCATGTCTCAAGAGTGCAGACTCTGGAGTCCAACGGATTAGATTTGAATCTCAAATCATTCCAATTCTGCCTTTGTGAACCTAGACAGATTACTTATAACCTCAGGTTCCGCAAAAGCAAAATGCCGATGATAGCAGTACCCCCCACAGGGTTATTTTGAGGATTAAATGAGATAAAGAGCGCAGCATGGTGACTGGCACAGAGTAAGTGGTCGATAAATGTGAGTTACGATCCTAGTCCGACAGGACCTGGCTCTACTGTCACCACAGGAGCCCTGCTCCTCAGCAAGAAGGTTTGAGGTCAGATGACCTGGGTTCTAAATCTGTCTTTGCCAAACTCCTAATTGTGCACAAGGCACCTCGTCTCCCTCAATCTGTTTCCACCTGTAACATGGAGATGAGAAGCCCCACTTCACTGGCTTGTTGCCAAGATTCAATGAGACCATATGTAGGAAGGCGCCTGATGTGTAACAGGTGTCTGTTGAATGAATTTTAGTTTCCAATCCACTTGCCCTCTCTTTCTACCCATCCAGACATCTTCTACTCTTCAAGACACACCTAAAAATCCACCTCATTCTGGGGCTGTCTCGCACTGACCCCCCTTGCACTCATCTACTGTTCTTATTTTGCTGATTCTGTAAATCAGTCCTCTCTCTCCATCTGGACCAATTAATCTTAACCTCTTCTGAGTCACGGACCCCTCTGATAATCAGATATTTCACCGACTCTCTCCTCAAAGGTATTCACATATACATGAAAATTTGCAAATAATTTCAAGATGCTAATATCCCCTGAAACCTCTGAGAGCAGTGACTGTGTGGTACCCTTTGTGTCTTCCGGGGCTGAGGACGCAGAAGGTCCTGGGTGATGGACATGAACCTCCTGCCTCAGAAGGTAAGTGGTGGCAGCAGCTGCACAGAAAGGAGCAGGCTGCTGACCCAGGCAGAGAGTGAGACGCTCTTTATATCATCTCGGGCTTTAATTTTCCCAAAGCAAAGCAACTTGAAGCTTCGTTCTGACCTAAGGATGGGACACAAATATTGGAGCAATAAATAGACATATGGAAAGGTAACCGTGAAAATATTCCATTCCTGCACCATAGATGTGTCCAGTCCACAGAAGCCAAAAGGGTCCCCCTCTCCTCTTATCTTCAGGCACAGATCATAACTTTTCCCTGTGCTTTGCAGCCTCTCATTTCCCGTTAAGGACTGGTTGTTTAGTTTGACTGGTTTTTTTTTTTACTTAACGGCCTTTGGGTTTACGATAAAACAGTTCATTTTTGTCTCTGCTCATGCAAAATTCTTTGACTGTCGTTTTCCTGTCTATCATTCTCAATCTAGCAAAAGAGATGGCACATGTAGGACGTAAGCAGAAAGAGCCCCGACCTGAATTCTCGCATGGCTCTGAGTACCGGCTGTGTGACCTTGGGTAAATCACCCGTCTTTGGGGTCTGTTTCCTTCTTCATACAACGTGGCGATCTCTCCCAGCCCTAACTCTCCGTGATTCTGAGACATGGCAGTGATTCATGGTTGGAACTAGAGGGTTGTCTAAAAGCTTCACTGTCATACATGATAAATATGTGGAGAATGGCTAGGAGGGATGGGTTTTATTGGTTCAATTAATAGATTAAATGAGAGTTGCCGTATTTACCACATAAAGTTTTCTAAACCATCCGAGAAAACATGCTTGACACTAGACAACAATAAATATAAGCTTTATTTCTTTGATGATTCAAAAATCTTATGGATCTTGTGTCCAGCGTTCAGAACTACAAAAGAAAAATGCAATTTTCCATGCTTTCGGGTTGTGGTGGTTTGGAAAAACTGGAGCAGTAGGTCTAACCAGCGGGGTCTGTGTCGTCAGATCACCTATTGCGCTCCTGCTGCAAACCTGTAGAACGCGGCTAACAGAGAAAGCAAAGGACACAGTCAAGGCTGTCCTCGCTGTGCTGAGTGTTCTGGCAGAGAGTTATCATCCAAACATCCTAACATTCTGACATTCTAGTAAGAAGACTAGCCTACCACAACACTGGAAGGAGGTGAACAGACGGTTTCTACTTTTATTCTGCCTGCTCGGACTGTGCAAGAGCAAAAAAGATGACAAATAGCCGGAGAGAATTTCTTGACATCGTGCTTAACTGAAATTTCAAAATAAATCAGCTGGGCTCACTTTTAAAGACCTACAACTAAATTATCATTGGGTCATTTTGTTCTGCTCCCAACTGGGTTTCTGAGGGGCAGGGAGTGAGATACAACGAGATCTGAAAATGGGCCACAGTACGCAAACACTGCAGTGTGGTTTGATTTAGTCCAACTCTCATGTAATAACTTTCTTTGAAGTGTGGGTTGAGGAGCAGGTTAGGAGCCTGAGGCCACAAGCTCGTCTTGCTCTTGTTACAACTCTGACGCCCTGCAGTCCCCGCACTATATATCAGGGGCCTGGCACCGGAGTCCCCAGCTGATCAAGAGTGGAGCCCTCATTCCCTGCACAGCAGAGTGGCTGCGAGACAAACAACAACAGGGTTGTGTTTGCCTGGGAAATCCACTCGATAAAAGGACACAGGTGGGTCTTCGAGGAGCCTGTGAGCCAGAGGAAGCCTGACACTGCTCTCAGCTAAGGAAAGAGGTGAAACCCACCTGCCTGGTGCAAGGTGGCTAGTCTCCCGGACCCAGGGAGAGGCAGGGCACGTTTTCCGACTGCTGACTGGCCTCCCTCCTTCTCCAGCTTCGGGAATTGCTCCTTCTCTGCGGATCCTCTGACCTGAGCAAATCTTCATTTTATTTATTTATTTATTTATTTTGAGGAAGATTAGCCCTGAGCTAACATCTGTGCCCATCTTCCTCTACTTTGTATATGGGACGCCTACCACAGCATGGCTGACGAGTGGTGTAGGTCCGCGCCTGGCATCTGAACCTGCAAACCCAGACCGCCAAGGCAGAGCTCGCCAAACTTAATCACTACGCCACGGGCCCGGCCCTGACCTGAGCAAATCTTCAGGCACATCCCCACTCCTCTTTGGTCTGATTTGTCCTCAGCAAAATGAGGGGGTTGGACGAGTGATCTCTTAGGCCCCATCTGACTCCAATATTCGATGATTCTGACCCCAAGACAGTCTTGTAGCCCCCAAGGGACTGACTTCCTTCCTTCCATGGTCACATATTTTCCAGTAGCCTGAGTTAGACCCTTGGAGCTGAGTGGGACCAAAGATGATTCTGGAAAATAATAATACCTGCACACTTCCGTAGAACTTGTTAGATGATTTTACATACAGTATCTCATTGGATCCTTAAAAAAAACACCTTTGAGGGAGGAAAGGGTATTATTCTCTTCATTTGATAGAGGATGGAAGCTATGCTAAGGGAGGTTAAGTCATACCTGCCAAGGTGAAAAGGGTTCCGTAGACGGGGTCCAGATCTGAAAAGAAAAAAAACTCCAAAGGCAAGTTTCTGAGGCTGGATGAAGCGCATACATCCAGTAAAAGACACGTGAGGAGTATCGTGGGAGCAGTGAGCGTCTGGGAATCTGCCTCTGAATTCAGGCATATTAGAGCCGCCAACGTGAACTCTGTTTGGAGAAGAGGCAACATTCCAAGGAGAGAGCTCAGAGGTCGGAACTGATCTCACTGCCAGGGCAAAGACGACTCTAGGGGACAAGGGTTCTTCTTTAACTCCTCACGCAGCGCTCTGAGGAGAGAACAGAGGGGTGGGGGTGAAACTCATCTTAGGTAGCTAGTGGAAGGTCACCAGTTCAAGCCAGGGACACTAGTGGAGGGCTGGTGGGAAGTGACGATTTGGGCAGAGTACCAACTTTATGCCAAGTCCTCAACAGAGCTTATGGCTGTTGCTTACAACCTGTATCATCTTTCATCCCAGCCTTGAAGGAATCCTGTGGCAAGTTAGGGAGCCTGTAAAAATCCTACAGGTAGGGTGAAATAAATAGGGTCTGTAACAGTGAGGAGGTATTAACACACACACACACACACACGCATGCACACACACGCACTCAGAAGGTAAGGCCCTCCTCGGGGGCCTTAATGAAAGAACAGCTTTCTTTCCCCAAGAATGAAAGAACAGTTCTTGGGGGTGGAGGCCTCCCCATCCGAGCACAGGCCTGCTGGAGCAGAGGAAGCACTCCGACGACTAGAAGCAAAATGAATGACGACATCAGCAATAGTGTGGCAGTGAGCAGCGAGCAGAGGAGTGACAAACTCCAGAGATGCAGGGAGTCAGCCCCTATCACCGGGAGCGACAGCGGGGCCGCGGCTGCAACAACAGCGGCGGGGGCAGCAAAGTGGGGCCACACCAGCTGCTGCAGCAGAACCACCCTCCGTTACAGCTCCGGAGCTCTCGGGATTAGGAAAAGGTCAGACAAGAAAGGAATGTGAACAGATGAAGGCGAGGAGGGGATGCAACCAGCAGTAAACCTCGAGGAAAGCTTATCAAATTTGCAGATGACACAAAACTAAAAGCATGCTTCACATGAGTCTTGGATCAGTAAACTTCCCTCACAGACGAACTCTGGTCTACAGACCCAAGAAGGTGAACCTTAACATGAATGTACGTAAAGTCCTGCACACACACTCTAAAAATCAGTCGAGCTGGACAGGATTGACACGGTAAGAATGAGATGTGACAGGATTAGAAAGACTTAGCTTAGGGGTTTTGGTGACCAGAAACTCAGCAGGTGCCAATGATTTGGCTGCTAAAAAAAACTAAGAACCTCAGGCGACACTGATGAAAATACCCGTCCGGACCACTGGGCTTTCGTGGCCAGACCACGTGTGCAGTATTAGGATGATGGTTGGCGTTGCATCTGCAGAGGAGCACTGATATTTTGTGTTTGTCCTCAGGAGCAGGACCAAGACGACAAGGGGTCCAGAAACCATGTCCCACAAGGGGCAGCTGGAACTGAGGACACTTAGGGGATGCAAAAGTCATCGTTAATTCCTGAGTGCGATCTCTTCTTGAAAAGGAATCACACTTATGTGGCCTTATGGGATATGACCAGAACCAAAGAATAGAAGGCCAATTTTGGCTCAGTGTAGAATAGAACTTTCTAATAGAATTGTTCCAAGGTGGAAGGAGCTGCCCTCAGGAGTGGCAAAATCCCCATCACTGGCAGTGACTTTCAGTTGAGGCCAGATGACTTTCTGTCTGGGATACTATAGAAATGGCGCCTGCATTAGGAAGAAGCTTGGACTACACGACCTCTGACACTCCCTCCAGCTCGTAGAGACCAGCTCAGGGTTCTCTGCCTTGGAAACCAGCCATTTGGTGCTGGAGGTAAGACCCCAAAGGGACCCTGCTCTACCCTGGGCCTATGGGGTATAGAGTTCCACCACAGCTCTGTTCTCAGAATCCTTTCTCAGCAAATGATGAGGCTCCAACTTATTTAGAATCTGGGGATAAGAAATGTACTTTTATGAAGCAAATAGGTGTCTTCCTTCCTCCCACCTTCTAAATGCGATGAATCAAATTCGTTCTGCTTAAGTCTTAAGAGTGTCTCAAAAGCCCTTTCTCCTTCCCCATCTCCAGGAACCCTGCCTTACTTCAGGCCATCATCATCTCCCCCAGGGCTTTTTCAATAGCCTCCTAGGTAGACTCCTTACCTCCACTGTATCTTCTTCAGCAGGCAGTTGTTTTTAGAGCCACGCTTCCATTTTGAATAGCTCCCACTGACCACGTGGGATAGTACCAGCTCCTAATGTTGCATGGAAAGCCTGCAGCCTCATGTTCTGTGACTTCCCACACACGCCAGCATCCCTATACACCCACACACCCACACACACACACACACACTTTGTACTTCAATAGCACCACACCATCTATAATTTTCTGCACACACCATGCTGTTACACATCTTTGTGCCTTTGCACGTGCTGTCCCCGTATTGGAAATACCTTTGCCCTCTCCAGGCCCCACCTTACTCACCAGAATAACTCCTATTTATATCTTTCCACACATCAAAGCTTTGCTCAGGCATAACCCTTTAAGAAGCCTTCTTTTAACTTCCTCCCCAAACTTACACCATCTCCCACCGTTAATCACTCCTTCCTTGCTACCTCTGTACCTTTGTACGTGGCTCTATTACGGCATGTATTACACCGCACTGAAATGCAATTATTTCCGTGTCTGTCTTCGCCACTGTTCTTTGGCTTCTCAAAGGCTGAACCAAGTACTGTTCATCCACAAATGCGTAGCACTCAGCAGAGTGCTTAGCACACAGTACATCCCTGTGTTTGCTGAACTGACCTGACAGAGGTGTCTTCACAGACATGTCTATCCTTTGCTGTGATATTGAACTTTGTATTACAGAGCACGTGAACACCGAGTTCTATAGTGGAAAACAAAGTTAAACTTTGAAAATGCCCAGTAATTTTAAGTTAAATGGAAAGGTCCCAAGGCTAAAAAAAAGGCTTAGAATGGAAGAAGGGGAGATTTTAACGTACACATTTCTATCACCCTTGTTGCTTTTGTCTTGAAAAGCCTTAATCAGGAAGCTGGTTGCGAAGAACATTGGGTTTCTGGTCTTGGCATTCCAAAAGGGAGATTCTCAACTCAGAACCTAAAGCACTTATTTTATTCCACAAAGATTTCCTGAGGGTGTACAAAGCATGGTGCTAAGCACTGTGGTCATCCAAAAGGGGTATTTTGAGGCTAAAATGAAATAGTAAAAGAGCTCTACTCTATAGAGTCATAGGGTTATTAATATGCATCAGAAGACCCTTTGCTTAATTATCCTATACAATGCACAAGAACAACTTTATAACCAGAATAAAATAATAGTTTACATTTACTGAGCACTCACTATGTGCTAGGAATTACTCTAAGCACTTCATTCATTCATTCGACAAACATGTATTGAGGTCTAATACGTGATAGGCACTGTTCTAGGTGCCAGGAATCCAACAGTAGACAAAACACACAAAAACCCTGTTCCTCCCAATAAACAAACAAACAAACAAAACATATAGAAAGCCAGATGGTGGTAAGTGCTATGGAGACAGGAAGAGCTGGAGGGGAGGGGGCGTGGGTGTGGGGTGGCAGCTCTCACTGAGGCTTCAGAGAGGACATCAATGAGCAGGTGACATGTGAGCAAACACCTGAGGGAGGCTAGGGAAAAAGCCACGAGAATGTCCCTGGGAAGGGAGTTCCCGGCAGAGGGCAAAGCAAGTACAGAGACCTCGGGCAGGAGTCGGTCGGACGTGTTCAAGGAACAGGAGGCCAGTGTGGCAACCAGTAACTGAGGCAGAGTGCGTGACAGCAGAGTTGGAGGAGACGAGGCCAGCGGGGTAACCGGGCACCAGAACGTGAAGGGCCTTGTGAGCCATTATGAGGACTCTGGTTTCTGTACGGAGTGACGTGGGACACCATTTGAGGGTTTTGATATGATTTTTAAAAGATCACTCTGTTTGTTATGTTGAGAATAGACTGTAGGAGGGCAAGGGCTGAAGTACAGAAGCTATTGCAATAATCCAGGTGAGAACTGACGGAGGCTTGGAACAGGAGGGTAGCAGTGGAGTGTTGAGGCGAGACTGGTTCCTAGATACATATTTAAGCAGAGATGGCAGGATTTGTTGATGGAATTGATACAAGGTGTGAGAAAGAGAGAGACAGGAGTCAAGGATGACTTCAAGGCTTTTGGCCTGGGCAACTGAATACATAGAGTTGCCATTTATTCAGACAAGGCTGTGGAAGAGGCAGCTTTTGGGGGGTGAGCATGGGGAGGAGAAATCAGGGGTTTAGCTTTGATTGTGTTAATTTGAGATGCCTATAACACATCCAACTGGAGGTGTGAAGCAGTTAGTTAAGGGGCGAGATTCAAGCTCGAGTTATAAATTTGTAAGTAGCCACCATATAGATGATATTTAAAGTCATGAACCTGGAGGAAATCATCGAGGAGTATCAGCACAGAAGAGGGGAGAAAATGACTAAGGACTAAGCTCCCGGGCGCTCCACTTACAGATGAGAGCAATGAGGAGAACGCCAGGAGGAGCAGCGGAGGAGGAGAAAACCAGCACAGCAGAGGATCTTGCAAGCCAAGCGAAGAGTGTTTCAAGAAACAGAAAGTGATCAACTGTGCTGAATAGCGCTGACGGGTCAAAGAAAAAAAGAACTAAGAATTGATCACTGCATTTAACAACATGGACACGAGAGAAGTAGGTGGACACCAATAACATTGATCCACTTAAGAATCCCAATTCTATACGATGGGGATTACTGTCACCCCCCAGAGATGGAAACTGAGGCACTGGAAGATTAAGTAATTTGCACAGGGTCACACAGCAAGAGAGTGGCCAAGCTGGCATGTGAACCCAGGCAGTGTAGCCCTGGAGCACATCCTGCTTGGGGAAATAGGGAAAACAGGTTTTTATGGGAAGTTGACTAAACGGCAAAGACAAGACCCTAAAATATTACTTTAAACCCATTATGCTGAAGCTCTATTTCTAATCCTGCACCTTGATTTAATCTGCCGTAGAGCTTTTTGTTCCAAGTCAGGAAAAAAGCATTGGTTGACTTCCAAAGTCCATTTTTATGGAGACTTTATGGATGCTTTCTTAATAACCATGACTGGCCTGTTAGCTCAACTGGTTAGATCCCAGTGATGGACACCAGGGGTGCAAATGCATTCCTTGACATGAACCAGTCAGGTTTACCAGAACAACTACGTCTTGTGGACATGAGCTAAACTCTTTGCCTGGACAAATATCTCATATGCAGGTTCAGTTCTCAGATAATTATAGCATGTGTTCTATTGCCAAGGTATTACTAGTACCTCTTTCCTGCTCAAAGGACGTGTTCTTTCTTTTTCAGTGCTGAGGAGAGCGATAGTTTATGTGCCCACATCTTCACAAGATGACAGCATCTTCCACAGCTCAGATTTCTAAACTAATATGTCTCTATTTTGGAGAGTAAAGAGCTGCTCTTTATAAAAGCGGGATAGACTATATTCTGGAACCAATTGGATGGAGACCAAACCTGAATCAAGCATTAGCAAGGGTCGGAGCCCACTATTCAGGGATAGCTTTGAATAAATCTGGGGAAAGGAAATTTTAACCAACTGTTTTATATAATTTTTAAAATCAAGTCTACCTTTTGAGGAAGCATTACTCAGCTAGTAAGCTACAAGGCTCAGGGCAGCTGATACTGGTTGATAAAAACCCCCAGGTGTCAATCACAATTTAAACTTCCAAGACCTCACCCAGTAAACTCATTCCTTAGGAAATCCTGCCCTGGCATCTGCCCTTTTATTAGATCTTGTGGCCAAACTCAGTTGTGCCCACATGGATTTATTGTATCTACATTTTTGGAGGTAATGACAAATTTACAATAAACTTTATATTGGCATAATTGTGGGTGGTCACTTTAACTTGCATTCTACATGTTGAATCACTAATTTGGATACAGTGTTTTGACCACTTGACAATCTTTGTCAAGCCTGGTTACATCTGAGATTACGCTGATCAGTACTCTGAAACCCTCATGCAAATATATAACTAGAAGGTATCCCTAGCTCTCTTTTTCATCTCCCTTAAATCTCCAATTTCCCACAATTCCCACAGTTAAAATAACTATTTGTCTATTTTTGTTGTAATCAGAGGACAAGACTTCTTCCAATTCACGGGCCACATCACTAGTGGTACTATTCAATTCCCCCTTCATTCCAGGTCATATCCAAGGCTTGTCTCAATGTTGCCATCTGTGATAAATGATGATCAGCAACAGGCAGACATGTGAATTCAGGCATTATAGATGCTATGTAGACACAGAAAAAAGAAGTTTTAGTGAAGGAGTCTTTCAGGATCTGTCTTACACCACCATCAACCCACAGCCAGGTCATGTTCAATCAAGGTCACACCCACATTCTCCTCCTGCTCTACACTTGCACCACGGCGCCATTTTGCCCTGCCAGATAACTCTTGCTGGGTAATTCTCCTCACTGTCTCACCAGGCCAAGTATCTGACTATCAGAGAAAATAATAAGAACCATCATTGCAAAATTTATGTACACTCAGTTTCTCCTTATTTCTTTTCAACCAGCATGGGTGGGGGTGGGAGGGGATGAAAAGCAAAAAAACATCGTCCGAATGATATAGCATCAGCTTAATTTTTCCAGATAGATCCAATACTGGTTCTCATAAACTGGACAGAAAATTTGCCCAACAAAAGAAGGGTTCTAATCAGAATATTGTGAATATAATATAAGAGGAAGTTTCCTACTGACTGGCCTCTTTCTTAGGTAGAAAGACTTAGAACAGCTTATGGAACATTTCAAAATGATGTCTTACAAGCATTCTACCCCTTTTTAAATCACACGTAGCCCTTGAATACGAGGAGGAAACAGGCTGGGCGGTTTTAAGTCCGTCCACAGCTGGTAGGAGATAGGATGCATTTAGCCATATCCACCACCACAAAGGTTGGTTCCCCCACAAACCTCCCCAGCAGCACATGGATGGAAATGTGGATTTTCTTTGCAGCAGAGAAGCTTATACATAATACTGTTACTATCCTAGGCACCTATTAAATATGATTGAAACAACGCCCATTGGAAGTCTTAAAACCTTAACCACCAGTTTTACTTCTAAAATAAAGTAAACTGCCAAAAGTTCTGATAAAAGTGACAATTTATATTTTTAAGTAGTACAACTGGAATTTTCCTATAGCTGTAGACAAAGGAATTCTTACTCAGATAAGTAGAAGAGCACCAATAAATTTAAGGTAGCTTATGCAAGTTAGGCACTAATGAATGTCATCTTCTGTTTTGTCATGAAAAAAGATCTTTCTGCTGCTAAAGGAGACTGATTTAGATTATGAATAGCTGTAGTGATTTGCAAAAATGGCTCCAGAGAGATAGAATGAGACTCCATATACTCATGGCACTTGAGGTTTCTGCCCTTTTTGTTGAAAATTAATTTGTCCTGTGGGTTATTGGATTCTAGCTCAGCCAATGTATATTGCTCAGTCATCACAAATTTACTTAAAATTTAGTGTAGCTGAAGTTCATTCAACAAGACAAAAGTCTACAGTTGAAAGCTTCTAAAAATCTTTTTAAAAAACTGGCTAACAGTGTAATTGAAAGTGCTGGCGTCTAAGTAGATTCACATAATGTTTTGCAGGTATCAATATATACTATATTACTATGTTAGAAATAGATTTTTCAGTTGTTTCCCAAGAAAAAGCAGATAGGGGGGATTTATCATCCTTTGGTGAAAGGACGTTTTGGTTGAAGCTTCCATATTCCAAAATAACATAAATCCCTAAATTCAGACGAGATTCTGTAACACATACCGCATAATTCAGCCATCCATATATTTTACATAATTTCAAAACAAATATTTTTAAAAGCAAATAGGATATACAACTCCTAATGCTTCCAAATCCCAAATACATGACACTAGAAAAGAAGCGAAAGTACACAAATTCTGTCTGCCTGTTTCAGCAGCTCCAACCACAGGCAACGCACTTCCTCCTTGGGAGGCTGCAGCCTGGACCCCAGATCAGGACACAACTCACTTCCTCCTTGGGAGGCTGCAGCCTGGACCCCAGATCAGGACACAACTCACTTCCTCCTTGGGAGGCTGCAGCCTGGACCCCAGATCAGGACACAACTCACTTCCTCCTTAGGAGGCTGCAGCCTGGACCTCCAGATCAGGACACAACTCACTTCCTCCTTAGGAGGCTGCAGCCTGGACCCCAGATCAGGACACAACTCACTTCCTCCTTAGGAGGCTGCAGCCTGGACCCCAGATCAGGACACAACTCACTTCCTCCTTAGGAGGCTGCAGCCTGGACCCCCAGATCAGGACACAACTCACTTCCTCCTTAGGAGGCTGCAGCCTGGACGCCCAGATCAGGACACAACGCACTTCCTCCTTAGGAGGCTGCAGCCTGGACGCCCAGATCAGGACACAACGCACTTCCTCCTTAGGAGGCTGCAGCCTGGACCCCAGATCAGGACACAACTCACTTCCTCCTTAGGAGGCTTCAGCCTGGACGCCCAGATCAGGAGGGCCAGAGTCAGGCACGCTTCAGCCTGGACCCCCAGATCAGGAGGGCCAGAGTCAGGCACGCTTCAGACGGAGATCAGGACACAAATCACTTGCTGTTGACAAAAGGAACACCGGTTTAGTGGCCCTGCTCCTTTACCCAACAATAATGAGAAGAAAGGAAAAGGACGTATTCTTCAAAAGGGCCTATCATGAGAAGATATGAAGGAGACATAAAAAAAAGAAACAGCTAATTGTGGGAAAGAGAGCAGTTTTTAATTAATCCTTCCCTTAAAGGGATTTTCCTTAATATAACCTACATTTTTTTATTTTTGCACATTTAAATATGTATATTTAACACATTAAACACATTTAAATATATGTGTTTGACAGTCTTTTTTCCCTTTGAAAATCTAGATGAAGCTCCACACTTATTTAATAGCTAAAACCACACTAGAGACCCTCAGCTGTCATTAGGGCCATTGGGGCAGCTCCTAATTAAACCGAAACACAGGAGGCAACAAACACTATTTGTTCATTTCATTTACAGTTGAAAGATTACTAGATAATAAGACTGGTTCTATTGAAATATTATATCACAAAGTAATTAAGAGCTGAACCTAAATGGTAAAAACATTAAGACGTTATCATCTCATTAAGGAAAGAAAGCAAACACTGCTTGGGGCGACCTAAACCATAGTTCTGGGGGTGTTTTTCAGAAAGCGGCTTCTGTTTTATTCCTTGCACTTAGATTACAATTGACCTACACAACTGATGAAGTTCAAACTCTGAAGCCATCAGCTCTTTGCTTGAGATGCAGCTGCACAAAACGAGGTCCCGAGTGCTAACCCGATCCGGACACAACGGACTGGAAGTCTCAGATTAATAAACCTCTTCCAGTGGAGGGCTAAATAACTTTTACAGTTTTATCTATGCTTATTTGTTCCTTTGGAGATTTATGGTCCTCACAACAGATATGCATCTTATCTTTCACTTTCTAGATCAAAGAGAGATGATTTTAAACAGACTTCTGACTGGCATAATCTGGAATTGCAGATGATCTCAATTTTTTAAAAAATGCTGAAAGTGAACTTGTAAGCCAAATGAAAATGACTTTGTGCATGTCAGGTGCACAGGAGAAAAATCTGCATACGGCTAACCAAGGCTGACCTTCTATTACCAATACTGATGCTCTCGTCCGGCCCTGAATCAGCCAGGTGCAATCTGCACATGCTCAGCCAGGAATTAACACTCTTCGTGCTGCTGCTGCTTTAACCGATTGATGCTAAAAGTTTAGAAAATAAAACCTAACCAGCTATTATTACAAAGCGCCTTTAACCAAGCCTTCTCCTTTGAAAGCAGGATCCTCAATTGAAACTGGCAGACCACATTTTTAGGTTTCAAGCAGCTCTGTCATTCTACAAGGAATGTGTCTGCCACTTCACACGATAGCTTGAGCTGAAAGACATGTACTTTGAATCAGAGAATCAATAGAACACTTAATGGACAATTAGGAGAACAGCTGTAGGACTGTCAGAGACCCATCTGTACACAGCTCAAACAGCAAGCCTGGACAGGGCCCGGAAAACAAAGTACACTGCTCCAGGGCACTGGCCCCACTACAAAACCTCCCTTTCACTTCTCATTTAATGTTAATATAGTGTTCTTTTTCATTACAAATTTTAACACGTGTAGAAAATTATGGAAATTGCTTAAGCCATTTGTCAACTTATATCATGTGAATTGATCAATAAATTTCACTACTTGGTTGTTAATGTAGATAAATTTTGGCATTTAATTAAGCTCCAGCGAAAATGTGGCCACTTTTAATTTCAGCAGATGCTGTCTTTTCATTTGTAATACATAACTACAGGGGTAAATACAACCCAATCATGAATTATCACTAAATATTTATAGACAACATAGCAATTCAGAAAATAGACACAAAAGATTTTTACAATGAAACAATTACTGTGTGCAAAATCTGAAATAGGTGGTGATGAACTCTAATAGGAGCTGTGAACAGAATCTTAATATTGTAGCTCAGCAAAGAATTACATATGCATATTTTTCTCTCATGATCCTGCCTCCATAGAGTACATTTCTATTGACAGAAATAATCAAGTTTTTTTCACAAAATTGTTCCAAATGTTAAAAGATAGTGCCCTAAGTTTGTAGAAGCATATTAAAATTTATAAATTAAAATAAAAATCCATTCCTTTATATTTCTTTTTACTAAATTTATTTAGATAAAATTGGGAGGCTTCTCTGAACAGATAAGAGGAAAATCTTACAACGATTATTGCACACACATGATTTGGATTGGGGCTATAGGTTGGTCAAGAGGACACTGGGATGGGGAAAGGAGACAAGATGTCAGACAATGGGAAAAGCAGAATGAACTTTTCAGGCTTCCTCCATATGGCCTAAGGGGCCTCAACGTGAAATCCTGCTCCCGACAGCCAGAAGCCCTATAGCCCTAACCCTCCGTGGCGTAGTCTGACATGATAAACTGCTGTGTCTCATTTGAAGGGGAATAGGCTGCCTCTTGGTGATTCTGCTGGTGCCTTCAGGGAAAAGGGGATTCAAAATCACATTGCTGTCTTCACAGTGTAATCCACTCCATAACGTCCATTCCCACAATTGTCCAAATGCTTCAGGAAGAGGGCCCTTGCTGGCTGTGCATCGCTGCATTTTCAGCAGAAAAGCAGACCCGAGTGCTGTGTGTAGCGCCTTTGGAAATATTTTAACAATAAAGTTTAGGGAAATCAAAGCCGACCCCTCATTCCTATTTTCACGATGTCTCCACGTCAGAATGGCCACCACTGCTGAGGCAGTCTGGCGCTTCCTACTGTTCTGGCAGAGGAGTGCGTGGTCAGAGACGATGATCTCGACATTCAGACTGTATCAGAGAAATGAGAATTAAGCAGCCAAAGGGAAAATGGATTGGGTCTTCTTGCTGAACCAAATTATACATCTAAATTCCCAGCCAAAATTCTCTCTCTGGCTCATTCTCACATGCTCATATTTTTTTTTATTCCAAAATTTAAATTTCCTGGGACTTGAGGCCTTGTTTTTATACCCGTAAAAAGTAGAAGAGGCTGGAAAATCCACCTCAGCCCTAATGCGGATAGTTAGGGATTTTTGGTAATCTCTGAAATCTAGGATTTCACAGAGTCATAATCCTAGTATTTTCCTGAGTCATGTATATTTATGAATTTCTTTGCCTTTGGGGCAAACTGAGGAAAGACAGAGGTTCTTGCTAAGGAAATACAGGTATTTGTTGAATATTTGATGTGGACATTAAGGTGGAAGAAAGTTAAGACACAAGATTGGCTGAGAAACAAAAATTGAGATTCTAAAACATCGAGATTGTAGTAGATTAAAGATGACCACGAAATTCTTGCCATTTCTCCCATCAGTAAATGGAGTCTATTTCCTCTACCCACAAATCTGGGCTGGCCCATGAGTTGTTTTGCTCAGTAGAATTTAACAGAAATGACAATGTGTGAGATCCCAGCCAAAGCTGTGAGAGGACCTGGGAGCTACTGCTTTTGTGCCCTTTTAGGAGTCAGTTGCCATGCTTTAAAAAAATTCTAGTTAGACTACCAAATGATGAGAGATCACTCAGAGAGGATCTTGGAAGATCAGAGACCATCTTGGATGATCCAGCCCAAGGCAGACTCCCAGCTGAAAGCAGCTGCCTGGATGACTACAGCTTCCCCATGAGGAGGAGCTGAGCTCAATCAACCCACAGAATCATCAGGAATAAATTCTTATTAGGCCAAGCCATGAAGTTTTCGGGTGATACATTACATGGCAATAGATAACCGAAACAGAGATTTTATAATAAAAATATCCATTCTTTTTCTTCTCATATCCTACCCTCCCTCTAAAGTCATGTCAACTGGCAATCATCATCTGTTTTCCTATGCCTCTTGCAGAACTGACCCAATAACAAGAAAACAAAAAGCCAAGATAAGAATTGGGGGTGGGTGGGTAGAGTTATTTTTAAAAAGGAGCTCAGACTGATTCTATTAGTTCTCTGTTTTCTCTCTTTACAGTTTCACTCAATATCCCAAGTCGACATCAATGCTCAGATTGGACACCAAAGGAAAGGCAGTTTCTGTAGCAAGTAGTCCTTCTCCTTTTAGGACTCCAGTCTTGACAGTCAGCTGAACAACCCAAGTTACCTAAAGGAGAGTGGACTTTTTAAAAGACATCAGTAGATGTTCTGCCACTTATATTAGAGTTGCCAAACATTTATTCTTTAAAATAAATTTTCTCTGAGCTAAAAGAACAAACTAGATTCTAATCACAGCTCTGTCATCTGTGGCTGTGTAACTTGGGCAAGTAATTTTATCTTTTTGGCGCTCAGTTTCCTCATCTGTAAAAAGAAGACAACGGACTACATGATCTTTAAGGTCCCTTAACACTTTGCCATCTTTCAAAGATATATGTCATTTTTCAGGTGATGCCAGCTCACTTGTCATCCCTTATTGTGATCACGTAGTGTCAACTAAAAAGTCTTTCTCTACTGCCCAAGGCAGGCATGAATATATCCTTAATCTAATATTCTACCCCTGAATCATTGAGGTGATTGTATAATTAACTTTTTCTCAGAAAGCATAATCCCAATTTTTTTTACTCCATCATTCTATAAGAATAAAGAAATATGACCATTTGTCTTTACCATGCAGGTCTCTAAATGGATACCCATTCTTCATAAAGTTCATAAGAATTTAGTGCATGTTTTTCTTGTGGAAAAGACCTGAGAGGAACTGAGGGAGGGTAACAGTTGAGCACGGAAGGTAATAGCTTCGAAACTCACTGATTCTTATGTTACACCTGACACTGAAAATTCTGTTGTATTTCAGGGCGTCTTCATGAAACCTTGGGTTTAGTCAGAAATAGGATATTAATGTGTAATATAAGTCTAATTCAAAAGCAAGTAAGCAAAAATCAAAAATTAGGGCTCTCTGTCTCACTGCACTATTATAGTAAAATATGGTAAATATTTGGTATGGTAAAAATCATAAAGTTAGTCATCACTTATAATATCTAGGAAAGGAACAATACGGCTCATCAATTTCGCAAATATAATTCCAAAATTTAGCAGTTTCAACCATTTATGGAATCAAATAGATCTAGGGTGGAATCCTGAATGAACCATTTACCAGCTGGGTAGCCTTGGGCAACTTGATTAATATCTCTGTGTCTCGAGTTTCTTCCCTATAAAGCACAGATTTCTGTTTATGGCATAAAAATGAGATAACATACATACAGTGCCTAGAACAGTGAGCACTCGGTAAACAGAAGTTACAATTAAACATGAGCTCCATGAAAGCGGAAACCTTGCCTTTTCACCTTTCTACCTCAAGTGCATAGACACGCTGTGTGGGTCAAACATTATTACTCTGGCCAACAGCTCCAACATCGTTCAGCGGTCTTGCTACACTGCTTATCAAGTAGCAATCACTTGGTTTGAGTTTCATGCCCTTTAATCCCCTGTGCTCATTATGAACAAGGAAAGAACCATCCAAAAGACAAAAGTCAGAGGGACAAACCCTACACAGATTACCGGTCCCTGGTAAATTAAAAGTTGGGAGCATGAACTAAAGACAACCACGGCTCGCATGGAATGGGAGAATCCCTGATCACAATAGGCACCTCTGGAAGCTGTGCTAACTACCTTTACAGAGGCCACGGCTTTGCTGAGTTTCTGCTTTGGTGCAAGTTTTCTAACAAACAAGGGAACTAGGTTTTAGGGGATCCCTGCGGAGCAGTTGCCATTCAGTCTGGTAGAGGAATAAAACAGAAAGAGATTCTGGACAATTTGCCCCAGGTCAGTCACTGACCAAACCAAAATTAGAACTCACATTGCTTAATTTCCCTAATCATTATTCCATTATTGACCATACTTCTTTGCCTCCTATATTGAGAGAGAATTCAGATAGTGGAATGAGGCAACATTAGAAAATATTTTACATAACGGGTGTTCTCAATCTTCCTTCACAGAATCCAGGCTGACTTTGCAACACCAGAAGGAGTCCTGTCAGATCAGTGATCACAGTCTGACCAGCGGTCCTGTTGCCCCGGATGGATAACTGATTCTGGTTCACTTTCATATGAACGTACTTTTAGGGTAGCAAGCATTGGTTGGTGACGAGACTGTTCCCTCCCTCAACTGTACCAAATCTCTGCCTAATCAATCATTCCTACGAAATGAGCCAGTTCCTTGGGTCTTCATACATGGCAAACACAAAACCATACAAAAAGATTTACACTCAAAACTACTGCCGCAGTCTTTCGATAATTACAGAGAGTTAATGTGGCTATTGGCAAAGCTAAAGCCAACGAAGACACAAGTATAAGACTTAAACGCAGAAAAGAAAGGGGAATCTGCCAGACCATAGATATGGAACCTGGTACTAAATGTTCTAGGCCCCTGATAATACATGGTATATGACATGAACTCTTATCAAAACCACACCCACTAGTTCATCTTTCTCTACTCCCTGCCTGTAATAAGGAAGATAGCAGGCAAAAGGAAATGGGAAGAGAGGGTTTATAAGAAGCACGACCACAGACAGAACGCGGCGGGAGTCTTGGGCATCTTGTTCTTTGTATCCAGGGTTGGATATACCAAGTTAGACACGGGCTCTCAGATGATTCCAAACCTTCACCTTCATATCAGCTTGCTTGTAGCTGATATGAAGATTGATGAGATTTTAAGATTCTAAGAGTTGGTGTATCCAAATGTAAACAATGATAATAATTTTGGTGTTTCCTTTCTTTACACACTAATATTAAGTATCTTTACGTTGTGGAAGTTAGGTAAACCACAGTCACAGTCTGTCTGTGGCTTGAGGAGAAGCTGACTTGAATCAGAGATGTGGGTTTGGTTCGATTTCCAGAGCATACCCAATAACTTGAATGGATCACAGAGAGCCTAATGCTAGTTCTGCTTGAGAAGCTGATGTGTACATGTGCATAAAATGTATATTAGAAGCATATTAATACAATTCTATCTCAACAGATTTAATTCTTAAATGCTACATATACTTGTTTAATCTCCCATTTTAAAAGTAGAAAAGGTTAGATTATAACATCAGGTTAGCTCTCTTTGAAGCAGGTAATAATTAAGTTGATTCACTGTTGCAATTACTGTCAAATCCCCCTTAATTACCAGAGATTTTATAGCAGCTTCATTATACGTCTGCTGTAATGCATTGTGGCCCTAAGGAGAAGTGTTGCAGGAAATTCTGCATAGCATGGATAATTCTAACCTGCAGTTACAGCTTCCAGCAAAAGCTTCTGCACTAAATTTATCTTTTTTTGACATTTCTCCCTGTTACTCAAGCACTTAAATGAGGTAACATTAGTAAAATACCTACCTAACTTTGAAAGTTGGAATTGATTTCTCCATGGATATTAAAAAAAAAAAAATGAAGGGATAAGTTAGCCTTCAATAATTCCTGAAAAAGCATCACACTATGTTTAATAATGAATTTAGATTATGGCATTCAAATAGAGCTGAAGTCTATATCTAAGTCACAAATGTATCTCATATTTCTACTTCTTGTGGATATTTCTTATATGATAAGCAAGAAAAAATTATTACTGAATCCCCAACAGATAATCTTGAAGAGGATAATCAACTGCTTTTTATTTATCAATGACTTTTCAACTAATTTCTGAAAAAAGTAATCATTTAAAAAAGGTCATTTTTAAGTTTCCATATCACTGCTTGTTTTCATTGGAAAAATCTTTACAAATCAGAGCCTGTAAATTGAGTCAAGTTCAAAACCGATAACTGAATAATGTCTCCCTCAGATCCCGTTTTGACCAAGGAATTCACTCCACAGAATATATTAGATTCAGAAGGGGTTGCAGTGTCAATGACACTATTGGCAGCTGTGTTAACAGTCAAGGGCCTGGCTTTGTACAGCAATACAGTTATTAAATTTCTCCAGAGACCATGACTCATTAATCAAATATTCATACATCTCTGTGAATACACACTGAACAGAGAATGCCCTCAGAGCTGAGCATCCCAAGACAAGTCTCTTTCATGTAACACTGACAGAATCCCGAGAACATGCGGTCCTGGTTTGCATTTCTAATGCACTATGTACTCTTGAATTCTCCATTTCCTAAAAACAGAACACAAACGATCTTACTGATTGCAAGTGTTTGAGGGTTACAATTAAAATTATTCTACTATTGCTTCATGCCATCTTTTTTTAAAATGAGGACAGTGAATCAATTCTTCTGTTCTTTGTTTACCATCAAACAAGTAATTTTTTCCCAGGCGGATGAAGAAACCCAGGGCCATGCTCCTATTAATACAAGAATTTGTATTAGCATGAAAACAACAGATCACTACTTAAACCAGGGAGGCCAAATTACTTAACATATTAGCAGACATGAACTTGCTATATTTTGCAAAGTCCTCAGTCTGTTTTATACCACTGGGAGTTTTCCCCCTATTGAATAGTAACAAAAGGTCTTTCTCAATTGTGGTCTCTGGAAAATTGGGGTCTGAAGGCCAGGCAAAGAAGAGAAGGCTCAAAATGTCACCTCGGAAGGCTACTAAGAGCAGGCTCTTCACCTCTGCGAAGAGAAGAGAGAGAAGGAGCATCTTACATACATTTCCCATCCAACTAGCAGTTTCTGCAACAACAGGAACCTGATTCTCAATGCTAGTACAATACTAGCAAATCTGCCAAGTGCCATCTCACCTCTTCAACCTATCCAGTCTACCAACCAAACTGCCTATGTCTTTCATCCTGGTTTTCCAAAATTCTGGCTCCAGTAGGTCAAAGACTTCCCTTCCATAGTCACCCAGCTTTCCTCCCATCCAGCCAAGTCCTTCGCCACTCTATGTGCTATTTTCCCCAGTGCCTTCTTCTTGGTCATTTGGAACCTCGAACTCAACATGAGGCAGAGAAAACTAGGACAAGCTTTGCAATCAGGAGAGGTTTAAATCCCGGATTTCCAAATTGTCAACTGTGCTAACTTGGCAAGTTACCTTACCATATCTGACCTTCACTTTCTTCATCTGTAAAATGGAGATGATAAAAATACCTAATTTCCCAGGATTTTGAGGATTACACTAAATAATGTGCTTTATAAAATACTTAGTAAGTGCCCAATAAATGGTATCATCATTGCAACCGTTAGTCCTCTCTCTCTTCACATTGACTCAAACTTTTCTTTTTCCTGACAAGACTGATTCCCTCCTAAACTCAACCAGCAGAGACTCCTCCTTCCATGTAGACCCCTCTGATCCAGAGGGCAGCTTTGCTCTCCCACCTCCAGGTACTGGCTCGGCGTCATCGCACACCCGCTCCCACTGATGCTGACACTGTCACTTCACACACTCAAAAGGCTCCAGTTCCTGATTTCAGCTGATCTTGTGCCTTGCCTTCATTCTCACAACTTCTATCTTCCATTTCTCCCACTTCCTCACTTTATCCTGTGGTAGTCTGGTAAAGTCTATGGACCCATTCTCAATAAAATATTTTAAAATATAAACAAAATGCATATGGTTACAAAAGGAATAGTTATCAAAATATTTTAATTTGTGATACTAGTAAGTCCTAGCAGCAAGTCCTACCATAATTTCAAAGCAGTGTGAATATTTCAAGATAGCTGCAGTAACTATGACATGAAAGTATTTCTGATTTCTATTAGGGACAAAGTCCTAGGTACTGCGGATGCTACTGTACTTCATCCCCTCCATTCTCCGTGGAAGGAAATACTGTTTCAGTTAGATGTTAGTAAAAATAAAGATGTAATTTTTTTCACATCCTAGCTCACGGACCCTTGAATTCTATTCATGGGTTCATGAGGTTAAGAACCTCTACATTAAATGACCTATTGTTGCTCGTCTAAATTCACTAAGTTCATCCATAGACTATAGAATTACATCTAGATAAAACAGACTCTAAGGGTAGGGCTTGAGAAATCATCTTCCAATTTTAAAGTGTTAGAACTAAACTCCAGTTCGTCTGACTTCTGTACCCTTTGTTTCTTCCTTCACAGCATCCTTCCTCCTGTGTCTCTCTCCCAGGCATCTACCTACATAAGTATACATTTCAGCCTGACCCTCACGGCCCTCGGTAACAGAGCTCCCAGACGCATTTCATTCTTGTCACTCATTCTTCTGTCCACATCATCGCAGGACGTTTATCATCACCCCACACTAGATGCCAGCAGTGCGCCCTGGTCAGCACAACAGCCCAGACCAGGCACATGCACTTCAGATGTGCCCTCTGGGGACAGCCCTCCACCCTGACCCCACTTTCATTTAGATAATATGTCCACAGACCCTGTCTCTGGGTCTTTAGGCTGTTTCCTTCCCAGATACTTACCTCCTCCCTGCCTGTATATAAATCATAACAGACTTTCAGAATTCATCTCAAATACCACCTCCTCCATGAAGACTTTCTTAATCCCCATAACCAGGTGTGAGCTCTGTTTTGAAACCAAATATAATTTTATTTTGTAGAACTTCTAAGTCTTCTCTTCCCTACCAAGCGTGACAGTTTTTTTGTGTATTTTCCCCACCCTTAAGTAAATTTATAAGCTCCCTGACAGAAGTGTCACATTTTTATCTCAATGTATTCTATAGACCCTTACAGAAATTCAGTATTAGAATGGAATTAAGACGTTTTAGGGTTTTGGACTTTTTTCTTTTCTTTTCTAATTCCCGTTCTCCAATGCCAGTTCAAAAAAAATAAGGCATACTCTTAAAGCCTTTTCAAATCTTAAGACAGAAATGAATGAAATCTTGACAATCATCTTAAAGGCTAACACTTACTGAGTTCTCACTGTGTGCTGGGCATTTTTCTAAGTGTTTTTGCATGTTTCCTCACTTAATCCTCACAATAGCCCAGTGTGATAGTTCCTGTTACCCAGACTGTACTAGGACAGTCACTACTATCCTAGCCACGTAGCCAGAAGGTGCTAGAGCCACAATCTGACACAGCCAGTCTGACTCTGCAGTTCAATCAGCTCATTAATGCCACCTCCACTGTGTGACATGGAGCTTGACAGAAAAAATAAATCTCTGTTTTTCCCTAAATATAAGGAGTCACAATTTTTTCCAAACTAATAGCATTAAGTGAATATATAAAGTCTTACTTTTGAACCACTTGTTTCGGCTGATGCTATGGGTTAATTTGATATGTTCTTAATACAATATGACCACAACTATGAGACCTACGTTTTATTCCTTTCCAAACAAGTATCTTTGGTGCTTGGGGCCAATTTTACACTACGTAAAAATTCAATAACACTTTATGTTTTAAAAAAGAAGCCTGAAAAAAAATGAAGAAAAATTTTGCAGAAATTGACAAGCTGATCCTAAAAGTCATATGAAAATATAAGGGATTCAGAATTGCCAAAATTATCTTGAAAAAGAACAAAGTTGGAGGACTCACACTTCCCAATTTCAAAATTTACTACAAAGCTATAGTAATCAAGAGAGTGTGGTACTTGCATAAGGAAAGACATACAGGTAAATGGAATAGAATTAGAGAGCCCAGAATAAACTCCTACATTTATGGGCAATTAATTTTCAACAAGAACGCCAAGACCATTCAGTGGGGAAAGAACAGCCTTCTCAACAAATGGTGCTGGGACAACTGGACATCCGCATGCACAAGAAGGAATCTGGACCCCTGTCTCACACCACATACAAAAATCAGCTTGAAATGGATAAAGAACCTAAATGTAGGAGGTAAAACTAAAAAACTCTTGAAGGAAGTATAGGTGTAAATCTTTATGACCTTGGATTAAACTATGGTTTCTTAAATATGACACCAAAAGCACAAGCAACCAAAGAAAAAATAGAAAATAAATTAGACTTTATCAAAATTAAAACCATTTGTGTTTCAAAGGACACCATCAAGAAAGTAAAAAGACAACCCACAAAATGGGAGAAAATGTTTGTAAATCATATATCTGATAAAGGACTTGTATCCAGAATATGCAAAGAACTCTTACAACTCAATAATGTACAGACAAATAACCCAATTTAAAATGAGAATTTGAATAGACATTTCTCCAAAGAAGATATACAAATGGCCAACAAGCACATGAAAAGATGCTCAACACCATTAGTCACTAGGAAAATGCAAATCAAAACCACAATAAGGTACCGCTTTACAAACTCCAGATGGCTAAAACAAAAGACAGTAACAAGGGTTGGTGAGGAAGTAAAGCATTGGAGACTCACGCATCGCTGGTGGGATGTAAAATGGTGCAGCTACTCTGGAAAACAGTTTGGCAGTTCCTTAAAGAGCTAACCACAGCGCCACCACATGACCACAACTCCACTCCTGGGCCTGTACCCAGGAGAAATGAAAACAAATGTCCACACATAATCATGTGCACAAATGTTCATAGCAGCATTATTCATAATAGCCCAAAAATGAGAACCCAAATGCCCATAAACCGATGAATAAACAAAATGGTGTATATCCATCTAATGGAATATTATTCAGTCACAAAAAAGAATGAAGTGCTGACACATGCTACAAATCTTGAAAATATTATGCTAAGTGAAAGGAGTCGGACAAAAGGCCACATTTGTATGATTCCATTTACATGAAAGGCCTGGAATAGGCAAATCCATACAAATAGAAAGTAGATTAGTTAATAGGTACAGGGCTTCTTTTTGGAGTAATGAAAATGTTCTGGAATTTGATGGTGGTGATCATTACAAAACTGTGAATATATTAAAAATCACTGAACTGTACACTTTAAAAGGGTGAATTACATCTCAATAAACTTTGTTACTTAAAAAAAAAACACGAGATACCACCTCAGACCCACTAGGACAGCTATAATCAAAGACATTACACTTTCACATGTAACCTGATATCCTTAAATCACTTTAAACGTTATAAAATTTGGACTTTTGACCATCAGCTGACAAAGAAGCACTTTGAGCTCTGAGCTGATGCTGCCTGCCGGCTAATAACACGATCTTTCTATAGCAGCTTATACAATATTAGATTTTATATTTCATTTCCCCTTATTTTGTAAACATGACAGGAAAATACAAAAATGAAAGTTCTAAAACTCATGGTAAGAAATGTAGGTCTCATAAATTTAATATAATTAATATAAAGATAGAAACAATTCAGCCTCAATGAAACACTCACTTGACTATCAATCAACTGTATATTTGACAATAAAAGAACAAAAATAAAGAACATCTATGAAATGCTGGAACTATATCATCTGAGATCAAGCCTATATGATTAAAAATAACTTTATATTTTTAATATTTTTATAATATTTTATACTCTCTGGGACAGAACCTTTCTTAAAACGTTGTTTGAAAACATCTGTTTAGTTCCTTCAGATCCAACTGTTTTAAGTGTTTACAGAAACATATTATGTACAAAAATAAGACTTTCTCTCTACGTACAGACATGGGCTGGTAGCCACGAAACTGGCCAAGCAGTGGCTCAGGTTTAGGAAACATTCAGAAGACAGGAAGGACTACCGTGCCAGTCGGGGGCTTAAGACAATGACAATATACAAATCGAAATATGAAAGACCGATAAGTGATGGTCCTCTCCATCAAATAGGATAGCTGTTCAGTTAAATTTTAAAAATAAGAATCAAAATTCAACCTATTAAATGTGCTTAGAGTAATGTGAACAGGAATATAAAATAGAAGAGAAAATAGACAATTGAAAATTACATGTTGAGAAAGCAGAAGTGTGGGGTGGATTTGTTTTCTATGATATTTATTTAAAGTATTTTGGAAATAATTTAAACATGTATGTGTATTTCTCCATTAAAACTCTGATTACTAAGTAGAGTCCTAGCCATAGACTCTCCTGACCTCTTCCACAATGCGATCATCCAAGTCCCAGGACTCATACTAACTGTCTCCTTAATCCCAGATCCAATTCCCCATCTTAGATTCATTAGCCACAATTTAATACAAGTGAATTGATCAGAACAGTGCTCAGTAAATAGAAAGTAGGATGTAAATATTAGCGATAGGGAGGGCACACTGCACATCCCCAAGGAGAGCCATTCACATAACATAGACCAAAGACAGTGCCCCCTGGAGTTGTGCAACATGGCAGCCCCATACCCACTTTCTGGTATTGGTATTTACCTTCTCCCAATGCCTACATCAAATTTTAAATCATCCCAGCCTGCAAGCCTTTTTAATTCATATATTTTCATCTGTGTCAGTTTACTGTGGTGTACCTGCCTAGACACACTCAAAACTTGCTGTCAATAATTCTCTCATTCTTTTGTGATCAGAGACTTCTGTCGGATTTCTTACTTACCTTCGTTTACCCATCCTGCTTATAAAATAACTTCTTTTGAAACCCATGAATTCCCAATTCTTATTAATTTATGTTATCTTAGTATAAAATATAAATATGTATTATATTTATAATTATTAACTTAATTTTCAGTAACTTAAATGGAAGACAATTCTCTGTATAATTTATGTTTCACTCTTGGATAACACCCAGTATCTGGACTGTTGGCTTAAAATAGGGGAAGACTGAGTTTCTAAATTTCTGGAGGAACTGGTTAGAGGGCAGCAAAGTAATTTTTCTACCTAATAACAAACATGTATTCTCCACTTTTAATATATTTTTCTTATTGTGAGAGAATAAGTGAAATTTTATAACTGTAGTTGTGAATGTTTTGGGCCATTGCTTGCCACCAATAATGTCGAAGAGGATGTAAAAAAGAAAGAGAGAAACATGCTAATTCAAAATGTGTCTACAATACCAACTCTAAATAATTTTTCAAAGTTTATAGGCAAGGAGAAGGTCTTTATATAACCATGAAAACCACACAAGAATGCTTAAGATTTCTAAACTGAGTTAAGATTCAAACTGTAAAATGATATAAAATTTATATTTTAGAATCAATAGGATGTTTCCAATTATCCCTTCTCTGATGTTTCACCTTTTCAATTCAGCATTCCAAGATATTCGGTCTGAATGCTCGACTGAATATAGTCCTATTGAATAGTGGTTGATTGATAATACTAAAGCTATAATAAATATCACATGAAAAATATTTAATCTCCTAAAATTTTTTGAAAGATATTTGCTCTTTTTATAGAAAATAATAATCCCTATCCTTTCCAAGAAATTGCTTCTATCAATATATTCTGGGTATCCTGCCTCTATTTCACTATTATTTTAAATTCTCAGTTTCTTCCTTATCTTATGTCAGTTTCAATAGAAATTCATATAGTTATTTAATATTTTCAAAGTGTTTTTCATTATCTGTTCTTCTTGTTTCCTGTTTCTGGAAAGTCCTTTATAGTGTTTTTATGGTTGTATATAAATATTTAATCAAAAAGACTTAGATGTACAATGCAAGCTACTGAAGGTGATCTGTGATAAACCATGAAAATGACACTTTTTCCTAGTAGCAAAGAAATTAGCAGAGAAAAGGGAAAAAGAAAGCTGGATTAGTATGACTTGACCAGAAATACAGTGCTTTCTAACATGCTGTAATTGACAGCAACTGGAGAACTCTAAAAACAGAGATTTCTGGGCTAAAATTGGACAGATTATACAGATAAGTCATTTTTGCTGTTTTGTTTCTTTAATTCTTCTAAAAACAAGATGGAATTAACATATATACTTTTAGATATGTTTGCCCTTGGACAATGTTAAATCCTAAGGTTAACAGAACACAAAAGTGACCTAAAATTTTAATCTTCTAAAGTTGTCTTCTCACTAACACAGATTTCATGGGGTTAGTTTAATGTAAAAACAGAAAAATGGATACCTGAGGGGAATTCTTTTGGATATACTTATTCTATAAAGGATCTTTTCACTTGCTCATTCAGCAAATGATGACTCTCAAGATTGCCTGCTGGTGGTTAATACATTGACAAAAGGGGATTCAAAGTGTCAAATCTTATGAAGAAGAGAGAAAAGAAACCTTCACCATCAAAGAGTCACATCAAGGATTTTAAAAATTCATTTCTGAAATGTTAATGGTAAAATCTAGTATCTTAATATTGATGTCCAAATGGAAGACCCTCCTATTATAATTGTAATGGAACACTCGTCTTAGAGTCTCGTCCTTTTGCGCTTTCCTTTATTCCAGGCTGAAAGAGATCACCCATGAGCTTTATTGACTGAGTTTACTGGCTGTCAGAAATTGAAACGAAATCTGTGTTCAAAACAAAGTCTGAAACCAGAATATACAGTAACTGTACTCTAAATCTAATGATGTCGTTTTGCTGCTGTCTTTCCAATAAAGATTAACACAACTTTTGGCTGGTCCTCAGCTGAAGCTGAATTAACAGGCAAGATAAATCCATCAGCCTCTCTCTCAATTTTCATAAATGCATGCATTCATTCATACACATACTGAATACTTTTTAGGTGTATATTATGCTGATAATTTATGACTCTAAACATTTATTCTCAGTCATGGGGATGACTGGTAAGATTTGTTTGTTTCATCTGTACAATGCTCTGAGTATTTTCAATATAACTCAACGTAAAGGAAGTTTCTGCCTCCTCTCACCTCAACTTTGTCCAGGTGTAAGTCTGTCTCATTCAAAAATCCTACTTAAAAATGATCCCCCAATATACTGAGAGAATGCTCTCCTATACCCCTAAGCTTTTATGTAGTTCTTGGAAGAGAACACTTGTAATCAGTTCTGATTCATGTGAAGGTATGGGTGATCTCATCTGATCTGTTTGCTCCAGAAGCCTGTGAATACTGCAGGCGTGCAGGAAGAACAAATTGCAACAATTTAGATGAGGTAGCTGCAGTGTATAAAATCGGGCACACCACTGGCTTCTTATTCTTACAGTGCTTTGACACTCTAGGAACATTAGTTCTGGACTTCACTGTCCAGAGTGTATCTAGAGTAAAGGAAAATTTTAGATTTCAGAATATTTGTTTCAATTCAATGAACTACACTCACTGGGAAATGCCAAACCTGATTTCTCTCATCAGGCATATGAACGCAATCTGCCCACCCTCTGTTTCAGTTTTGCATGCAACTCTAAACCTCACAAGTGGAAGAGATCAATGACTTTAAATGCTACACAATTTTATGTCTTCATTGGTCACTCTTCCACACTGAAACACGGAAGCTCCATAACATAAGTTAACATTTTGCTTTCAGAGCAACAACACTATTTGCCTTCATCATAAATAAAGAGAATTCATTTGAGACAATGATTTTTCATACAAAAGGATTAAAACAATCCCATTAAAACCAAAACAAAGGTATTTTATGTTCTCAGAACTTTATTAAAGTATATAATCCTGGCTCAGTAATAACTCTAACATTTTTATATCACAAATTTGCCTTTAACACATAATACACTTAGGTAGATTTACCACATAGACAGCCTCAGCTTCTAAACACCACTATGCTGATTCATACGAACAGAAAACTCATGTAGAGGAGCACCTATTGATATCTTGCTTGGTACTTATCTTTAGATTTAAAAACTGCATAACAAGTAGAGTTCCCATAATATTTCATTTTTGAGATAGGAAACAAACACTACTCCTATCTTACAATTGCTTTTATCTGATTTGATTGGATGCAATTATTAATAACAAACTTTAAATGTGTGGGGAAAACCAATACTTTATATTCACTCCTCAGAGAAGCCTCAACAGCAAGCAAAATGAGGAGCCATTATAAAATCATACTGCTAAGTATTACTTTACCTCACAATTCTGCTTATATAATTGTATGCATATCACAGCTAACAATTACTATTTAATATATCAAGATACATCCAAAAGTATCCTTTGGTTGCATTAATATCAGGAGGCTAGGAAAGCACTGAAGATTCATTCTCTGGTCTTCTGATCATTAGTATAAACTAAAACTTCTGAAACTATTTGGTGATCCCAATTTTGGGGCCTATATCACAAAACCTTCAGGAGACTAGTGGCCTCAGGTGGAAGAATTTGAAGACGGGAAGACTTGCAGTTAAGGTAGAGTTATCATTAGCAGATCTTAGGAAAACAGGAACGCAGCCAGAATCACTTGATATTTATTAGAAATCAAGATTCATTAAATCATTTCTCTTTCAGAAAAATATCTTTAAAACTTGTATATTTTCAAATGTTCTTTTTTTAAAGAACATATAAAATTAAGATATTTGTGAAAATGAGTTTCAAGTATACTTGTTTCTCTTCATTTCTCTCCTTTCAAAGGAGATCTTCTCACCAAGCACAAATGTGCTAATCCTTAAAGCAAGACAAACTCTTCTGTGCTAAATCTTTTTAATCTTTTCTTTTCATCCTCTGAGAAAAGGTCTTCTTCATTGGTTGTAGTAGATGTAAAATCATAGTCTCTGGAATGACCACTTACAAAAGTAAATAAGGGATATTTCTCCTTAGAAGAAATTTCCAGCATCTGTAACAGAAAGTACAGAAGAGTCTCTGAGTGGACGCAATAGTGTACAGCAGGACCATGTGACAAAATCTAATGTTTTAGCCCTGAATCTCTCTTGTTGGCTTCTGTCATTTACATTGATCCAGCGCCACTGCTTTACTGTTCTGGATAAAAGACAAAAGTTCATCAGCATTGTACAGTTTATTTACAGCTAAATACCTGCTTCTCCGTTAGGACTAGACCATCAAAAATTAAGTATATTATCATTCCCCGCCACCACCACCACCCCCTCCAGCCAAAGTAGGTCTTTTAGTCACATTAGTTTGAAGGCTTACTAAAAAGTTCAGACGTAGCTTCTTTTGGTATTAACAGGCAATGAAACAAAATGGCATCACTGACTATGGTAAAATATTGTGAAGGATTGTTTGGTACTAAAACACAGAAAACAAAGCTCTAAACTGAGTCAGAGGGTCCATTCTAATTTCAGTTCTACAACTTACCTTAGTGTTACCTTGGACAAATCACTCTACCTGAGTATCACCTATAAAACAGGGCAAAAGATAGCCAAACTCCTGACCCCAGAGAATTGTTAAATTGACCAAAAGCAATAATAAAAAGTTATTTTTAAAAATTAAGTTTAGGGGCCGGCCCGGTGGCGCAAGCGGTTAAGTGCGCGCACTCCGCTGCAGTGGCCTGGGGTTCGCTGGTTCGGATTCCGGGCGCGCACCGACGCACTGCTCGGCAAGCCATGCTGTAGCAGCGTCCCATAAAAAGTGGAGGAAGATGGGTACGGATGTTAGCCCAGGGCCAGTCTTCCTCAGCAAAAAAAGAGGAGGACTGGCAGATGTTAGCAAGGGCTGATCCTGCTCACAAAAAAAAAAATTAAGTTTAGTCTTTTCAAAAATTCCTATATTTGAAAAAGTACTTCTGCAATAATCTAGTCAACATGAAAAAACAGTGTTCTTATATATAGTAATAATCTATACTTTAAATATTACCCCCTAAGGTTACATTACATAATTCGGATGCAATAAAAGCAACACCTGGAATTTTGTGGGGACCCCGACACCCTTTATAATCTCTGTCAATTTGGGATTCATTGACAAGCCAACAACCCATTCCAAACCATTTTAAATCTCTCTGTTAGACAAGTTCTATTAAAAAAATTAAAACAATTTTCATTTTAAAATGAATAAAATGTTTTGAATGAAGGATGTTTTGATAGAAACAAACTTTTCTGTAAGTAACCAGAACCTATAAGAAGGATTCTGAAAAGTTCATATGAATTACAGATGAATTATACATCATTAATCATGATCAATTAAATATAATTTGTTTTTAAAGAGTAATTTCAGGGGTAGAAACTAAATTTTCCCAAATGTCAATATTTAACTGAAGGATCATCAAATTCTTAAATAGTATATTTATAGATTCTCTTGAAAAGTGGCTAAAATAAATATGTAGCCCCAGCATACAGATACAATGTTAAATTAAAAATATTTCAATGAGACAGTTAACATGAAACACATTTTTTAATTGAATGGAAATGAACCATTTAAAAAACAATCAAGTACTTAAAAAAACTAGATATGATGAAAATTACATCCTATAATTCACATTGTGCTCCTAATTTATACACTGCTCAAATTTATTTTATTTATATTCTACAAAAAAAGGGAAAGAGAAGGGCAAAAATGTGAAAAATGAAAAATAAAGAGACAGAGGGGGCTGGCATCCCATCAGTCATCTTTCAACTCCAGCCAATGGCTGTAGTACAGTCCAAAATTGCTGCCATTTTATATTCATGTAATGTCACTTGTAAAAGTGCAGTATCTAATGGGCAGGTATCATTTTCAAATCAACACAGAAGACCTAACATTAGCTCTCTTCCTTCTTTCTTTCAAGATCAAGAAAGAAGTCATTTAGGTTTATTAGTTGTTCATCAACTAAGATTCAAATCTGTGCCCCAGGGCAAAATGTCAGAAAGGAACTCTCTATCCTTTAATCATAAAATCTACCTACATTTTGCAAACCCACTAGCAGTGTAAGGCCTCTTTATGCATATTTATTGATTTAGGTTTTGAAAATTATAATGTTTCTAACTTTTCTGAGTTTATTTAAAATATTTTTAAAGATTATCATACGAAAAATATAGTAAAGGTTAACGCAAATGAGTTGAAAACTTATGTCCACACAAAAACTTGCACACATATGTTTATAGCAACTTTATTCACTACTGCCAAAACTTGGAAGCAACGAAGATGTCCTTCAGTAGGTGAACGGATAAATAAACTGGTACATCCAAACAACGGAATACTATTCAGCACTAAAAAGAAATGAACTATCAAGCCATGAGAAGACATGGAAGAACCTTAAGTACGTATTACTAAGTGAAAGAAGCCAATCTGAAAAGGCTGTGTACTGTATGATTCCAATGATATGACATTCCAGAAAAGGCAAAACTACGGATACAGTAAAAAGACCAGTGGTTGACAGGGATTAGTAGGGAGGGAGAGATGAAGAGTTGCAGCACAAAGGATTTTTAGGGCAGTGAAACTACTCTGTATGATACTATAATGGGGGACACATGTCATTATACAACTGTCCAAACTCATACAATGTACAACACCAAGAGTGAAACCTAACGTAAACTTCAGACTTTGGGTGATGATGTGTCAATGTAGGCTGATCAACTATAACAAATATCTGGTGGGAGATGCTGAAAGTAGGGGAAGGGAGTATATGGAAACTTTCCGTATTTTCTACTCAATTTTGCTATGAAACTAAAACTTCTCTAAAAACTAAAGTCTACTAAAACTATATATATTAAAGGACAATTAAGTCACGCAATTATAGTAAGTGATAACCTATCAGCACGTAAATATAATATGGCCGGGAAGAAGTAATTTTACAACAAATAACAATGGAAACGCCAAAGGAGACCTTAGAAATTATCTAGCTCACTCTCATATTAAACGGGAAAATTGAGACCCAAAAGATTTAAATTACTTCCCAAAATGACTTAACCATAGCAGCAGCAACAACAAAAAGAAAGAAACTGATAAGGAATTACTAGGATATCAGACCTCACTGACTTATCAACATGCCTTTCAAATGCTTTTCATGGGGCCGCCCGGTGGCATAGCAGTTAAGTGTGCGCACTCCGCTGCTGGCGGCCCGGGTTTGGATCCCGGGCCCACACCGATGCACTGCTTGTCAGGCCATGCTGTGGTGGCGTCCTATATAAAATGGAGGAAGATGGGCACGGATGTTAGCCCAGGGCCAGTCTTTCTCAGCAAAAAGACGAGGACTGGCATGGATGTTAGCTCAGGGCTGATCTTCCTCACACACACACAAAAAATGCTTTTCATGGCTCTAAGCACCATAGCAAGAATGTTTTTTCAGACTTGTTGTTTTTTTCCAAAAGAATAACCATGATTTGAAAATTTGATTCTGAAAACTTTTATCAAAAGTGAACACTTCAGTTTTCTTTTTTATATTACAATAAAGGACACATTGTCAAAACCTTAAAGTCCCTCCATAATGGATAATATAAAATCTACGTGAAAAAAATTCCAAGTTAGGTTATCTATATGACATGGGGGTATTATCAATTCAGATACTATACAAAATAAAAGATAGTGAAAGTTAGTTAATAACTTGGGGAAATATTTATTATATAATGTTAAAAGAAAAAACATGATATAAATCTATATATAAAATTTAATCTCAATTATGTTAAAATAATTTTAAATATGTATTTTTAAAAGACGAGAAGGAAATACAATAAAATATTAAATTATTTCTGAAAGAATTAGTGGTGATTTTTTTTATACTTCTATTTTCCAAACTTTCTAATATGCATTTCTTATACAGTTAGGAGAGAACCATTTTTTTAAAAAAATTTAAGATAACTGAATTTATTATTTCATAGTTGATTTTCAAAAGGGGTGGGAGTCAGTGGTTTGCTCAACAATAGCTTTAGAACAGGCAACAGTCCTCTGTTCTAGTTTAATAACATAGCCAAAGATACACTGAAATGGCTTTATTATCTAAAAGGCAAATCACGGATTTCTTTTCAGGAGGTAAAATGTTTTACCACATTTTTTTCAATGTGCTAAGTTAACAGGTTTCAAAATTTGCAAAGGTAAAAGCTAGAGGAAAAAAGTTAACCAATTTCTTCCATCGTAATGCTAGGAGTGGGAAGAACAGAAACAGAACCAGGAGACGACCTCTTCTCCCCAGGCGCGAACCTTTTCCACTCGTCTCTGCCACCACACCTGCAGAATCACGCCCAGTACAGAGCGGTCACACCCATGCGGTCTATATTCACCACACAGTGGAGCAACATTTTATGGAGGGGTGAGGTTCTAAAGTCAGCCCACAATGTGAAAATCAAAAGTCAAATCAAGAGAGTCAAAATTACCTTCAGAAAGTCTTTACATTGTTGAAAGGGTGTTACGCATAATTTTGTGTATACTGTTCAGTAACGTATAAATGTACTATACCGTACAGTATACAGTAACATACAGTATATAAAAAGGAACACACATGGGAAAAACATTCCTATTTTATTACAAGAGTCCATGTAGTGGAACTGGAGAGAGTTAAACGTGCACGTGATACTACCACCACTCTATGTTCTCACTACTCAGTCTTAACTTGTAACCCAACTTTTACCTCTCACCGTACTGAAAATACTCTCTTCTAGTTCTCAAAAAAAAAAGGCCTTTTATTAGTGCCTATTCTCTTGATATTTCTACAGCAACCAACACTGCTAAGCATTTCTTTCTTAAAATATTCATTTCCCTTGATTTCTCTAATATTTTGCTTTGCTGTTTCTCCTTCTATTTTCTGAACTATTTCTTCTGTCTCCTTCATTGACTCCACTTATTTCTGCATTTCAAAATGCAGACATTAATCAATTATTCATCCTTTATTTTCTCTCTATATTCTATATTCTTTCTCTTAAAAATATTATCTACTCTAAGTTTCAACCATTCCTCTGTTGGGCTTCATTATCATCCATGTTTTACAGACAAGGGAACAGAAATATTGAGGGGTTAGGTGACTTGTGTAAGTTCACACAGCTAGTCACTGACAGAGCCAGAATTTAAGCTTAAGCAGTCTGGTTCTATTATAACCACCAGACTATACCACCTCCTACAGTAAATGGAGGGTTGCCATATTGACTCAAATTGATCATACCAAACTAAAATCATCATTTCTTCCTCCCAAAATTAGCTCCCTTCCACACTTCTCTATTTCTATCATTGGTAATATCATTTATATTAATTACAAATAGTTTCTGTAAAAAACAATTAACAATGGCTTTAAGTAATAGGAATTGTTTTTATCATATAACAGAAAGTCTGACATTGCTAGCTTTGTTAATTCTGTCAAACAGTTTCTACAATTCTCTTGGCCTTTTCCCTGATCACAAAGGACTGCCAAAACCCCAGGTGATGCGTCTGCATGCAAGGCGGGGGCCGGTGACAGCACGGCGTCTATATCTACCATTTCATCAGAAGAGCAAAAGCTTTCCCAGAAACTTCCAGCACACATCCACTTATATTTCACTAGCCAAACTGTGCCTAAATATGAGGGAGACCAAGAAAAATAAGTATTTGGGTGGGCACACTATTACCCCAAATAAAGTCAGGATTCCCTCAGCAAAGCAGAGAAAGAGGTAGACATTGAACAGACAACTAACGGTGCTTGCACACCACTCAGGGAAGAGAACGTAATAAAAACAAAACAGGGTGATGTGGTAAGGAAGGACTGGAAAGCTTCTGCAGGCTGTGTGGTCAGGGAAGGCCACGCCGAGCCCTGAAGGACAATGAGGAATCAGACATCAAAGTGCTAGGATGGCAGCACTCCAGGCAGAAGAATAGGCCTTGGGTGCCGGCACACTCGGCCTGTGCACGGGGCAGAGAGAAGGCCAGTGTGGCTTGAGGGTGGAGGAACAGAGGAAGAGGGGTTCACAAGAGCCAGATCACTCAGGCCCGTCAGCCACATTAACAAGTGATTTACGTTTCACTGTTCCCCTAAACAGTCTACCATACACTTCCCAAAACATCTACCTCCATGTTTCTGCTCATGATGCTTCTATCACCTGGCCACCCTTACACTTTCCCTCTGATCAGTCCTTTAAGTCCCAGCCCAAGCTCCTCTGACAAGTATCTCAGTCTGCAGGGACGACATCTCTGCCCAAAGTCCTACAGACTCGTATACTATAGTGTAAGGATCACAAACGTGGACCATGGGACTTAGTCTCAGTTCAAAACCTGGCTGATACTCACAAACTATGTGACCCACTTAACCAGACTCCCTCATTTTCCTAACCGGTACAATGTCAGTATTGATAGCATCTATCTCAGAGTTGTTGTGGGGATTAAATCAGTTAACATATCTAGTACTTAGAAGATTACCAAGCATCTAACCTCTTGTCTATTATCATTATTACTGCCATTATTATCATAATGTTAGTTTTCTGGCATTTATTAAATATACTTTTTTACAGTCATTTACCTTTAATATCCATTTCATGTCTTCCCATCTAAAGGATAAGCCTCTGAAGATTTTAAAAGAAATCAAAGTTCCTATCATTAAATCCCAGAAGTAAAAAAAGACCTAAGAAAGAAAACACCCCTCAGCTTTCACTTGGAGAATATAGAACCAGAAGGAGGGGAAACATAATCATGAACATAAACCTGAAACAGAAAGTGTTTACAGGGCCGGCCCCGTGGCTTAGCGGTTAAGTGAGCGTGCTCCACTGCTGGCGACTCGGGTTCGGATCCCGGGCGAGCACTGACGCACTGCTTCTCCGGCCATGCTGAGGCCGCGTCCCACATACAGCAACTAGAAGGATGTGCAGCTGTGACATACAACTATCTACTGGGGCTTTGGGGGGAAATAAAATAAATAAATAAAATCTTTAAAAAAAAAAAAAAAAAAGAAAGTGTTTACAGAAAGACATTTACCACAACAGCAATGGGCATGGGAAATTGTGTACCATGGAGAAAAGTCGAATGTTAGTTCTGGAAAAGGAAGCAAACCTATTCTCTTACTCAATGAGCTGAAGGAGTAAAAGTTACATGGAGGCTGATTCCAATTCAATGTAAAAAAAGCTTTTTGAACAATGAGCATAGCCCAAAAGATGAAAACAAGGAAAATAATTAGTTCACCATTTCCTGAAATAAAGATTAGACTCTGGACCGTGGACTGATGTATAAACAGGAGACTGTATAGAATAGTGCTTACCAGCACATATTCTCAGCTTCAACTACCTGAGGTTTGAATCTCAGCACTACCATTTATTAGTCATGACCTTTGTGAAAGTTCCTGAACCTCTTCAACTGTAAGATTCCTCACCTGTACAATGTAAATAACAGGACCTACCTCAAGCTTTGTGTAGATTAAATGAGATAATGAATATAAAGTGGTTAGCACAGTGTCTGACATAAGGTAAGGACTCAACAAATATTAGCTTTGGACTGAATAACCTCTAAGATCTCTTGGATCTCTAGGATTCAATGGCTGTAATATAAATTTTGTTCTGTAGCAGGAGGACAACTCGCCACATGCAAATATTTTTTCCTGTGTTGACATCCATTCCATACTCAAACCATTAATTTCCTAATACTCACATTTTTATTTGAGATTTTCTGGCCTCAAACATCAGCGCTATCAGGTAGTAAGTTTATCATTAAACAGGAGTATTTTGTTTGACAACAATCATTAGGCTGAGAACAAGTGAAAAGAAGAGCAAGAAAAGGAGGTGTGAGATAAGATAAAAATAATCTACATCAGGCCCTTTACAAGACAGCAGAGCAGAGGAGATACAATCTAAGTCAGCCTTGGGAAGGATGCCTATGAAAGGTGAGCAGGTTCACCTGCAGAACTTAGAGAGGAACAGTATATAAAGGCACAAAAACAAGAGTGAGACACAAAACTGACAACAAAGAAACTGACTGAAAGCCTGTATGTGAATTCAATTCCCAGTCCCAATAGCAACCAATACCCTTCTTCGCTCCCCACTAGCCATCCCAGACACAGGAAAATAAAGATTTATTCTTTGGAAAAATTGAATAAAGATACGGACCCTAGGACACCAGGCCTGGTGATGACTACAAAAGCTGAGGAATTAGTGACAGTCTAAAATACTAAACCGTGGGCGGGCCCGGTAGCGCGAGTGGTTAAGTGCGCGTGCTCCGCTGCGGCTGCCTGGGGTTCGCCGGTTCGGATCCCGGGCGCGCACCGACGCACTGCTTGTCAAGCCATGCTGTGGCGGCATCCCATATAAAATGGAGGAAGATGGGCATGGACGTTAGCCCACGGCCAGTCTTCCTCAGCAAAAAAAGAGGAGGATTGGCAGATGTTAGCACAGGGCTGATCTCACAAAGAAAATAAATAAATAAAATACTAAACTATAGGGCCCTCAGCATCCTTTACCTCCTGCTCCTGGAGCACCTGCAAGCAAAACACATTCCACAGGGAGACGGCAGAACTTTTCTCTGAAAAAATCAAACAACTCCAGAGAAAAGATTACCCCTTACTAACATCTGGGGGCCAACCAATGAAAAGGCAAGCTCATCACCTGAATGCCCTCGTAGGAGGGTCACCAGCTTTAAGCCATGCTCAAACACAGAGAACTTGGACTCAGCTCGTCAGTGCCTTACTCTTAAATATAAACAGACACAGAAGATCACCAGTCATCTAGGGGAAAGCATCCAATGGAACAATGGAAGATTAAAACAAAAAACAAAAACAAAACAAAAAAAGGATCCAGAAGGAAACATAAACAGCAAAAGAAGCAGAAGAAAATTTCAAAATTACTACAGTTAAGTTCCTTGGGGAGAAGAGGACATAATACATCCATAAAAAAGATGAGAAGATTATGAAAAAAGAATAACAGAAAAACATAAATAAATCCTAGAAATTTAAATGTCATAATTGAAAGTTAAGAACAATAGAAGAGTTAGAAGATAAAGTAGAGGAAATCTCCCAATATAAAAAGATCAAGACACAGAAAATAGAAGGAAAAGAGACAGGAAAATTAGAGGACCAATTCAGAAGGTAGTTCCAGAAAGAAAGAAGGATGAAAACAAAAGAGAAGAAAAGAGAAGTTTTTTTAATTTCAAGAAAATTTCCCAGAATGGAAGGAAACGGGACAATCAATGAAAAAGAATGCAAACCAAGACACATAATGAAGTTTCAGAATGCTAGGGATAAATAACGATAGCTAACACTTTATATAGTGCCGACTATAAACCAGGCACTAATCTGGTAGATCATTTAATCCTCATAACGCTGCTGCAGAGAGAGGCAGCTATTATTATTTTAATTTCACGAGAAAACTGATGCACAGAGAGGTTAAGCAATGTGGCCAAGGGTACAGAGCAATGAGGCGGTGGAGCTGGGATTCAAACCCAAAAACTTTCAGAGAGAAAAAATGTCACCCTTCAGAGGAAAAGAACTCAGGATGACATTAAACATCTCAGCAGCAACACTGGATGCCACAAGTGAGTAGACCAATGACTCTGAAGTTCAGAGAAGAAATTACTTTCATTCTAGAGTCCATACCAAATCAAATTATCAATAAATTAAAAGATAGAATAAAGATGGTTAGACATGTAAGAATTCAAAAACTTTAGCATCTGTGTCTTAGGAAGGTGTTAGAAACTCTGCTTAAGGGAATAAACTAAGGAAAGATTCAGAAGATCAGGAATCCAGTTTAGGAAGGCAGCATTAGGAAGTTCCAAATGGACATCTCTGCATCAGGTCTAGAGAACAGATAAGACCGAGGCATGGGCCGGCCCGGTGGTGTAGCAGTTAAGTTTGTGCGTTCCGCTTCGGTGGTCCGTGGTTCACCGGTTCAGATCCCAGGCGCGGACCTACGCACCGCTCATCAAGCCATGCTGAGGCGGCACCCCACGTAGAGCAACTAGAAGGAGGTACAACTATGACATACAGCTATCTACTGGGACTTTGGGGAGAAAAAAAGAGAAAGAGGAAGACTGGCAACAGATGTTAGCACAGGGCCAACCTTCCTCAAAGGGGAAAAAAAAAAAAACAACAGACTGAGGCAAACAGAAAACTGAGAGAGAAAAGAAAGGAGGAAAAAATGATAGATTTTCTTACATTTGTACTCAAGAAAAATTTTCTGCTTGCTATTTGACAGACAGGAGTGAACATTTAGAAAAAATATCATTAGGTACAAAGAAAACAGAGGAAATGAAAAAGGGGGGTGAGTAGTATTCACTCCAAGAAAATGACGGTTAGAGAGAAAGAAATGTAATCATATACACTGTGTGGCTAGTGAACAACATCATGGAGGCATAATACGTGAACACTGAGCGGTGATTTACCAAACTGTGGGAGTACGGCTGTGAGAAGGAGAAACGGGGTGAAGGGGAAGAGAAGAGAGTTAAATCCTCAAGTACTGTAACAGGAAACTAATCGGTAATGTCTCAAATGGATCAATCAAGAAATGGCAGAATAGGGCCAGCCCCGTGCTTAGCGGTTAAGTGCACGTGCTCCGCTACTGGCAGCCCGGGTTTGGATCCCGGGCACGCACGGACGCACCGCTTCTCTGGCCATGCTGAGGCTGCGTCCCACATACAGCAACTAGAAGGACGTGCAGCTATGACATACAACTATCTACTGGGGCTTTGGGGTAAAATAAATAAATAAAAAGGAAAAAAAAAAGAAATGGCAGAATAAGCACATTACTTAGAAATGTAGAAGTAAAAACCCAAAGAAATAGCTGAAAGAGTTACGAGTGACCACCTCTGAGGAGGTGCTCTGTGGAGCGACGAGTAACATGGCAAGGACTCCTATTTCTCAGCTTAAGCCTTTTATCGCAATTTTACTTTCTAAAATATTTGCATATATTACTTTGATAAAAATTAATTTTGGGGCCCAAACATATTTTGAGTTATGTATTAAATAAACGGACTATTATAAAGGAAGATACAGCCACAGAAATTTAAGGTAAATACAATAGAAGAAATAGGTGAAAACACACTGGATTTGCTATAGTTCAATCACTGAGCTCCCTGCTAATTTATAAGTAAGATAAATTTACAACAAAGTCTCTCGAATTCTTTCCTTCATAGAACAAAAATTTATTAAATTCCTACAATGTGACAGGCAGTTCTCAGCACTGGGGACACAATAATATACAAAACCAACAAATATCCCTGCCTTATCAAGATTACATTTCAGTGGAGTAGAAAGGTGATAAATAATTAAATAAACATAATGTGTTTACATACGATATAGCAGAATATACACATATACAAGTGTGTGTGCGTGTGTGTGTGTGTGTGTGTGCCTAAATGAATGTGCTACGGAGAAAAATAAGACAAAGAAAGGGGAAAACAACAAACGCATACAGGTCAGCCAGGGCTGGCCTAAGAAGGTGACGTTTGAGTGAAGAGCTGGGAGAAGTACGGGAGGGACCACGAGAACACCTGCAGGAAGAGAACTGCAGGCACAGGACAGCACAGAATCTGTGAACAGAAGGGCACGCAGCATTCTCAAGGAGGCTAGTGTGGGGGAACTTGCGAGAGCTGGGGGAAGAGAGGAGGGGGACGAGGTCAGAGAGGCGATGGGGTGAAGGGAGATTCCATTTTATGAGGCCTCACGGGTCACTGCAAGAGTCTGGGCTTGCACTCAGAAAGCTACTGGAAAGTTTTGAATAAAAAAGTAACAAAATATTAGTTATATTTTAATGAAATTACTCTGGCTGCTGTATTGAGAAGAGACTATAGATAGAGCGAGGGAGATCAGTTAGGAAGCTACTGTAATAATGCCAAGGAAGATATGATGGTGTTCCAAGGTAATAATGGTAGTGGCGAGAAGCATCAAACCCTAAATATATTCTGAAGGAGAGGTGATAGGATTTGCTGATGGATTGGACGTGGGGTGTGAGATAGGATTTGCTGATGGATTGGACGTGGGGTGTGAGAGAGAGCAGGGGATCCAGGATGACTCCACGTTTTTAGACTGAGCACCCAGAAAAACGGAGTTGCCATTTATAGAGTAACCAAATTCTTTTCATTTGGTTTATTTTACTTTACTTTTATAATTTACTTTAGTGATAAAGTTTCTTTTGATGGATTTAAGATAAAACTGTAACCCTATATTTCTTTCTATAAATAGTACTCATGTGGTAAAATTCCAATGAAATATAGAAATAAAGCTAATTTTTATGTTAGGATTTTTAAAATGGATCTTTTTATTTTATAGTCACATCTTACAACTTAAAAGAAACAGCTGAAACAAGTATTTTATAAAATAATTAATTAGAGGGCCATGATGAGATTTACCCTGCCACCAAGAACAATATAAGAAATGGATAAAGTAGATAAAGCAACTGTTGGAAAATATCTGAGAGCAACCAAGAGAACTATGTCTTGAGAAGTGAAAATCTTAGAGAAAGGATGTACATCAAGAAATGACAGAGGAAGCCAGAAGTCAACGGAACAAATATCTTTAAGGTACTGAACGAAACTGCTAACCGAGAATTCTATCCAGTGAAAACATCCTTTAACAATAGAGGCAAGCTCTTCCCCTTCCCTTCCCCTCCCAAACAATTCATTTCTAAAGCCACTAGAAGAGGCTAGGCAAAACAGGCATTCCTGCAAGGGTGGGGGGGGGCCCACTCTGGTCTACGAGGTATGTTGAAGCCAGATTGGAACCTGGCAGACAGCACCTTAATCAAGTGATCAAAGTAACATCACCAGTAAAGGGACAAACTGAAATCATCTGCCAACCTCTAGGATGCAGTAGGAAGAACATAGAGCATCATTCCTGTGCTGTACCTGACAAAGACACGTGACCTGAAAAATCATGAGAAAACATCAAACAAACTCAAATTGGGGGACAATTAAAATTTTCAAAAGTATCTTGCAAAAACAAAAGTGTCCCGTAATCTTTGAAAATATCAAGGTCATGTGAAAGTCAAGGAAAGATGAGGAACTATTCTAGATTAAAGGAAGTTCAAGATATATAAATGCAACACCCTATTCTGAACTGGATCCTTTTGCAGAGCATTATTGGAACAATTAGCCAAGTCTGAATAGTTTCTGAGGATTACACGGTGATAAAGTACAGTGCTGTTTTCCCAATTTTGATAGTTGAAATGTGGTTAGGTAGGAGAATGTCTTTAGGAATTGCACACTCAATTATTCAAGGGTGATGGAGCATCATCATGTTGGCAACTTACTCTCAAACAACTCAAGGAAAAATTATTTGTACTGTATTTACAACTTCTCTGTAGGGTCCCAATTATTTCAATTTTTCAATGAAGACAAAATAAAGATGTAGTCAAATGAATAAAAACTGAGAGAATTTATCACCAGCAAACAGCACTAAAAGAAATAGTAAAGGAAGTTCTTCAGAGAGAAGCAAAACGATGCCTGAAGGAAACAGCAACAGAGGAAAGAATGAAGGGCATCAGAAAGGGGAATACTGACTGTTCAGAAAACAATGCCTTGTGGAATTTAAAAAATACGTATGATTAAAATATCTGACAACGAAGCACAAAAATGGACTTTAAGGACAGAAATATTACTAGAGATAGAGGGTCATATAATTATAAAAGAGTCAATTCAATAGAAAGACCTAACAATCCTAAATTTGTATGTAATGAATGACATAGCCTCAAAATATATAAAACAAAAAGTAAGTGAACTTAAAGGAGAAATGGACAAACCCACAATCACAACTGGAAAGTTTTATCACGTATCTTATATACCATGCAGGAACACAAAAAGGACACGAAAGATTTTAACAATACGATTAACTACTTAGAGACAGAAGGGAGGGAGAGAGGAGGGGAGGAGAATGCTAATGGAAAGATCAGAGACAGGATTAAATAGAACTATTCCACAGAGATGCTCAAGTCTGAAGAAGTGGAAGATGGAAGAGGGGTTGTTTTAGATGCACTCCCAGTAAACCTGACTACTTCATAGTCACCTGACCTTCAAATTTTCTACCTCTCTCAATTCTCCCAGACCATTTGCCTCCCTATCCACAGGGATTCCATGATTAACCATTTCAATGAAATAAAAGATACTCTCACCTCTACTTAAAATTCTGCTATCCCTATCATGCCAAACTCTACTGTTCACTTTATTTACTGCCAATTCAAGGCTTCCAAGCATTCTTAAAGCAAGTCATGAAACTGTGTTAATTAAGTTGGTTATAGTAGGAAGACTTCACTATTCTCTTGCTGATTTCTTACTAATTGTGTGGTAGGTTTAAATAGGGCAGGTTTCATGGACCAGTTAAGACTTTATCTGGACGTTAAGGAAAACGCAGTGACTATAGAATGCTTTTGCACTCCCCAAATTAAATTATGTCTTTCCTATTTTTCTTTCCCACAGCACTGTATGTTTTTTCTTCATGGAATTTTACATTTTTGTTACGCATTTATGTGTTTAATGTCCACCTTGTCCACTAGACTATATAGAAAATGTAACAAGCTACATAACCATCAACAAAGAAAGTTTAAATAAAAAGCAGTATATTGCAGAATGTACTATTCTTCAGCAGTTTAAATGAATAAACTAGACCAACATGTATAGATACAATCTCTACGTCGTGATTAAACAACAAAGCAAGATGTAGAAGGATATATACATCTTTCTATAAATACACCAGTGAAAAGTTTAACAACATACGAAACAATGTATGTTGTTTATGGATCTATAAAGTATGGGTATTAAATACTGATTCAAGACAGTGGTTATCATTGAGAAGAAGGAAGGGAATAAGACTGGGGAAGGGTAACACACTTCAATTATATATGTGGTTTTTTCCTTAAGTTCAAGAGTAGCACATGGGTATTTAATAAGTTATTCTCTGTATTTCTGTATGCTTGAAATTAAAAAACTATTTTAATAAAATCAACATTTTGCTAAGTATGAACTTCTTTAGCCTGGCTTTCAAGACACTCCACAATATCATTCCAACTGCCTCATCCTTCACTATTTCCTACAGCAGTGTTTCCCAAGCCTTAGACATTTATATACTTCTTTCATTATTTTTGCTATGTATGCCATCTCTATTATTAACGAATATTTTCTTTTCATAATTTTTACTTTAAATATCCTTGAACAAATCAATAATAAATAGAAAATCACATGTTTAATATGCCAGGTATATTCTTCTAATGTGAATAAGTATTAAAATATTTGTCCTAGTGACATCTAAAAACACTAGGTATCACACTCTGGGATGCACTGTCTTACACCAATTGTTCTCAAATTCCGTGCACAAGATCATTTGGGTGGCTTGTTAGAAATGGAGACTCCCAGGCTGTACCTCTAGGGATTCTGATTCAAGCAGTCAGAAGACAGAAATCCTGTCCTATAAGTGTCCTTGGCACCAACCAGACTGGACTATTTGCCACTCTCTAGACCAGCTTTGCATTTTCCTTTTCTAATACCCTTCCTCTTGTCATTTCCTCTGCTTGAAGTACCCCTCCTTCTCCCTAAGCCAACAGAAATTAAGCCTACACTTTAAGGCTCATATTAAATATCACCATCACAATAAAGGACTTTGACTTGGATGTGACATCCCTCTCATTTTAATACCTTTCCCTCCCCTATCAATTTATTTCTATTTCTGTATGGATGCTTATCATATTCAATGTAATATATGTCTACTAGTATTATTCCTCCTCCTGGACTATAAAGGCTATTTGAGGACAGAAGCCTTATACTTGCTCAAAAGTAGGGATTATGGCTTGGTTATTTTACGCCTTCAACATGACAGTTACTCAAATACTTGCTGGACTGACCTCTGATAAACACTCTGAATTAATTTAACAATTTTTATTAACATTTCAAAAATCATGTAGCATAAGGCATTAGAATATTCATTCATACAGCATTGCAAATTAAACATGAGAATCTAGACTACCTGGCTTCATTTTCAGGACGAGAAAACTGAAAATATATCCTATATACAAACAAATAATTTTAGTTCTTTTAATTTTTAAAGAGAAAAAAAAATAACAGTGTAACTAGCCAAATTCAGTTTCTAAGAAGAAAAAGAAAACTGCTTAACTTAAAACCTTCCAAGCAAAAGTAAATGATCAAGTTATTAATTGACAAAGTGAGTTTTGATACTGCTACAAAAAGCTATTAACTTAAAAACAACACTATTATTAAAGCAAAGTTAATTGACTCTGGTAAAATTCTCAGTACTTCCAAATGATATTTCAATATGGTTTCCTTTGCTTCAATATTGCATATTACCCTGATGTACCAAGAGCAATAATTTCTAAGTATTTTTCCAGTGTAAAAACTATAATAACTATCAGCATAAAAACCACAGAAACTATTTGTTTTTAATCAGAAAATATCAACATGCAATTCACTTGTGAATCTTGTGTTTTCAATTTGGTAATAATAATTTGGTTTGTTTCTATTTCACGAGTAGACTACTTTACTGTTCTAAACATACTTATTTTAACCTAGATAGAAAATAAACTAATGGAAACAGAAAAGTGACTTTTTAATGGAAAATGTTCATCAACATAAATCTATATTATAATATCATCTGGATTTGTATATTTTAGCATATACATGATACTTTATAAAGACAGATAATTGTCAAACTAAAATATACAAATGTACATACTAATTTCAAGTAATAAAAAAGAGGAAAAAATGGAGAATAGATATTTTTCATGTTCACTTAGCCTTCCAGGTTGAAAAGGAGAATGAAAAGACGACAACTATGAGAAATGAAGAATAAGGAAAGGTTCTCACATAGCTCATTTTCTCCTCTCCTCATTCATTTTTCTGTCATGTTCCTGTTAAATTTCCTCTTTTACATGGCAGGTCAAGTAAACTAAACCTAGCTTGTATGAAACTTTTTATTTAACTTTTTCATTCTATTTTTACATCATAAAAATAAAATTTCAACCCACTATGTCCATTTTCCTGAAAAAAATTAACTGGAAGTAAAGAAGTAATAAGGTACTATTATATCTGGGCTCAAGAATTCCCCAAAATGATTCTCAGTATTGGTTTTATTTACCATAAAATGATAACCTATAATTATTGATACTAATAAAGAGAGCCATCCAGTTATGCTTATTTCCTAAATAAGTAATCTTTTCGATTTTCTAAAGTACTAAATGTAGACAGACCTTAAGGCTCTATAAATGTTTTAGCAGTACTCAAGAACCAGAAAAATGCAGAATTTTAAAGGTAATGAGAAGACATTAAATAAACCTATTTCAAAAAGCCTATAAGCAGAATAGATAGATTAGACAGCTTACTGGAAGGTAACAATACACCTCATTTGATAAAGCAGTTCTGAGAAATCCAAAAATACCATTTCTCTTTTAAAAAAAATCAAAGAAGCACTTGGACTAACAAGAAATAATGCACAATTTGGCCTGATCAAATACTTCATTAATTTTTTTCCACCCTCTAAGGTATTGCCCTTTTAAAATCCTCTTCAAATAAAATATAACCTAATTGCTTGCACGTCTTCAGTTTGCAAAGGGATTTTTATTTCAACAGTGCCACCTAGTGGAGCAATCGATACCTTCAACTGGTCACTAGCTGGTTTCACTATTAGTCTCAAAGGCTGGGAATTTCAAATAGTTTTATTTTCTGGTTCACAATATTCCTAATAATATTAACATTCAAGGGGAAATTTACAAAAGTATCATAATTTATATATTTTTGTCTTCTGATAGACTATCTAATAAAATGAGGTCATTTACAAATATTATTATAATATTTTAAATAAAAATACCTTTGTGATTTCTTCAGAAGCTCGTTTGAAGTCCTGAACATTTCGACAGTAAAATCCTATTGTACAGCTAGGATCCATTTTTCGAAATGACATCTTTTTGGGAGAAGGGCAGTGGAATGTCTGTAATTTTAAAAGTTTTTTAGGATTAATTTAGTCTTATTTGATGGACTTAACTCTATACAAGAATATCACTTAACTGAAAATTTGCTGTCTAGCTTTTCTCAAAACTATAAACATGCTTTCAAATGGTGTTTAGTCTATCCTATACAGATGGTCCTTCTCATTCTCCAAAGCTGTAAAATATGAGAGCCAACACCGTGTATATTCAAATCACCAAATCTCCACGTTATGTGACATTAGTGTTATTCTGCAAAAGAACGAAGTGTGTCAAAAGTGGTATGCATTTCTAACACTTGCATAAGGGAAGAAAAACGTACCACTGAAAAAGACATGAATAAGCTAGTACAAAGTTTAGAATAAGTTAGCAATTTCTATAAAAGTGCAATTAAGTTTGTTTTGTTAGAGATTTTATTAATGTTTATAAAGCTTTTAATAAGGATATCAAGACTCTGTAAACAAATGCACAGATTCATGTAAACATTCCATAATGATATGAAACTTGCTAGTTTTAGCAACTGACACAATTAGCACATAACTGCATATCCCAGCCCACTCTTCTGCTGTGCTTTCCTGTAAGTTCTGTTCAGTCCCCTAGGGGACGCAGGCGAGTCCGCTCTCTTAGGGCATTTGCCCTCCTCCTCACCAGCCCTCCTGTCCTTCAGTTCACTCTGCTCAAGTGGCCACTGTGCCATAGACATACATGGCCTGGGGAGGCTGCTCTAGCCTCTCTACTCTTGCTAATGGTATGCGGCTGCTACTAGAGTCTGGTACCTTTGGAGAATACAAAAGTAGGAAAGGGCAGAATATAGAGCTAACCATTCCAGTATTTTTTTTCTCCACCACATTATGTACTTTGTTTAAAAGATTGTTTTAAAAACTGCATTTGATATCTTGTCCTTAAAAATCACTGATGCTGGGCCGGCCCCGTGGCTTAGTGGTTAAGTGAGCGCGCTCCACTGCTGGCGACCCGGGTTCGGATCCCGGGCTCGCACCAACGCGCTGCTTCTCCGGCCATGCTGAGGCCGCGTCCCACATACAGCAACTAGAAGGATGTGCAGCTATGACACACAACTATCTACTGGGGCTTTGGGGGGAAAAAATAAATAAAAATAAAAAATCACTGATGCTACTGAGTCTTTTTTTGTATGTATAAAAGATGTTTATGCAAAAAAGCAGGGCTGTAAAAATATACATATTCATATTTGTTTATATTTGCATAAATAACTGTGAGGATATACAAAAATTAACAAGTTTAGGGGAAAGGGAGAAAACTGGGCATATGGGAGACAGGTGTTGGAAATTATTTGTTGTATATTTTATATTTTTGAATTAAAGAACAAGCTCAATTAAGAAATAATCTAGGCTGGATGTGAATTCATAAACTTAAAATTTCCCTACATTTAATGCCTAAAACTAAGAGATTTTAACTTGAAATTATCTATGAAAATGCAAACAAATATAGGCTTATAGGCTTTTATATTTATGTTCATGATGAATCAATCAAAATCACTCTTTTCTCTCCCCCTACATCCCCATGATCCAGTCAGTGGCCCATATTATCACCAGAGGATATGCAAAACACACACATTTAAGCTGCTTTTTTCCTTATGGATAGTTCAATCATATATTATATTCAATCCAACATCATGACAGCGAATATAGACCAAACAAATATGTCTTCAAAACTACGATTTCCACTAAATGCTTAGCTAGCACTTACTTTACACAGTGAGATCCAACCTAGCTAAACTGGAACCTCCAGGGTACTAGTCAACACAAGCATTGTCTTAGTTGTACTTTTTTTTAACATTGTTGCACTTGTTTCATTTATAAAGAGATAATAAAAACAGATCTGGAAAGGCATAGAAGAGCTAAGTAACCCGTCAGTTAACAATATACAGGAGTATATTAGTGTATAAGGCATAGAGAGTTCTAGGTCATATTTACAAAAAATTATTCTACATGTAAGGTATCTAAAAAGAGTCATTTGCCCAACTCCTTCCAAAGCCAATAATAAGGAATGTTTATTTAGTTTTTACTACTTGGGGATAAGGAAGAAGGGCCAAAAGTTTGTACAAGGTCCAACAAAGTATTTTTTTTAACTCATTTACAAGGGTGTCCTATATTATACTAAAGCACTGATTAAAAGTCTTCATGTAAGAACCTACCAGTAACTAGACTAAACCAGAACAGGCTTAGTGCTATTTCACCGTATTGCTTCAATCATCATAAACAGTAATGACAAACACTAAACTGTTTTTCATGGCTGTTATTTGATATCTACCAAGAACTTTTTAAATTATTCACAAAAACACAAATATAAATTTCTGATCACTGAAAACTGAAACTGCTATTGGTTGTTACTACATGAGTACTAGGACTCATACTGCAGAGAGGCATTTTATATCATTTAAACTTAAAATCATATTCTTTTGTTTACCCAAGAAGACTCTGAAGTCTAACCAACATTAATTTAGAATTCAGAATTACTTCTGCTTATCAAAGAACAAGTCAGACTTTAAAATATTTTCCCAAGTGGCATTACTCAGCTATGTTTCAGCTATGTTCACTTTGTGATAATTCTTTGAGCTATGCACGTATGATTTTTCTTAATTTTTAAAATTCTGACGATTGGTAAGAGGAGCAGCTTCTACTTCACAAATACATTTTAGGGAGTATTCGCCAGATACACTTCTGTGACAATGAAATATATTTCTGAAAAAACTGGCCAGGGTGAGTCAATTCCTGTTTCTTTCATTTTTCAATACACTACTTGTTCACTGCCTCAACAAACATTCACTAGGCACCTACTAAGTGCCAGGCCCTGTTCTGGGCTATGACTCAGAACAGTGGATTCTACACCTAAACATACAATCTGGACTGAAACAAACACTGTCAGGTGTAGCTATGCTATTTTGGTGATTTAGATGAAGCTTCCTAAGGTAGTTAATCAGCAAATACCCTCACTAAAAAGCACCGCCTACTAACTGCAGTTAACATGTGTAATTCATAAAGGGTACGTCTTTCATTGATGAATTCACTCATCCATCTATCTAATCACATCACATCATTCTAACAGCTTTACTGCCACTATTCTCTGCATTTACTAGGATAGATTAAAATAGTCACCACTGTATGAACCTCCTAAAACCGAAAACTTGGAATTGGGGGCCCAGGAATCAGAACAGACTAACATGTCTATTAATAAGACTTTTCTCACCTTATTAATAGAATATTGATATTAAGGTAACAGCATATTACCTTGGATAATAGAATAGAACTTGGTATTTTTAAGAGTTAGAACCAGTCATTCCAAAAGTATATCATAAATAACATGGAGCAATAATCTCTGGTTTAGGAAATCTTAACTTATTAAATACACACACACAAAACACCGATGCACCGCTTGTAAGCTTGTTAAATACACACACACACACATATAAAAATAAATATAAGAAAATACATATCCGCTAGTCCTCTCATCCCAACAACTGAAAATTGGCCCTGTCCTAACCACTGACAATGGGAACCCACAATTCAACATACCCTCACTGCTAAAGCCCATTTGAGTTTTTCTCGTTCCCTTCTAATTTCAAGTTGCCCTTTCATGACTTTTTTCCCTGAAGGTCATTCATCCTGCTCCTTTGAACCTCATTTTCTATATGAAGATGAGAGCACAAGTTTACACATTGTAACATGCCCTCACTAAACCACGTGCTCCATTCCTCAGCGCTGACCAAGCACTGGCCTGGCACATCCCCACTACTAACTGAGGATCTAAATATGACTATTTACATTCACTTCACAATGTTAAAAACTCAGGATAGCTAAAGATGAAGATTCTCTTAAAACTTAGTATAGAAATTCAATAGTATATACTAATGTATTTTATAAGAAAATGTCACCAGAATTAAAAATTAATAAAATATATATAATCAAAGTATTTGGAACTACGAAGAAGGGATGAAAAGGGCTCAACAGAGGACTTTAACTAAAGTGCTCAGGACAGTGCCTTGCACAAAGGAAGAGTTCAATAAATGATGGTTTAAAAAGGAAGAGATAACTTGATCTGATTTGGTTTCCAAGTTTGAAAAGTTCAACTCTAGAAATATAGTAATTCAATACCGTAAGAACAACAAAAAATATAATCTGCTAAATCTATTATTCTTCAATCTCAAATATTCTGATATCATACTACTTTCTTAAATTTTCATAATCCCACTGGATTCATGGCACTCACCTAAAATACAAGGACTACTAGCAATTATTTACATGGAATTGGATAAAAGAGCTAAGATTTTAATTTCTCCATCTATTGACTAAAAAGAAATATTGATCAAAAAATGTTTCTTTCAAAAATAATTTTAATAATTGAGGTATAAGGGTGGTTTTAGAATGTGCATGTCCTGTATTCCATCAATCAACTACAAAATCTCAATACCATATAAACAAACAACCTATGCAGCAAGGCAAAGATGGTAATTAAAATCCCTCCACTTGGAGCATTTTAAGTTTACGACATGATAAAAAGCAAAAAATGAAATTTTATTTCTATACAAAGATAGACAACTTGCTGCAATTTTTATATTATACTTTCATAGGAAAATAGATAATGCTATTCACTAAATAATCTAAGATAAATGCCTGAATTGAGAAAAATGAAAAACTGTCCAGAGGAATTATCCAGACAGGGCAAGATACTCTACTAGCATGTCAAAAATAAAACATCTAAACCCACTTTCCTGATGTCCTAATGTATAAGAAATAAATGTTTTATGCATTTAAGGAATTACCTAATTTCACCAAATTTCACTTTACAAAGTCTCCTAAAATCAATTCCTCTTTGACTCACTCACGAAGTGCTGCAACAGTCTCCCAATAATGAGCTGCAGCCTTTCTAATACTGACTGTGTAGACACAACAGGATACTCATCCACCTGGCACTTTGCAGAGTCTCTCAGAATATCAGATGAATAGTCTCTCTCTACTGGCCAAAATAATCAATACAAATAATCTTTTAATTTGCCTACTGTGGATAACACTAGAACACTAGGAACAACCTTCCATCTGAATCTCAAGTATCTACTTTTTTGAGGAGTCAATTTGGCACAGGTACACTGGAAATGTAACTTAAATCACAGGAATTAGTGCTACAAGGCCACAATGCAGCAGAAACAGAATTACAATGTGGTTCACACAGCACAGTTCTACAGATGCCTCCCACAGTATCAGTCAGTCAACTACAAATATTTATTAACGTTTACGTGCAAGATACGACAAAAGACGAAAGTAGAAAGCAAACGATCTCTGGCCTCAAGATGCCTGTTCTTTAGTTGAGGTAACAGTTTACAAAGGATGCTAGAATGTTTTAACCAGATTTTCAGCTTGCAGTTTATCTATTTTAATAATCTACCCTTTAAATACTATTAGGTATTAATATTAGTCAGCAAGCTATTACTAAAACAAAGTACTAAACCACATTTCCAACTTGTCAAGCCCTTGAGAATTAGTGATCCATGCCACCCAAGTGATTTAAATTATTTTAAGTCTGTAAAAGCATCAACCAGGAAACCAAGAACCAAAACCACGTATCTTTAATTTTCTGAATTAAAATACAGGATCACAAAATGACCAACATAAAGGAAAAGACATTGAGAAATCACAGCTAAAACAAATATCAGAGACCAAACTAAGCTCCTGAAAACTTAACTAGAGGCTAAGACTTAATTACTATACTGAAAGCAAAATAATTTAGCAAATAGTCTCCTTAAGTCACTTTGTCATTCTAACCCAATTCCATCATCTTTATTTTTCTTTCTTTTCTCCTTTCTTTCTTTTTTTAAACATGCCTACCGTTTTAAATTCTTCAGTACTGTTCAGTTGTATACCTACAAAATTACTTGGAGCCTTGATCATTTATTTTGGTAGAGCTAGGGCATCTAACAAGTTAGAGACAAAGATGAATGAAGAAGAAAATGTACCATAAATTAAAATTCAGCAACAAACTACTTAACCTTTGACCAGTATGTGAATTATGGTTTTATAAATCAGTAAAATATTGATTATTAACTTGTAATTGTAATACCATAAAAGTTCAGCTGCCTAGCACATCTCTAAACAATTAGAGATGGTAAGAAATGGTATGAAAACAGTACCAGCTCTTTATCCATAGTACCTCAAGAGGGAAATCCTTTATGCTGACATCTACAAAAGACTGGCAGTAATGAGGATCCATGTAAATCAAACTGTCATCTACAAGGACAAAACAGAAGACAAGTAATTCAAAAAATACCTTATTATTACACAGCTTACAATCCAATTTCTATGTAGACTAGCTGAAAAAAATCTGGGAGTAACAGCTTGCCAGACTGATATTCATTGACTGAAACATAGGTTTGCCCAGGACAGATTAACTTTTGCATAATCAAATATGCTTGTATAAGCAGAATTTTTATAAAGTGATGAGACTGTCATTTAATTTTTGGTGATAAAATTACTTTCACAAACACACAATTATATTCTACAGTTTGCATATGAAAAATGTATTGCACTACTTTATCCTGACAGGAAGAACCTATTGCTTGTCATTTTATCATCATCTAGCACCACTAAAACTGGTAAAAAGTAAATATGTAAATAGCAACTGCCAGAATGTGGCAGCAATGTCTTCTGAAGTTTAGTGAAACCAATAAATTATACCTTGTTTATGCAATAACAGAAATTAAACATACATTTTACAGAATCCAATTATGTTGTGGACCAAATGACAAATGGGGGGCTATGGTAGGAGTGATGAATTTATAAGGTACTCATTTTGTTCTGTTAATCATCCTCTTTCCAGATGATCCTGTATTAACTCTCTGACTTTTAAAAGAAAACAATGAAGAAATATACTTCACTAAATCACTAACCTTGAAATCCAGCAAAGTAATATGACTGTTTAGGTTTGCCACCAATAATACCCACACAATATTCAAGGCTTAAAATACCCTGCCAAAAGAAATTAATTCAGATTTAGAGTCAAGAGACAAATGGTAATCATTCAAAACAACCAAATTTGCATTACCAATATTAGTAGTTCCAAAATTTTTCACCACCAGTTTTATTTTTTTTTTTACATTTTATATTTTTTATTTACATTTGCCCCCATGTTCGAAATCCTTCTGTCTACCAAATTATCTTCCATTTTCTTTAAATCACTCAACACTAACACAACTAAATCAAATATTCAGCATGTCATCAGCATGTCACTCAACAACAAACAACTACTACGTGCCAGACACAGAGGTAAATAATGTTACCACATAAAGGTAATAAAATTCCTGCCACAGCCAAAACACTTGGCCTTTCAGTTAGCTGGTACAACCTTATCGTGATCAAGGTAGTATTTTCCTCAGGTTTTCTGAAATGCTAGAAATAGTTCTTAGACCTTGAGTCTTAGAATCTCAAAGTAAAAACCATTTTCTAATCAACAGCATTCACTTCACAAATTTTTTATGCTACTTCATTTGGAATAAACATAAAGACTAATGAAAACAATTTAATCCAAGAAAAATATTAATTGTTATTGTATTTAAAGCCATTTTATTTTACAAATCATAAAATATCAGGATACCTCAATAAATTATTTAGTATGGCCCTCAGCATCTGTTCTAAGCAGAACTCTATTTAAGCTGGGCCAAATAATTCTACAACTTTTAAAAAGCATGTCCAGTGAAATCAACTAATGTCTTGCCAATAGTTCCTGCATTAATTTTAGCACATACTATGTTAGAAAACACTAATAATGATAAAGTGTACAATATAAAACTCCAGAAGTATTAAACAAACAATAAACTTTCCTTCTCTTAAATGAGAGGATGTTTTGAAATCTAGAAGACAAAAAAATAAAGACTATATGAGCAAATGCTTTGTTTTCCTTTAACAAGTAATCAAACCACAGAGTTTTTTTAACTTAATTATTTTCTTAAAAATAATATGTGGTTGTTCCAAAAAAAAGCACACACAGAAAATATATTAAAAAGTAAAAATTTCCCGGGGCTGCCCCGGAGGCGCAGCAGTTAAGTGCACACGCTCTGCTTCGATGGCCCAGGGTTCGCAGGTTTGGATCCCAGGCGCACACCAACGCACCACTTGTCAAGCCATGCTGCACCAGCATCCCATATAAAGGAGAGAAAGATGGGCACGGATGTTAGTCCAGGGCCAATCTTTCTCAGCAAAAAGAGGAGGATTGGCATCAGATGTTAGCTCAGGGCTGATCTTCCTCACCAAAAAAAAAAAAGAAAGAAAAGAAAAAAACAAGTAAAAATTTCCCAAAACCCCAACACTCAGAGCTCATTATTATTAACATTTGGGGGAACACCTTCTTGACATCTGGGTATATTACATATATTCACATACAGATTTACAAATACAATTTTATATATGTGGAATCACACAACGTATGCTGTTGTAACTTCTGTCACTCATTATGTCATAAACATTTTCTTATCAATAAATAGAGATCTACATTATAATATTTAATGGCTGTAAAATATTCTATTTTATGAAGATAACAAAACGTGCTTTAAAATCTCCCTCATGAATATCTAAGTTGTTTCCAGGTTCTCACTGTTACAAATATCCCCCTAAAGAATAACCTTGTGTATTTTCAGTCTTGTGAAAATATCATACAGGTTTTTTTGGATAGGAGAACTGCAACTGAAAAAATTAAATAAAACACGGAAGGCATGTTAGACTAAAATTTTAGAGCTAACTAAAATATAAATTAAGATGAAATTACACAAAAAAATAAACACTTGGTAATAACAGTTATTATTCTATTGTTATTATTATTCTATTCTATTAATAGTTCTATAATCCTATTGCTTTCCCCCTAAATAAAAATCCTTAGCACAATTTGAGAGTGCCTTACTTTAGCTTGAGCACTCTGATCAGCTGACACACAATGTCCCTGACACAGGGACCCATGAGGAAGTGAAAGCTCTAAGTTCCTCATAGCTGAGAAAAGAAAGAAAAAATATATAGCAAGAACCATCACTGACTCTCCTCAGAAAAAGAATGATTCCAAGTAATGGAAGACAGACTTTGGTTCTAGACATCTGTATTTCCTTTGCAATAGACTGGAGCAGATTTAGCAATAAGCACACAGAAGCAGATTAGGAGCTGGAACGCCACTACATAGAAGAGGCTGTATCTTTGGAAACTTGAAACACTTTTCGGTTCCTAAAAAAGCGTCTTCACAGTTATCTAGTGGTGAGAATTTATTGAGCTGTATCCATGAAGCAATAAATAAGACTGAAGTCATCAGTCAAAAAGGAAAGTCCTAATCTGTCTTGCTGAAGAAGGAGAACATGTGGGATTTTCCTCATTCCAGGTCCTTTAAAAATATATAAACAAACTTGCTGTGGTAAGGGCTGATAAAGCACCACACCAGATCTCCTTCTCCTCACAGAATGCAGCAGGAGATGGTACCATCTCTGAAGTACTGTGAAACTCCCTTGATGAACAAATGTGAAAAACACAATTGAACGGTGAATTTTAGAGAGTATAATGTACAGTGCTTTGGCAGGGAAAAAACAAGTGCTGACAAAGGAAGTGGAGGGAGGGCGGGGGGTGGAGGTGGACAAGGAGGGGGTGGAGGAGAAGAGGAGGAAGCGAAATGGAAGAGGAAGAGGAGGAAGGTTATTTTTCTTTCAGGGCTGTTAGACACACTATTTTTTCACTTCCAAATGCCTCTTTACACACCCTCATTTTGGCTTTTGAGGGCTGTTAGACACACTATTTTTTCACTTCCAAATGCCTCTTTACACACCCTCATTTTGGCTTTTGACCCCACCACCCCCGACCAAGCGTAACACCTAGCATATAACCTACTTTACTCAGCCATTTCAGCCATTTTTACCTGATAATTGAAAAATTAAAATGTCTCAACAGTCATTGCTCTCTTATTTTAGTGGACTATTAAGTTAAATTTTAGTGGACTAAGTATAAATTAAATTAGTAGAAGTTCAAAGAAATGTTACAGTTTAAAAGTTCATATTTTAGGAAAAAATATAAAAAACAACGAAAGTTCTGGTCTCTTATCAGTTTGCTATCTTAACTTGAACATATCACTTAACTTCTCTCTGTCTTTTCTGTTTTATAAGGACAATCCAGTTCCTAGCTATTGTGAGGGCAAAATGAGATAAATCCATATTGAAAGTGTTACACAAATATGCGAGTTAACAATTATTTGTTGAGCAACTCCTCTATACTAGGTACTGCGGACCACTTTAACAGCTGACTGAGGTTCCTTTCACTACAATTCAGGCTCCAATAAATCACTAAAGAGCACTCGGCAGTCCTGCTATCTGATAGACACTATCAATACCACCAAACAGCAAAGCCCTCAGCCAGATAAAACGCGCCGCGAAGCCATCTGCAGCCCATTCCATGAGGAATGGGGATTTGGCCAAGGAGTCAGTTCCAAGATTGTCTCAGTTTCTAATCTTCTCATAGTAGTAGAGAAGGCAGAGAGAATCCAGTTCAGATTTGGTTACAACCTACACAGACATGGCAACATGCCAGAAGTCCCAAAACCTTTAACAGATTCACTAGATGAAATGGTTCATAGCTTCTCACATTCCACCAACAACTCTACTAAAGAGCCCGCATGTTAGAAATCAAAAACCCACTTTTATCTAGGGGATTCATATGTTATCAACATATTATAGTATTGGTATTATTAGTAACAAGTATGCCTGCAAAATTTTAGTAACTATTAGGAAAAGCCAATATACCAGCTAGAAGACTTCCATATACCATGTATTGAAAACAACTGCTCTCGATTTTTAGAATCAGCACAATGTTCCACCTTATATACACAGGGACCACAATATGGGGTTAAAACCTCATGTGGGCAACAAACTGTTACTGAATAATAAAAGACAAATCTAGACTTTATTTCAAGACTACTATATGCCATAACACTCCACTCAAAGAGGAATTCCATCTCTGGCCTTGGAAAAACAAGGAATTTTATTAAAACTATGAAAATAAGATAAATACCATAATCTTAACCAGAAACTAGATATTTCAAAAGTTAAAGTTCTGTTACAACTGAATGTCTTGGTGCCCAAAACAAGAAAACATAATTAGACAGTTTCTTTTGGAAAAAAGAATTATGTGTTCTGAAATAGAACAGATTTTTAACTGGTTAATATGAAGAAAACAAAGTTGGAACCTCTCCCCATACTATCTTCCTCATTTCTGTTTATGTACATAATCATTCTAACTACTTATTGACCTTATGGTGGCACAGGAAACAAATTAAGAGATAATGCAGCAGTAATAGAAAACTCAGTTTGTTTCAGTAATTACCTCGATACAGTTTAATGTGGGTTTTATGAATAAACAAAGGTACATACTTTTGAAAATCACAAATAAGGATAATGGGAACCATAGACATATTAGAGATCATGATTATTGCTGCATCTGTGTCTCCTTGATTAGCTACAAAGATTAAAAGGCTTTTCATTTTGTCATAGAACACTGTACTCTTCAACTCACATCTGATCTTACAATACTGATATTTAAAATCTCTAATGTCAAACTTTAGAATCTACAACTATAAAAACATCACTGGCCATTAAATATAAAAAGGACTGCAAATCTTCTGTATTTTTTATATTAGCTAGCATTGCCTTAAAAAAATTTAGCTCTTATTTCCTACCTTTACAAAATCTAAGTAGTCGGTGTTGGTTCTTTCTCCACCAAGTCTAACAGGAACTAGAATAATAACAGCTTTTTCATCTGTATGATCAGAGGCCATGGAAGCGCACTGTTTATCAATTACATCAGAACTGTAAACTGAGAAAAACATAATGGAGACGTATTAAATTTTACAAAAATGATTTCCAGAAACATTTTTACCTTAATCCCCCCGCCACTGGCCAATCATCTGATCTCTGACATCACTATCATCTCAACGAGTTAAAAAACACCTCCCTCATCTACACACTCAACAGACACTGAATAGCTACTGCATGGCACTGGGGCTTCAGCAGCAAGCAAGACGGAGAAAAGTCCCTGCCCTCATAGAGCATACACTCTAATACGGAGAAAGAGACAATAAATAAGTAAAACATAAGATGTGTCAGATGGTGATAGGTGCTTTGAAGAAAAACAAAGGGAGAAAGACAAGAAATGCTGGGGGCATTTAAAAAAAGGCAATTTAAAAAAAGGTGGGAGGGAAAGCCTTATTAAAAACTAACATTGAAGTCAAGACATAAAGTACAAAACCAAGAAAGGCAGATACTTGGTTATCTGCAAGGGACAACCGAGGGAAGAGCACTGCGGGTAGAAAGATCAGCAAGTGCAAACGCCTTAAGGCAGAAGCAGAGCTAGGACACTCTAGGAACAAGCAAGCGTGCACAGGCGCACACACACATGCTGTGCACTTGGAGGGAAGTGAGCAAGGGGAACAGCAGTGGAGATGAGGTTAGGAGATAAAGTTACAGACTTGGGGGAGAATGAAGACAGGCTGTGTGAGCTCTTGACACCATTGTAAAGACTTCAGTTTTTACTTTCAGCGCGATGTGAAGCCACTGAAGAGATTTTTAGGAAAGGAGTATCCTGATCTGACTTACTCTTCACCAGTCTGGTTCCTGTGTGGATAACAGACGGAAGGGGCAAGGGCTGAAGCACAAAGAACAGCTAGAAAGCCCCTGCAGCAATCCAAAGAGTTAATGGTGGCTTGAACAAAGGCACTAAGTGTGAAGACAGGAATGGTCATGGGACAGTCATGTGGAGGTGGTGGAAAGTGAACGGTTTGAAGATAAGGAACTCCCTCATATAGTAATATCAGCAAACAGAGTAAGAGAGATGCCATTTACGAAGACACAGAAGACTGTAGGAGGGGAAAATATAGGAGGGGGACTGGAAGCTCTGTTTTAGACAGATTAAGTTTGAGATATCTATTAGACATGCAAGCAGGGAGGAAGAGTAGGCAGTTAAGGACAAAAGCCTGGGTTTGGGGGAGGTCCAGGATGGACCTATAAATTTGGGAGCTAACAGCATACAGATGGTTCCATAAAGCCATGAGACTGGGTGAACTCAAATCCACACACACAGAAAAAGAGACGAGGTCTAAAGGCTGAGCACAACACACCAACACTTTCAGAGATCAGAGAGACAGGACACCAGCACAGCAGGCTATGAGGGAGTGGACAAGAGGCAGAAGGAAGACGGGAAGAGCGGTGTTCTGGACACGAAGTAAACAAGGCGTTACCAGGAGGAGGAAGTGGTCAACTGTGTAAGTGCTGCTGCAGACTGGGTGAGGTGAGGACTGAGAAGCGACCAGCAGATTCAGTAAGATTAAATTACTGATTAGAGCAACTCTAATGGAGTGATGGGTGTGAGAGCCTAAACAGAATAGTTCAAGAGAAAATAGGAGGATTTGGTGGAAGCAAATACAGACAAAACTGTATTTTGTTTTATTCAACAAAAAATAGTCTTAGTCGAAACTTACTTTATAGCCACAGCCCCTCTCGGTTTAACCAAACTCTTCTGCTCCTCCACAGTTAGCCCCAGTTCTTCCCTTTAAATTCCAAATTCAGATTATAAACTATCAAATTCTTCTGTTCACCAGCTTCCCTATCTCCCACAGTCAGTCTAAACCAAAGCTACAAAAATGCAACAATAGTTCTTTCCATGTTTCAATTCTACCACCTTACTTTCCAAACTACTCAGTGCTGGCTTCTAATTATAAACTTGAAATTCTCTCACTTTTCTGAGGCAGCACACACATGGCCATCCCCTTCTCTGACTTCTCTGAATATACACTCCAACCAAATGAGCTTTCCCTTCAGAGAGTTCTACTTCCCTCAGAAACAAATACTGCCACAAGTAAGACAAAGTAATACTATGTCCACTGGCATATACAACTTCTTCCTTATCAAATGCCTCTTACCTTTCATCTTCATTCAGCACATATTTATTAGGGTCTGCTATTTTTTGAAGTTTTCTATGCTACAGGAGTATAAAAGCAAATAAGATCCTGATTTCAAAGTGTCTGGCTCAAACGTTTTGGTGTTTTTCCTCCACTTCCATCATACGAAAGGGCTATGAAATAGTCCAATTCCATAACAGAGGCTCCCAACAGCAGTGACTCCCAACCAAATGATTCTGATACCTCTCCTACCCCTGCTATGTTAACAATCATTGACCTATGGGGAGATGTAGATAATCACAAGGTGATATTACAAGTCAATTACAAGTGCAATATTTAATAGAGGTATGCCCAAAATGTTACAGAGCACAAAAAAATAAACTAATTCTGCCTGATGGGAGTTGGGACAGGCTTCACCAAAGGTGTAATCTTTGAGCATGTTCTTAAAGAATAAGTAAGAGTTAAGAAGAGGTATTATTATTAAAATAATAAGGGGCATTCTAAGCAAAGGCAACAATATGTGCAAAAGCATGGAAAAAAAATAATAAAAGTATGTCCAAGGAATGGCTTGAAGGTTGATAGTACTTTGGTGTATCAGCATGGAAGACAGGGCTGGTAGGTGATGCTGGAAATGTACATCAGGACAAATTATAAAGGACTTCATGTGCTTTCCATGCTAAGATAACTTGAGACTAGAGTCCATGGACAGTCCTAGGTTTTTAAATTAAAAGACATGATCAGGGGAGGAAGTCAAGATGGCAGCATAAGCAGACTCTGAACTCACCTCTTCCCGTGGACACAGCCAATTTACAACTACTCGTGGAAAAATTACCCCTGAGACAGAACTGAAAACTGGATAAGAGGAACTCCTGCAACAACGGACAATCCTAATTGAGGTGGAAGAGGCAGAAACTCCCTTCTGGAGAGGAAAAACGCCGCCTTCACAAGCCGCCAGCTTCACGCCCGCCAGGAGCAGCCCACAGGTACGCAGCCCTCCCAGGAGGCGCAGGGCCCTGAGCCAGGAGCGCCCCCGCTGTGGGCATTTTGTGGACCCAGCGCAATCGAGACGAGTGGCATAATATCTGACTTTGCCTGCTACTAAAACATTGGGGAGTACCCCCAGAAAAGCTGGTTCACAAAGACATTAAAACCGGCTCTTAAAGGGCCCATGCACAAACTCACCCGTTTCAGAAAACATCCTAAAATCACCAGAAAGAAAGGTGTATAGTGCTTTGGTGAAAAGAGGCTCACCTAATAGGCTCTGAGTGCATCTCAGTGAGAGGTGAGACCTCTCCAGGGACTGGGACATTGGTGGCGGCCATTGTTGTGGCCCAGTGTGGGCCTGCTGACACAGACGCCATTGGAGTTCTCCCTGGGGCCTGCTAGCCCGGGTCTGCCCCACCTGCTAGAGCACTGATTTAATCCAGCTCAGCCAGGGCAGGCAGCCCACCCTAGAGACTGGCCCCACTCAACAACAAGCCCTCAGGCAACTTGTGGGCCTGCATAGATTGGTGACTGGATTCTCTGCAGCCTGGCAACTGAGCCGACCTCAGTGGGGCAGGGCGTGCACAAGGAGCGGGTGGAGAGTGTCAGGTGGTGGCGGAGTGTGTGGGGCTCCCGCCGTGGAGAGACTGGGTCTGCTTCGGGAGGTTGGGGCGCGCACACGGGGCAGGACTGTGTTGACTGTGTGTGGACCTGTGGGTGGCAGGGCTTGCCAGCTGCAGAAGACTTGTGCTTCTCAAAGACCCACATAGGGGGTTTGCCCCACCTTCCAAAGTCTGAAACAATTGGGTGCTCCTGTGCCTGAGGCCAGCCCCATCTAGCTGCAATCCTCAGAGAGCTGACAAGAGACCTAAAGGCTGGAGACTTATAGCAATTGTAAGCCCCTGAGCCTAACAACCTGCCACGCTGGGGGCCTACTCACTTAAAAGAAATACTGCAACACAAATGTGGTATTAGAACTTGCAGCCAACTGAGCTGGGGCTCCCCACACATGACAAAGAGAGTGAAGGGCCCACAACAACTACAAGCAGCTGAGCATTACAATAGCTGGCCAGGGGCATAACTCAGCCTCCCTGGGCACCTACAGGGAGAGCAAACAGGCCACAACAGAAGGACACACGTAGCCCACACAGGGGTCTCCCCTGGAACATTGAGAACTGAGGGAAGCACACTGGGAGCCTCCTAAGGCATCACTTATATAAGGTCACCTATCCAAGAGCAGGAGACGTAGCTGACCTACCTAATACGTAGACACAAGCACAGGGAAAGAGGCAAAATGAGGAGGCAAAAGAATACATTCCAAGTAAGGGAACAGGACAAAACCCCAGAAAAGGAACTAAGTGAAACAGAAATGAGCAACCTACCCGACAGAGAGTTCAAACTAAGAGTGTTAAGGATGCTCACTGATCTGGGGAGAAGAATAGATGAACTCAGTGAGAATGTCAACAAAGAAATGGAAGATATAAAAAAGAACCAATCAGGGCCGGCTCCGTGGCTTAGTGGTTAAGTGCGCGCGCTCTGATGCTGGCGGCCCGGGTTCGGATCCCGGGCGCGCCCCGAGGCACCACTTCTCCGTCCAACGCGAGGCCGAGTCCCACGTACAGCAACTAGAAGGATGTGAACCTATGACATACAACTATCTACTGGGGCTTTGGGGGGAAAAAAATGAATAAATAAAATCTTTAAAAAAGAACCAATCAGAAATGAAGAATACAATACTGGAAATGAAAAATTCACTAGAGGGACTCAAAAGCAGAGTAGAGGATACAGAAGAACGGATCTGCAAGCTGGACGAAAGACTAGAAGAAATTATCCAAGCTGAACAGGTAAAAGAGAAAAGAATTAAAAAGAGTGAGGACAGTCTAAGGGACCTCTGGGACAACATCAAGTGCACTAACATCCGTGTTATAGGTGTCCCGGAAAGAGAAGAGCGAGACAAAGGGGCAGAGAATCTATTTCAAGAGATAAGAGATGAAAACTTCCCTAACCTAAGGAAGGAAACAGACATCCAAGTACAGGAAGCACAGAGAGCCCCCAAACAAGATAAATGCAAAGAGGCCCACACCAAGACACATCATAATCAAAATGTCCAGAATTAAAGAGAGAATCCTAAAAGCCACAAGAGAAAGTCAAGTTACATACAAAGGAAACCCCATAAGGCTATCAGCTGACTTCTCAGCAGAAACCTTACAGGCTAGAAGAGAATGGCACGATATATTTAAAGTGCTAAAAGGAAAACACTTACAGCCAAGACTACTCTACCCAGCAAGGTTATCATTCAAAACGGAAGGAGAGATCAAAAATTTCCCAGACAAGCAAAAATTAAAGGAGTTTGTTAACAAGAAACCAGTGCTACAAGAAACGTTAAAGGGACTGATTTAAGGGGAAAAGAGAAGACCACAAATAGGAAAAATTATCTATTTCCATGATAAGAACATAATGGATACAAATGCACAAAAAAGAGGTTAGATATGATATCAAAAACATAAAAGGAGGGAGGAGGAGAGTTAAAGAATAGAGCTTTCAGACAGAGGTCAAACTAAAGAGACCATCAATTCTGTATAGAAGAAGAAAGGAACAGAGAGGGACTACTAAAACATTGAGAAAAAAAAAAGTTAAAAAATGGCAGTAAGTACATACTTATCAATAGCTAGTTTAAACGTCAATGGACTAAATGCTCCAATTAAAAGGCATAGGGTAGCTGATTGGATAAAAAAACAAGACCCATATATATGCTGCATACAAGAGACACACTTCAGACCTAAAGACACTCACAAACTGAAAGTGAAGGGATGGAAAAAGATACTCCACGCAAATGGCAATGAAAAGAAAGCTGGGGTAGCAGTACTCATATCAGACACAATAGACTTTAAAACAAAAACTGTAAAAAGAGATAAAGAAGGGCATTACATAATGATCAAGGGACCAATCCAACAAGAGGATATAACACTTGTAAATATCTACGCACTCAATGTAGGTGCACCTAAATATATAAAGCAATTATTAACAGACATAAAAACAGAAATAGACAGTAACACAATAATACTAGGGGACTTTAACACTCCACTTACACCAACAGATAGATCATCCAAACAGAAGATCAATAAGGAAACACTGGCCTTAAATGATACGCTAGAACAGATGGACCTAATAGATATATACAGAGCAGTCCATCCAAAAACCAAAGAATACACGTTCTTTTCAAATGCACATGGAACATTCTCCAGGATTGATCCCATATTAGGCCACAAAACGAGTCTCCATAAATTTAAGAAGTTGAAATAATACCAAGCATCTTTTCTGACCACAACGGTATGAAACTAGAAATCAACTATAGGAAGAAAATCAGAAAAGCCACAAATATGTGGAGATTAAACAAAATGCTACTGAACAATGACTGGGTCAACGAAGAAATCAAAGAAGAAATCAAAAAATACCTGGAGACAAATGAAAATGAAAATATGACATGCCAGAATTTATGGGATACAGCAAAAGCGGTTCTAAGAAGGAAGTTTATAGCAATACAAGCCTATCTCAACAAACAAGAAAAATCTCAAATAAACAATCTAACAAAGCACCTAAAGGAACTGGAAAAAGAAGAACAAACCAAGCCCAAAATCAATAGAAGAAGGGAAATAATAAAAATCAGAGCAGAAATAAATGAAATAGAGACTAAAAAAACAATAGAAAAAATTAATAAAACCAAGAGCTGGTTCTTTGAAAAGGTCAACAAAATTGACAAACCTTTAGCTAGACTCACCAAGAAAAAAAGAGAGAAGGCACAAATAAGTAAAATCAGAAATGAAAGAGGAGAAATTACAACAGACACCTCAGAAATACAAAAGATTATAAGAGAATACTATGAAAAGCTATATGCCAACCAATTCGACAATCTGGAAGAAATGGATAAATTCTTAGAATCATACAACCTTCCCAAACTGGATCAAGAAGAAGTAGAGGATTTGAATAGACCAATCACCAGTAAGGAGATCGAAACGGTAATCACAAACCTCCCCAAAAATAAAAGTCCAGGACCAGACGGCTTCCCTGGGGAATTCTACCAAACATTCAAAGAAGACTTAATACCTATCCTTCTCAAACTCTTCCAAAAAATTGAGGAGGGGGGGAAGCTCCCTAATTCATTCTACGAAGCTGACATTACCCTGATACCAAAACCAGACAAGGACAACACAAAAAAAAGAAAATTACAGGCCAATATCACTGATGAACATCGATGCAAAAATCCTCAACAAAATACTAGCAAATCGCTTACAACAATACGTTAAAAAGATTATACACCATGATCAGGTGGGATTTATTCCAGGTCTGCAGGGATGGTTTAACGTTCGCAAATCAATCAACGTAATACACCACATTAATAAAATGAAGAATAAAAATCACATGATCATCTCAATAGATGCAGAGAAAGCATTTGACAAGATACAGCATCCCTTTATGATAAAAACTCTGAATAAAATGGCTATAGAAGGAAAGTACCTCAACATAATAAAGGCCATATATGACAAACCCACAGCTAATATCATCCTCAATGGTAAAAAACTGAAAGCTATCCCTCTAAGAACAGGAACCAGACAAGGATGCCAACTGTCACCACTCCTATTTAACATGGTATTGGAAGTCCTAGCCAGAGCAATCAGGCAAGAGAAAGAAATAAAAGGGATCCAAATTGGAAAGGAAGAAGTGAAACTGTCACTATTTGCAGATGACATGATTATATATATAGAAAACCCTAAAGAATCCACCAGAAAACTCTTAGAAGTAATAAACACATATGGTAAAGTTGCAGGATACAAAATCAACATACAAAAATCAGTTGCATTTCTATACACTAACAACGAAGTAGCAGAAAGAGAAATTAAGAATACCATCCCATTTACAATTGCAACAAAAAGAATAAAATACCTAGGAATAAACTTAACCAAAGAGGTGAAAGATCTGTACACCAAAAACTATAAAACATTGCTGAAAGAAATTGAAGAAGACACAAAGAAATGGAAAGATATTCCATGCTCTTGGATTGGAAGAATTAACATAGTTAAGATGTCCATACTTCCTACAGCCATCTATAGATTCAATGCAATCCCTATCAAAGTTCCAACAACATTTTTCACAGAAATAGAACAAAGAATCCTAAAATTTATATGAAACAACAAAAGACCCCGAATAGCTAAAGGAATCCTGAGAAAAAAGAACAAAGCTGGAGGTATCACACTCCCTGATTTCAAAATATACTACAAAGCTGTAGTAACCAAAACAGCATGGTACTGGCACAAAAACAGACACACAGATCAATGGAATAGAATCGAAAGCCCAGAAATAAACCCACACATCTATGGACAGTTAATCTTTGACAAAGGAGCCAAGAACATACAATGGGGAAAAGAAAGTCTCTTCAACAAATGGTGTTGGGAAAACTGGATAGCCACATGCAAAAAAATGAAAGTAGACCCTTACCTTACACCATACACAAAAATTAACTCCAAATGGATTAAAGACTTAAATGTAAGACCTGAAACTATGAAACTTCTAGAAGAAAACATAGGCAGTATGCTCTTTGACATTGGTCTTCGCAACATATTTTCAAGCACCATGTCTGACAGGGCAAGAGAAACAATAGAAAAAATAAACAAATGGGACTACATCAAACGAAAAAGCTTCTGCACAGCAAAGGAAACCATCAACAAAACGAAAAGACAACCTAACAATTGGGAGAAGATATTTGCAAACCATACATCTGATAAGGGCTTAATCTCCAAAATATATAAAGAACTCATGTATCTCAACAACAAAAAAACTAACAACCCAATAAAAAAATGGGCAAATGACCTGAACAGACATTTCTCCAAAGAAGATATACAGATGGCCAACAGGCACATCAAAAGATGTTCAAAATCATTAACTATCAGGGAAATGCAAATGAAAACTACAATGAGATATCACCTCACGCCCGTCAGAATAGCTATAATTAACAAGACAGGAAACAACACGTGTTGGAGAGGATGTGGAGAGAAGGGAACTCTCATACACTGCTGGTGGGAGTGCAAACTGGTGCAGCCACTATGGAAAACAGTATGAAGATTCCTCAAAAACTCAAGGATAGAACTACCATGTGATCCAGCTATTCCACTGTTGGGTATTTATCCAAAGAACTTGAAAACAGCAATGCGTAAAGATACATGCACCCCTGTGTTCACTGCAGCATTATTCACAACAGCCAAGACTTGGAAGCAACCTCAGTGACCATCAAGGGACGAATGGATAAAGAAGATGTGGTATATATACACAATGGAATACTACTCAGCCATAAGAAATGATGAAATCCAGCCATTTGGGACAACATGGATGGACATTGAGGCTATTATGCAAAGTGAAATAAGTCAGAGGGAGAAGGTCAAATACCGTATGATTTCCTTCATTAAGTAGTAAATAATAACAACAATAAACAAACACATAGAGACAGAGATTGGATTGGTGGTTATCAGAGGGGAAGGGGGTAGGGAGGAGGGCCAAAGGGATAATTCGGCACATTCGTGTGGTGATGGGTTGTAATTAGTATTTGGGTGGTGAACACAAGGTAATCTATGCAGAAATAGAAGTATAATGATGTACACCTGAAATTTATACAATGTTATAAACCAATGTTACTGCAATAAACAAAAAAATTAAAAAATAAAATAAAAGACATGATCAATTTCTTTTGATCAGATGGATCAAAAAGAGAAAAGAAATATAAGGAAACCAAGTTGAAGTCCAAGTTAGACATAAGGGTCTGATCTAAATCACTGAGAGTGGAGAAGAGAGAGGAGATTTCAGAAGTATTTTTTAAAGTATAATTGGCAAGCTTTGGTTGACTGGCTAGATATAAGCAACGAGAAAAGAGTCAAGAATGAGTGAGTGTATGCACATGAACATGATGCTACTAGTAAACAGAAAACAGCAAGGGCGGGGTGATAAGTTTAGTTTTAAACATGCTAATTTGAAGTGTTTGTAGAACGTCTAGGAGGAAATATTTGAAGGACAGCAGAAAATAGAAGTTACCTCCTATCAGCACAAGAAATGTAGTTTAAAAGTCCTAGTGAATGGCCCATAGTCCTAACTACTTAAAGCCATGGAAAAAGATGCAACTACAGAGGAAGAGAATACAGAATGAGAGGAGGAGAAAACGAATGGAAAGTGGAGCCTTTAAAAACACTAATTAAGGCTGAGGGGAAAATATTATTGATGGAATCTGGCTTCACCTAATTCCTAACCCCACAATCCATCAAAACACATACACTACATAACATAATAAACTCTCCCTTTAGGATTCTTAAACATCAGTGCTAAAAATTTTAAGATCTACTTCAAATTACACACACCACTTACATAATGAATAACTTTGTGTTCTTTAATTAACTAACAACATGTAACAGAGACCAAAGCTGACCAATATGAATAAAAGCACAAAAGGCAAATTCATAAACTTATTTAATGATTAATTGTTTAAGCACATTCTTTGGCTCAATCAGAACTCTTATCACAGCAAATTTTATTTGCAAGATTTTCTACCTGAAAAACAAATATAGTACCTGCAAAACTCATATACTCATTTGAAAATTTACAACTTTCACAGTCATATGGCTATAATCATGGCTACTGGCCTTTCTTAAAAAGCCAATTAACATTAACAAACAAAATGCATGTGTATTGGTAACCATATTTCCACACTACAAACACTAGTCAGTTATCAGGGTAACCTCAAGCATTTTGTAAATACCCTTACAGTAAACATGATTGAAGTATATTTAACTTTCCCAAAACATTAACATATTTTATCCTGTTAACAGCATTTCTGTAAAGAATAAATTTAACAACACTAGGTAGCTTATTTTGAAGGCACTTTTATTTTATTAGGAAATTTAGGTCTCTATTTTATCCCTAACAAAGTTTCAAAATTACCACAGATACTGTTCATTAAACAGAAGACCAAAAACAATAAAACAAAGCAAAATTCTGGACAACAGCTGCATCATTATCAGATGATTTACTGAAGTACTAGTGAAAAAGATATCAAATTTTCCTTCCTTGGAACACAACCACCAATGAGATGGTACCTGGCAGACATACAGCCCAAGAATACATCTATGTTAAATTTTCCCACCTATCTTTTTTAAAGTAGTCATTTTAAATATGGGAATTTTCTTTAAGAACTTATTTTAATATTACAACTAATAATTTCTAGTATATATTCAATCAAGAAATATTTAATAAGGGCCTACTACGTGTAGGGTGCTATGTAGGAATGGGTAAGACATGGTCTCTACCTTCATAATCATTTACAGTAAAAATGGGATAAGCTAAAAAACGTCTGACCATAAATGGTGTTGGGAAAACTGGACAGCCACATGCAAAAGAATAAAACTGAACCACTATCTTACACCATACACAAAAACTAACTCAAAATGGATTAAAGATTTGAACATAAGATCTGAAACCACAAAACTCCAAAAAGAAAACATAGGTGGTAAGCTCCTTGACATCAATCTTGCTGATGATTTTTTGGATTTGACACCAAAAGCAAAGGCCACAAAAGCAAAAATAAACAAGTGGGACTACATCAAACTAAAAAGCTTCTGCATATCAACAAAATGAAAAGGAAACCTACCAAATGGGAGAAAATATTTGCAAATCATTTATCTGATAAGGGGTTAATATCCAAAATATATAAAGAACTTATACAACTCAACAGCAAAAAAAAACAATCTGATTAAAAAATGGGCAGAAGATCTGAATAGACATTTTTCCAGAAAAGACATACAGAAGACCAGTAGGTATATGAAAAGGTGTTCAACATCACTAATCATCAGGTAAATGCAAATCAAAACCACAATGAGCTATCACCTCACACCTGTTAGAATGGCTCTTATCAAAAAGACAAGAGATAACAAAAGTTGGTGAGGATGTAGAGAAACGGTAACCCTTGTGCACTGTTGATGGGAATGTAAATTAGTGCAGCCACTATGGAAAACAGTATGGAGGTTCCTCAAAAAATTAAAAATAGAACTACCATATGATCTAGCAATTCCACTTCTGGGTATATATCTGAAGAAAACAAAAATACTAACTCAAAAAGATACACGCACCCCCATGTTCACTGCAGCATTATTTACAATAGCGAAGACATGGAAGCAACCTAAATGTCCACTGATAGATGAATGGATAAAGAAAATGTGCACATACACATATGTGCATGCGCACACAATGGAATACTACTTAGCCATAAAAAAGAATGACATCTTGCCATTTACAACAACATGGACGGACCTTTAGGACATTACACTAAGTGAAGTAAGTCAGAGAGAGAAAGATAAATACTGTATGATCTCACTTACATGTGGAATCTAAAACAAACAAACAAACAAACAAAAAACCAAGCTCATGGATACAGAGAACAGACTGGTCATTGCCACAGGAGGGTGGGTGGGAGGGGTGTGGGGATATGAGTGAAAGGAATTAAAAAGTACAAACTCCCACTTATAAAATAAGGTGTGATGTACAGTATGGTGACTACAATTAATAATACTGTACTGTATATTTGAAAGTTGCTAAGAGAGTAGATCTTAAAAGCTCTTATCACAAGGAAAAAAAAATTTTGTAACCATGTATGGTGATGGAAGTTAACCAGACTTATTGTGGTGATCATTTTGCAATAGATACAAATACTGAATCAGTATGTTGTACACCTGAAACTAATATAATGTCATATGTCAACTATATCTAAATAAAATAAAGAGAAGTCTGACCAAATAAACAGATAAAAATTAGAATTATATACATTCCTCACCTGTACAATCCTGTGCAACATAAATAGTTATTCCTTGTAAATCAGGGTGTCTTGCTTCTTCAACTGCTTTTCTAAGAAAATAACAAGCATCATCCTTTAAAATCCTAACTAACATTTCCAGTTAATAACTAAAGATTTAATCTAAGGAGAAAGAAAGCCATCATTTTCTTAACTTTTCTATTTAACCTATAGTGTCTGCTTTCAAAAGTATCATCTGAATGGTATCAAAAATCAGGTCAATTTTTTCAAAGTAGAATATTACACTAAATTACTCAAAACATTAAAACATAAGTTACAAAATATGTAAAAAAAATTCTTGGGTATAAAGCTGCAAACCCCAACCCCTAAAAAGGTATTTCTCTCAACCATTCACCTGGCAATATTAAACGTTTTCTAGCCAGTAGTATGACAGCAGGCTTCAAAGTTTGCTTCATATTAACTTGACATTACTGACCAGCAGTGAAGCACTGTATGGTTGTCCTCTGGTACACTTAGAAAAGTTTTTTTCTTTTCTTTAAACAATAGCATGACTCTTTTTTTCCTTCATTCAAAAATCTATATGACCTGAACAAATGAATTTCCTAATTTCAACTCTTAGAATTCTGTAAGTAAAACTGCAAATTGAAAAATATTTCTGAGTATAATGTTCTCAATGGTGCACACGATGTGAAAAAAATCACAAGATCCGCAAAAGGAAATTATACAAACTGTGGAAACATATTTTTATTCAACTATACCTTTTCAATTTTTTAACTTAACATACCTTATTATGCATGTTTGTATATGTAAGTACAGAAGAGAGATCAGCCAATTATGGCCCACGGGCCAAATATGACCTGCAGCCTGTTTTTGTACAGCCTGCAAGCTAAGAATGGTTTTTACAGGACTCAAGGTTTGTAAAAAAAGAAAAGAAAAATAGGCAATAGAGCCCTTATATGGCCTATAAAACCTAAAATATTTACTATCAGGCCTTTTACAGAAAAAGTATTCTGATCCCTGGGGTATAGAACATATCCTGAAGAGTAGAAACTATGCTTTTACAATTATGCTTTTATAAATGTCATATCAAGTTCGACTTGATATTATTATTAACAATCCATTTAATAAAATTAGTAACATTAATAACAATTGAAAATACTTTTTCAAGTCTAAGCATCTGGCCTATAAAATATAAAAACCTGTTAACATGCAAAAAACTCTGTAATAATTTCATATTTATATATGATTCTAAAGGGAGTAAATTTACTATGACATACTACACTTGAATGACATATTAATGATTCAGTTTATAATAATAATGGGACACAAACCAATAAGACAATTTTTTTTTAAACTTTAGTAGTATCCAGATAAATGGCACGTAATAAGCTCAGGTATAGTGAAATTTGACTTTCGACTTTTTTCTAACTACTCTGAATGTCACAGACCCTTTACTTTTACTATGATATAATTATAATATTAATAGTCCCATACATTTACAATTCATGTGAATTTGATGTGTGCAAAGAAATGCTGAAAACATCAATTTTAGTTCTTGACATTTCAGTACACTATCAGTACACTACAGCCCCCAGGTTACACTATTAAAAAAAAAAAAAACTATTAATGCTATCTTCCAACTCCAAGGTTGAAAGAGTTGTTAGTTTTTAGAACATTTCAATATGGTAGTCTAACGAAAACTTGGTTAGAAAGAGACCGTGGATATCTATACCTATGAGCAAAAGAAGAAAAATTTGTCAGTAGATAAATTAACTGTAACTAGAGTTGCAATATGACTTATTTTTTCCCTAATAGCAAATGAAAGCTCCTTATGAATATTCTCATACAGACTTTAAAAGTTCCAATTACATATAAACACTGCAAAAGTCACTATCTCTGAGCCTGAGGACTCCTGTTATAAGATGAGATTTTAAAACAATTTTACCTTAAAATGTGAGCAACCACAGCTGGTCCATACCAATCTCCAGCTTTTTTCCCAGACTTCTTTCCATATTCTATTAGTTGATGTAAACCAAAAAGAGCCAAGGGGGAATCACCAAACCAAGAGATGATCTTCCTGTGATAAATCTCATTTCGCATTTCATGATCATCAGAATATCTCCCAACTGTTTCCTTCAGAGAAATTGTTGGGGTTTTGAGTTCTCTTTCCCCTGAAAGCGATGCTTCAAATGATGCAGTAAATTTTTTTACAGTGTTGGAAGTCCATGATTCCAAGTCTGAATTTTCAATGTTCAAAGCATCAGGCCAGGTCCAAGCTATAGTAGTTCCAAAGCAAGGTGTTCAGATCTTTTAAATAGTTAACAATTCTACTAAAATAAGTATATAATAGCATTTAAAGTCATATGTATTACTAAACCAAAATAGTAAACTCAGAAACAGGCAAATTTAGAGAGACAGAAAGTAGATTAATGGCTGTTGGGAGTGACTACCAATGGGTGTGAGGCTTCTTTTGGGGATGATGAAAATGTCCTAAAATTAGATTATGGTGATGGTTACAGAACTCTGTAAATATACTAAAAACCATTGAGTTGTTCACTTTAAATGAGTGAATTTATGCTTTGTAGATTATATATCAATAAAAGCTACTTAAAAAAACAAATAAAGGTACCAGCAGAGAAAATATGCCATTATATCAATGATGTTTACTTCTGAGTGGTAATATTATTCCCTGAACTTTTCTGTAGTTTCTAAAATTTCTAAAATGGGAATATATTACATATAATGAGAAAAAAATTACCAAAATGAAAGAGAAAAAAACGGTAAACTCAGATACAAATGGACAATTCTGAAATATGCTTTTCTTTCTTTTCTTTTCTTTAACAATGCTGAGATGGAATAAACACTTTTGTATTCCATTACCAGGACTGTTTATCAGACATCCAGTCATGACTACCAAAGGCACAATAAACACATTCACTAACATTCATAGTACTCATGAGAGAATAACTTCAGAAAGTGGATTTTGTTTTGATCATATGTTAAAACAGAAGTCTGACCATGGAAGTTTAAATTTCTTTGCAAAATGTTTTTTTCTCATACAATCCTTTCAGAATAACGTAATCATCATTTAGGGAGTAATATCAACTGTCTAGTAAATGAAAAGTTAACAAATGAAGTCACTAGAGATCAAAGATCCCCCCAAAATCAACTATAATCCACTACTTCACTGTTTTTGATAACAAGACAGTCCCCAAACATACATGCAATTTTAAGTTAACAAAACGAGTCATAGAATCAGAGACTTAATGAAGACTCTGAAAAATATTTCAATTCTTGCCCATTATTGCCTAAGACTGCCCAAGACTCCAAATAAATCATCCCAAAAAAAGTTTAAAAATTCTTTTTCTTTGCATTATCCACACCACTCTTGAATAAACATTCTCTCTAAATGATCTCATCAATAATTCCTATAGAAAGGTTACTAAATATATGCCATGCATTGCAGGGAAACTAACACCGAAAAAAATATAACACTTAGTAATAACCAGATATGATAGCCTAAAATGGTAAACTAAAATCCTCCTACAAATGTACACATTATAACAAATGAACTAACAGAAATGATAAGAAAGGTGGCACATTAGAAAAAAATAGATATATGTAAGTTAAGTAACAATGGTATTTTTGAGAATCTAAAAGACTAATAAGCTTGATGACTTTACTAAGAATATGTGTAGCAATTTAACTGTTTATAATCATATTTCTAAAGATAAAAATAATTTTAAAGCATTATTGATATGAACAGAGAAAATAAACCAGTGTAAAAATCTTTTAAGATTTAAATAACGTAAAAACATTAACTATCTGCTCAAAGTCACTGCTTTTGACCTGCCCAGGATTTAATGGAGATAATCCAGAGAGTTCATTCGAAAAGAACTTAATAGTGACAAGAGAAAAACAAAGGCTACTAAAAATTGAACTTAATTCATAGTGGTAGCCAAGAATAACAGGTATGTTTAACTTGTATTTTTGAAAGGGCAATCATGAAAGTTTATATGTAAGTCATACCTGGCCCAGTTCAATAAAGATGCAATAAGCTAAACTAGTTACAACTTCAGAAGACATCAGGGAGTCAAGAAACTAACCTCATGAAATTTTGTGCTGTTTGCATGCTGGAGTTCAAACTAAAAAATCAAAAAAAAAACCTCCAAAAACAGGAATTTGATTTACCTCTACCAAGAAAGTGTAGCACGAGTCCTTGAGCCAAAAGCATCTGGCCAGTTCTTAGTGTACAGCCCCAACCACAGTCTGTTGTCACACTGGAGCCTTCTATTTGAGGAAATTCTTCCCTGTAGGTCAGCCATATTCTTGAAGTAAAATCTTTACGAAATTCTTCCACGTTTCCCGCAATTACATGATCTTCTATTGTACATCCTGACCTTGGAGGTAATAGTTTATTTTCATCTACCAAATAAAAATATAAACATAGTCTAAATATATGCAAAGAAATGTCAATAATGGTATTATATTCCCATTACTGTCCATAAGATATGGAGTATATCACAATCTTTCTAATCTTTTTTTCCGACTTAAATGAAGATAAATCTTATTCTGTCTAATCAGGCTTTTACGAAAATCAACTGAGAATGAATGCTGAAATGTTTTGTATATTCAGGCACTAATATAAAGTATTATCAGTAATATTGTTAATAATAATATCCTATATTCCAAATATAATCAACTCTTTTATGAGGGGATAATATGAAAATATCTTTTTGCCTCATTTGGCTCAGGATATAGATAGTAGTGCTCTCTAAAATGAGATTTGCAAATAAAATACCATAATTTGTCAACATGTAAAAATGTGTATAATCACATAAACTAGTTCTCAAAATCAAGTAAAATATGCATATTGTATTTATTGTCATGAATATATTTATACTCAAATTATCAAATCAAAACTAATAAGCTAAAGAATATGAATATAAAATTCTTAAATATACAGTTATATATATATCTATAGCTCATATATATATATATAGTTCAACCTTTCATGTTGAAATATAATTTTTTAAGAAGTGTTGCCACCCACATACATCATTTTTAGAGACTTTTCCAAATTGGTTATCTCTAATACAATTTCTATGTGAAAACTACAGTCACTGTTTGCCCAATAATTTACGAAACACTAGTGCTCAAAATGAATTAACATTCCTTGATTACTCCCGGAGAGAACATCTTAGTCATCTTCACAACCTCGGCACGCAGCACAGTGCCTACACAAGGAGATTTCTAATAACTGTTGGCTGGTTGGCTGGGTGGAACTCTCAGTTCCAAGGAGTTCAATTCCCAATGCTCTTCTGCAGGATATTAAAGCAGTTTTATCATGTCTTTATTCCTCATCCTTCCTTCACCTATCCCTCCTCAAGTTCATTCTGAAAAAATTACAATCATCCAAAACTTTATAACATTCGGCTTAATGATAATGATAATAAAAAGAATGAATGCCAAGCCGCTATTATCAATGAATTTCTCTCAGTATTAGAGTTTGAAGTTAATTACAAATAAAATGCCTGGAAATTGAACATGGCACTACAAATATGTCCGAAATTTCCACTTTAGAGACATTTAAATTTGTTTGAAATTTGATACAATAGTGAGTAATTCTCATACCTCATCCTGTGGCTTGCCAAACACATAGTTCCTAATCTCCTACTTTGACAAAGCGATTAATTCCTTACGATCTTAAGATTTAGTCTCCTCTTAATATTTACTCTAAACATCACTGGAAAACTGCTAGTACCAAATGAACTTTGTTGTCCTGTTGACACTCTACTATAACACTGCCCCTGCTATTCCATCTTTGACCGACTTTCCTTTTCACAATCTTAAATAATTATATCTATCATGTCTTTTACCTCCCACTGCCTCCCCTCTAGATTTCAAGTACACTAGAGAAGAAGGAATATGTTTATCTTCTGCACCCCTGAATCTCCAGCACCTGGCAGAGTTCAGTCCATAGCAGATGTGCAATAAACACTTGTTAGGTGAGTGTAAGATAAATGGAACCAAAGGAGGAAAGTTTTTTTTTTATTTTGTTTTGCTTTGCTTTTGTTTTGTATGATGAGAGAGACTTGAGTGAGATTAGAGCTTTATGAAGAATGGGAATGTCTGAAAGAACCACTACGAAGAACTGGAAAGAAAGCTGATAAAGGAAATAGAAGAGAACTGCTAGTAATATTGAGAGCTTAGTCAAGGCTGACTATCACAATCAAAAATCACAATTACACAGGCTAATATGAGAAATAATCAGAAGTAAAACAAATTGCAAAACAAACCCTCAAAGAGTACAGCTACTGCAATTATCAGAAATGGGATAAAATAAGTATACACGTTAAAAAAATAGAAGGGTATTGAAAGTTGGACAAATAACAGAAAACAGACTATTAAAACTAACCAGGCACATATGAAAGTAATGGAAAGTAAAGTAAATGGAACTACTAGAAATGAAAAACGTAACTGCAAACAGAAACTTGATGTAGGATTAAACAGAAAATTATACACAGCTCAGGAGATAATTAAGGAACCAGAAGTAAGAACTAAAGAAATTACTCAGAACATAGCACAGAGAGACCAAGTAATAGCAAATATGAGAAACCAAAGAATTTCAGAGACAAGAAGAAAAATCTAACAGAAAGATTTATCAGAGATGCAGAAGCAGAGAATAGGGAGAATGGGGAACAGCTGTAATTAAAAGTGGCAAAATTTTTCAGATTTTAAGAAAGATAAGAATTTCAAGTAGAATAAAATGAAATCCATACCAAAAACAAAGCGTTGTTCTTAAAAACAACCATAGGGAAAAGCAAAGAAATGACAGCTTCAAAATACTAGAAAGGGGCCGGCCCCGTGGCTTAGCGGTTAAGTGTGCGCGCTCCGCTGCTGGCGGCCCGGGGTTCGGATCCCGGGTGCGCACCGACGCACCGCTTCTCCGGCCATGCTGAGGCCGCGTCCCACATACAGCAACTAGAAGGATGTGCACCTATGACATACAACTATCTACTGGGGCTTTGGGGGGAAAATAAATAAATAAATAAAATCTTTAAAAAAAAAAAAAAAATACTAGAAAGACATCTTCTTGTCCTAAAGTAAGCAAAGATTTATTAAAGAGAACACAAAATCACTAACCATAAGGAGGTAAAAAAGTTAACCAGACTATACTAAAATTAAAAACTATGTTCTTCAAAAGAACATTGAGTGAAAAAGTAACTAAAAGAGTAGGAGAAGACATTTCCTATAGGTATATCCAAAAAAGGATTAATATCTAGAACATATTAAAAAAACCTAGGAGTTAGGAAGAAAAAGACATAATCTAACAGAAGACATATCCAAACAGAAAAATATTTATGAAAATATGCTCAATTTCATTAATTATCAAAGAAATGCAAATTAAAATCAAAACGTGGCTCTTATAAAAAGGGAAAAATACCAAGTACTGGTGAGGTGAGAGCAAGGAGAATCCTCATACACATCTAGGAGGAATACAAATTGGCACAACTATTTTGTAAAACTATTTGGTAGTATATACCAAGGCTGAACATAGGAATACCCTAAGACCCAGCAATTACATTCCCAGGCACACATACTAAATGAAAATCCATATACATGTTCATTCACCAAAGCACATGTACTAGAAAATTCACAGCAGGGCTCTTAACAATTGCCAAATGCCCACCAAGGGTAAAATGGATAAATAAAGCGTGGCATATTCACACAATACAAAACTTGCAGGAAAACAAAAATATCCAATGTCTGGCAATCAATCAAGGATTACTAAGCACACAAAGAGGCAGTAAAAACCGAACCAGAACTAACACAAATGCTAGAATTAGCAAACAAGGACATTAAAACAGTTATTACAACAATATTACATATGTTCAAAAAGAAAAGTAGAGACAAGGAAGATTAAACAAAAAAAAGGAACTTCTAGATATATAAACTACAATGTCTCAGATGAAAATATACTGAATGGGATTTATGGCAGATTAGACATTGTGAGGAAAAGATTGAAAGATTAGTGAACTTAAGGACACAGCAATAGGAACTACCCAAAATAAAACACAGAGAGGAAAAAGAATTTTTAAAAAGTAAAAGAGCATCAGTGAGCTGTGGCACAATTTCATCCATGCTAATATATGTGTAATTGGAGACCCAGGAGGAAAGGGAAGAGAGGAGAAGACAGAAAAAATATTTTAAGACAATATGGCTGAAAAAAATTCAAATTTGTTGAAAACTATGAACCAACAGGTCCAAAAAGCTCAACAAAACTCAAGCACAAGAAATATGAAGAAAACTACGTCCATGCACATCATAATCAAATTGTTCCAAAATAGTGATAAAGAAAAAAATCTTAAAAGCAGTCAAGAAAAAAAAGACACATTATGCACAAAAAAAGATAACGATGACATCAGATTTCTCATTGAAAACAAAACAAGCAAGAAGATAGTGAGGCAACAGCTTTAAAGCTACCAAAAGAATAACATCATCAACCCAGAATTCTATGTCCAGCAAAAATATCTTTCAAAAATGAAAGCAAAATAAAGACTTTTTCAGAGACACCAAAGGTGGAAGAGTACATCACCAGCACACTTCCTTCAGGCAGAAGGAAAATAACACCAGATGAACATATGGATTCACACAAAGTAATGAAGAACACCATAAATAATAACTACATGAGCAAATACATAACTTTTTTCTTATTACTAAAATATTTTTAAAGGATATTTGACTGTTTACAAAAATAATAGCAATGTATTGTAGGGTGAATAACATATGAATAAGTAAACATATGACACCAATCATAGCATAAAGAGCAGGTGGAGGGAAGTGAAGTAAATTACTGTAAGGGTCTTATATTATATGTGAATTGGTATAATATCACTTGAAGGTAGACTGTGATAAGTTAAAGATATATACTAAAACCTAAAAGTAACCATTAAAATAACACAATAAAAAGTTATTGCTAATAAGCCAACAAAGAGAAAAAATGGAATCAAAAAAATACTCAATCTGAAAGAAAGCAGAAAAAGAGAGAAAAGGAACCAAGAGTAGATGTAACAAATAGAAAGCAAAGAGTGAGACGACAGACTTAAACCCAACCATATCAATAATCATACTAAACATGAAGGGTCTAAACAACTTAATTAAAAGGCAGAGAGTGTTAGACTGGATAAAACAGTAAGACTCAACCATCTACTTCTTACAAGAAACACATTTCAAATATAAAGACACAAACAGATTAAGTGTAAAAGAATGGAAAAAGATATACCCATGTAACCCTAAGCAAAAGAAAGCTGAAGTGGCTATTTAATATCAGACAAAGTAGATTTCAGACCAAAGAATATCACCAGGAATCAAGAAGGTTTTTACAATTACAAAGGGGTCAATTAATTGACAAACTATAACAATTCTAAATGTTTATATACCCAATAACAAAGCTTCAAAATTGATGAAGCAAAAACTGATAGAACTGCAAGGAGAAATAGACAAATCCATAATTACAGTCAGAGACTCTTCAATCTCTCTCTCACAATAATTGGTAGAACAAGTAGAACAGAGCAAGGATAGAGAAAACTTGAACGTAATATCAACCAACTTGACCTACCATCCTTATAAAATGCTCAACAATAGTAGAATACATATTCTTTTCAAGTACAGAGAATATTTAGCAAATTATACCACATTTAGACCATAAAGCAAGTCTCAATACCTTGAAAGAGAGGAGAGTCATAAAAGTATTTTTTCTCTGACCACAATGGAATTAAATTAAAAATCAATAATAGAACAAGATCTAGAACATGTCCAAATTTTTGGAAATTAAGTAATATACCTCTGAATAACTCATTTCTTCCTGCATGCTATTTTTTAGTAAAGGGCAAAAGCCATGTTTCAAAAATTTCCAAATTCTGGAATCCTATTTCCACATTTGGGCATAATCCTGGCAAGACCTGGAGCCACAGAGATCCCTGAAAACAGGAGAGACAGCACAAAAACAAGAGTCCACACGGTACGACCCCTTGATACGGTACTTCCACACCCTTCCTTATGTCCTACAAGGAGACTCCTAGGCAAAGCTCCATCCCTGGGCTGGTTTCAGTTCAGAAAAAGCTTTTATTATTTTCTAACCTCTGTGCTACCCTCTCTACTTCTTAAAAAGTTTTTTTTTTCCTTTTTTCCACATACTATTTTTGTCCCCAGGCTATACTGATTATCTATAGATGCTCCTTACCCCCAAAATTAGGAAGGAGAGGGCCTTATCTCTGTTCAATTTATGTTAAATCATTTTGGTCCCTAAGATAGAACTGGTATACTAGAGGGAACCTCAAACCACGCTTTTCCTTCATGGCCTCTAGGCCCATCATGTCCTGAATCATCTAAGAGAAAACCTAGAAAAATCCTAGCCAAAGGCAGGCATGGTATATGTAGAAAGATGAGGCTTACTTAAAATAAGATAAAATCCTTAATTGCTTCTCTCACAGATACCCCGTAAAAAAAATTTTAATTTTGGTATTTGATCAAGACAATACTAACTGGGAGGACCATATGGATTTATATACTATAAACCTTGACATAAATGCACAGTACGATATCTTACATTGGGAAGGAAAAATTGCATAATATAAGAAAAAGAGTTTGAAACTCAGGAAAGGTAGCAAGATAAATTTAAAAGCTTGAAAATTCAGGACAGACTTAGCATAGTTAAAATAATCTAATTTTTTAAACATGTCCTAATATTACTAGAAAATAAATAATAACAGGCAGATTATCAAGTTTAAGAATCTTAGGCCCCGGGGCCGGCTCCGTGGCTTAGCGGTTAGGTGCGTGCGCTCTGATGCTGGCGGCCCGGGTTCGGATCCCGGGCACGCCCCAAGGCACCACTTCTCCGTCCAACGTGAGGCCGAGACCCACGTACAGCAACTAGAAGGATGTGAACCTATGACATACAACTATCTACTGGGGCTTTGGGGGGAAAAAAAATGAATAAATAAAATCTTTAAAAAAAAAAAAAATAAAAAAAAAAAATAATAAAAAAAAGAATCTTAGGCCCCGGCTGGAGTGCCACGTCGAGAGGCGTCGGTGGAGGGGGGCGCTGGCCCCCGCCCCAGGCCAACCGCCTTGGTTTGCCCACCAGGATTGTTTCAAGAAAATGGCAGACAAGCCGGACACGGGGGAAATTGCCAGCTTCGATAAGGCCAAGCTGAAGAAAACGGAGACACAGGAGAAGAATACCCTGCCGACCAAAGAGACCATTGAGCAGGAGAAGCGGAATGAAATTTCCTAAGAACCTGGAGGATTCCCCAACCCCGTCATTTTCAAGACCCTGGTCGTGATGTGGAGGGAGAGCCACCTGCAAGATGGACACGAGCGACAAGCTGCACTGTAAACCCGGGCCCACCGTGCCGATGCCACCGGCCTGTGGGTCTCTAGGGACCCCCCAATCGGACTGCCAAATTCTCCGGTTTGCCCTGGGATATTATAGAAAATTATTTGTATGATTAATGAAAATAAAACACACCTCGTGGCAAAAAAAAAAAAAAAAAAAAATCTTATACTTACTTAGCATTATGAATTAATTCATTGTAGATGACTCAGAGGGTGGTAAAACCATTGTGGTTGAAAGCCACCACTTTCTAAGCACTTAGATCTGTGAGATATCAGAATGCCAGTGCCTTCAAACCAAAAGGGAATTGAAACAATTGAACAAAGCTATCCATCAGATAAATGCCACAAAGAACGAGAGATGAGTGAGTCCTAGCTAAAGTAACTTGACTAAAATCCTTAGCAGAACAAAGGAACTATTAGAAAGTTTCTATTTAATAGAAAAAGGGATAAAGAATCAAGAATTTAAGTAGGAATACAATCTAGTTAGAACTAAATTGAAAATATCAACATAAACTCATGCCTTTATAAGAAAAAAAAACTGAAAAAATACATATCTATCTGTTCTGGCTCTGTCCACTGAAATGGCTTCAAGGCAATGTCATTCCCACGATGAACCCTTGTGCATAGATTATAGTCTCTAACACCATTTTTCTGCAAAAGAAACAAGGCTTCATTGGGAAATGGCTGATTTCAAATCTGAGGCTGAAAAGTACAAAGTGGGCCTGGCACACCTAGTTATGGAAGAAAGTAGGAAGTTTCCAAAAATCAATCAGGCTTTACGGAAAGATACAGAAGCCAATCTAAAAGGACCTTTCACTGGCCAAGTCAAAGACAATTTGAGTATCAAAGGAGATTACTGATGAAGATCGACCAACATACAGTAAATCTAAAAAGCCGTGAGTCCATAATGATACACAAAAAGAGAAAAGGTTAGCATTAAAATCTCTCAAATGTGGTGAACAGAATATTCTATTTCTGTTGAGAATACAAAGAAAGTCATGACATGACAGGGCAACAACCTCAGGACAGCGTTATGAACCAGAAATTCACCACAGCAATACCATAATTATAGGATTCATAAATCTTTACATATTATGAGTTTGTATACCCACAGAAGAGGAAATAATGAAGGAAATTAGTCCCCATAATCAACAGATCTTTATGTCATATATTTTAAAAGTTTAAAAACTCCACTAACAAAAAAATATCCTTAATACATTACTCCCTCCATGTCCTACTCCCTTCTGCTCTTCTGAACAAATACTCCAATTCCCTCTGACCTTACCTTGCTTACTGTGACTCCTCTTATTTTCAAAATATATATTTGAATCTCTTTTCAAATGCATATTTGATCTTATTTACACTTATTCCTCCTGTTTTCAAAATTATTCTTGACTCTCTTAAATTTGTGTGCTTTTAGTACAAAGGCCTCCCTCCCTGTGAATACCAAAACAACTTCTGGAAAGGAGTAAGAGGGTGGTTTGGGGTTATACTTGTTAGAAAAGAGAATCCATAAAATGGATGATAAGAACAGAAATGTGACATTCTTCTAGGTAATGGTCAATTCCCCTCATCCTGCATGCAGATCTTTATCAAACAGCAAATGTCATATTTCAAAAAATTCTTAGAATATAGTCTTATTTCCACAATAGTAAAAGAACGTACTATATACACTGTTTATAACGGCAAAAAATAAAAGCAAACCAATGTCTATCAATAGTAGAAGGAATAATTTGTGGTAATTCATACAATGGAATACTATGCAGCAGTAAAAATAAACTAGAACTACACATAACAACATGGACAAATCTTAAAAACACAAATTTGAAAGCCATAAGCAAGTCACAGAAGCAAAATATAGTTTGATTCCATTTTCAAAAAGGTCGAAAACAACAAACACTAAATCATCAGGGATATTTTGGGACAGTGGTTTTTTGGCATGAGGAGAGCTACAACTGGGTAGAAGCACATAGAGATTACACATTACTCATAATGTTGTATCTCTCTTTTTGAGTGAGTAATCTCTCTTTTTGAGTAGTTTTACTACTATTCTTTTTTGTTGTTGTTGTTGTTGAGGAAGAGTTGCCCTGAGCTAACATCTGTTGCCAATCTTCCTCTTTTTGTTTGAGTAAGATTAGCCCTGAGCTAACATCTGTGCCAGTCTTCCTCTATCTTGTACGTGGGACGCCACCACAGCATGGCTGACAGGTGGTATAGGTCCGCGCCCGGAATCTGAACCCACAAACCCAGGCCGTCGAAGCTGAGCATGCTCAACTTAGCCACTATGATACAAGGCCAGCCCTTATTACTATTCTTGAAAGTGTATACACAAGATTTTTATCTTCTCTATGTATGAATAATTTATAATTTCAAAATTTTAAAGATTTAAAATATAAAATTATTAAAATAATAAAAATTCAATATTTATAATAAAGAAATAATACAAAGAAGAAAAAGTCCTTCTTCCAGTGGATTCTGTCATATCTCCTATTTTGGTGGTGAGACAGACACTGGCCTCTCTAAGAGGCAGGTGAAGATAAGGCCAATATGTTGAGATTAGCAGAGGGCGAAGACAGACAGAACATGAGTCCTTGATGATGTCACAGAGGCACTAATTAACCAACCTAGAGACATCCCTGCATCAGGACTTCTGCTTGTGTATGACAATAAATCCCCTGATTCTTTAAGCTACTTTGAAATGGACTTTCTGCTTATTTGCATCCACTGGCATCCTTTCTAATTTGGTCTCCCATAGTTTTATAACAGCTTGTACCTCTGCTTCATCACAAATATCATAATGGGATTAATAATTTTTATAATTATTTGTTTAATGTCTCTTATCTGCTGGACTATAAGCTCTTTGAGAGTAAGGCTTGTGTCTGTCATGCTTTCAGCAGCAACCCCAGTGCCTAGCACATAACACGCTCTCAATACATATTTATGGAATGAATGAATAAGCTTACTTATCTAATCCCCTACTACTGAATACTTAAATTGTTGCCAATTTTTTGTTATTTCAACAAAGCTACAATAAACATCCTTGTACACATATTCTCCACACATACAGAGAACTCCTCTAGGGTAAATACTTCAAGGCAAAATTGCTGGGTCCTAAGTTGTGTATATTTTCAATTTTTCTAAGTACTCTCAAATTTCTCATTAAGAGGTTGTACCAATTTACCCTCCCATCAGCAGCGTCTGAGTTCCTATTTCTTCACATCCTTGCTAACATTTGATATCATGAAACCTTTAAATTTTTGTAAATCTAAGAAATAGTATTTCATTTTGATTTGCACTTCCTTTATTACTAGGGTGAGCATTTTCTTATGTTTGGCCATTCAAGTTTCTACTTAAAAAACACCTGTTCATTTTCTTGACTCATTTTTTCTTGGGTTGTTCATGTTTTTCATTAACTTGTAGTTCTTTATTATTTTGGAGACTAATCTTTTGTCTAATATATAAACAGAGAGATGACAGATGGACAGATAGATAGATCTTCATGTAAATACACACACACAGATATATATACCCACACACACACACACACAATGAGATAGTGTGTGCAATTATCTTCTCTCTCTGGCTTGCTTTTAAATTTTTTTTACGGTGTATTTTGTCATGTAGATATCTTTTTCATTTGGTCCATGTTTTCTGGTACAGGCTGTGTTTTTATGTTTTATATAAGAAGCTCTTCTCTACCCCAATATCGTAACCACTAACGCATTAAAACAATACAGTCTGGCTTTGATGCATAACACAGAGCCACCCTCAGTAAACGTACTTAGCTGCTGTTAATTTTATGCTTTTACTTTTCTATCCTTACCCCTCTAGTGAAACTGCTTTAAAAGTTGTCAGCAACTTCTCATTGAAAAATCCTATAGCCTTTACTCAGGCTATTTCCTGCTCAACTTCTCTTGAGCACCAAGCACTTTGTCCAACCTTTTCTTCCTGAAAATCTTTGGTCTCTACAATAATATACTATTGTGGGTTTTGTCCTGTCAAATTGCCTATTCCTTTTCAGTTTCATTCACTGATTTTCTTCATCAGTATATCCTTAAAGATGGACATTCTCCACCTATACTTTCCATCAACGTGACCTTATCCATTGGCCTCAAATGCCACCTCTTTGAAAATAACTAACAAATCAATTCTAAACAGCCTACTTCATTCAGACTGTTCATTTCTGAACAGCCTACTTCAAACACTACATGTCCCCCCCAAAACCCATGCTCCCTGAAGTACACCACATTTGGTTACTGACACTGCCTATCATCGAAGATAGTAGTCTTCACATCTTGTTTATCTCCTCTCTGTCTCTCATGACCCCAAATCCAATCATTTGTCAGATGCTGTTCATTCTACCTTAAAATATCTCAAATCCATCCTCTCCTTTCCACTGCCACTGCCCTATATCAGTCATCGTATCTCACCTGCTGACTTCCAATCATCCTTCCACATTGCTATCAGTTATTTTTCCAAAGCATACATTTAGTTATGATTCTCATGTGCTCCTTCTGGACAAGATCAATTTCCTAACCAGCACGTTCTCAATACAATGTTCACTGAAAATAATTAAATGAAATTTGGCATTTTGTGCTCAAAAATCTAGGATAATAATAATCATTGTAGTCAAGAAGCCAGCTGGGTACCCCACCACCTATCTCTCTGAAAACTTAGAAAACTTGCTTGAACTAAAAATTCTATGACATGAAGAAGTCCAAAGCTAGCCCCAAGATTTCTGCTAATTCTCCACAGCTTAAGTTTTCATGATCCTCCTTGCTTCTAGCTCCTGCAATGATATGAGTTGTCTTTTTCATTCCAGATGCCAAATTATGGTTCCAAGTACCTTATCATAAGCATCTTTGCTGTAGACATCTTTGCCACAAGTATTTTTGCCACAAATATTTTTGCCACATAACTAACTGGCCCTAAGACAATTTTGCTATAAAAGATAAAATTAAAAATAAAATAAAAGAGGAACATTAAAAAGGACATAAAGAAACATGTAGTACATATCTGGACTACAGTTAAATGTTCTATCACATGTCCAGTTCTTATATTTCACCAAATCTAAGCCAGATTCTCTGCCAAATTCTGTCCATATCACGTTTTCCACTATCAAATAGCGAAAAATTTTCACCAACTTCAAGAAACTTATACCTATCCGGAATCATATAACCATTTCTTTTTTCGGGGGGGAGGGTAAGAGGAAGAATTTGATTCTTCTTTTGCCTCCAACTTCTAACATTGCGTGATAAATGTGGCAAAGACAGCATTAGAAATCAAGCTGTTGTATCTAAATTAGCTAAAGAATCAATAATTAATGCTCTCGAAGACTGCTGTGAATGATTAGCTGCCTCTTTTATATTTGCCATAGCTTGGTAAACTTTTGGTTTTGATGGGTGGGAGGGATGACTGTGCTCACCAAAGGATGTGCAAACTATATTATCATTTTCTAGTATAGCATGCAATCTGGCTTTACACTCTCTTATTTCACACTTTCAGTAAGTTTTATCACCATATTTTCTACCAAGTCAACAGAAATAACTGGGTCTATCAACCAGTTATTTCACCTTTTACAGCAAAATTGCCTATGGCCAATTAGCTAAGCGGTGAAGATGTTTGCAGCAAAGATGTCCACAGCAAAGATGCTCACAGTGAAAGTATCAGACATGCAAACCCATCCCGTTTCCTAAACAACTCCTCTTACATCAGTACTTCGTGAGCTTAACTGACTTTACTGAAGATCAGGGGATGTCAACAAGGAAAGCTCTCAACAGATATGCAGCTTCCCACCACCCTTCTGGCTCTCTCTATCCTCTCTCCCTCTCGACCCCCACACCTTTTTCCTTCCCTATATCCCCACTCCTGGTCCAAAATAAAACAGTCTTCTATTTAGCTCATTCATATCTCCTATATCATTTATTTTTCGTCTCTTGAATTAAGGACCCCCAAGAGCCCACTACAAGGATCTGTTCAAAGTATTTCTTCCAAAAACTATACAACGCTATCCTTAAAAGGAATTCTAATAACTTTTTCTCAAATTCCTTATATCACGAATAATATCATTTAGAATGCTTATATGTACCAGGCACATAACTAAACACCTACAAAACACATATCATTAATACTTAGGGAAATTAAATAACTTCCCTAAAATAACAACTAACAAGCACAAAGAGCCAAAATTCAAACCCACATGTGTCTGACCCCAAAGCCCATACTCTTCTCTGCCTATAAACAAATGACCTAACTCAAGCATTCAAGACATCCCTCCATAATTTGATCCTTTTCAGAATTCTCTCCCACCATAGCTACACTGGACATTTCTCTGTTTCCTAAATATACACTTTCGTCATGCCATTCTATCTACCTAAAATGCATTCCCTCTTTATCTATCAACTTCCTACTCATCCTTCAAGAATGTTGTGAGGTCTCAATGAGTTAATACATTTAAATTACTTAAAACACTGCCTGGCATATTATAAATACTCAGTAAATGTTAGCTGTCATTATTACAAGCCATTTACAAGGTTTTAGAAAATTGCTGATAAATAATTTACCAAAATAGGTCAACCAAAAATGAACAAAGCCTGATAATCACATACTCTCATACACATTCTCTTCCTCTCTGTTTCTTACAAACACACACACACACACATACACAAAAGACACACACTCATACACACAAAACCTAGCAAAGATGTATAGTAGAAAGAACGCCACTATTAAAGTGACACATAGTCTTTCTTGGTTTAAATTTCAGCTCTGCCATTTAACATCTGTGTGACTTTGGACAAATTATTAAACTTCTCTAAGCTCCTGCTTTCACACTCATAAGATAGGGATACTTGAATCTACCCTGTAGCCTTGTTGTGAAAATTAAAGACATTTCCCAAAAAGCTTAGCATGATGCCGACAGATAGTAGGCACTCAATAAGCAGCATAAATTATTGAAAGAAAATATATAATAATTATTGAAAGGATGAGCAGATGTGGAAATTTGGAAACATCAAATAAAGTCAATAATTTCAGAAACTGGAACATCCTTAAGAATTGGAAAATTTACCATTTTTAGGTTAACTAACGTGATACTTTTAATTATTATCATATACTTTAAAGCTATCATCAGAGAACTTGATAAAGAATATTAAGATATCGGGCCAGCCCCGGTGGCCTAGTGGTTAAGTTCGGCGCTCTCCGCTTCGGCAGCCCAGGTTCGGTTCCGGGGCACAGACCTACACTGCTCTGTTAGCAGCCATGCAGTGCTGGCAGCCCATGTACTAAAAAATACAGGAAGACTGGCATGGATGTTAGCTCAGGGCAAATCTTCCTCAGGAAAAAAAAAAAAAGAGAGAGAGAATATTAAGATATCAATTCAAATAATATTTACTTAGCATTCACACTATAACTATGAGGATATGATATAACAAAAGATGGCATGATCCTTATCCTCAAGGAGTCAACAAGAAACACAAACCATATGACAGTATATTATGTGTTATATAAAATACAGGGTCTTAAAAGAACTATGCAAAACGTAGGCATAAAAAGTAGAATGGTGGTTGCCAGGGGCTGGGGAAAAGGGAGGAATGGGCAGTTGTTTTTTAATGGGTATAGAGTTTCAGTTCTACAAGATGAATAGTTCTGGAGATGAATGGCGGTAATGGAGCACAACACTATGAATGTATTTAATACCAGGGAACTGTACACTTAAAAAAGTATAAAGATGATAGATTTTACATTATGTATAGTTTACCACAATAAAAAAAACTGAAAGTAAAAAAAATACATCAAAAGTAGATTCATCTGGAAATAAGATAATGAAAATAGTTACACAACGAATTTCTAGGAAGATTTTTAAATAGGTTACAAACTTAGCACGTACCTTCATATTTAAAATGGTAACATTTTCCAAGCAATAATACAGGGGAATTTCTACTAAAATACGTCTTTGTTTTCAACACCCAACCTAAACAAGAAAAGAGAAAAATAGTTTTGCAATTAAAGGATTTCAAACTAAAAGTCAAGCAGCATTTTTCTTTATTTAATTTCAAATCATCAATTCTCAACTATGGATGTGCATTTTTCGCAAGAGTAGCAAAATATTTGGACAATGAACTGAAAATACAGGCCATTTATGCTACTTTCAAATAAACTTGAGTATTTTAACCACATTCTATCCACTTAAAGAACATGAGAGAAAATTTTTAATTTATTTTCAAACAGGTCACACTGTTCTTACAGTATGTTCTTAGAGACACTCACCTCTTTTCCCAAAGGCAACAAATGTTACTATCTTCTTGTATTTCCTTCCATCTTATAAAATTAAAAGGTTTAAAGTATGTGAATATTTCAATGAAGTAATTTAGGGAAAAGACCACACAGTACACTAGTGCCTATGATCAAAGTGGATCTCTGAAGTTTCCTAGGGAAACCTGTTAGAACCCCATCCTTTCGGCCGAATGAGGATCTCTGAAAGGGGAATATAAAGCTTTCAGACATCTTCATCTCAGTTTTCCACTTAATCCCCAATCCCCAACTTGAGTGGCAAACTCTAATTCTTCTAATTTTCTTCCTACTATACTGTCTATATCTAAAAGGTAGTAACCTTTTAGCTTTTTATGATGCCGTTAATAGTTCTCAATTTCCTGAGAAAAGCACTTGCCCATTACATTCCTGAACATTTCCAAATATGTGAAATTCCTAACTGCTAATGGGTAGGCTTAAAAACAGCTCCTAAAACGCAAGAGTATATAAAAAGAAAGAATCTGAAATTGGGAGTCAACCGACTTAGGTCTAGTCTTAAGTAGACTATCTGCCATTTACATTTAACAGAGTTGTTACAAAATTTAAAACAAGTGGATTTTAATGAAAGCACTCCCTAAAATACTATAATACAAATAAATACAAAGAACAAATAAATAAAAATATGTATTTATAATAAAAATGATACAATTTATCTAAATTTGGTGGTAAAAAAGAAAGCATGGAAAGTCAAATACACTAATCAGACTCTCATGAAGCTTCACTTGGGCCACCACAGTGCTCACCAATGGCCCTCTGCCATCAGTCCTCCCACTCTGGCACATGTCACGTGTCACTGACCGATTCATCTTCCTGTGGCTCAGCTTTGGTTAGGGAACTCTTCTGCTCAAATACCATCCTCAATGACTCATTACTTAACAGATTTACTACGAACTTCTCGGTGATACTAAAGACTTTCCACAACATGATAGAAATTACCTTTCCAGTCATCTTTTTCACTACTTTTCACCTATACTCAAAGTGGGCTTTGCTATTCAGCTCTTACTATCCCATAACAAAAATGTCCTCCCCAGTATCAGCCCAGCTAATTTCTACTCCTTCTTCTGACTCAAACATACACTTTCAAGCTATTTTTTCCTTTTCCCACCTGGCTCTGATTCTCTTCTCTGAATTCCAATGGGAAATTAGTAGTTACCTACTGTATACATGGACCTAGGCTAGGCACTTTAAAGATATTCTCTCTTAGAAATATTATTAGTACTATACTAGAATGATTCTAATCCCCAAAACAGTAACAACCTCCTCCCCTCAAAAGGCAGTATTTCCAAAGCAAATCCTAAGAACTTCATAAAAAGAACCTCAAATAAAAAGAAACAACCTTGGGCCGGCTCCGTGGCTTAGCGGTTGAGTGCGCGCGCTCTGATGCTGGCGGCCCGGGTTCGGATCCCGGGCGCGCCCCGAGGCACCACTTCTCCCTCCAACGCGAGGCCGAGTCCCACGTACAGCAACTAGAAGGATGTGAACCTATGACATACAACTATCTACTGCGGCTTTGGGGGGAAAAAAATGAATAAATAAAATCTAAAAAAAAAAAAAAAAAAAAAAGAAACAACCTTTAAGGAGGAACTTCTCTCTTTCTCCCTATACTCTACCCTCTGCCTACCCCTCTTACCAGTCACTAGTCTTTGCACAAGAAAAGCTGTGAATCTGACTGGTCAGAGCCTGAGGCACTGCAAGGATCCACATTTTGCACGAGCACAGATTTATAGTGCTTCGAAGTTCAACCATCATTCATGAGATGCGGTGCTTAGTTTCTCTCACTCTTCTATCTCCTACGCAGATCCTGGCAGGGCCTAACACCTCATAATAGGCTCACTTCCTTTAATACCCCATGAAACAAGGTGCATAAGAGGACTCATAAGGTCTAGTCATTTTTCTCCCTTTTTCCACAGCCATGTCAAAGCTGAATCAGATCAATATGTCAACTAATCCATAGAATGGTTTTTTTTCTTTTAATTATCTAGTTTTAGTTGACCAGTTTTCATTTTATCTTAGAAAAGCATTATAAGAAATATACCACTATCTCTGCCCCCCCAGCTTGCTGATGCTGGGAACCAGGACCCTATGGTTCAGAGAGAGGAAAAATGAAGAATATAAAATCCATAGAAGCATGGGATAACAGAGCCTGGGGCATAGGAAAGAGCCATGAATAAGTAGCAGTATTATGAATAAGCTCTTCTTATACATATTAAAAAGAATATATTCATCAGAATTCTTCATATTCAAGAATATATTTTTATTCTGTTCCTCAGTCTCCTCCCTATTTTCACCTCTAAATCTCTGACTATAGCAGCAGGGAGGTGGGACAGAGAAAAATTAAATGTCATTATGATTTCTAAATGAAAACTAATTAAATAAAACCAAACAAGTTAAGAAAAGCAAGTAAATTTGGCAACAAGCCATTCAATAAATTGACACAGGGCAGTGATTGTCCACGAGGGAGGAGCATTGACCAGAAGGAAGCATGAGGAAAGTTTCCAGGGTGAAGAAAATTTTCTATATATTGATTAGATTGTTAGTTTCCCAGGTGTATACATGTGTCATACTCTGCAAATTGCATACTTAAGATCTGTTCATTTCACTTTAATTTTCCCTCAATTACAAACAAAAAGTTTCAGAGATGAACTAGGACAGTGTTTTAGTTATCTATTCCTGGTTTAACAGACCACTCCAAAGCTTAATACTTTTTTCTTACATCTCACAGTTGTGTGGGTTGACTAGGCTCAGTGGAACAGCTCTCCTGCTGGTCTTGCTTGGAGTCTCGACTGTAGTGGAAATCACATGTAGAGGCTCAGCTGAGACCCTGAGCTGGCGGCTCCCTTCTCTCCTATGCAGTCTCAGGGCCTTTCTTCTTCACGTGGCCTCTCCATGTGATTTCTCCTGCAGGGTGCCTAACCTGGTTACACGACAGTTCAGAGCTCCAAAACAGAGCAAGCGGAAGTTGCCTCTTAATGGCTAGGCCTAGAATTGACAAGCCTCATTTCTTTTTTTTTTTTTTTTTTAAAGCCATTTCTTTTTTTTTTTATAATTTTTATTTATTTTTCCCCCCAAAGCCCCAGGAGATAGTTGTACGTCATAGTTGCACATCCTTCTAGTTGCTGTATGTGGGACGTGGCCTCAGCATGGCCGGAGAAGCGGTGCGTCAGTGTGCGGCCAGGATCCGAACCCGGGCCGCCAGCAGCGGAGCGCGCGCACTTAACCGCTAAGCCACGGGGCCGGCCCATACAAGCCTCATTTCTATCTCATTCTACTGGTTAATGTGAGGCACAGGCCAGCCCAGATTCAGTGAGAAAGGAGACACCACAAGATGTGATTCATTGAGGACCATCTTTGGAGAGGAGCAACCATAAAGAGAATGCTACAAAAAAAACCTACAGTCCATTAAGATTTCAGCAATCTGAAAATCACAAACAAGGTTTTAAAAGATGCAAACAAGCCAAAGAGCATAGAAATAAGAAAGATGATAATGATTTACTGGAGGATCAGAAACACCCAAAAGAAGGATGGTTTACTTATTAATATTTTAAAAAGGAAGTCAAGTTCATATACTTCATAAAGCCATGTAAATAAAGGGGGAAAAAGCAGAAAGAAAAATGAAACATTTTTTCAAGAAAGTAAGGTCCAGTGTCTTTTAAATCCTAAGCGCTATGCCATTTCTAGTTCCATCTTCATCATATCATAATATTGACATTGATAAAAAATAATCTTAAATTACATTCACTGTATTTAGAGAACAGCAAGACTGAGGAGCAAGAGTGGCTGGGTTTGAATACCAGTTTCAAGACTTACCTAGATATGCGACCTTGAATCTGTCACTTAATCTCAGTTTTTTAATTTGCAAAAAAAGAATATCTCAGAAAGATATGAGATTTAAATGAGAAGATACACAAATTATCTACAACATACTAGAGGGTGCTCAATCAATGTTAGTCCTTCCTACACCAACCATACTACACAAACTCTAAGCAAGGAAAATACATAAAACATTTTAGAACGATTTGCACCAATAAAAATCAAACTAAAACACAACTCCATAACTTAAAGCTATCTCAGATACTTAGCTACCCAGAACAATCTGTTCTTCAGAGAGTAGAGATTATCTTAATTTTACTATGCCCACTTAAATATCTAGATAAGGAAAGCTACACATATGTAAATAATAGGCTAAATAACAATTCCTAGGATACTGCTGAAATGTGTTGAGTACCTATATGACAATTTTCAGACTTGACAAATGAAATCTTTATCATATAACCTATTCATCAAATTAAAAGGCTTAAAAAGAACATAAGTCTCTATTTACAGGTGACACGATCTTACATATAGAAAATCCAAAGGAATCCTCAAAAAACTATTAGAGCTAATAAAGGAGAACATCAAGTTTACAAGATACATGATCAAATTACAAAAATCAATTGTAGGGGCCAGTCCAGTGGCATAGTGGTTAAGCGCGTGAGCTCCGCTTAGGCGGCCAGGGATTCACAGGTTCGGATCCCGGGCGCGCACGGACGCACCACTTGTCAAGCCATGCTGTGGCAGCATCCCATATAAAGTAGAGGAAGATGGACATGGATGTTAGCCCAGGACCAATCTTCCTCGGCAAAAAGAGGAGGACTGGCATCGGGTGTTAGCTCAGGGCTGATATTCCTCACAAAAAAATAAATGAATAAATAAAATTTTTTTAAAATAAATAAATTTAAAAAATCAATTGTATTTCTATATACTAGCAATGAACAATCTAAAATGAAATTGAGAAAACAATTCATTTTAACATAGCATCAAAAAGAATAAAATACTTAGGAATAACTTTAACAAAAGAAGTGTAAAACTTGTACACAGAAAACTACTAAACACTGTTGAAAGAAATTAAAGACCTAAATAAACAGAAACACATCCCATGTCCATGGATTGGAAGACTTAATATGGCAATACTCTGTTAAGATGGCAATATTCCGCAAACTGATCTACAGACTCAATAAAATCTGTATAAAATCACAGCTGAATTTCTTACAGAAACTGACAAGATGATCAAAAATTCATATGGAAATGCAAGGGATCCAAATAACCAAAACAATCTTGGAAAAGAAGAACAAAGTTGGAGGAATCACACTGTACAATTTCAAATTTTATAAAAAGCTAAAGTAATCAAGAGAGTGTGGTACTGGCCAAAGTAAGGATAGACATACAGATAAATAGATAGAACTGAGAGTCTAGAAATAAACCCTTACAACTATGGTCAATTCACTTTAGACAAGGGTGTCAAGACCATTCACTGGAGAAAGAACAATCTTTTCAACAAATGGTGCTGGGACAACTAGATAGCCACATGCAAAGAATGAAGCTGGACCCTTACATCAGACCATACGCAAAAATTAACTTAAAATGGATCAAAGACCTAAGTATAAGAGCTAAAACAATAAAACTCTTAAAAAGAAACACATGTATAAAGCTTCATGATCTTGATTTAGGAAAAAGTTTCTTAAATATGACATCAAAGGCACAAGCCACCCAAGAAAAAATAGGTAAACTGGACTTCAACAAAATTGAAAAGTTTTGTGCTTCAATGGACACTATCAAGAAAGTAAAAAGACAACCCAAGAATCAGAGAAAATCAAGGGATTTGTATCTAGTAAGAACTCTTACAACTCAATAAAAAGACAAATAACCCAATTAAAAATGCATAAAGGATCTGAACAGACATTTCTCCAAAGAATATATACAAATGGCCAATAACTACATGAAAAGATGCTTAACATCATTATTCATCAGGGAAACGCAAATCAAACTCACAGTGACACACTTCACACCCACTAGAAAGGCTCTAATAACAAAGATGGACAAAAACAAGTGTTGGTGAGGATGTGGAGAAATTGAAACCCTCAAATATTGCTGATGCGAATGTAAAATGGTGCAGCCACTTTGGAAACCTGTTTGGCAGTTCCTCAAAAAGTTAAACTTAGAGTTAACATATGATCCAGCAATTCTACTCCTAGGTATATGCCCAAGAGAACTGAAAACATGTTCACACAAAAACTTGTACACAATGTTCACAGCAGCACTATTCATATTAGTCAAAAAGTGGAAACCACCCAAATGTCTACCAACCCTGAGGAAAGGGTAACGAAAACGTGGTAGAGCCATACAATGGAATATTATTCAGCCATATAAAGAAGTGAAGTACTGACACATGCTACAACATGGATAAACTTTGAAAATATTATGCTAAGTGAAAGGAGTCAGACACAGAAGGCCACGAGTTGCATGATACCATTTATATGAAATGTCCAGAACAGGCAAATCTATAGAGACAGAAAACAGACAGTGGTTCCCAGGGGCTGGAGGGAGGTGGGAGGAACAAGGAGTAGCTGCTAATGGGCACGAGGTTGCTTTTTGGGGTGATGAAAATGTTCTGGAATTAGATAGTAATGATGGTGTACAACCTTGTGAATATACTAAAAACCACTGAATCCTACATTTTAAAAGCATGAATTTTTTTTCATTTTATTTATTTATTTATTTACTTATTATTTTTTTGTGTGTGTGAGGAAGATCAGCCCTGAGCTAATATCCATGCTAATCCTCCTCTTTTTGCTGAGGAAGACCGGCTCTGAGCTAACATCTATTGCCAATCCTCCTCCTTTTTTTTCCCCAAAGCCCCAGTAGACAGTTGTATGTCATAGCTGCACATCCTTCTAGTTGCTGTATATGGGATGCGGCCTCAGCATGGCCGGAGAAGCGGTGCGTCGGTGCGTGCCCGGGATCCGAACCCGGACCGCACCGCCAGTAGCGGAGTGCGTGCACTTAACCGCTAAGCCACGGGGCCAGCCCCTATCATTCTTTTTTTATGAATATGAACTTCTTGCTGTTGAAACTGGTTCTGCTGAGTATTTCTCCATCTTTGAAGACTTCTTCATCTCCAATTCGCTACTAGACTGAAGTGGGCTTCAAATCACCACATGATCCTTATTGGATTTGTTTGCAAACCAAGAGTAACTAGGTTAAAAACAAGGGTCTGAGGGTACTTCTAGGACAGTCATAGGTATCAGCACGTGAACTTTATACTGCCGGCCTGGTGTGTTCAGAGGTCTATTTTGCTTGCTTCCTGGTTTATATACAAGGTTGTGTGAAATTGAGTCCGAAAAAGTGAGGTATTATCAACACCTTAATAAATTCTATCTGCTTTGGAATGTTTAAAACAAAAAACAAAAAGTTTTTGTATGCTTGAGTTTCTAAGAAATGTTTATGATGACACTGGGCTCCTTCTTCATTAGATTTTCTTATCTACATTCCTTACAGAAATATTTCATTCAAAGAGAACCTCAAGCAATTGTCAGTAACTTAATAAGGGAGACAAGACATGTCTTCAAATATTTCTTTGAATTTATACAATTTTTAAATCATGATACTTACTATATTTCATGTTGTTCCAAGCAGATATAAATTTAGTTTTTAGCTTGTCAACATCATCTGTTCCTGTGGCTTCCATATTCAAATTCTAAAGAAAAAGCCATCACTTGATTGCATTCTTCTGTAGAGTTTAATCTTCTGTACTGACTTAAAGGAAAACATTAAAGAAAAATAAGTAATGAGTACATACTATATGGTACAATACCTGCTAAAGTTACTTAAGTGTTTAAATACAATTTGAATCAGAAATGAGCAAACCAATTTCTCATTTTACAGAACAGAATATATTCTATAAGTATTTTAATTACAAAAAACACTTATACCAAACATACAATGATAAAAAATTATGGCACAAAACCAAACAACAATCTCCCCCAGGTACTCACAATTAATAAATTAACATAGTGACACAGCTCAGCTTTGTGCTTGTGAGACCACCCAAGATTCATTTTATTTGTAATTAGAGAAGGTGATTTGAAATCTTATAAAAAATGATGACTGTCTTCAGAATGGAGGCTTCCACTTTCCACTTAGACTGATTAGATTTAATTTAAATCTGTTTTATTTTTTATTTTTTTTTTATTTTTTTTTTAAAGATTTTATTTATTTTATTTTTTCCCCCCAAAGCCCCAGTGGATAGTTGTATGTCGTAGCTGCACATCCTTCTAGTTGCTGTATGTGGGACTCGGCCTCAGGATGAATGGAGAAGTGGTGCCTCGATGCGCACCCGGGATCCGAACCCGGGCCACCAGCATCGCATCGCGTGCACTTAACCACCAAGCCACAGGGCCGGCCCTGTTTTATTTTTTAAATTAAGGGATTTCCTACATTTCCTTCCTATCTCAATATTGCAGCATTTTTAAAAAATAGAATGGCTGAAATTTACAATACAAAATGTTTTCTTACTTTAAAATAAGAATAAATGTAGCTCGTGTTTGTTTTGTAACTAACTTGAGGGAAAATTGAGATGTGTGATATAATCCTGAAAGAGGAACAAATTATAACTGAAAATGCTTGAGCTCATTTGCAATAATTCACAGTTTACTTTTCAAGAAAAGAATGCTGCACAGAACATTACCCTTTTAGGGTTATAAACATCTACTCAAAAGTATTGATACATTCATTTCTCTAACAACAGACATTCCATTTTATAATATGTATTAAAAGCCAATAATTATACATTATAATTGAGGCAGGAGAAAGCATGGTCCATCGCAAGAATTTAAAAAGCCAGTGTGACTAGAGCACAGAAAGTCCAAAAAAGTGTCACGAGATATGACTGTAGGGTTAGATAGGGACGTGTAGACCACGTTAAGAATTTTGTTCTTTATCCTAAGAGCAACTGGTTTCATACAGGAATATCAGAATCAGATTCCGTGGGTTTGTTCGTTTGACTCCAACAGTAGCACAAGGAACAGACTGAAAAGGGACAAGAGCAGATGGTGGGAGTTTACTACTGTTGTACAGGACCAGGAACGAAACGATAGTAGCTGGGACTACAGCAGCTGAGACGGAGAGAAATGGACATATGAGGAAACGTGTCAAAAATTCAGTAAGTCTTGGTGATAAAATGGATGTAGACGGTGAGAAAGAGGGATATGTCAAAGATACACCCAGGATCCTGGCTTGTGAAACTAAAGAGACGGTCTTAATCATGGCAATAGGGAATATTGGGAGAAGGGCAGATTAGAGGCAAACGAACACGAATTTGATTTATGTAGAATTTGAGATGCCTCTGAGAGACACAGTAAACAATCACTCATTTATCTAACCATTCGATAAATTATTGCCAGGCACTGGTTCTAGGCAATGCAGACACAGCTTAGAACAAAGGCAGTGAAACACTTGCTCTCCTGGAGCTTACGTTCTAGATGTACTTACAGAGGCCAACTAGGCAGCTGGATATCCAGATCTGGAGCTCAAAGGTGAGGTCTGGACTAGAGCTATTAATTTGAGAACTGCTGATGTACAAATGAGAACTGGAGCTACGGACATGTTCCTCAAGGACTTGGCCTTGCTCACGTTTGCACCCCCAGCCTAGAGGATGACATTCAAGGCCCCTCATGAAATTACAGCCGCCCACTTACTCAGCTTCCTCTCTCACCACTCTCTCCCATGTACCATATATTGAAGCCATTTTTAACAGCAATATTAAAGCTTCCTACACGTGACATGCTATCTGGTGCCTCCCGCCTTTGCACGTACTGTTCCCTTTACCTAGAACATCTTCCTGCGCACTCTCAGTTTTTGACTACCTTACTGTCATGAGTCCCTGAGACCCAGCTTAAGCTTCACCTCCTCTGGTAAGCGTGGTAAATTTTCCACCCTCCTCCAGACCTCAAACTGAGACAGATGCTCTCCCCTTAGCCATAGGATCCCACGTCTTCCTCTATCACAGCACTCATCATACTGTATTGTACTACTCGTTTCTTACCTGTCTCTTACACTAGAAGTAAAATTTCTGAGCGTCCTTAAATTCTGCTTGACACGCAATTGGTTCTCAAAATATGCTTATTAATTGAATCAATGAACTGATAAATTAATGAAATATAGGTATAACACTAATAGCACTTTTACCAGCTGTAATTAGAATTTTTTTAACTGACAACTAGAATAAAGAAAAGGAAAGAAAAATTTTCCTCCAGAAAACTGCATAATTGAACAAAATCTGGAAAAGCAAGAAGGAGAATTTATAAAATGTGTGAATTACATATAATACATCCACATGATGGGTTTGTGGAAATGGGAAAACACTATGCAGAATCTAAAACTTTATGTGTCACATGATACTGTCTGGGGGGCGGGGGCGTAAAAGAAGTACACCAAAATGTTGACAATAGTTTCCCTGGATGTAAAATCGTGTGTGCTTCTTTTTATGTCACAATCGTCCACCTTTTCCAAATCTTATACGAATAATATATGTAATTTTTATAATTTAAAAAGTTTATTTTTAAAAAGCCACAAACCATGAATCTTCTAAATTCAAAATGTTTAAAATAAGAAAATGTAGAGGCCAGTCCAGTGGCGTAGTGGTTGAGTTCAGCGCACTCCACTTCGGCAGCCCAGGTTCACAGGTTCGGATTCCGGGCATGGATCTACATCACTTGTCAGCCATGCTGTGGCAGCAACCCACATACAAAATAGAGGAAGATGGGCACAGATGTTAGCTCAGGGCTAATTTTCCTCAAGCAAAAAAAGGCAGATTGGCAACAGGTGTTAGCTCAAGGTGAATCTTCCTCAGCAAAAAAAAAAAAGAAGAAAATGTACATGCATGTATTTTCCTCCTAAGTCAGAAAGAAAGTAGGCCACAGGGAAAACTTTGGTTCAAAGAGTTCTGAACACCAGCTACCAGGAACACTCTGAACAATCCTTAGCAAGGGTGTAACAGTCAGGATGCCTCAAAGTGGGTGGGGAAAAATGAAGACCAAGTGAAACATTTTGTATGGGGAAAGTCTATATCTTAGATAATGATAGATAGATAATTTAAACAGATAACAAAGGTAAGATGCTGTGACAGAGACAGAAATTAATGAGACAAATACTCTAACCTCAAGGAACAAATAAGTAGAATAAATTAAGTTGTTCTTTTATTGTTATTTTTACTCAAAACTTCTGCTACTTATAGACTATTTACTCAGAATAACTTTACCCCCAAACTTGAAACATTTGAAATATTTTTAGAGCATATCCTTGACTATTCTATAAGAATACTTTTACTGTCATTGTTATATAGAGTAGATGAGAACAATAAAATTATTATCATAAGGTCCAACTAGTTAAGCTGTTGCTAACTTTAATAATTCAGTATAGTTACTTTTCATATAACTAAAATTGAATTCCAATCTTCTATAAAGACAGAAACCCATTTTATTTCTACAACAAAAATTTAAATGGCTGTTTCTAAAAATCCTAATTTTAGAGCAGAGATGATTTTGAAAAGCGATCCCTTGAACCATGTTGGAAAGTATTATGAATCAAAACACTTTTAAAAAGAATAACCAAAAATTCCTAATGAGGAGACGATTTGCCGTATTGCATATTAAAATGTGTTATAAAACTACAGTAATTAAAGTTTAGTAATGCTTAAATTGATTATTCTTATTAGCAGAGGATGACACTGAATAAAACATAATAGGGAGTACAGAAATAAATCCAAGCATATTTGAGAATTTAGTACCTGATATGAGAGATATTTCACATCAGTGAGAAAAGATGACTAGTTTAATAAGTAGTGCTAGAATAATAAGCTAGCCAGTTTAAAAAATAAAGCTACCTCACACATTCGGAATTCTAGATGAATCAAGAGTTAAATGCAAATGTAAACATATGGCACCTGTGCACATAACACAAGGAAGTACTGATTAAAAATTTTTTAACAATCTTGTAGAAAAGGCCTTTCTAAGCATGGTATGCAAAACTAGAAAACAGAAAGGAAAATATAATTATATAAAAATGAAAACCTTTATATAGGAAGAAGAAAAAGTATTAACAAGGTTGAGTTATAATGCATCAATTGGGAAAAAAATTCATTATCTATTATATAGACAAAGTTAATATCTTTAATATACAAAGAGCTCTTATAAATCAATAAAGAAAAGAACCCAAATGGAAAAAAGACAGGCATTCTAGAAGAAAGAGAACAATAAACATATGAAAATATTTTCAACCTGGGGCCGGCCCAGTGGCGCAAGCGGTTAAGTGCACGCACTCTGCTTCGGCGGCCCACGGTTTGCAGGTTCGGATCCTGGGCGCACACTAACGCACTGCTTGTCAAGCCATGCTGTGGTGGTGTCCCATATAAAGTAGAGGAAGACAGGCACGAATGTTAGCAAAGGGCCAATCTTCCTCAGCAAAAAGAGGAGGATTGGCATCAGATGTTAGCTCAGGGTTGGTCTTCCTCACCAAAAAAAAAAATATTTTCAACCTTACTAGATCAAAGTAATGCACATTAAAGGAATTTCATTTTTTTTATCACCACAAGAGATGAAATTGGTGAGCCTGAGGAAACAAGCATTTTATGTAATTATTTTTCAAATAAACTCCTTGAGGGCAGAGAATGTGTCTTGTTCACTATCATATCCTCACATGTAGCACAGCAGTGTGCTAATAAGACACAAATATTTGCTGATGACTAAATTATGGCATATATATATTATGATGACATTATATCATTATATATTTATCACCATAAAAAGATATCCAGGGAGCATCAAAATATGTGAGAAAAAACTGATAAAACTGCAAGAAGAAAGAGATGAATCCACTAATATAGCTGGAGACTTTAACACCTCTCTATCAGAAATGAACAGATCCAGCAGGCAGAAAATCAGTAAAAACAAAGTTGAACTCAATAGCGCCACCAATCAACTGGATATAACTGACATCTACAGACTACTTCACCCAACAACAGCAGATTACACATTCTTCTCAAGTTCACATGGAATACTCACCAAGATAGACCACTCTGGGCCATAAGACAACCCTTAACAAACTTAAAAGAACAAAAACCATACAATGTTTATTCTCACCACAATGGAATTAAACTAGAAATCAATAACAAAAAGATAGCTGAAAAATTCCAAAATACTTGGAGATTAAACAACATACCTCTCTAAACAACACATAGCTCAAAGAAGAAATCTCACAAGAACTTTTAAAGTGTTTTATTTTTTTTTTAATTTTATTTATGTATTTATTTTTTCCCCCAAAGCCCCAGTAGATAGTTGTATGTCATAGCTGCACATCCTTCCAGTTGCTGTATGTGGGACACGGCCTCAGCATGGCTGGAGAAGCGGTGTGTCGGTGCACGCCTGGGATCCAAACTCGGGCCGCCAGCAGCGGAGCGCGCGCACCTAACCGCTAAGCCACGGGGCCGGCCCTAAAGTGTTTTAAACTAATGAAAATTAAAATATAACATCAAAATTTGTGAGATGCAACAAAAGCAATGCTTACAAGGAAATTTATAGCATTGAACGTATATATTAGAGAAGAAGAAAGATCTAAAATCAATACTCTAAGCTTCCACCTTAGGAAACTAGAAAAAGAAGAGCAAATTAAATCTAAAATAAGCAGGAAAAAAAGGAATAATAAAAATTAAGGCAGAAAGAAAAAAATCAACAGAGAAAAATCAACAAAACCAAAAGCTGGTTCCTTGAAAAGATCAATGAAATCTATAAGCCTCTACCCAGGCTAACTAAGAAAAAAGAGAGAAGACACAAATTACAAATATCAGAAATGATACAGGAGACATCACTACAGATCCCATGAACATTAAAAAGACAATAAAGGAATATTATGAGCAACTCTATACTTGCAAATTTATCTGATAACCCAGATGAAATGAACCAATTCCTTGAAAGACACAGTCTGCCAAAACTCACACAAGAAGAAATAAACAATCTGAAGAGGCCTATATCTGTTAAAGAAATTGAACCAATAATTAATAACCTTCCAAAACAGAAAGCATCAGGCCCAGATGGCTTTCACGGGTGAATTCTACCAAATATTTAAGGAAGAAATTATACCAATTCTCTACAATCTCTTCCAGAAGACAGAAGCAGAGGGAATACTTTCTAACTCACTCTATGAGGTCAGCATTACTCTAATACCAAAACCAGACAAAGACATTATAAGAAAAGAAAACTACTAACCAATATCTCTCATAAACATATATGCAAAAATCTTCAACAAAATATTAGCAAATCGAATTCAACAATGTATAAAAAGAATTATACAACACAACAAAGTGGGATTTATCCCAGGTATGCAAGACTGATTCAACATGCAAAAATTAATTAATGTAATCCATCATTAATCAACACGCTAAAGAAGAAAAATCACATGATCATATCAATAGATGCAGAAAAGCATTTAACAAAATCCAACACCCATTCATAATAAAAACTCTCAGCAAACTAAGAATAGAGGGAAATCATCTCAACTTGATAAGAAACATCTTCAAAAAACTACAGCCAAGGGCCAGCCCAGTGGCATCGTGATTAAGTTTGCGCACTCCACTTTGGCAGCCCAGGGTTCATGGTCTGGGATCCCGGGCGCAGACCTATACACCACTTATCAAGCCACGCTGTGACAGGCGTCCCACATAAAGTAGACGAAGATGGGTGCGGATGTTAGCCGAGGGCCAATCTTCCTCAGCAAAAAGAGGAGGACTGGCAACAGATGTTAGCACTTCCTCACAAAAACAAAAACCTACAGCTAACATCATAATTAATGTTGAGAAACCAGCAGCTTTCCCACCAAGATCAGGAACAAGGCATACACATCCTCTCTCACCACTGTTTTTCAACATTGTACATGAAGTCCTAGCTAATGCAGTAAGACGAGAAAAGAAATAAAAGGTATACAAATTGGGAAGAAATAAAATTGTCTTTCTTCACAAATGATATGATTATCTATGGGGAAAATTTTAAAGAATCAACAAAAAAATGACTGGAACTAATAAGTGATTACAACAAGGTTGCAGGATACAAGGTTAATGTACAAAAGTCAATCACTTTCCTATATATCAGCAATGAACAAGTGGGAATTGAAATGAAAAACACATTGCCATTTACAATAGCACCCAAAAACAAGAAATACTTAGGTATAAATCAAACAATATATGTAGAAGATCTATATGAGGAAAACTACAAAACACTAATGAGAGATACCAAAGAAGAACTAAATAAATGAAGAGATATTCCATATTCATGGAAAGGAAGACTCAATATTGTTAAGACATCAGTTATTCTCAACTTGATCTACAGATTCAATGCAATCTCACTAAAAAGCCCAGCTAGTTATTTTGCGACTATTGAAAAACTGATTCTAAAGTTTAACGGAGAGACAAAAGACCCAGAATAACAACACAATACTGAAGGAGAAGAACAAAGTCGGAAGACTGACACTACTCAACCTCAAGACTTCACTATAAAGCTACAGTAATCACAATAGTGTAGTACTGGCAAAAGAATAGACAAACAGACTGATGAAACAGAACAGAGAGCCCAGAAATAGACCCACATAAATACAGTTAACTGATCTCTGACAAAGGAGCAAAGGCAATACAATAGAGCAAAGACTGTCTTTTCAACAAATGGTGCTGGAACAACTGGACTTGCACATGCAAAAAAAATTAATCTTGACACAGACTTTACACTCTTCACAAAAATTAACTCAAAATAGATTACAGACTTAAATATGAAACACAAAACTATACAAGTCCTAGAAGATAACACAGAAGAAAACCTAAATGACCTTGAGTATGGCAGTGACTTTGTAGATACAGCACCAAAGGCACAATTCCTGAAAGAACAATTGGTCAACGGGACTTCATTAATATTAAAAACTTCTGCTCTGCGAAAGACAATGCCAAAAGAATGAAAAGACAAGCCACAGACTGAGAGAAAATACTTGAAAAAGCCACATCTGATAAAGGACTGTTATCCAAAATATACAAAGAACTTTTAAAACTCAACAGTAAGAAAACAAACAACCCAACTTAAAAATGGGCCAAAGACCTTAAGAGACACCTCATCAAAGAAGATATATAGATGGCAAGTAAGCATATGAATATATGCTCCATATCATATGTCATTAGGGAAGTCAAATTAAAACAATAATAAAATATCACTACATACCTGTTAGAATGGCCAAATCCAAAACACTGACAACACCAAATGCTGACAAGGATGTGGAGCAAGAGGGACTCTCACCCACTGCTGGTGGGAATGCAAAATGGTGCAGCCACTTTGGAAGACAATTTGGCAGTTTCTTACTAAACATACTCTTAACATATGATCCAGCAATTGCGCTCCTTGGTCTTTACCCAAAAGAAATGATAACTTATTTCCACACAAAGAACCACACAGATGTTTACAGAAGTCTTATTCATAACCACCACAACTTAGAAGCAACCAAGATGTCCTTCAGTGGGTGATTGGATAAATAAACCCATTTACCCGTACACCCAGATGATGGAATATTATTCAGCACTAAAAAGAAATGAGCTAGCAATCCATGAAAAGATAATTAAGGAAAACTAAATGTATACTACTAAGTGAAAGAAGCCAATCTGAAAAGGCTACATACTGTATGATTCCAACTGTATGACATTCTGGAAAACGCAAAACTATGGCAACAGTAAAAAGATCAGTGGTTGTCAGGGAGTTGTGGGGGTAGGGGGAGAGGATGAGTACACAGAACACACAGGATTTTTAGGGCAATGAAACTATTCTGTATGATTCTATAATTGTGGATGTCATTACAGATTTATCCAAACGCATAGAATGTACAACACCAAAAGTGAACCCTAAGGTAAACTATAGACTTTGAGTGATAATGATGTATCAGTGGAGGTTCATTGATTGTAACACATGTACCAGCCTGGTACAGGATATTGATAGTGGGAGAAGTTGTGTGTGTTGGGGTACAGGAGGTATATGGGAACTTTGTATACTTTCTGCTCAAATTTGCTGTGAACCTAAAACTGCTCTAAAAGGTAAAGTTTATTAATTATTTGAAAAAAAGAGCTATCCAGGGCGTAGAGTGAGAAAAAAAAGAGAACAGCATGAATATGTTCTATATGCATCTATATAGAACACATCTATATGCATACATATTATGTATGTATATACATACGCCCACACACACACATATATACAGTATATGCATAGAACAATGCCTAGAAGTCCATAATGTTAAAAGTGGGAATCTCTAAGAGATGAAATGTCATTTTTACTTTCTTTTTTGTACTTCTCTTTAATATTGAAATTGTTTATTTACACTGAGCCTCTTTTAAAATAACAAAATTGTTCAAAAATAAATTGCTCAAATGAAAAATTTAATACACAAAATTAAAAATGTGCCCAGGTTATGTTAAATTCTAACAAAACAGCTGAAACTGCTCAACTAGGAAATCTACAGAGAAGACATTCTACTATAAAATTCCTCAACAGCCTATAAGAAAGATAAAAACACTGAGACAAAGTGCTTTTTCCTTCTTAAGATACACAACTTGATTCTTGTGGTTCTTAAAGACATCAGGTTCGGCTATTCAGTCATGCAGAAAACAACTTCCTCAACTAACTCCCCAAAGCACCCTTGGCTGAATATAATGACTTGGAGAATATCCCTTGTTAACTCATAATTTTTGTTTCTCCTTAACATAAATGTGGTGAGACTTGGAAAGAGGAAAAAGAATAAACTAATACTTGAGTCCATTCAGTCTACTAAAATATTTTCTTTATATCTGTGTGAGATAAGCCAAGTGAAGGCAAGACAAACAGTACTTTTAGTTTAACTACAAATGAGCAAAAAACACAATGGGGAAACTAAAATGAACCTTAGAAGTAGTCTCATCGCAAAATTCTAAACTATCCTCACCCACAGATTCCCCTTCCAAAAGCTTTCCTGATTTTTAAAAAAATAAAAAACAAATTAAAATTCATTTGTCTATCAAGTATAAAGTGAAGTGATGATTTACCCCTTACCCAGTATATTTCAACCTCCTTTGGTACCTAAAATACCTGGTTTGACTGCCCCAATGATCAAACCGACATGCCAAAATTCTTGTTTATTTTATGTAGTGTTGTCAGGGCACTGGTCTGGAAAACCACCAAAATAACATTCTTCACAATTTCAAAACACTTTTTAGAAGAGATTTATGGTTTATAAAAACTTTAGATAAATTAGTAACTCTTTTTTCAAGTAGACTTTCTTTACTAACACATACTACAACAAATCTTACCATCCACCATTTCCATATTTCTGTTCACGGTTTACAATCTGACAAATCCACTTTTAATTAAAAGATAATAGCAATAAAGAGGAGAAAACTCTATTTTATCTCAGTAGACATAGATAAAGCTACCAGATGAGGTTTATTCCTAAACGTAACTGTTAATGATGTGAAAAGCAGAGTGAAGACTAAGCAGAGTTCCTTTGGAAGGCAGGGCTACAACATTTGATATGAAACCAGCGATTGAGACCCAGATGTCATTTTCAGAGAGTCACTTTTCTAACCATAACCACGCATTAAGACAGTCGATAAGTTATAAACTGATAAATGTAAAGGGTACTCAAATCAATGTCCTTGAAGGGCAGATGACAGGAATCAGCCTCTCCCATATGTCAACAGATAGAATACTTCATCCACTGAGGATTTAAAGCCAAGTGACAGCTCCTGACAGACAGAACCTGAAGGTCTGAGTCTACAGAATAGACCTCAGTCACACAGCACAACCGATAAAACACTGCAGACTTGCGGGATTTGCGTCTGCTTGGGCATCTTCCCCAGATGGTTCTCTGCAGCCTGATGAACTATAGCCACTGATTTCAAATTTTTGATGTGCTTTTAGTTATACCATCAAAAAAATGAACTGTGAGGTCCACTCTTAAGTTTTTCATCTACTGTAATCTTTTCTACCTGCTTACATTTTTAGTAACAAATACCAATCCTCTGCCTGACCTTGAGTGTCTCTCAATATGTTGGTCTGTCATCTCTGCTCTCTTATTTCTTCTCTCCATCTCAGTTCTTTGTTTACAGAAACATCAGCCATTGTATCCAGTTCTATTCCTTCTCTTTTCCTGTACTTGCCAATCTTCTATCATCACACACTGAACTTGGAGTCTAAAAATGTTCAGTTTGTAAACACAGCATACTATTTTTTTTTTTGCGAGGAAGATCAGCCCTGAGCTAACATCCATGCCAATCCTTGTCTTTTTTTTTTTTTTTTTTTGCTGAGGAAGACTGGCCCTGGGCTAACATCTGTGCCTATCTTCCTCCACTTTATATGGGACACCACCACAGCATGGCCTGACAAGTGGTGCGTCGGGGCGCGCCCGGGATCCAAACCCAGGCCACCAGCAGCAGAGCACGTGCACTTAACCACTACGCCATGGGGCCAGCCCCCACAGCATACTACTAAAAAAAGGTGGCAAATGTGAAGAAAGGGAGAAAACTGGTAACATTTATTTAGACTGTCCCCTTTCAGAGCTAAGGGTTAGGCAAAGTAGACGAAAGTAAGAGATAAAGACAAAAAGACTGAGAAAAGGAACAGCAGTATAATAAGGGCAGGACACACATACTCAGAAACTGGCTTTTAAAAGACGAATAAAGAGCTGATAGCAAAAAGACTAAGGCAGTTTTGCCTCAAGGATACATCTTACAAGCATTTTTAGGACTCCTCAGGATCACATCCTCCAGTTAAAAACAATAAATCAGGGGCCAGCCCAGTGGCGAAACGGTTAAGTGCGCACGCTCCGCTGCGGCGGCCCGGGGTTCGCCAGTTGGGATCCCGGGTGCCCACCGACATGCCACGTGTCAAGCCATGTTGTGGCGGCGTCTCATATACAGTAGAGGAAGATGGGCATGGATGTTAGCCCAGGGCCTGTCTTCCTCAGCAAAAAAAGGAAGATTGGCAGTGGATGTTAGCTCAGGGCTAATCTTCCTCACAAAACAAAACAAAACAATAAATCAATGCAGAGCTCCTTTATAATGATGACATAAATAAAATGTACTACTTAATGCATTCTTCTCTTAAATTTAAAAAGTAAAACATGTATGGAATAAACTAAGTACTGAGCAGACATTCATCTACCATCACACACGACTTGTATCAAGTTCCTATAGGCAAAAATCTCCACTTGTACCGCAATGAGTATTACATGTTCACAGACTATAAAGTCGTCATCATAACCTACCTAAATTGCATATAAGGAGTTTAAATGACCTCAATCATTTACTTCAAGACTACAATAAGAATTAGTGGTATCTGGGCTGTCTGAGGCATTTCTTGATCTTATCTCTAAGAAGAACCTAATATTTACTATAGTCTGATAAATAAACTTTAGTCAGGACCTTAGTAACCTCTGATGAGTCCAAGGTAAGTATGACTGTTTGCAGCCTCCATACTTTAAAATGCAACTTTGTGAGCTGTTAAATACATAGTCTACATATAAGAAGTAACATACCGGGTCAAATCCTTTAATCGACAATCACTTAAATCTACAAGAATTGAAGGATGTCAGAATCTCAGGATTGAAAGGGAACTTACAAAGCATCTTGTAACTAGTAGGTAGTAATATTAACAACAGTTCTTGACAATTTTCTCACACAATACACTCCAATCTATCAGCAATCTCTCCTAACCTTCAGTGCCTGGGGTCGGGAGGAGTAGTGAAAGAAAATGTGTCAAGTTACAAGACTGAAAAAAATATCACGCCCAGCCCCAGGAATCTGATCTGCTCTCTGATTCAGACTCACTAATCACTAATCAGGTTCAAACATCCGTACAGTAGGGAGATCTCCTTTACAACATCCTTGCCGAGCGCATTCACCCAGCCTGAGTGAGCACTTCTAGAACAGGGAGCTCAGGACTTAATAAGCTTTGTACTTAGCTGAAAATACAGCTATAAGTTTAAAAGCCTGATAATGTTTTAAAGATTTTTATTTATTTATTTTTCCCCCAAAGCCCCAGTACATAGTTGTCTGTCATAGCTGCACATCCTTCTAGTTGCTGTATGTGGGACACGGCCTCAGCATGGCTGGAGGAGTGGTGCCTCGGTGCGCACCCGGGATCCGAACCCGGGCTGCCGGCAGCGGAGAGCACGCACTTAACCGCTAAGCCACGGGGCCGGCCCTGATAATGTTTTAAACTATTTCTTCTCTGCTAATATAAATGTTCTCAAGCATCCCTATAACTATATGATACCTGCTAATTTTAAACAACTACACTTGCTTGAAAGATATATGGAACCAAAAGTCTGTGTCCTTACAACCTCCACTAACTGGTTCTGGTTGTTCCCTCTGAAACGAATTCCTTTTCCATTTGATAGTCCGTTAGATATTTAAAGACATTCCTCCTACTCCTCCCCCTTCCATCATCTCTTTTCCACATTAAATATTCTCAATTCCTTCAGTTAGTCAGAAGACTGCTACATGAGTGGTAATGAGGGCCTCAATCAGGCTACTGGTAAGGGAATAAGAAATAAGGAGACATAGGCAACAAGCTGAGCTGGTAGAACTGGCAACATCATACAAATGTATGAATGTTTCCATGCCCACACATAGGAGAGAGACTCAAGTGCCTCTGAGATCTCAGGTCTGATGTCCAGGAGGATAACGATGCCTTTAACAGCAACAGGGAATGCAAGAAAAGACTATGGAGGGCTGGCCCCATGGCTTAGTGGTTAAGTGCACCAGCTCTGCTGCTGGCGGCCTGGGTTCAGATCCCGGGCGTGCACCGACGCACCACTTCTCCGGCCATGCTGAGGCCGCATCCCGCATGCAGCAACTAGAAGGATGTGCAGCTATGACATACAACTATCTACTCGGGCTTTGGGGGAAAAATCAATCAATAAAAAAATAAAAAATTAAAAAAAAAAAAAAAAGAAAAGACTATGGAGAAGACAGCGAATTCAGTTTGAGATACAGTGATTTTGAGGTTTGTAACAAGCAAATACGGATAAGATCTTTTCAAAGTCCTATTCCATTAGTTAATTTTGCCACGAAAAAGGTGCGTCTGTATTATTGAGACTAGTAATTACGTGTAAATTAAACACAAAATATCATATTTATTCATTCATCAAATATTCTGAGCAGTTACTTTCTGTAAGGCACTATGGGAGAATCGCTGAGCCATGAAACCCTGTTCCTGCCCTCGTTAACATTACATTCTAAGCAAGATGTTTATAACTAACCAGAACTCAAGACTGAATGTGGTTATGTCTCACAATAGAAATAAAAAGTGTTATAACTATTAAGAGAAATATTTTTCCTCTTTCCAATGAGAATATTCACATACAAAAAATATCACAGGGTAACACATTGTCACAACGGGCATTCTTCAAATACGAAGAAAAAGAACATACAAATAACATAATCTTTCTATTCTGGGTATAAATACAAGAAAACACTAGCCATATTTCTTAGGGATGAGTTAAAGTACTCTCAACAATTATGTCTATTGTTAAAGATTAATGTTTGAATTGTATTACCAGTCAAAAGAAGAGCATTGTTTAAAATGTTCACAAATAGAACTGTTTTGGCTTACAAATGGAATTGTTTGATGTCATTTTTCTCATCATTTCTAATTTTAAATATTATATCAATTTTTTTTTTTTAAAGATTTTATTTATTTTATTTTTTCCCCCCAAAGCCCCAGTAGATAGTTGTATGTCGTAGCTGCACATCCCTCCAGTTGCTGCATGTGGGACGCGGCCCCAGGATGGACGGAGAAGCGGTGCCTCGATGCGCACCCGGGATCCGAACCCAGGCCACCAGCATTGCAGCGCGCACACTTAACCACCAAGCCACAGGGCCGGCCCAATATTATATCAATTTGAAAACAGAGCTACAAGTTTAAAGCCTTACAAACATAAAAACTGCATATTCTTTATCTGATATAACTGTTCTAGAGTTCTCTATAACTATAAATTATAAGTTTTAAATTATTATGTCTACTTTAGTAGTTTTACAGATAACTGATTTTACAGAAAGAATCTATTAAAAAGTAGTTTAGTAGGAACTTAACTATATTTTAAATTGATAACATAATCACACAGAAAAAATAATTCAAATAACTTTGAACACCTACTTTGACTATACATCTTTAGTGGGATATATTCTAAGGACCTAAAATGGCAAAGAAATCTTTAGTTGGTAAATCTGTTGTTGAAGGGAGTATCAGTATGGTAATTCCAAAAGCATCTTATGTGTGTTGTAGGATAGATTAGATGAGTAAAATGTATTGATATGGTTGAGAATCAGAATTCTCCCTGCAGCAAAAGGGAGATACAAATACGAACTGAGGGGAAAGTGAAGATGAACTCTGGGGTTCTGAATTTGAATTGAAGGTACCCTATAAACTCATGATTTCTTTTAAAAAAAAGTAAGTGTGGTGAGGTGTGTGTGTGTATGCCCATTTAAAGGACCTATAAACAATGATACTCCAGTAGCAATGAGTATATTCAATGCCCACATCTTCGTTTCTAAGTACCATTTCCCACTAAAACGAACCAGGACTCCAGGGTAAAATGACTGATTCCAGGTCTCAAGCAGGGATTATACAAGGTGAGCCTGGAACATCTCATTGTACAAAAAAGTAACAGGAATGTGCCCAAATACCAACGTGGATCTATACAAATGCCAGAGGAGCCAGCCTGAAGGGACTAACCAAACTTGAGATAATTGAATCATCAAAAAGAATAATGGTAACAGAGTATAACACACTTGATAATTTTTTTAAAAGAATCCTTGGGTACACAGTGATACTAAAATAAAAGGAGAGGAGGAATAGCTCTTCCTTAGAGAAAATAGCCAGCAAATGTGTAGAAGGATTGAGAGAACTGGAAACCACTATTTGGCAACCATCAATGCAATGATTGATTCAGGCCAAGGATCATCAATGGCTACTAAAACCACTGGATAGAAAAAAAAAATTGTTGGAAAACAGAATATCCAATGATCTCAAATTATCACTCCCACAGATTAATTACTAAGTAAAAAAGGGAAAAGACACTTTTAGAATGTAGAAATCTTGCTAACCTAAGCGATGGATCTTAACATCACCAATAACGGAACAAACGATCCTTATTACTACTCCTGATGTGCTGAAAGGGAAAGTTGACAATATCTCCTAGGTAATAGTGTTGAAAAAAACTATTTAACCTGAAACTGTGAGGAAACATACAGACAAATTCATTTTGTGGGGCATTCTACAAAACATTTGGCCTGGATTCTTCAAAAATGTCAATGTCTTGAAAGACCAAAAAAAAAAGGAAGGAAGGAAGGAGGAAAATGAAAAGGTGAGGATTGTTCTAGATAAAAGAAAACAGAGAGACATGACAACTAAATACAATTCATAATCTCTGACTGGATTCAGCATTTAAAAAAAAAATTTTTTTAAAGCTGTAAGAGACATTACTGGAACATTTGGGGAAATTGGAATTTTCTAATATGGGGTGTACATGAGACAATATTATCATATCAAGGTTACACTATTTGGGTATGCTAATAGCACAGGAGATGCATGATGAAGTACTTAGGAGTGAAGTGTCATGATGTCTCCACCCTACTTTCAAATGGTTTATACAGCAAGAAAAAAAATGTGCACGTGAGTGTGTGTGCTTGTATGTGCGTGTGCACTGAGAGAGAGAAAGCAAATGAGGTGTAATGTTAACGACTAGTGAATCTAGGTGAAGGATATACAGGTATTTGTTGTACTACGCTTTCAAATTTTTTTATAGGTTTGAAACTTTCACAGAAAGAAGTTGGGGGAAAAACATAGGGTGGAAATGAAGCTGACTTTAAAGCAGTCAATGAGACTTTATACAGTCTAACCACTTCTTCACCCTGTCCATAAGAGCCAAAAGCAAGTACCAAGTTCAGAGAGGTCTGGCTAAAAATGAAAGAAATAATCCTGACAAACAATAAATAATTACAAACCAATCCACCATTAATTTCCTATTACAGCTGTCGATTAAACATACTCCCTGATGAGAAATCTGTGGAAGATGACATGTGCTGACTCATCCAGGACATTTGTGAATAAGTAAAGCTATCTTACATAATATTTTCTCCAAATCCAAATATGACTACCAAACAAACTTTTTCTCCAATTGAGACCTATTCATTATAAGGAATTCTAAAATTAAAACTTTGTCAAAGAAGTCCAGATGATCTCAGACACCATATCACTATAATAATAATAAACACAGGCTATACCAGGAATTTTGTTAACCCATGCACATATATCATCTCATTTAATTCTCACGACACACTATAAGGCAAGTACTAATATTATCCTCATTTTATAGATAAAAACGACAATAAAAGCTTGGAAAGACTAAATAACTTCTGCAAGGTCATACTGCCAGTAAAGAGCAAAACACACCTTGAATCCAGGCAGTCTGACTCCAAAGCCCATGCTCTTTGCTCTATGCACTCTACTGCTTAAATGTAAAATTTCAATAATAAACTGACTGTCTGATTAAATATCTATCAATAATTACACAAAGGTGACATTTCAAAGAAAAATCAAAATATGTGTTTTTCCCTAATACACATTTATATTTACATATACACCAAGTGAATGAAGTTAGAAATTAACCAGATGCTCAATTTACTGCCAAATCCCAAGTGAAAATAAGATGATATATAACTATTACTCAGTTACCTATTCATATATATGGCTGAATATGTTACATATAAATTCAAAGCAAATACCAGCATATTTCCAAATGCTTTCATGTAGAATTTTTTCCCTGCTCACTCAAGAAAAAAATACTGAAAAAACTTATTTCAGGTACACCATTCCTCAAATATACTTAACTGAAACAATCACATGAAAGGAAAAAAGAATAGCTGTAAAATTAACCTTGAACATTGATGCCACAATAAAAAATATTAAGAAACAAAGCATGTTCCTCCAAACCTGGTCATCTTACAATGTTCTCTATCTCAGTGAATTGTACCACAATCCATCCAGCTACACAAGCAAAAAAGCTAGTGGTAGTCGATGGCACCTTCCTCTCCCTCATTCCTCATACCCAATCCATCACTCAGTCCCACCTCCCAAACATCTCTGAATCCATCCACTTCTATCTATCTTCAGCACCACCTTGCCCAAGATACCACCTCTCATCTGGCCTCTCCCCATGCACAGTCTTATCCCTCTGTAATCAGCTTTTCCTCTGTGTGGCATGAAGTCCTTTTCATGGCACTTAGAATAGCTGCAACTTCAAATCTCTTTGATGCAGTATTTGATTTACATTATACAGTAAGTTATACAATAAGTTACAATATACAATAAATATACAATAAGTTATACAATAAGTTCTATGAGGGTAGAGACTGAATTTACTCACCATTATATCACTATGGCCTAGAAGAGTGCCTAGTTAAGTAATAAATGCTAAATGACTGAATGCATGTCAAACATTACAAATTTATTTATAAATGGTCCAAAAAAATAATAAAGCAGCTATAAGGTTCACCAGTCATTATAAGGATTACCTTATTTCATCTTTTCTAGATCACACACGTTTACATTTTAACTCTGAAACTGAATGCATCTTACAGTTAACAATCTTTGTTTAATTGGCAGTATTTTTTTCTTTCATAGTGATTCATAAAATAATGGTGCATCTTGGAATAGAAAAAAAATCTCAGGATTTGATGAATTAGGTAAAGCTACAATATACCTGGTCCACTTGGTTCAAACCTGGTCATCTGGCCTCCCTCCTCCTCTGGCCACCGCCCTACTCCCAACAGTCCGTGATTAACAGAGCCCACTGGTTCTTCCACCAACAGTTATCCGTTCCTTTCTTCCATTCCCACTATAACACTAGATCTATCTAATTCCTCATTGCCTCAGATCTGAGCTCTTTTCATAGCTTCATTCATTTAAACATTTGTTTCCATTTCAACCAACACTGTGCACCTACTACCTGCAAGAAACTGAAGACACAAAGCACTCCAGTTACCTGTCCCTCCCTCTAATCTCTCCTCTACATTTCAGAATTTTGTTCATTTTATGCCTTAAGCTAGAATTACTTTCCTCCCAATTTCTACCTACCAAATCCCTTGCTACTTAAGTTCTAGATCAAATCTCTTCTTCTTCACAAAATCTTTCCTAGTTTATCTCTTTACAATTTTAACATTCTAAAACACATAAAATCTCATGCATATTGGCTACATTTTCTGCTTTCTGAAGGCAGGTTTACATCTCATACACGCAACTGGAGTGTAAGCTCCCTGAGAGCAGGGGCTTTGTCTCTTCTGTTCCCTGTCATATCCCCACACCTAGAAGAGTACCTGCTCAGCAAATATTTCTCGCATTAATGCCCTTTACATGTGCCAGGGTAGAGAACAAATCTCTGCAGCTGTGGTACGGAGAGAAGAGGCAAAAAGAACTGGACTAAATGACATGAACTCTTTGAGCTTCAGTTTCTGCACCTACTAAATGTAAATAATATTCAACAGTTCACTGAGTTGTTACAATGATTAAACGCAATGATGCTTTTTTGTGTGTGTGTGAGAGAGGAAGATCAGCCCTGAGCTAACATCCATGCTAATCCTCCTCTTTTTGCTGAGGAAGACCAGCTCTGAGCTAACATCTATTGCCAATCCTCCTCCTTTTTTTCCCCAAAACCCCAGTAGATAGTTGCATGTCATAGCTGCACATCCTTCTAGTTGCTGTATGCGGGACGCGGCCTTAGTATGGCCGGAGAAGCAGTGCATCAGTGCGCGCCCGGGATCCGAACCCCAGGCCGCCAGTAGCGGAGCTCGTGCACTTAACTGCTAAGCCACGGAGCCGGCCCGCAATAATGCTTTAATAGCATCTAGTACAGACCTGAGGACCAGAGGATGCTCTCAATAAATGTTTTGATGATTTTGTGACAATAAAAAATAAGAAGTATTCAATAAATGCCCACTAAGTGAACAAAATCTCAGGAAAAATATAAAAAGTCTGAGAAATGTCTAGCCTTTTACCATTTATCCAATAAAGAATTCCATGAGTGAATTAATTCTGAAATATTATATTCTGAAATCTTAAGCATGGCTGAAACCATTTCCAATTAATTAGGACTAATCCCAATTTGACAGGGTATAAATACTAATATTTATATTTTACTGACACATATAGATTATATTTGACAGCTTAAAAAAGAATGATAATCTTACTGTTAAATTTCTATAGTGCAATAATCAGAATAGAAGAAAAGGTGCAAACTAATTTGAGTACACAGTTCCCAGAAAGCCAGGAAGTACGAAAATTTCTGTCTACAAAACATTAGTGAATAGAATACCATGCTGTTTTACCAGTTCTATGAAAATATATAGCAATACCTCATAAACAATTCCAACAAATAAATTTCTCAATATATTTGCATTCCATTTTACATAAAAGATCATCAGTTAAATGGGTTTTAAACTCTTTTTACTAAACTATAGAACTCCTTATATTGGCAACTCTTTAGGTTTAACCAGTTCCCAAAATTTTACAGCGAATGAACTGTTAACTAACTCAATCTAGCATCAGATTACTGACCTAATTAGAAACTTGTCCTTGTTCGGAGAACAAGCTTTATTAATCTATAAACTGCAACTTACACAGACTTTACCTCTCCAAGCTTTTCCAATCCCTCTGAGTCCTCTCAACGACTCATAACCTCAATTACAAATCACAAGCAGCCAGGGAGGGGAGGGCATTCCCATGTGTTTATCTGCTACTAACTGACACAAAATCACTGCAAAAGTTCCCCTGGGGACACACGTTCCAAGTAGGAACGAGAAGAGAAGATCCCATCTAAGAAATTAGACACACAGAGCTGGAGGAGGAGAAATTCTCCCCAACGACGGGGGGAAATGATCAACAAAAACCGAAAACGCAAGCCCAGGGGATCTCAAGAAACACAGACTCGACGAGCGGTCCCGGCGTCGCGCATCACCGGCCACCCGAGCACGGATCCGAACCCGCACGCGAGAGGCCTCCCGGGGACCGGCGGGCCGAGGGCGGGCAGCGCCGGACAGGCGCTCAGGTCCGCAGCCCTCCCAAGGCCAAGGGCGCGGGAGGGGGCAGGGGCAGGGCCGGAGCTCGGGGCCCGACTTCGGTGTTTTTTTCTTTTTTCTTTCTTTTCGTTTTTTTTAACAGGGAGGGCGTTAAGTGGAGGCGACAGCTCGGGGACACCTAAGACCGGGCGCGGGGACAGCGCCCACAGGGAGGCTCCGCTCCACCGGCTCGCGGCCCGGGAGGCGAGGGCTCGGGACCGACGACAGCAGGAGAGCCGGGCGAGGACTCAGGACAGACGACGCGAGGAGCGGGGACGAGGGCGAGGGCTCAGGCCAGAAGACGCGAGGAGCGGGGACGAGGGGAGCCGAGACCGCGGGCCCCAGGGCAGGCCCCCGAGGAACTCGGGGACAGACACCCTGAGCCCCGACCTTCCCTGACTCCGCGGCCGCAGGCCGGCCCTCACCGAGACCGCTGGAGACGCGTCAGAACGCGCCGGCGCCACCAACGCGGGACACGTCCCAGCGCCACAGCAGCCGCCACACCACGCAGACGCCCCGGCCTCGGCGCCGCGGCCCCCCGCCCTCGCGCTCGCTCACGGCCACCGTAGTCCCGCACCGTCCTCCCCTCCGCCGGGCCGGCCACTTCCGGATCCGGAGCCTTCCGCCCGCCTGGTCCGCTCACCTCGTCCACCCCTTTTCCCCTTGTTCGCCACCCCGGCATCTAAGTCACCAGTGCGGCAAGCGCAGGACCGAGGGAGAGTGTCCGTCTGGAAGCGGTGACTCTGAGACAGACCACACTAGGCCCGCCGTGAGTTCCCGTTGGACAATTGGACTTCAACTCCCAGCATGCCGTGCAACACCACGCCCTCGCCTCAGGGCGAGGAACTACAAGATCCAGCATGCACTGCGTCATTCTGTCGTCTCTCTGCACCGGACGCCTGCAGGCTCCAAGGCGGTTTCACAGTCCTCACTAAACCCCGCGGACTAGTGTAGACGTTCTCACCAAGCCACGCTTTGGTAAAAGTACCAGTATTCCTCCTACCCTGTTGTGAAGGTACTCTAAACCAACGTATGGTTGGGACAGTAGGTAAATATTTATAAAATATCAAGGAGTGTGTGCACTCATTTTCCACATTCAGCTCATTTTCAAGGATTGAAACACAGTCTGCAAGGCGTTTTATGCAACGGAAATTTTTATCCTCACTCATGAGGAGTGTTGAGTGAAATACTAAATTATTGCAGAGTGTGATTCTATGTCGTTTTGCAGTATTGCAAGATTGTGTTGGAACAAGGACTACCAGACACGCTCCTGAGTTGATCGGAAATTATAGTAAGAGGTAGAAGTAAAAAATTAACAGTCTGTACTACCGGACTATGAAACCACATGGGAAAGAAAACCTCAGAATGCAGAGTTGAAAGTTGAAAATTAAATTTGAACATGTTTTTCAATTGTTTAATGTGTTTAATGGTTTGAATTATATTATTTTTATTATTCTCACAAAAACAGGTAACTGGAACTATTTATTCTCTATTATGTGGTAGGGCAACCAGGTAACCACACAGAGGATATAGCAAGATCACAAATGTAACATTTATTAGCGTGAGCAAGCAAAATAACTTTTCTTGCCTGGTTAGATAGCCTGTGGTTCCATATTTTAAAATACAGAACTCTGTTCTGATTTCTTAGGACAGATAACATGCATCTAATGAGCTGTCTAGATGCCGTTTTGTTACTTTCATAAAGTCTTGGATTATAAGAATGAATATATTTTATTTTTGATATTGTGCATTAACAGGCCATGAGAAACAATGATTAGATTCTTAAAATAAACTACATGGTAATTACACAAAATAAAATTGTGTGTATACCACAAGTTGGTTTTCTCTGGATTTACAGCAAAACAAATTTTAATTGGTTAGGAAAACAGAGTAGAATACTTTTCATTTTACAACTTCACATAGAAGTCACAGGGAAATTATATTCCGTAACACTGACAGGGCATCAGCTATCATACAAACTGCTTTCCAACTCCAGGGTGCTAAATTATGCAGCACTAGCAAGTAAATATTTAAAATCTATGATCATGGAAAACAATCGGCTGCTTTCCATACTCATGCACCAAAACAATATGAATGCAGTGAGAGAAAACATTTCCACTGGAGTGAGTCAGAGGTAATGATAAACTATAATTAGGTTATCTGCTGTTCATAGGTGTATGTAGTAAATAAATACATAATTGCATCCACTTGCTAGGTTTGTTATTAAGGAAGCTTTAAAAATATGCTAAATATTTGACACATATTTCTAAAGCAGTTTCAATGATCAACTGTGTAAATGAACCTGGGAGAGAGTTTAAAGAGTAGGTAATTTATGTAACAGACTTTAGGTTTTTAAGAGAGATTCTTGCAGTTGCAGTAGTTAGCAATATTCTCTTCTCTAAATGCGTCTTTGACTTTCCAATTCAGCCAATTGCCAACCACACAAGAGTTAAAATTGGACAAGGTGTTCATTTCAGTTCAACAAATAGCCAGTGAGTGCTGCTAGGGACAGAGCACTCTGCCCAGGCACTACAGTCTTTTTCTGAGGCACGGATAGCTTTGATAATTAGGAAGGATTTAATGAGTAATGAAAAGAAGAGAAGAGAGCTTTATCAGAATGGAAAACAGAAAGTAAAATAAGTATAACACCATCTCTTAATAATCACTTATGCATTTGGTTAATTGGAACTCCACAACAGCTAATATACCTTCTAAAAGGCAGGAGTCACTTCTTAAACATCTGTCCCTCTCATCTCAAAGCACAGCACTTTGTACAGAGTGCCTGGCGCTCCATAAGTGTCTGTGGGAGTTCACAGTGATGACTGAGGCCCCGAAATGCCCTTCTCATTCATTCTGTATAGTTTTAACATAAGCTATTTCTAACAACTGTGCTTTTTTAATCAATAATTTAGATTATATAATGAAATAGTATTAAAACCAGAATATTTAATTAATCAGGATGCTACATTCAAAAGTCATGAAAGACAGCTGTATTTATCTTAAGTGTCAAGCCCTTTCTAAAATGTCATCATATCCCAGGCACATACTTTGAAAGCATACCAGCCATTCTAGTAGCCTTGATTGTGATACAGCTCCAGATTTTTGTTAGTAAACTTTTAATCCTTAACTTCTACCAAGTATACTTCTTATCCGTCTCCCTCCCAGACCCAGGGAAGGATGAAGGTTCTGTGTAATAAGTAAACGTGTACTGTGAATGCCTGAGAAGAATATTATTTTGAGATAAATTGAACTCAGCCTTGATGAGACAAATACCTTGTAGATCTCTAAAGGCTAAAAAATTATTTTAAGGAAAACTTGGTGAAAACCTTTCCTCCTTTCCAAATGACTTTATTTCTATCACCTCTCCTGCATCTTCAACTTCTCTCTCTCTCTCCACTGCCCCCTCTACCTCAGCCTACAAACATGCACAGAATCCCCATAATTCTGAAAGCAACTTCCCTCCTAAATGCAGTATTACCCCATCCTCCTTTTCCTCTCTAGCCACACTAGAGGAGGTGCTACAAAGTAAACTTTAGCCTTGAAATGCAGGACAGGATCTATTCTCAGCTAATATTTACTAAACACCCAGCACTGTGCTAAATCCTGGAACTATGACAAGAATTCAGATGAGAAACTTATTGGTCGCATGATACCATGTGATAAACGTTGAGATAGAGGTATGGATGAGGTTTTAAGAGAACAAGTAGTGTCAGTTACTCTCAAATTGAGGGATCCTAGAAGAGGAAGTCCTGAGATAAATGACAAAAATAAGACTTAACTAGCTGCAGAAGAGGGAGGTGCACCAGTTTAGGATAACCCATAAATTCATTATAGGTGGAACATGAGAGTGGGGCAGTGGTACAAAACAAGGCTGGAAAGCCAGACTGGGGCATTCCATAGAGGGGCCTTGCATACTATGATAAGAACCTTGGACTTTAACCTGGTTATAAAGGGAAGGGAATGACATAATTACATTGCACTTTAGGCTGCTGGTTGCAGATTTATGGAGAATGTCTTGGGCTGGAAAGACCAGTTAGTCGATTGCTTTCACAATTCAGGTTAAAAAGAGGAGGGGGGGAGATCTGAAATAAATAGTGATAAGAGAAGACCAAAAAATTGGTCAGAGATATTAGGATAACAGAATCAAGAGGAGGTACGAGGGAGGAAGGAATCAAGGTTTCTGGCTTTTCAGTTTCCACAGGTTGAGTTAGGAATGCTTAGGAGTTGTCAGATGGCTATGCCCAGGAGGCAGTTAGATATGAGCTTACCAGGAAGAATTGAGCTGAAATTATAGCTTTGGGAGTCATCAGCTTTGGATGACAGTTAAAGCCATGGGCGTGGTAAGATGTGAGCCAGGTGGATGGGGATCTGAGCTAGTAACCAAGAAGCCAAAAGGTGACAGAGATCAGGTAGGGTGGAAGGGTGTATATGCAAATGTCGTGAAATCCTTCAAGGAACAGGGTTTTTACATAAAAGCAGGGAACTACTGGTTTAGGTGTAGCATTGAAGAATGAGGAGAGAGCTGAACTCATCTCTGGACCCGGTGTTCATGAATAAATGAGACCAAAAGACAAAAAAGCATAGATTCAAGAAAGTTGGCAGGGGGATAGAATCTTCAGAGAAGAGTCAGCATTCGTTAGGACCAGGAGGTGAAGCAAGAATTCTGTGAGGCGAATCAGGATGTAGCAAATTAGAGCATCAGAGAAGGAATGGGAAGATTTTGAAGGGAGAAAAGTAGTGGGAGATGGGGTCATGGGAAAGGAAGCACAGGGGAGAACACAAAAGGGAAGATGATGACCAAGGAGACCAGGAATATGACGCAGCATTCATCAGCCTCAAGGTTTCAAAACAGAAATCCCATATAAATCTGAGCTCTCCCTCACCTGGGTGTGTAGCTTCCAGTCTTGGCAGCAGAGAGTGTAACTGACTTGCTTACAAACACTCACATCCTTCTTTTATAGTGGAGCCCACCCTCCTCCTCACAGCCAAGAGCTTCAAAGGAGGCATATTCCCCTCCAAGCCCTACAAAGCATAAATTTTGATTTGCTTAAGTATGAGACTCTAAATCAAACATTGTGGCCCATTTTTCTTGGTTTAGGCATGAACATGTGACATAATTCCAGGCAATGAGATGTGAGGAAAACTCTGCTATGAAGCTTCAGGGAAAGTTTTTCTCCCTAACAAAAGGCAGTGCGTGCTGTACACCCACATCATAGCAGCAGCATCACAATAGCTAAAAGGTGGAAGGTGCCCGCATGTCCATCAACAGATGAATGGATAAGCAAAATGTGGTATAGAGATACAACGGAATATTATTCAGCCTTTAAAAAGTAGGAAATTCTGACACATGCTACAACATGAATGAAGCTTGAGGACGTTATACTGAGTGAAATAAGCCAGTCACAAAAGGACAAATACTGTGTGATTCCCCTTATGTGAGGTAACGAGAGCAGTCACATTCCTGGAGACAGAAGTAGAATGGTGGTTGCCAGGGGCTGGGGGGAAGAGGAATGGGGAGTTATTATTTAATGGGTATAGAGTTTCAGTTCTGTAAGGTGAAAGGAGTTCTGCAGATGGATGGTGGTGATGGTTACACAACCATATGAATGTATTTAATGCTAATGAACTGTACACTTAAAAATGGTTAAAATAGAAAATTTTATATTATGTGTGTTTTGCCACAATAAAAAAAATTGGTGGAAAAAAATGCAGTGCATGCCAAGACTATTTAAGGGCAAAAGAATAGTCTCTTCAATAAATAGTGGTGGGACAACTGGATTTCCATATGCAAAAAAAGAGAGTTGGATCCTTACCTCATATCATATTCAAAAATTAACTCAAAATGGATCAAAGATCTAAATATAAAAGTTAAAATGATAAAACTCTTAGAAGAAAACATACAGGTAAATATCTTCATAACCTGGATTTGGCCATGGCCTCTTACATATGACACCAAAAGCACAAGCAAAAAAGAAAAAATAGGGGCCAGCAATGTGGCCTGGTGGCTAAGTTTGGCGGCCTCCGCTTCAGTGGCCTGGGTTCGGTTCCTGGGTGCAGACCTACACCACTCGTCAGCCATTCTGTGGTCACGACCCACATACAAGATAGAGGAAGACTGGCACAGATGTTAACTCAGGGCAAATCTTCCTCAGCAAAAAAAAAAAAAAAAAGAAAGAAAGAAAAAATAGATAAATTGGACTTCATCAAAATTAAAAACTTTCATGATTAAAGGATACTGTGAAGAAAGTGAAAAGACAATCCACAGAATGGGAAAAAATATTTGCAAATCATATATCTGATAAGGGTTTAGTATCCCGAATATATAAAGAACTTACAGATTAACAGCAAAAAACAACAACCCAATTAAAAGATGGGTGGAGGACTTGAAAAAGCATTTCTTCAAAGGATATATACAGATGGCCAATAAGAACATGAAAAGTTGTTCAACATCACTAATCATATTTTTAGGATATATAAAAAATATTTTTATGTTTAGACCTACATATATATACATTTAAGAGTAATATATAATGTTTAAAATTGCAAAATGTTTCTCAGCTGCTGTATTAGTTGTGTATTCTTTTACCCATCTCTTAGTGGTCTTAAAGAACAACACTTATTATCTCACAGTTTTTGTGGGTTATGAACCCAGGCATGACTTAGCTGCGTCCTCTGCTTCCTAGTCTGTGACAAGGCTGCAATCAGGGCATTGGCCAAGTTCTGTGGTCCCATCTGAAGGCATGACTGGGGAAGAATGTGCATCCAAGTTCTTTTAGTGGTCATTGATAGCATTCAGTTCTTTGTGGGTTGTTAGACCGAGGGCCCTAGTTCCTCACTGGCTGTTGATCACAGCCACTCTCAGTTCTTAGCCACATGGGCCTCTCCAACAATAGCAGCTTGTTTCATCAAAGCATGTGAGCCAAGAAGGCAATGGAGAGAGTCTGCTAGCAAGATGGAAGTCATAGTCTTTTAAAACCCAATCATGGAAGTGACTCCCCATCACTTTGGCTGTGTTCTACTTATTAGAAACAATCCATTACGTTCAGCTCACACTAAAGGAGAGGTGACCACACAAGGGTGTACACACTAGAAGTGGGCGATCATTGGAGGCCATTTTAGGAAAACCTACCACAGTCACCATCTACACTTGTTCCAAATGCCACGCTAATTCAGAGGCACCTTGGAACCACAGATTGGAATAGGAACGGCAGCAAGAAAAGGAATGCCTAGCTCCGTTGTGAAATGATTTTTTGTTACGCAAGAATCTATTACATTCATGCTTTCTGAGAGAAAGGATTTGATGAGTTAATTGTCCTTTTTCTTACCCAAGCATTTTGCCACTCAAATCCTCTCCAGACTCTGAAGCAGTGTTTATCTTTGATGGTGCTGCCAGCAGCACCCAAAACCATCACAGCAGTGGAACACAGTTGCCTTTTGTGGGGCGAGAAGCGTGGAGAAGCGTTTCCCCAGGGCCAGGACACTGTTCATTGTGAGAATGGAGGTTTAGGGTGAGGTTAGTGCTGAGAACCAGTTAGGGAATGACGACGATACTCTTGTGTTTTCGGTATGATTTTCATGGGAATGTTATATGTGGGGACCTCTAAGGCATGGGGCCACAGAGCAGTGGTTCCTCTTCCTTGGGGCTAGAAGAGAATGACGTGTTTAAGGCACCTGGAACCCAGGAGGTAGTAACTATTATACTCCTTGGCTTGTCTAACATGTCTCAGCTTTTAGACGATTTGAACTCAGATGAGTATGACTTCAAAATTCACATTTTTTCTTTCTCTCTTTGCTTCTTTTTATTTCTTCCATTCTTTTGAAAGTTACTACTTTTCCAACTATAAACTAAAATATACACAGATTATAAATCATTTGTGAAATGCAGAAAAGCAGTAAGAAAAAAAGAATCATTCAAAATTTCGTCATCTAAAGGCAACCATTGCTGACATTTGATCCTTGACATCTTTTCTTCTAAGTGTAGCTTCTCATTTGTCTGTCTGACAGAGTTGTGATTATTTTATTTAGTATTAGAGTCTAATACTGGCAGTTTGTCACCTGAGCCAAAAGCCTGGTCTCAAACTTTGAATTGGGGAAGGTTCATAAAAAGGCTACTCACTTAATAATATTAAATATTGATATCACAAAAACTGTAGTTTTAAAATAAAATTATAAAAACCTTAGGTTTATATATTTTAAAGCAAAAAGGCAGCCAGAAGAGAACCCCTCTTGATATTTATTCTTTTTGAGTTCTCTACGGAAACACGAAAGCTGGGAAGGACATGTTTATTAACTCCCAGTACTGAGCTAAAGGTTACTGTTTACTTAATAAGTTCACAAAGTTTGCACCACTGAATGACAAATGCCAGTTTTTCAGTGAATCTACTCTAGTTTTGAAAATGTTCCGTCTTTGAGGCATGGCCAGTCACTCATTGGCCAGGTGCCCACATGAACATGACATTGTCCTGCCCTTGAGGAGCTTGAAATCTACTGAGGGAGGCAAACACATAATGAGTTATAAAACAAGGCAGAATGTGAACAGGACTTTATAAAGACTCTAAGTCTTACTGCCTCTTAGAAGATGAATAAATTCTGAATAGTGAAGGCTTTGCATTAGAGATGGCAATCTGAGCTGGGCTGATATGTGTGTGTGTGTGTACGTGCACTTTTGTATACATATATGTATATGTGTGAATACGTATATATATTCTTATTTTTAAAATAACCCAGGTCTTTGATAAAAATTCAAACACTGAAGAAATATATAGTACAATCAAGACAATGACCCTTGGGTCGGCCCCGTGGCTTAGCAGTCAAGTGCACATGCTCCACTGCTGGCGGCCGAGGTTCGGATCCCGGGCGTGCACCCACGCGCCACTTCTCCGGCCATGCTGAGGCCGCATCCCACATACAGTGACTGGAAGGATGTGCAGCTATGGCATACAACTATCTGCTGGGGCTTTGGGGGAAAAAATAAATAAATAAAATTATAAAAAAAAAAGTTTAAGACAATGACCCTTAATAACTTGATGTATAGTCTTAACCTTTTATGAATATACTAACATGAAATATTATTGTTACAACACTTGTTAATTTAAGAATATGTATAGACTGCCTACAATGTGCTAGGCACTGTTTTAGGGTCTCGGGTTATATCTGAAAAAAAGCAATAATTCCTGTTCTCAAGGAGCTTACAATTTAGTAGGTTGAGACAGAGGATAAACAAAAAATAAAATAACTAAATTATGTAGAATGCTAGAGGGTGATAGGTGTTATGGGAGTGGAGGGAGGAGGAAAAATAGAAGATGGAAAGGAGGATCAAGAGTCTTGAGGGACGGACTACAATTTCAACATGGTGGTCAGGGTAGGCTCATTTAGAAGGTGACATGTGAGTGAAATTTAAGGAGATAAGGGAGAGAGGCAAGCAGATCTGAGCGAAGAGCCTTCTGGGCAGAGGGGACGCACGGTGCGGTAGCCGGAAGGTGGGAATGCTCCTCACCTGAGCACTTTTCTAGTGAGCAAGGTTGTTAAGTATTCAGATGCTGACAAGCTCACTGTGGCAGATACTAGTTTTCCAACATTCTACTTTTCACTTAAAATCTCAAGTTTTATCATCAGCATAAGATACTGTGGTGTCCCTTGAAGTAACAGGTTCACTTCATTCATTTTTGAAAAATTGTCTGTCAAGTGCCAAAATCTGAATAAGCACAGTTTGTCAGTTACTCCTTCATGTAAAAATGGCATTCTAAGAAAAAATTGTCTAGTTTAGCCGGAAACTCAAATACAACGTGCTTTTCCTCAAGACAGCCATCCTCCTTTGGTGTGCTGCAGAATTCATACTTCTCATTTTGTCACCTGAAAGGCTTGCACTTAAGAGGTAGGTTCAATAAAATTAATAATTTCTGCTGCTTCAGCAATGGCATTCATAGGTGAGAGTGGCATTTTTTACTCTGAGTGCATGGCAATGAACAGTACAACAGCTATCAGTGCAGTTTGGAGCCACTGCCTGATTCACACTCAGTTGCTAATAGTTTTACCCACCACTGCTTTAGCAATATCAGCACAAATGTCAATGCAGTAAAAACAGACAGATAATGTCCTGGAATTATGATGAAAACGGTTTTGACTGCATTCTTCTTGAAGGGGTCTTGGAAACCCCAGAAATCTGCAGACCACGCTTGAGAACTGCTGCTTTAAACTTGAAGTCACTTAATCTTAGCAAATATCTAACAGATTCTACTCTCAGCTCTACTTGCCATCCTGATTTGAGAGCTGAGGAAAGTGAAGCTGAGAGAAGTCCACGGATTTGCTCAGGATCCCATAGGTATAGGGGAGAGAAGTAGAATTTGCATCCAGAATTCTCTAAATTCAAATCCCAGGCTCTCCTTTTACTTTATATTCCTTGGATAATAATGCTTAGATGCCTAAACTCGTATTTTCTATTTTGCAAAATATAGTACTTGGAGTGTTTGTTGTACATCTCTCCCAACTGGATGGTCAAGAGTATATACAGACTCTAATGTTTCCTAGTTATAAAAGTAATAGAGGTAATATTTTGAAGAAGAAAACCCCCAAACCCTCTCCCTACAAAATACATAGAAATGCAGAGTGAAAACTAGACAGTAAATAAGTAAATAAAGCCAGAGGTATCTATCTTATCCTGGAATGTGGGTAGAAAAAAAGGAGTGGGGGGTGGGGTTTAAGTTGTTCCAGAATTTGTAATTTAGGCCTGCCCTCACTCAGGCCTGGAGTCATGCTCCACCCACGGCAGGGATCCCCAACCTGAAAAATTCTCATAAAACGGATCTAAGAACCAAACATCTCCCCCCCACCCCACAGCTTAGACAGTGACACTGAAACTACCTATGACTTTACTATCTCATTGTCTACATAACCTTGTTTTATGTGTGTTTCTGTTTAAAGACACCTTATTTAATATATGTTATCGATTATTAACATTGAACCCACGGCCAATAACACTGTAAGTCACGCCAGAACGAAGCTTTCCCAACCCAGGTATTTTCTCCGTAAGGCACATCACAGCCTCTCACACTTAGAAACACCAGACACAGCACTTTAGCACTAGCTTGGGGGCCATTTCAAACAACAAAAAGGCCAAGAATGAGAAAAACGTAGCAATAAATATACCTCGACAAGCACACTTGTCTACCACGTGAGAGCTGAGACAAGAAGGCGGAGCTTCCCCTTGTCTGACCTCAGCTGGGAACGTGCGCAGGGGACTTATATTTTTCACAATTCCGCTCACGAGTGTGTCCACAAGTGACCGAGAAAGAGCCATGAGTATTGATTTTGGAGCAGCAAACAAATTTTAGCAAGTAGGTGAATTCGCAAATACGGAATCCGCGGACAATGAGAATTGACTGTAATTGCAAAACTTTCCTAAAGGAACGCACCTTGAACTCAGGCCACCACAAGATTCTTACACTGTTTAAGATGTGGTCACAAACCACTTACAAACACAGGAGGAAACAAGTTATCGTGAGTGAGACAGAAAACACAAGCACTTAGAAACCCAAAAATATCTGGAAATATAGTTATTCAACAGGGACTAGGAAATAAGAATGATTGAAGTGATTTGAAAAATAAAAGAAAGGATAAAAAACTAAAGACAGTATTTTAAAAGACCAGATAGATTTGAAGAGGGCCAGATAGAATTTCTAGAAATAAAAAATATAGTCACCTAAATTAAAAACTCAGTGGAACGTTTAAACAGTGGACTAGACAGTTGAAAAAAGAATTAGTGCGCTTGAAAATAGATCAGAAAAATTACCCATTCTAATCAATGCAGAAGTAAAAAACAAAAATCACAAAGAAAATATAAACTAAAAATCATAATCTAGTTACCAAGTGGTAACCTTTTGTTAATATTTTTGTGTACATCCTTCCATACATACCTATATGCATATATGTAAACATATATAATATAGTTTATAGCAAACATAATAAAATGTTGTAGCTTAATTATTTTAATTTGGTAATTTGTTTTGAACATTTTCTAGTAAATAACTATGCTTCTACAATGTGATTTTAATTGATTTCGTTGTATTCCACCTATATGTTATTAGTTTACTTAGCTATTCCCCTGTGTGAACTATTTATTTCCAATTTTTTTTTTTTTTTTTGGCTGGGAAAGAGTTGCCCTGAGCTGACACCTGTTGCCAATCTTCCTCTCGCTTTTTTTTTCCTCCCCAAAGCCCCATTATATAGCTGTATATTCTAGTTCTAAGTCCTTTTAGTTCTTCTATGTGAGCTGCCACCACAGCACGGCTACTGAAAAATGACTTGTGTGGCTCCTCGACCGGAAACTGACCACTAGGCCATCAGGGCTGGCACTCCAAATTTTTTGTTTAAAAAATATTATTGTACTTTATGTTTTTGTGCATGTCTTTTCAAGCATAACTGTTTACTTTCCTAGAATAGTTTCCTAGAAGTGCTGTGCTTAGGGCATGCCGTCCATTTTTTTAGACACTGCATACATATTGCCATCTGACCCTTACAAAAGTTTTACCAATTACATTCTATCCAATGCTGTATAAGATTGTCTGTTTCCCCACATCTTCTCCAATGCTGGAGCATTAGCATCAGTCTTAAATTTTGCCACTCTCATGGGTATGAAAAATGCATCTCCTTGTGTTAATTATCATTGATTTAAGTACAGTTGAGGTCTTAGCATCTCTTTATCCTCCAAACGCTGTGAAAAGGGCTGGCTGACTCTAAGAACGCTCATAAAGGGACAACTTCAATGAATTTGCCAGGCTCAAGGCCTGATCATCACTCAGCCTTGTAAATTTGGAAATATAAATATCCATTTGAATAGTGATTCATTAATTTTAATAAGAAACGAAATTATGAGGAAATATAGATGTTGAGCGAGGGAAGACAACTCTTTCAAAATGTTAAAATGAGATGGAAAGGAGAGAACCGGGGCGGCAGCTCACGGCAGATGGAGGGTTGAGGGAGGCTTTTCTGAAGGCATTCATTCATTAAATCAATACACATGTGCCCAACATCAATTAGCATTTATTCCTATAAATTCATATCATAAAGACCAGAAACTTAGGTTTATAAATTTAGTAGGGAGATAACCATTAATTTTTGATGATACTGTTTATTTTTTAAAATGAAGAATTAGTTTTAGTATTATTTAACCAATCTTTATCCTTTGCAAAAGGATTGAAACTTAAGTAGCTATGATAATCTTAACTTTAAAGAGAATATCATAACAGTCTTTGTAGACTCGTGGAAGTTCTTGTGGCATTATCTATCTCATTTTAAAGAAAATCATCTGAAAAAATGCCAACATTGTTTTATTTTATTTTTTTATAATTTTATTTATTTATTTTTCCCCCAAAAGCCCCAGTAGATAGTCGTATGTCATAGCTGCACATCCTTCTAGTTGCTGTATGTGGGACGTGGCCTCAGCATGGCCGGAGAAGTGGTGCATGGGTGCGCGCCCAGGATCCGAACCCGGGCCGCCAGCAGTGGAGCTCACGCACTTAACCGCTAAGCCACGGGGCTGGCCCTGCCAACATTGTTTTAAATCCATTGTTTTAAAGCAGAGAATCACAACAAAAAGCTTTAATTAGATGATTATGAATATGCTAATGAAGTGCTAACTGGTATCAAATTCTTTACTATTGTGTGGACAGAACTGCAGTTCTTTCCCGGGACTGAAAATGATAGATTGACTAGATCATCATCTACTTTTCTGAACCAGCGTTTTCTTAGTTTAGAGACTTATGGTTATTCTATTGTGTCGTAAACTCTACAGATTAATGTTCATTTATTTCAGAATAGTAATAGTTGTTATGTATTGGGTACCTGTTATGTGCCTGGAGCTTTTACACTTATTGTCTCATTTTATCCTTTTAGTAACTCGTCAAAGTTCTGTCTAGCGCATTCAGACCCAGTGTCCAACAGCAGATGGACTTTTTTTTTTTTTTTGGTGCTGCGGTTTACTTGTGGTAAGATACACATAACATGAAATTCACATTTTAACCATTTCAAAATGTATAGTTCAGTGACATTTAGTAAATTCACAATGTTGTGCAACCATCACCATTATCTAGTTCCAGAATGTTCTCATCACTCCAAAAAGAAACTTCATACCCAGTAAGTATTCATTCTCTTTTGCCCCTCCCCCTGGCCCCCGGAAACCGCTGATCTGCTTTCTGTCTCTGTGGAATTTCCTATTCTGGATATTTCATATAAATAGAGTCACACAATATGTGGCCTCTGTGTCTGGCTTCTTTCACTTAGCATAATGTTTTAAAGGTTCATTCATGTTGTAACATGTATCAGTACTTCATCCCTTTTATGGCTGAATTATATTCCATTGCATAGATATACCACATTTTGTTTATCCATTCATCTGTTGGTGGACATTTGGATTATTTCCACTTCTTGACTACTGTGAATAATGCTGCAGTGAACATAAGCATACAAGTATCTGTTTGCATCCCTGTTTTCAATTATTTGGGTATATACCTGGGAGTGGAATTGTTAGCTCATATGGTAACTCTATGTTTTAACTTTTTGAGGAATTGCCAAACTCTTTCACAGCACCTGCACCATTTTATGTTCCCACCAGCAATGTGTGAAAGTTCCAGTTTTTCCATATCCTTTCCAATACTTGTTATTTTTCACTTTTTGATTATAGTATGCTTGTAGGTGTGAAGTTGTTCTAACTATATTTTCTTAGATTTTGTGTTTGTCTATTTAGCATCCATTCATCACAGGGCAAGTATTATATTAACTATTTTTTCTCATTTTCTATATTGTTGATGCTGTGGCATTTGGGGGCCTGACAGACTCGGGGAGAGACTACCCCTCCAAGGGCTAGCTAATTCCTAAAGATAACAATTTGCCTCCTGAGCATGCTTCTGATATGAAAACCAACCAATCCCATCCCCTCAGCCACCTCCTCATCTAACTCGCACTCACTAAGCCAATATTTCCCCTGCTCTAAATCATCCAAGGGCCAGGTATCAGGCAACTAGAGAGCATCCTTATAGCCCAGAGCCCACCGAAATTATTCAAATTCGCCAATCCTAAACTATTTACCCTGCTCTGCCTTGCCGTTTATTTTTAATGATTAGTGATATTGAACACCGCTAATTATTTTGCTGAAATAAAGGCAAGAAAAGTAATTTTATGGAATCAGCATGTGTTATTGGTTGAATTGTGTCCCCCAAAATTCATATGTTGAAGTCTTAACCCCCATTACCTCATTATGTGAACTTACTTGAAAATAGAGTCATTGTAGAAATAACTAGTTAGGTTAAGATGAGGTCATACTGGCATAGGGCGGGCCGCTAATCCAATATGACTGATGTCCTTATATAAAGGGGAAATCTGGACACAGAGACGTGCACAGAGGAAGATTAGAGTAGGAATCAACAATTCTGAATTATTCATTCATTAAACAAATATTTATTTAGTGTCGAATATGAGGAATAAAGGATTGAGCAAAGCAGACATTGCCCGACGTCAGGGGCTTGCAGTCTAGGAAAGTACGAGCGGTCATCTTCTCTCGTGGTTGGTGCCGGGAGGAGGAGAACCAGCTATGACACCACCCACTTCTTCCCTCATCAGCCTGAGCGGGTGCCTTTCCATGGCGGTCTCAGAGCACCCTTTACGTACTTTAATTAACTTACCACATTATTTATACTAAGATTTACCTATATTTGCCTTTTTCATCCTCACTAACTGCGACTTTCTCAAATTTGCCTTAGTATCTCTAGAAGCCGTAACAATGCTGATTACACAATATGAACGCATAGATCATCATATCTGGTTAACGGTTAAGAGTATAGACCCTGCAGCCAAATTACATGGGTCCTAAGTGAAGCTCTGACACATTAGCTGCTTGACTTTTGGGCAAGATATCTAACTTCTGTGCTCAGTTTCCTCATCTGCAAGACTAGAATAGTAACAGTACCTACCTTCTAAGGTTGTTGTGAAGATTACCAGAATTTATGTGAATAAAGTACAAGGACCGGTGCTGGACACATATTATCTGCTCTTATCTTATTCGCTTTACTAAACATCATGTACCATCATCTTCATCCTTAATGTGATAGCCAAGTCAGCTAAATTCAAAGAATAACTCCCAAACATGGGTATCTGTGTTTCAAGTTATAACTATTACGTTAAAGAAATCCTCCTTCACACAAAGTATAGCATGAAGCTTGGTCAGATTAAATTTATCCAGACAGTTGATCACAATATCACTTACAGAGGTATATTTGTGTAGAAACCTAATGAATTAAACAGATTTCAATGAACTGCCAGTAGATGGCTCTCTTAATTTGCTATTTTATCTTCAGTTCAGATTTGTGTTTTTACACATCAAATCACACCACCAAAAACCCTGGTCACGGGGTAGAAAAGGTTCTCCAAAAATTATCTGCTTCATTTGTCTATCTTCTGGCGGGGCTTACAACCCACAGCTGTAAATTCATTCACAGAGGTCCTTCTCCAGTGGGTAGCTGCAGGGATTTTTTGTTGTTATTTTTTGTTTTTTAATTAACAAAACATAGGAGGACACTTTTGGAAATATTTTAATTGGAGCATAGAATTTTGATTATTTTTATCTGTCATGACAGATGGATGAACATAATTTATTTCTTAAATTTTTCTTGGAAAATGAACTTCCAATTTTTCTTGCTCTCTCATTTCTTCATAATAACTCTAGATCTGGCTAATTCTTCCCTCAGTTTTTCTCTGCATTACAAAGCTAAGTAATGACTTATACAAATCTGTCTTTTCTTGAAGACATCAATTGGTTGTTCAGGACCTTTCTATTCCCACAGCATTTTACCTTTATTTTATTACACTGTGATTTGTTGGCATTTATTAGTTTTACTATTTGCTCCTCAAATGTTTGGAGAAGGAACTTAAACTTTATTCTCAAGATGTTTGTTGCTATGACACACATATCCAGATATTCACCCGTTAAGCCTTATCACCCATAGAATTTATAGCCCTACCCACGGTGTCTACAAAGTTCTAGAACTCGTGTCCTCAGGTTATGCCTCTAAACTCCTAAATATACCTGTGCTCCACGGTTCCCTCCTATCTTAGGCCAGCCCAGGGGGAATCTCAGTCTCTTCCCTGCTTTCACAAAAACCCACTTGAGGAAGATCTGCAGAGTTCTAGAGGGGTCACAGGGCAAGGTGCCTGGTCTCTCCTTAGCTGGAACAGTCTTTTGATTTCACTTCATATTTCCTTCTCTTTACTTCTCTCCATTTCTTCCCTATATATCCAGAATAAAAAAGTAAACTCAACCTCTTCTTCATAGAACAGATCTGCAAGAGTCAGACCTTCCCAAGTTCCTCAGACGCCTCACCTGATCCTGTGGGTGGCGCTAAAGCTGGGATGGCCCTTCAGATCCGTCTTGAATCAAGGCAAGAGGCCAGGCCTTGGTCTGCCTCATGGATCAGTCCTGGGGTGCAAGCTGCTCCCAGGGAGGAGGCACAACTTTCAGGGAGGTGCTCCTCTGTCGGAGGGCAAGTCCCAGAGACTCAGCTGTGAGCCATCAGCAGCCAACACTCCCCTAAGCTGGGTGGGAGACCAGTGCTTCCATCCTAAAGGTGGCATCAGGGTGGTGCACCACAGAATCCCCTCCAGAGTCCATCTTCAGAAGAAGATGAGGCCCAAACAGCAAGAAATAAATCCACACAGAAGTGGAGAGATCCAACAATATTATCTGAGTCCCTCAGCTCAGCTCCATCCCTGGAATTCCTAGTTACATGAGCAAATAGGTTCCATTTTCTGCTTAGGCTCTTTGAAATCGGGTTTCTGTCACTTGCAACTGGAAGACCCCTGATTAATAACACCTAATGTTTGAAGAAAGCAATAATCACTACTTGTTTCAGCACTTGTCACAATGTTATATGATAATTTATTTGTTTACACATCTTTCTAATTAGGCTGTAAATTCCTTATAGGATCATATTTAATTCTTCCTATCTCTAGCATCGATAGGAGTTCATAAATAAAGGAGATAGTGAATAAATATTTGTTGAATTAATGAATAAGAAAATGCCAAAACGATAGACAACGTACAGGCATAGACATGGATGAGTTCACAGAGCACGTTAAGTAAAAAAATATATCATCTAAACTTGACTTGAAAGGCACAACATCTAGCCTCTCAGATTTCACATTTCTCCTCTTTGCCCAATCTAAATTGGAATCTAACCCAAATACTCAGATTCTTTAACGTCAGATAGCTTTAGGTTGATATTTAAGCTAGGTTTGGTGGAATGCTCATTCCTTCTTTAAATACACTTTTTGCCTTTCCTATGGTTCTGAGCTCCACATTCATTCTTGGTCTCTTGATTTGTTCACTGTGTGTGTGGTCCCAGGCCCTGTGCTAGACTCTGGGATATAGCAATGAGTGTGATAGAAAGCCATGCACCTTTTTAAAGTAGGAAGGTAGATTTTATACAAGTAATTACAAATGCAATGTGTATTACAAAAGGTAATTATGGAAGTGTAGCGCAGGGGACGATAACCGAAATTGTGTGATTAGGGAAATTGTCCCTGAGAAAGTGACATTTCTACAGAGAACCGAAGGAAGAATAGAAGTTGGCCCCCAGAAGCCCCCAACAAACATTTTATTGTGTTTCATTGGCCTAAAGTGATCAGTGTGGTCAGAAGAATAGGTGAATTCACTAACTTGTCTCTAGCCACGCTGATTCATCCAAGGGATGGACTCTTCATTCCTTCCTAGAGTTTTTTCAAACTGAAGCTGAGAAAAAGAGATTCACCTTTTTCTAAAATAACTAAGCTCGAATGAATGCAATTCCAAGTTGCTTTGCCTGTGTACACTTCATGAATTCAGCTCACCTACAGAAAGAAAGATTGACATCAGTGTGCAAATAGATACACAGACATAAGATATGGAAAGAGAGACAGGGAGACAGAGATCTTGAAATCTGGTAGCATTGATATCCCTGGATCCTGCTGTCCCTGAAGCCAGCTCAACTTCTCACCTTTCTTAGTTTGGTCATGTGCTCTAAAAAAGCAGGGATCCCAAATGCCTGGCTCATGACTGGCACTTCAAAAATAATTTTTGAGATAGAGACTTCACTTTGGACCAAGATGGAGTGACAGGGACCACATTTACCCTCCCTTCTGAAACAATTAAAAAAGCAGACAAAATATATTTTAAAAAATGGTTTTTAGATATTGGACATGAGGCAGTACAGAACGGTATGATTCCTGAGAGAGAAGAAGCAAAGTGAGACCTGTGTTTACCCCATTTTACTGTCTGGAGAGTTTCCATACTGCATTGCAATGAGGGAGAACTTAGGTGGAGCCTCATGGTCCCTGAGTTAGAAGATGGAGCTAGAGTCACGGGAGGACAAGGCAGCTAGAATTCTCAGGGCAGCATACCAGAGAGGAGATGGCTGCACAGAGAGGGTGCTCCGGAGACCTGCAGAGGGTTCCCCTTTATTGTTTAGCTAAGTATTGATCAGAGTATGCCTATGAGGAACTGAGGAGGGAACTGTGAAAAAACAGAAAAATTCCCTCTCATTTTCTTTGAGCAGATTTGTGTTCCAACTTTGGAAGTAAACATATAAACATATCTTTATAGTTTCCAAGGAACAAAAGCTCTAATAACCTAAGAAAAAATTCTTGAATGAATGTGAGTCAATAAATTCTCTGTTTTTCTTTAAGCTAGTTCTAGTTGGGTTTCTGTTGCTCGCAACCAAAGAATCTTAACCAATACAACTTACAATTCCACTGCTCAGAGTTTATCTTCAGGAACTAACAAACAATTCCAAAGATTTTGGTTATAAGAGTGTCTATCATTTTGATGTTTATAAATGTCAAAAATCAGAAATTAAGTAAATATTTTCTGTGCAAATTTTGATAAATTAATCTAATAAAATACTATGTAGTGACTAACATGGCATTTTAGTTTCTTACTTGACATAGAAATATGTATATGATATATTGATGTATTTTAAAAAGCAGATTATAAAACAGAATGTATAGCTTTTTATTGTATATATGTATATATGCATGTAAAGTGTGGAAGGGTATATCTTAAAATTTTAATAATTCTTATCTCTGGCTGTTAGAGTTTCAAGTACTTTTTATTCTTTCTTAAAATAATCTGTATTTTCTGATTATTCTACAACAAATTTGTTTCAACTCTGTTTTTTTTTATGTGTGTCTCCTTGGTTGACCTCTGAGTCTGTTTTTGATCTAAAGTTTACCTCTGGTTTCCAGCTCATTTGGGGAGCAGAGGAGATTGACACTCTTTTAGCCAGTTGAATAATTAAGTCCCTTCCTATTCAGATTACAGATTCCTCCTATTTCCCCAAATCCTCTTCCAGAGCTCTGAGCATTGCAGGTTTACAGCATAACCACCGTCCACACTGTACATGTACTACAGGCACAATAAGAATTAGTAAGTAGATGGTTATTCTCACTCACATCCTGAGAGAGAGAGAGACGCTGTATAGTCGAAGGTCTATGTTTGATGAAGTGGGGCCACAGAGGTTTCAAACTTTTACCAAAACACGTTGAAGCAGCTCACTTATTAAAGCTTGGGAATGTTTCCCAGTGCCTGGTTGATCCAATGATTCAGGAAATATTGAAAGTGACCCATGTCCCGAGGGGGAAGCATATTACTTCCCATTACATAGGAAGCCTGATGGTTCGATGTCCCAGATTTTCAAGAAGACCTAATTTCTTTCTTTCTTTTGTTTTTCCAGAGCAAAGGTCATTCCTTTATTGGATTTTAACTTTTATGTCTCTGGAAGATTTTTCCTGTATATGAACTCATGTATTTGAATAAAATATCTTTTGCTAGATTAAAAATCTCGATTTTGAATTTAGCAATATGATCCCCAAAACATCAGCATTGGCACAACCAATCCTCAGGTACGGTAACGTGGTGTTGGTGACCCCAGCAGGATCAGGGAGAGAGATGAATGCTGCGGATGTTTAAAATCTAATTTGGGGCCAACACTTTGGTAACCACAAAAGCTACCACCTTGAATTCCCAGACCATAATTGCACCATAATTACTTCTGACCTTGAATTCTATTCCCAGATATAAAGCTGACTAGCTGTATGAAAGAGGCTCAATCAGTCAATATCTTGTTGATTTCATATCCTCATCTCTCAAGTACAATTTTAAAAAATGATCTATCAGCCTTGCTGGGTTGTTTTGAGGATTAAATGAAATACTGAATGTACAAGGGATTTGAAAAGCACTGTTTGTTTCTGCCAAGGAGTCCTTTCCTAAAATCTTCCTGTGGAGATTAAAAGATAAAACACAGAAAAGTTGATCTGCTCTGGTTGAAGAGGACATGAAGGGCAGAAGCCCTTCCAACAAATTTGGTACGTTACTCTTGCTTCTTCCCATGTTTGTTAGAGAAAAACTAGAACGGGGGAAAAAAAGAATAAAAATCACTAACAATTCCATCACACAAAGAACTGGTCGTGGACTATGTTTTTCCAGACCCTAAAGAATATCTTCAAACAAACTTGATCAGGTGACTGGCTGAGCAGAATGAAATCATTCCCATCATTCCATGGGGCTGGAGTAAGTGAGATTCTGGGCCAAGGGCCAAAGTGAGGACGGCAGATTTCATCGTCGAATCCCAGAAGCGAGAAACATACGTACAGAAAGAGGAGACAGAGGCCAGAAGCTGCTGGATGATGAATCTGATTGAGGAACCGGACTGCAGCCAACTTAGAGAGCCCTGGTTAATATCTAGACCCATGACGGAGTTCTTGTAGCTTGTCTTTCTTGGCCAGCAGCTGTAAGTTCTCGGTTCAGTCAGACTAGTATAGAGTCAGGGTTATCAAAATAATTAAACCTAGAACGTGGCCATTTTGTTAAGCTTATAAAACTGCAGTTCTGAATTTTTGGTTAAAGGTTTTAGCTGCTGTAAAAATGTTATTTTGAATATACTTTGAATTATAGGGGTAAATAAAGATAATTTTTGTACTTTTTTCATTTAATTGGAATGATTTTTGAGTTTCTGCAAATATGATAATTGTAAATTAAAGTATTAAGCATTTATTGGTAAATAATGTGTATATTCCCATTCCAAGAAATATAATAAGTGAGTGAAGTTGAAATAAATGCTTTAAAGTTAAAAAAAAGAGTAAGGATTAGGACGAATATTTCCTGATACCCCTTGCCTTCTCCTACTTTCTTGTATTTCTAGGGCAAGACAAAGAATATAATTTTGAAAGAAATATGCTGAGGCCCAAATAAATACAGGTTTTTCTATATCAGTTGTTTAAAAATATTACTATTAGGGGCTGTCCCGGTGGCGCAAGCAGTTAGGTGCATGCACTCCACTTTGGTGGCCCAGGGTTCTCCAGTTCGGATCCTGGGCGTGCACCAAGGCACTGCTTGTCAAGCCATGCTGTGGCAGCATCCCATATAAAGTAGAAGAAGATGGGCACGGATGTTAGCTCAGGGCCATTCTTCCTCAGCAAAAAAAAAAAAGAGAGAGAGAAGGATTGCCATTGGATGTTAGCTCAGGGCTGATCTTCCTCACACACAAAAAAAACATTACTATTATTTGGTCTATTTTTCCCTCTCCTTACCAGATATGTAAAGAGATATTAGTATTAAAACCATATATGATTCTGATTGTTGGGTCAAAACGTTTATCTGGAAACTTCCAACCTATGCATACAAAGGTTCAACACCTTTCTGAAATATTTGATTATTGTTCTACATCCTTCATCGCCCTTCTGCACATCTTTAGCCATTCTTTAAGAAGTCCTTCCCGACCAACCCAGACTGGGCTGAATGCCCTCCTATGTGCTCTAAGCCCCTCTGCACACTTCTGTCATTTCTACTTACCACCTTGTATTGAAATTATCTGCTTATAATCTATCTCTTTGGCTGAACCGTAAGCTTCTGTATGGAAACCCCCCACAAACCCCAGATGCGATTGAGTAGCCCTTTTATAAGTGTCCACAATTCCCTATGGTTTTCTTTTATAACATTTATGGGTGTGGTTATTTTTGTAACAAGGATGGTAAATTACCGCTCTCCAGTACTACACAATCATTAGGGCAGAAGCCTTCCCTGACACACCACCATCTTTTTCCTCACTGCATTCCCTATATTTTCATGGATTATCTGAAAAAAGAAAAAAAAGAATGTTGGGTGTTTCTTGCTCCTTTATTTAAAACAATAGTTTATCTTTGCACAGAGTTTTAAAAGTCAAATAATACTATGGGACTTATAATGAAAAAAAGCAGTACACAGTTCCTCCTTCTCTATCCCAATGCCCACTTCCCAAATGCGACCTTTTTTCCATTGTATTAGCCAAATAGTCTTCTGGTACTTGCCTCCATCTTCCTAAATAGCATCTTTGTATTGCCGCTATTTCAAGATTGCTCAGTTTCATGTGTTTTGGCTTCCTACTATGGAGCATGAAGACTGAGCTCTCTTATGACACTGCCCACCCGATGTCGAATCACACACACATTCACATACATTCTTTTCCTCCTTCATTTCTCCCTATATGATTATATTATCCATAACTTTTGGTTAACTCAGCATAACCAGGCAGTATACAATTACACACCCTTTCTTGCACAATTTTTTGTTTTTCCTGGTATTGATAATTCTCATTATCATTTGCTTAGTTTTCTATATTCTTGTAACAAATTCATCCTCAAACATTCCTCCAGAATTATAAATTTCCCTTCATAATGTTCAAATACGTTGAGTTGTTTTTAATTTTTATTCATTTCGTGGCAACATCCCTCGTGGAGCCCTCTGCTCCCCTGCCCCAACATGAACAGATTGTTCTCCAGAAATGTTGTGCACTCTGGGATCTCCTTCACACTCATTCTGAGGATTCCCTGCTCCTGTCTGTGTGGGATCCCCTATTTTCTGGATCCCATGTCTTTCCTCCTTGTTTTGCTCTCTTGCTTTGTGGAGCACATTCTCTAATAATTCCTGAGAAAAGGTAGATGTTAGGCACAATCTTTAAGAGTGCTAACAACTGCGAATGTCTTTATTCTATCTCATACTTGAATGCAAGTTTAGCGGAATAGAATTCGAGGGTGAAGTCCTTTTCCTGGGAATTCTGAAGACAGTGCTCCGTTGTCCTCTTGTGTGGAGCGCTTGCTGGAAGAGTCAGTTCCTTCCTAATCCTGGCTCTTTGTTTGTGGCCTCCTTTCCTCTTTGGACATTTTTAGGAACTTCTTTTTCTCATAGTAAATGAAACTTCTCATGAGATGCTTGGTGTGGATCCGTCTAAATCTATTGTGCTAAGCATTTAGTGGGCCCTCTTACTCCGCAAAGTCATGGCTTTCAGTTGTGGGAAATTTTCATGAATTACTACTTTGATAATCTCCTCCCCTCTGTTTTTTCTACTCTTTCCTTTTGAAACACTTATTATTTAGATCCTGAACTGTCTTTAATTTTCTTATCTTTTCTATTTTCCATCTCCATTTTCATTTTTATTTTTTGGTTCTACTTTCTCAGAGATTTCCTCCAATTTTATCTTCTAATTCCTAAGCTTTTTGGGATTTCACAGCACGAATCAGCTTGTTGTTAGCTTCCCTTCTGCAGGTTTAGATTTGAGCTTGCTCTACACTGGAATATTAATTCTCCCTTATTCATCTGCTTCATGCTTCAAATTTTGTTATGTTGTCTCCTCTCCCATTCTCTTGGTCCTTCTTGGTTTATGCCTGTATTGGGATTCAGGAGAAACTTGTTGTGAACACATGTGTTCAACGTACCATAATCAGGACTTTTGTTTCTTTCCCATTGTAACAGTCATGCTGCTTCTCAAGGCAACATGGCCACCTCTGAGTTACAGGGAAAAGATCAACTATAAAGAAGCAGAGATGGGGCCGGCCCTGTGGCTTAGCGGTTAAGTGCGCGCGCTCCGCTGCTGGCGGCCGGGGTTTGGATCCTGGGCGCGCACCGACGCACAGCCTCTCTGGCATACAACTATCTACTGGGGCTTTGAGGGAAAAATAAATAAATAAATAAAATCTTAAAAAAAAAAAAAAGAAGCAGAGAAAAGAAAAAGCACAAATATTAATATTTCAAGATATTATCTTATAATATTTCCAACAGTGCTGGAGATAGCTCATACTGGCTCACAAGAATATGTAGATGGTTTTTTTTTTAAATTTATTTATTTATTTTTTCCCCCAAAGCCATAGTTGTATGTCATAGCTGCACATCCTTCTAGTTGCTGTACGTGGGATGTGGCCTCAGCATGGCCGGAGAAGCGGTGCGTCGGTGCGCGTCAGTGCGGGTTGGTGCATGCTCGGGATCCGAACCCGGGCTGCCAGCAGCGGAGCACGTGCACTTAACCACTGAGCCACGGGACCCACCCCTGTAGATGGTTTTATTTTCAGGAATTTTGTGAGCCAGCTGTTAAAACAACCATTATTAAAAATTAAATTAACTAACGATGTTTGTTATAGCTTACAACTCACAATGAAATAAATTACATAAAAAAGTAACAAATACTCAAACTCATCACTTCCTCATTATTTTAATGAATTTTACTATTATTCATATTCTTAAGGTTGTTTACATCTGTTGTATCTATATGGTGGAAGTATTACATAATGATGTGCTGTATATCTCTTCCCAACTCCACATTCAGTAAAGTCATATGAGTAGCTTAAAAGTGGCCATAGTGGGAGTATTTATATCATAGAAATCAGAAAATGCTACAAATAAGGGACTGACATTGTTCTTTTCATTGTCTAGACTTAAGAAAATGATGGAGAAAAATATTAATAATACAAATTAAACTTGAAACTGTGTTGTGTCTGTAGCAGTTAGATTGCGAATAGCAGAAAAACGTTGAGGATATATTCTTCCAGTATTTGAAAACTATTATCTCATTCAGTGAAGAAATCACACAGTCTTGGACAAACAAGTGAAGTTTTGACATTCTTCTTTCTTGTTTCACTTTCATCTTAATCTTTAACTTAAATGAAAATATCAACCAACATTCAGGTGGAATCACACTCATTTGTCAGTTACAACCATAGGCCAGCCATGGATACAAGAGTTTTGCAAAAATCAACAAAGTCATCCTGTGACAATCAATTGGCTATAATGACTTTACAATAAAGTATATATTGTTATTCATAAATTGTGTGCTACACATCCTTTGTCTTAACAAAATTTAATGCACACACACATACATCTTTTTTTATTTATTTTTTGGAGAGCTAGTTCTTTTTTGTGTGTGTGAGGAAGACTCACCCTGCTAATATCTGTGCCAGTCTTCCTCTAGTCTGTATGTGGGATGTCTCCACAGCATGGCTAGTGAGTGATGTAGGTCTGCGCCTGAGATTCAAACTCACCAACCCGGGCCGCTGAAGTGGAATGCACAGAACTTGAACCCCTCGGCCACAGGGCCGGCCCCCGGAGAGCTAGCTCTTAACCATTTACCAATACATCACTGTCTATGACTTTCCTTATATGATAAACTCCAGAAGGGCAGCAACCATCTCTGTGTGACCCCCCAGGCCTCACAAGTTTCCTATCACCTGATAGGTGCTCCATAAACATTTATTGAAGGAGTGAATGAAAGCTCAGGGACCTCGTCTCACTAACAGCCAGTGCCTGACACAGATTAAGTCCTGAAAAAAAATGTTTGCTGACCTAAACTGAACTTGAGTCATAGGCCCCTAGCTCTGAAAACAATCCCATGAGAATCGAACACATCAAGCAAAAGAGTGAGATGGTTTATTTTTTCAGGCACAAGGGTTGTTTTCATGGTTGCTTTGTAAGTTAAGTCACTTGCTGCAGTAAGTCCAGGGTGAAAGCCGGATCATCTGATTCCCAAAACAGTGCCCTATTCAGTAGGTCCTCAGGGGCACCAGTGTTTTCGGACACTAATGTTGGACAGGAGAGCTGGTAACTTGCTTTGTGGCTACAAGATTTTTACTTAAGATAAATGACAATAAACAGAGTCGGGGGAATCAGATAATGACGTCTACCGTTTAATAAGCACACACTATGCTCATTATAAACTACCCTTTAAATCCAGTACCTTGGCTTCTCTCAGCAAGCTTATAGGGTAGGAATTATCCTTACTTTACAAATGAAGACACTGAGGTTCAGAGAGGTTTGTGAACTTGTCTAAAGCTCACAGCCGCTCGTTAGCAATACTGGGATTCAAAACAGCTTTGTCTTAAGACAAATCCCAGTATATTTTAATCGGACAATGTTTCTTTTTTTTTTTTTTTTTTAAAGATTTTATTTATTTTATTTTTCCCCCCAAAGCCCCAGTGGATAGTTGCATGTCGTAGCTGCACATCCCTCTAGTTGCTGTATGCGGGACTCGGCCTCAGGATGAACGGAGAAGTGGTGTCTCGATGCGCACCCGGGATCCGAACCCGGGCCGCCAGCATCGCAGCGCGCGCACTTAACCACCAAGCCACAGGGCCGGCCCTGACAATGTTTCTTAAACATCAGCTGTTCATACACCGTTGTTCATGTACCATTTTCAGGATTTGCATGCCAATTATATTATCATTTACTTCATATTTTCCTTGGACCTTTTTTGTTATTGTTTAGCCTAATCTGACATAATAATATCCATGAAATGATGGGTTAATATGCTGTTGTATTTTTCTAATACACATTAAAATGAATACATAATTATTAAAAATAAAAAATTTTTCTGCTTACCACCTAAAATGATTTTGGGTACTATCAGAGATGCATATACTTCCCTGAGGCAAACACTGCTTCTCGCAATGCTGCAGATTTAAGTAGTGCTGGGGTAGGAACAAGGGTGGGGGTCATATTTTTTGGTTTGCCTTCAATTTCCATCCTGAAATAAAAGGAAATAAGTCATCTGTTTTACTGGGAGGGAGAGAGGGAGCCTGACTCATACTTCCTGAGCAAATTCCTCTTGCACAAAAGGAGCTTTACAAAACCTTCTTCCAGGGTCACTGAAACCTTCCAATCAACTGAATTGGAATTAAACTTGGCAAGGGTTACTGAATGTCACCAGTGTCAGACAATTGAAGGTTTCTGCAGCAAGAACAGAAATCAAGAAAAATAAAACCAAATTGTTGGAAAGCACCTACAGTGAGAGTCATGCAGGATTCAAAAATCTAAGAAAAGCTTCCTGGCATCTGTGGGGCCCCAGCTGGAGCTGACAGAATTGTTTCTATTCTTTCCTGTAACTGTGCTGGAGGAGGAAGTGCTTGGATTATCTTTCTTGGCTTCTGAGTGGGAGGAATAATACGGCATTATCCGAGACAATGGCAAAAGAAAACAAAGGAAAAAAATTTTTTTGAACTGCTGAAAAACTGAATTCATATCTCTGTGGAAGAATCCAGATTTGGTGAAGTAGATAATTAAGAGATTGAGTGTGTGTTTTCATCTTGCCCTGATTGACTGTGTGGCTAGCAACCTAAGTGACAAATTAAATGACTTCCACTTGCTGTAGAATCATCACAAATGAATGAGACATCATTTTTCCTCCCTTTCTGGGGAGAGTGTGGGGGTGGGAGAGGGGAGGGTGGGCCCGGCTTTGTGTTCTCTTTGGTAAGGTCTAGGCTTCTTTCACCCAGTTAAGAGAACGCTGTTTTTGAAATCTAGGTTCTTGGAGACTTGTTGGATTGACCTAAAGGGGGAGAGCTCCCCGTGTTAAGAGGGAAGAGGCTGGAGCAGAGGTGGATTATCCAGAGTAGGCAGATGGGCTGTGCTAGGTCCTCCAGCTGTGGACTCTGCACTTGGCTTCCCCACAGTGGTCTGGAAGTGGCAGGAATTTTGATGGGTGTGGCTCTGTGTACCTGGGGACTGAGCACCAAGCTGTGAACTTCTCTCTGTAGCAAAGGCCCCAGTTGACAAATTTGGCACAGAGGAAGTAGACGCTATCTTCAGCAGAGGCAGCCACCTTTGAATAACCTATGTAGATTTGGATAATGTGTGTTTCAGCAGCACATCAGTGGATTGAGGATTCTCTACACGCCCCTTTGCACATCTGTTTTCCTGAATTATGTAAGCCTTAGGGTTTTTTAATGAAGGATGAGGTAGGGCCCACTAAAAATAGCTATGATTAAACTACCAACCCTGTTGGTGAGAGCCCAAAGGATTTCGTTTAATCAAGAAAAATAATGAAATGCGATATTTCCTACACCTTAGTTTTATTCATTATCTATTGCTGTGTAATGATATTACCACAAACTGAATAGCTTAAAACATCATTCCTTCATTAGCTCCTGGGTTCTCCGGATCATGAATCTGGGCCTGGCTCAGCTCAGTCCTCCTCTTCAGGGCCTCTCACCAGGCTGTGGTCAGGTCAGCCAGGGCTGGGTCTCATCTGAGGTTCAACTGGGGAAGGATCCTCTTCCAAGTTCGCATGGTTGTTGGCAGCATTCAGTTTCTTGCAGGTTGTTGGACTGAGGGCCTCAGCTCCTCCACTGTTGAGAGGAGGCTGTCCTCGGCTCCCTGTCACCTCACCCAGGCCTTTCCATATGGTGACTTACTTCATCAAGGCCATTGAGTGAGAGAGTCAATAGAGTCTACCAGCAAGATCAAAGTTACGATCTTGAGTAACAAATCACAGGAGTGACATCCTGTCACCTTTGCAATGTGCTATGGGTTAGAGGCAAGTTGCAGGTCTCGTCCACACTCGTGGAGAGGGGCTTACACAAGGACATGAGCCAGGAAGTGAGGATAATTTGGGGCCATCTTTGTGTCTGTAACACAAATTATAGAACAATTTTATACCTGTTAACTCTAAGAAGTCCATGGAAAAATTTGCAATTTAAATACAGTAATTTACATTTACCCCAACGGTTGTCATATTAGCATTCTCCTCTTTCGTACTCTTCATTTTCTTTTTTATTTATAATTTACTACTTTTTATATGCGCTTTTTTAAAACTTTCTCTAATCTTTTGTGGAAAGAGATGCCTATAAATCAATATACTTAACGTACTGCTATAGACTGAATGTTTGTGTCCCCCTAAAAATTAATAAGTTGAAACCTAATCCCCAGTGTGATGGTATTTGGAGGTGGGCCTCTGGCAGTGGTTAGGTCATGACGGTGGAGTCCTCATGAATGGGATTAGCATCCTTATAAAAGAGACTCTAGGAGCTCCTTTGCCCTGTCACCCGGTGAGGACAAAGAGAGAAGACTGCTGTCTATGAGTGAGGGAGCAGCTCTCACCAGACACTGAAGCTGCTGGTGCCTTGATCTTGGACTTCCCAGCTTCCGAAACTGTGAGAAATAAAGGTTTGTTGTTTAAACCACCCAGTCAATGGTGTTTTTGTTATAGCAGCCTGCCCAGACTAAGACACATACTCAATACTTAATAGACTAAGACACGTATTTAATATAAAAGTAACCATGTTATTAAAAGGAAAACATAGATCCTAGAATATAGAATATGTAATATTTACTAAAATGAGGGAAAGACAAATTTGCATAAAACAATTACGAAAAACTTTTCAACTTCACTCAGAATGAGAGAAAGGCATATTAGAATTCACTGATAGGGACCAGCCCGGTGGTATAGCTGTTAAGTTCGTGCCTTCCGCTTCGGTGGCCCAGGGTTCGCCGGTTCGGATCCTGGGCACAGACCTACGCACCACTCATCAAGACATGCTGACGCAGCGTCCCATATAGAAAAGCTACAACTTGACAAGTATGATATACAACTATGTACTGGGGCTTTGGGGAGAAAAAAGAAAAAAGAGGAAGATTGGCAACAGATGTTCGTGCAGGGCCAATCTTCCTCAAAAAAACAAAAAAAGAAAGAAACTTCACTGATATACTTCTTTTTATATATCAAATTGGCAAAAATTTGAAAGCTCTGTTCATGAAGCTTGTGAGAGAAACAGAAAAAAAACAAATTACAGTGTTAGATATTGATAGATTCTACGAAGAACATTTAAGATAGACAAAGAGTTAGGGTGACAATGCTGCTATTTTCTATAGATTGGTCAAGATGACCTTTCTGAGGAGACGACATTTGCGCAGAGACTGAAATAAAGTGAAGGAGTGGGCCTTCCAGGATCTACAGAAAAGTGCAATTGCGAAAGCTCAGAGACGGGAACAGGAAGGTCTGAGGAACGGGAAGAAGCCAGGGCAGCCGAAGCACAGTGAGCAAGGAGGAGGATGATGGGAGTGAAATTGGAGAGGTGTCCAGGGTCAGTAGACTGTGCCACTACAGGCTCTGGAGACTATGCTAGAAACTGTATTTTATTCTGTGAACTGAGGCCATTTGGGGGTTGAGAGCAGGAAAGCGATATACTAGGACTTAAGTTTTAAAAGAATCGTGGTGGTTGGTCTGGGGAGTGGGTGAAGGGAAGGAACTGGGCAAGAGTGGAAACAGAGAACTAATGAAAAGACTTGGGTTCCTGCTATGCGTGTCAAACAGAATTCTCGATTGCCACTCCCATCCCCACCCCAACCTGCCACTCCAGTTCTTTCCCATCTCAGGGATGGCTCTACTATCCTCCAAGTACATTACTTCCTCTCCCATATCTCTGACATCTACTTTGATCAGTCAGTTCCTTTGACCTTATCTGAAGAATGCCAAAATCTGTCCTCTCTTTCCATCTCCACTGTCACTCTCTTAGTCCCAGGACTTTCATCTCACCTTTGGACAACTGTATCCTCTCTGCCTCTACTTACAACCTCTACAATCCATTCTTTGCATGCAACCAGAATGATTTTTTTTTTCTTTTGGTGAGGAAGATTAGCCCTGAGCTAACATCTGTTGCCAATCCTCCTCTTTTTTGCTGAAGATGATTGGCCCTGAGCTAACATCTGTGCCCATCTTCCTCTACTTTATATGTGGGATGCCTGCCACAGCATGGCTTCATAAGTGGTGAGTAGGTCCACACCCAGGATCTGAAACTGCAAACCCCGGGCCGCTGAAGCAGAGCACGCGAACTTAACCACTACACCACCAGGCCGGCCTCTAGAATGATCTTTTGAAAATGTAAATCAGATCATGACACTTATCAGTTTGAAACCTTAAGGGTTCTTTTAGCATTTAGAATAACATTAACATTCCCTATCAGTCCCATAAAGTTTTACACGATCTGGCTTGAGGCCATACCTCCAACTCATCTCATGCGTGTAGTAGGTAGAATTTTAGCCCCCATGATCTCCACCCCCTGGTGATATTCCTGTGATTTTGTTATGTTATGTGGCAAAGGGGAGATTATCTGAGCCCTTAAAAGTAGAGGCAGAAGGGGAAGTCAGAGAAATTCAAAGCTTATGAAAGCCTTGACCTGCCTTTGCTGGCTTTGAAAATGGAGGAAGAGGCCATGAATTAAGAGAGGCAAGCAGCCCTAGAGGCTGAGAACACCCCCAGCTGACAGCCATCAAGGTAACGGGGACTCCAGTCCTACAACTGTAAGGAACTGAATTCTGCCAATAACCTGGATGAGTCTGGAAGTGGATTCTCCCCTAGAGCCTCCACATAGGAGCCCTGCCTGGCCAACAGCTTGATTTCCGCCTTATGAGATCCTAAGCAGAGAGTTCAGCCGAGCGCACCTAGATTTCTGACCTACAGAACTGTGAGCTAATAAGCGGGCATTGTTTTAAGTTTGTTGTAATTTGCTACAGCAATAGAAAACTAATGCAACACACCTTTCTCGCTTGCTCACTGTGTTTTACCACCCAGGTCATGTTCCTCTTCTTCAAGTATGCTAAGCTTCTTCCCACCTTAGGACCTTTGCATTTAGAGTTCCCTCTTCTGGAAATACTCTGATCATGACTGGCTCCTCATTGTTTGGGTGACAGCTCAATTGTCACAGTCTGAGAAAGTCCTTCACTGACTACCCTATGGTAAGCAACACCCTCCCAATTGATTGTTGTATCTCCCCATTTATTTTCTTCATATTATTAGTAGGTAGCTCTTATTATGCACTCACTCTGTGGTATACACATTTCTAAGCACTTTACATGGATTCATTCATTAATCTCCACAATAACCCCATGAGGTTATGAAGTGGATACTCATTATTCTCATTTACAGGTGAGGAAATGGAAGCACGGAGATTGAGTAACTTCTAAAGGTCACACAGCTAGTAAACAGCAGAGCCAATATTTGAACCCAGGCAGACTAATTCCAGAGTCCACACATTGGAAACTATGTTTCCTCTGCAGCATTTATCACATTGTAAAATCATCTTTTTTTTAACTAACTTATTTATTGTTTTTCTTTCCCTCTCCACTCCCAACTAGCATGTGAGCTTCTCAAAAGTAGGGACCTTGTTTGTCCTGTTCACATAATAGCTGACGAAGGGAGGCAGAATACGCCACCCCAAAATAAGCCCCTTTGGCGTAAGAATTATTTTGAACTGAAGGCAATTGAAAAGAAGCAGACGTAAGAAAAGCGCTCTGCCCTCCCCCTATTGCCTAAAATCAGGACATAAATTTGTAAAGGTATTTCCCCTCTTCTCTATACCAGGAAGGACAAAAGTTAGGGACTGGAGACGACTCTAGACCCTTATCAGCCCAGAGACAGATCTCTGTATCAAACCTCACTAACCAGCCCCTATCTCCCATTAGTTCCCCCGAACGTTTGCCTTCCCACAGTTTGCCACCCTAGAAACTCAAAGTCCTTTTCCTCTGTCCTGTCACTTCTCTAAAAATTTATTTTCCTTTTGTTAAGATGCTGTATAAACCCAAGAGTAACCCCTTTAAGTTACTCACCTGAGTGCTCCCACGTGTTTGTGCAACGCACGTGTTAATAAACATCTGCTTGTTTTTCTCTTGTTAACCTGTCGTTTGTCACTCTAATTTATAGAGCCCCAGCCAATGAACCTATGACGGGGAGAAGGGAGAAACCTTATTTTTCTTGCCTGACACTGCTCAGCAAATATTTTGGAATGAATGAGTCACTATTCCCATTTTTCAGATAAGGAAAGTGATCGGAGAAATTAAGGAACTTATCTGAAGTGACACAGTTAGTACGTAATAGAGCCAGCATTTGCACCTAGATCCACCTCATCTCAAGCCTGCGCCTTTAGCTCCTACTGCCTTCTTCCTTCTAAACAATAATAATATGATAATAATAAATTGCCACTTTCTTAGTATATAATATTGGCCCAGAATACGAATAGTTTTCTTCAACTAGTAAAATGATCCATCCAAAATGGTTTCTTGGAAAATATTGTGACTTTGTGGGAGCTCATCCGTGCTGTCACCTCACTCCATTTTGTGCTCCTCTGTTTTTCCTCTGGGCCTTGTCCGGCACTTCTCTCTGAGGCATATTCTGGGTCAGAGAAGTCTTTCTAGTGCCCTCAGCTGCCTCCACCCACCCATAGGGCTGGCCTTGTATCCAACACACACCAGCTTCTCTACTTCCAAGGGGTAGCCTTCCCTGGCCACAGAATGTAATAACTGTTTTCCTTTCCCTTCTTCCCACACTCATCTCCCTCTGGTCTGTATAAGCGGCCCTTCCCACCTCCGAATATCCAAATTACAGTGTATTTTAGAGACAACTCTCTGCCCCTCTGAAAACTTCCCTTGCTCCGGCAGACCTCTGGCTGCTATATTTATGTTTTACTGCAGATAGTTACCACTGCTGGAGGTCTCACAGCTGACTCCATTGACTCAAAACAACACAGGAAAGCCAAGATTCTGGCCTGCAAAACACTTCCTCAACAGCCCGACATGAAACAAAGACAATAATCACACTGAGGCATTTGACCCAGGCTGCACGAGTCCACGGAAGTTAATTGTTTGGTGATTTCCTGTACTTGAGGCACAAGTGCTTCCTTTTACAACGAACAACTCACTAGAGCCTCGGTCAATGCAGTGACATTGGGATCTCAGGGGCAGCGTGTATCCCGATAACGCGCGGGAGTGATTTGGGCTGTGAGGTTTGCAGGACTGAAAGGCAGTTCACAAAGGAACCACAGGCCCTCCCAGCGTGAGGAGTCTTGGTTACGGTTCTGAGTATTTCTGGAGGGGCTGTGGCCCTCCAGTCGACGACTTATTGACTTATGGCAGCCCGTGAAGTTCCGAGCCTCTTGCTCACAAAGGAGAAGGTGGGTGCAGATAGTGTGCAAGCCGAGGCGACCGAGGAGATGGAACTCCTCAGCACGGCATAGCAGACCCTTTGTGAACTGGGTTTTGACCACCCAAAAAGCTTTTCCTTCTGCCTCCGCCTGACAAAGACTCTCTCCTTGAGCAAACTTTAGTCAGGCTCCTCTAAGCCCTCTTCTCAACTAGGCCTTGAGCTGGGGCGTCAGTGTCCATTTTGTTGGACCCACATCGGCCAGTTTCAGCAGGAATCCTGCTAAGTCAGTTTAGAGAGAATCCCCCACCCTTCATATCTGATCCCCCTCGATATCTGGTCAAATTCGCCAGCCCACCGTCTCCCAGGTGAAGTCTGGTCACTCGGGTCTACTTTCAGCATAAATCCTATTAGGTCAGCTCAGCAAGAATTATCCTACCCCCTAGTAATTTTCTATCCACCGAATGACACCACCCCACGCTTCGGCTATGAATTGCTACTTTTCCTTATATTCCAAATTGAGCCCAGTTCTATACAGAGGTCTCTTTCCTCTATTGTAATGGTTCCTGAATAAAATCTCTTTTTACCACGTTAACTACTGTCCAGCTCTGGTTTTTCTTTGGCACTCCCTGTAGTGATCCTGTGTCCAGTCCCACTGACTTTCCACTTCTCAGAACATTCCTTACAGGCCGGCCCCGTGGCTTAGCAGCTAAGTGTGTGCGCTCCGCTGCTGGCAGCCCGGGTTCGGATCCCGGGTGTGCACCGACGCACCGCTTCTCCAGCCATGCTGAGGCCGCGTCCCACATACAGCAACTAGAAGGATGTGCAGCAATGACATACAACCATCTGCTGGGGCTTAGGGGGAAAAAAATAAATAAATAAAATTATTAAAAAAAAAAAAAAAAGAACATTCCTTGCTTTTCTACACCTCCCTGCCTCTATACCTGCCTAGGAACGTCATTCTTTCTCTTCTCCACCTGGTTCACTCCTAGTCATTCTTCGAGACCAAGCTTGCATCATTTATTAGCCGGGTCCTCTCCTTTCTATTCCTAAAGTCACTACCACAGCTCCAGCCCTTAAAATTTCTTGGCTGGACGACTGCCAGCAATCTACATTCTCCGGGTCTCCAGTGTTGAACCCCTTCAAATCCATCTTTCACCAACCAGCCAGAGCAATTTATTTACTTGATCATCTTATCCCTTACTTGAATTCTTTTTTTCAATTAAATAAATTTTTTAATTGATATATAATTGACATATAACATTGTATTAAGGTGTACAATACAATGATTTGATATATGTATATATTGCAAAATGATTACTGCAGTAAGTTTAGTTAACATTCATCCCAACACATAGGTACAATTTTTTTGCGTGTGATGAAAATTTTTAAGATCTACTCTCTTAGCAACTTCCAAATATACAATACAGAATTACTAACTATAGTCACCAGACTGTACATTACATTCCCAGGACTTATTTATTTTGTAACTGGAAGTTTGTACATTTTAACCACCTTTACCCATTTTGCCCCCTCCCCTAGAATTCTTAAAGTCTTTCCATCAACTACAGGGTAGACTGTAAGCTCATTAACATAGAATATGAAGGTGAATCTTGATCTTCCTCCTGCCTGTCTCTGCCATTTCATCTTTCACCCCTTCTAGTAAAACCAAATTGCATAAAGCTCCCTCAAATACACATCCCCTGCCCCTCTTCACCACTAAATTATTCCCCTTTTATGTCTTCTTTTAAGCTGCCCTCCAAGAAAACACCCCTAACTGCTTCCCTTCAAATGTATGGAAATACCATATATAGATATGGTATATAAATTTTAGGAACGTATATTTCTAAATGTATATATTATAGGAATGCTCTACATATGCATATGTACATAATACATATTTATATACATCACCATTTCTGCATTTACTATATTGTTTCATATTTATTAAATTTTCTCTATCCCTAATGAGATAATCAAATTCTCTGGGCATGGACCAGATCTCCTCAATACCTAGCCTACCGTATGACACATTGTAAGCTCAATAAAGTGTGTATTGAATGAAGAAATAAAAGGAATACTAGAAGTTCCCTCATTTTAAATGTATTTTCCTCTATACAGATATTTCAACAACTGGGGGTTTATTTGGGTTAATAAGCTCCTCTTTTAAATTGCCAACTCTCAAAGAGGGAAACCATCAGTCACTTGAGTGTGAATTCAAGCTGCTGAGTACCTGGCTCAGATCAGGAAGAGCTGAGGTTCACTGGAGGGGAGTAGTCACTTTGTTATTCTTATTGACAGCGCAGCGCCTTTGAACATTCTTATTATATTTGGTGATTTCTCTACCCAATTAAATAGAAGCCAAACCTCACTTTCTCAACTTCTCTTGCAGTTAGACTCCTCCAATCAGACACATTTGCACCAGACTTGGAAGGGGAGGCTGGAGAGGTAAAGAAGCGGACAGTGCCCGGTCCAGCAAGAGGATGCAGGTGTGTCCGGATTCCCAGGGCCCAGTAGCAGAGGTTCTGTTGGAAAGGTCCATGCCCCACATTAGAGGCTGTGATGTTTCCTGGTGGAATTCTGCCATGTGATTTGGGCATTGATCCTCCAAGCCTGGTCTTGAAGTCTGTGAACTACTTAACATCCTTTAATAAATTTCTTTTCTGCTTAAACTAGCTAGAATATATTCCCATGCTTTCCATCTAATTCCGTGGACTGATAGAAATAGAGAGGAAGATGGGAGTACTTAACGCGGGGCTTTGAGGAAGACAAACCAGAAGAAGGATGGGGGACTTTGGATGGGGAATAGCAGTGTAGAGACCATGAACCTTGGAGGGGCGGGAGTGAGGAGCAGAAATGAGGGTAGGTGAGAATCACCCAACTTGGTCTACTTTGTTAATTTTGCCTGTGGTCCTGGTAGGAGCCATTATGGACCTAAAACGATTCCTTATCTACCTTTCATGAGCGAGGCGTGTGCTGAGAAATACTGCTATCAAGACTGGCTTACAAGTCTTGGCTATCGTGAATAAGGCTTATTCACGATAGCCAAGACTTGGAAGCAACCTAAGTGCCCATCAAGGGACGAATGGATAAAAAAGCTGTGGTATATATACACAATGGAATACTACTCAGCCATAAGAAACGATGAAATCTAGCCATTTGTGACAACATGGATGGACATTGAGGGCATGATGCAAAGTGAAATAAGTCAGAGGGAGAAGGTCAAATACCGTATGATTTCCTTCATTAAGTAGTAGATAATAACAACAATAAACAAACACATAGGGACAGAGATTGGATTGGTGGTTACCAGAGGGGAAGGGGGGAGGGAGGAGGGTGAAAGGGATAATTGGGTACATGTGTGTGGTGATGGGTTGTAATTAGTATTTTGGTGGTGAACATGATGTAATCTATGCAGAAATAGAAGTACAATGATGTACACCTGAAATTTTTACAATGTTATAAACCAATGTTACTGCAATAAACAAAAAATTAAAAAAAAAAAAAAAAAAAAGACTGGCTTAGAGAGCGGCAGACTTCAGTCTTCAACCTGCTCCAGCTCCCCCGACCAGAGAACCCCAGACTCTCCTGAGGCAGGTCAGGCTCCTTAATTGATGCAGCTCTTTCCCGGGTAACACCTGTCCCTCCTTCCATGAGGAAGAAGAGGAGGGAAGGACAGGAGGAGAAGCAGCAGCAGCAACAGCAGAAGATGAGTACAAAGAAAGGGAAGAAGGAGGAGCAAAACGGTGTGTGGAGAGGAGGAGATACTAGGGAGAGAAGAACATATGCACATATCCATTTGGAAAAGGAGCATCATGCTTTTTCTCTTAACTGCCTCTTCTCTCCTTGGCTTTCCTCTCCCTCTAAGGCCGCCATACAGCACTGAGGATTTTCCCACCTGGAAAGTCTTCCAGAACATATTTCTTTGCAAATATTAAGGCTGTCCTATATACACTAACTGAGATAGGGACCATCTAAAGAAATATGGGATTTTGGGAAACTGTATTCATTTATCCAACAAGTATTTGTATGTGCCAGGCACTACGCTCGGGAGCAAGGCTGAATAAGATCGAGAAAGGCCTTTGGGAGCTTTCGTGAGCGGTGAGCTCGTGTACACTCTCACGTTTCATAATCTATTAAAATAAATGTGCTCTCCTGAAATCACAGCAGTGATTGGCAGATTAAAATGGCAGATTAAAGTATCTATCCCAAGGTTACATACAGGCAGGTGCTTAGGATAATTGCCTTGTAATGGTCAAGTGATGATACTATTAAAACTCTGAGTATAGGCAGGGTAATTTCTGAACTTTATAATGCAATGGAAAAAATAAATTTTTATCAAGAATATTAGAAAGAGCTATACATCAATCAATTGGGACTTTCTAGATAGACAAATAGGTGTATTTAACCTGTGAGTATGCTATCAGCGTTATTGAAGATACTTCTTTCCTGCTCCTGACGTTTCTTCCATTCCGCGGGGGCGCATTAGTGTATATATTAGTAAGTGCTTCTGATCTTCTGCTAACTCTGCATGCACTCCACCTGCGGGGGGATGTTTGAAAAAGAAACTGGGCGTGAACAGCTCAGCTCTTTCTCTTGGGATATAGTGAAGAGAGGGAGCACGTGTTTATCTCTCTGCTCCTCTAGGGACAGGCATTGCCCTTGCTGGGGGTAAAGGAGGGATCTGCCCACTTCCAGGACTGCCTACACTGAGTGGGTGCATCTGAATAATTCTGGACTCAGAATTAGGAAGCCCACTTGCTCAGACATCAGCCTGACAACCTAACCTTTATCCATAATGAAGGTGATTCCTTTGGGCTCCCACTTGCCTTACCTTATGTTTTGTTTCCCATTGATTTAGAAATCAGGTGAGGAAAAGGGGCTAGCTATTGGCCTTTCAAATTAAAGATTGTACCAACAACTAAGTAAAGAAAAATGTAAAACTTAGGGGAAAGAGCCCAAGCTCTGACATCAGATCTGGGTTTTGAATCCCCGCTATGTGTTGGTTAAGCCACCTCAGAGAACCTCATTTCTTCTCTGGTTCCCTGGGGATAACGCGTCTAGTATTGTTGCAGAGGTGAAAGATAACATATGTAAAGTACCAAGCACAATGCCTGGCGTTTAGTAAACAGTAACTGGAAGTAAAAGCAGTAATAGTAGTAGTAGTGGTGATTTTGGGTATCTAGCACTGCGATAGCTACAAAAATATTTCTGCTTTCATGAAAACTTCTCTCTTTAAACAGATAACACTAAACTTTTTATTTTTTACCAATTAACTAAAATATACATTTCTCATATAAAAAATTACATGTTTCAAAATAATATGGCCACTCAGTAATTTCTTCGGAATTTAATGTGGATTATCTTCGGAGATAATGTGGATGATTGAGGTGAAAGTGATTATTCCAGTTTATTAATCTCCTTTGGTTATCATAGACAAAAACTTTGCAGGAATAGGTATTCCTTTAAGTCAGGCATGATAATGGGAGTGCTGGGAAGGGACAAATCAGGCCTCTTACTTTGTAGACTATTTGTGTCCCCTCATTTTTAAAGTTAATGTTCCACGTATCGAATTGTCTGTGAGTCAACATAAGATATCTGCTTTTCTTCCCCTCATAGGCATCTTCCTGAACACAGTTTTATCATCCTTGACCATCTCTGCTGATTTCAACTCATCATTGGCAAAGGTGTGGAGTGTTTTGTGGTTGGATAACAGATTTATGAAAAAAATCCAAATACGTTTCTATTATTTTTCTGACACATGCTTTCCAAGGTTCATTGGGTCTAGAGATTTTCCTGTTGAACTCAAATAAATGGAAAACTCCTATGCCAATTTGTGACCTATAACTCTACTGGAAAATAACATAAATTGATTTAATTTAGATTTCGCTATTTGTTATGAGGATACTCTTTTCATATTTTATTTCTGTTCTGGAAGTTTATATTTAGAATATTTTCTCTGAAAACAGACTTTTTAGGTGTAAAGCAGGTGAGACTCTTTCTTTTGTCTGTTGGTGTTTTGATACTTTATATCATTCTCAAACAAAATCTACCCATCAGCAACAACACAAATGAAACCAAAATTAAAGAATGAAAACTAAAACAATTCTTTTGTGCTGACAAGTGGAAACAGTGAGTTTTTGCAAAGCACTAATGAGCAGTTTGTAGATTTTAAGAACCCATGCTTCAGCATTCCATTATGGAGGGTTCATGTAAGGAGCCAGCCCAAAGCACAGATGGAGTTCTTTGGGATCAGAGTGCTCCCCACAATGGAAGCCATGAGAATGCATCAAATGCATCAAATAAACAACTGAAAACATCTCACGGGTCCATCCAGACAACCAGGGATACTTTAATAACTGAACTGTTTGATTTCTGACACTGGCACACTAAAATCAAGTGATTTTTTTTTCCTACTCTTAAGCAATATTGCCTAAATAAAATGCTCTCTTATTGGCTCCCAGGGAATCAGGTTTTCAGACTGCTTCATCTCTAGCATCTTCTCCAGTTTCCCCTACCGGGAACAACATATTTACTAAACTAATTTTTTTAGTGAATATATTCACTAGAACTCTTTTTGTGGTAAGTATCAAAAACTCAACTCAAAATGGCTTCAGCATGGGGCCAGCCTTGTGGCTAATGATTAAGTGCATGTGCTCCACTGCTGGCGGCCCGGGTTCGGATCCCGGGTGCACACTGATGCACGGCTTGTCAGGCCAGGCCGTAGCGCTGTCCCATATAAAGTGGAGGAAGACGGGCACAGATGTTAGCCCAGGGCCAGTCTTCCTCAGCAAAAAAAAAAAAAAAAAAAGAGGAGGATTGGCATGGATGTTAGCTCAGGGCTGATCTTCCTCACAAAAAAAAAAATGGCTTCAGCAAAAATGTGAATTTACTGGCTTATGTTAGTCCAGAGTTATATACCTTTAAGCATGGTTGGATCCAAGTGCTCAAACCAATGCTGTTCCGTATAAATGCTATGAAAGCCACAAATGTGAACCACATATGTAATTTTAAATATTCTATTAGCCACGTAAAAAAGGAAAAAGAAACAGGTGAAATTAATTTTACTTATACATTTTATTTAGCCCAATGTATCCTAATTATCATTCCAACGTGTGATCAACATTAAAGTTACTAACGAGACATTTTACGTTCTTTTATTCATACTAAATCTTTGAAATCCAGTGTAACTTTACATTTATAGCTCCTCTCCGTTTGGACTAGCCACATTTCAAGTTGTCAGTAGCCACAAGCAGCTACCATATTGGACAGGGCACGTAAAAACAATGCATCGGGGAGATGTTGCTATTGTTCCACTCTGCTTTCCTCTCTGTTGGCTTCAGCATCCAGCCTCATCTGGCTAACTCCTATTTATCCTCAGTTTTCAACTTTACACATCCCTGCCTATGGTGATTTTCTCTCCTACTCAGCCTTATTTACTAGAGACACAGTGGCATGTAGTGGGCATTTGAGTGGGCATGCTTTATCATAAAGGTTTTAAGGGAAAGATTGCACCACTATATATTCTTTATTACCAATATCGGAAAAACTCAGGTACTGATCCACAAAGAATGTAACATTTCACCAACCCCCCACCCCAACTTCTATCCATCATCTTCCAGATATAGAAAGGACATGGAGGGTTAGTTGCATCATCTGCACAATAAAAGATAACCTATTTATGGAATAGTAGAACTATGTCTACGTTTGGGGAGGAAGAATCGTTAATCTTTATATTTCCTCTACCTCGAGAGAATTTGGGAAATTATATTTTTTAGAGATTTGAAACATAGCAAATGGAACAGTGAACTCCAAAAGAAAAAAGCACTGAAATGCACCAGAATGCACTCATAAAACTCTATGATGTTACTACCTCTTGTGTTATTATAATTCCAATTTTACAGATAAAGAAACTGAACTTTAGTGAGAGTTTTTAAATTGCCAAGGTGATAGCATAAGAATGTCTCTGTGATGACCCCAAGTTCTTAACTACTGTGCTATAAAGTCCTCTAGTAAACGCGGTATCTCTTAAAATATGTAAGGAGACATACAGTAAGGCTACATCTAACTACAGAAAGAACCAGGGTACAGCAAAGGAAAACTTTTAACATCACCGGAATCTACTCAGCCAATCTTAATATGTAGTGGTTGATTTTGTTATCTATGAATTTGTATGAAAGCCAGATCCACTGACTTGACTATACCAGAAAGGTTGCCAATAGGGCTTAGATTTTCCACAGTGCTCTTAACACACTAGGCATTACTCATTGTGGCAAGGACAGGTGAAAAATGAAGGGTAGAGGGGAGGATGAAGGGATAGAGACTAAGAGGTAGAGAACAGGTAGTTATTAAATGGATTTTAAAATAATACTACTAATAATTATAAAAACAACAGCAAACATAGCTAATATTTATTGAGCACTTGCTATGTGCCAAGTCCCTGAATTATTTAATTTTATTCTCCAACAATCTATAAAACATGTGCCATTATTGCTCTCATGTAGGTTCTCTGACTCTAGTATGTAATGGCCAAACCATCTTATTGAAAATCTCCAGCTTGCTCGTCATTTTCCTTGGGAATTTATTCCATAAGGCTCCTGAATCACTTTCTTTTTTTTCCCCCTTTTTCTCCCCAAAGCCCCAGCAGATAGTTGTGTGTCATAGTTGCACATCCTTCTAGTTGCTGTATGTGGGACGCGGCCTCAGCATGGCCCGACAAGCGGTGCTGTCGGCGCGCGCCCGGGATCCGAACCCGGGCCGCCAGTAGCGGAGCGCGCGCACTTAACCACTAAGCCGCGGGGCCGGCCCTCTCCTGAATCACTTTTATTGTTCCTTCTTGAAAAGCTCTCTTTCCTTGGCTTCTGTGACACCACATCTCCTTATTCTCCCCCTGCTTCCATTGTCCTTTCTTCCTATCCTCCTCCTTTGTGTCCCTTCTCCACTTTTCTCAAAAATTTGGTTTCCGCCCTCAGCTTTTTCTCCTTTCTCTCTGTTGATGTACTTTCCCTGCTTTCATACCTCAACTAACATCTGCTTTCATACCTCAAATTTCCATGTAGATGCTGATGATTCCAAAATTGGCCAACTGGACATTTATGCCTACCCACTCTGGGTCCTTTTTGGCTGGGCTACAAATTAAATTGACATGAGACCAAATAGCAGGAGAAAATCAAACAAAGCTTTATAACATGTATACGTGAGAGAGGCCAGGGAAACTGAGTTTCTCGACATGATGGCAGAGGATCTCTTCTTAAACATATTTAGGTAAAGACAAAGGAGGATGTTGGGGGTGGAGGAGTCAGTTATGAGAGATTACGGGGAAAGCACAGTAAGGTTATTATGCAGCCTCGCCTTCTGCATTGATAAATTTCTAGAGATGAGGTCATCCCCCCTCTTCCCAGTACCGAGAGGGAGATATCTTTAAAAATGGAAATTTCCCATACAAATGTAAATGTTTGGTAAACAGAACTTTGATAACAATGGATTTAGCAAGGACCCTCCCAGTCTATCCATCAGCTAGTGGGAGGGAGAGGTCAAAGTGTCTTTCAGAAAATAATCAAGGTAAAGAGACATATTTTGAGGTGGCCGATTCTGATCTCCCACAACTTCAAACTCCATTTGTGCAAAACTGAATTCTTTACTTCCTCCCTAAATCTTTTCTTCTTATGTGCTCTCACTCAGTAAATGTTACTCACCATCATATGCCCAGGTGCCCAAGTCAGAAACCTGGGCACCGTTTCTGGCTCCACCCTATCCCCCACCTTCCATAGCCAATCCACAGCTGAGTCAAGTCTGCCTCCTAATTACCTCTCAAACTGGTCCACTTTTCTTCAGGTTCACTGCCGATAACTTAGTTCAGGTCTTTTTCATTTTTATTGAAATATACTTGACATACAACATTGTGTAAATTTAAGGTGTACAACATGTTAATTTGATACATTTATGTATTGTAATAGGATTGCCATTGTAGTGATAATTAGCACCTCTTTATCACATTACATAATTATCCTTTCTTCTTAGCAGTTGGAATAATTAAGTTCTAGTCTCTTAGCAAGTTTGATGATTATGATACAATATTGTTGTCTATATTCAATGTACTGTGCATTGGGTCTCTAGGGCTTATTTACTACTTATTGTAAGTTTGTACCCTTAAACAACATCTGTCCTGTCCCCTCACCCCTCATCCCCTGGTAACCACCATTTTATTCTCCATTTTTAAAATTCTACATAAAAGTTATATCATAGGGTACTTGTCTTTCTCTGTCTGACGTATGTCACTTAGCATAATGTGCTCAAGTTCCATCCACATTGTTGCAAATGGCAGGATGTCCTCCTTTTTCATGTTTGAATAATATTCCATTGTGTATATATACCACATTTTCTTTATCCATTCATATATTGATGGACATGTAGGTTGTTTCCATATCTTGACTATTGCAAATAATGCTGCAATGAACATGGGGGTGCATATATCTTTTCAAGTTAGTATTTTCGTTTTCTTTGGATAAATACCCAGAAGTGAAATTGCTGGATCATATGGTAGTTCTATTTTTAATTTTTTGAGGAACCTCCATACTGTTTTCCATAGTGGCTGCGCCAATTTACGTTCCCACCAGCAGTGTACAGGGGTTCCCTTTTCTCTGTATCCTTGCCAGCACTTGTTATCTCTCGTCTTCTTGATGGTAGTCATCCTAACAGGTGTTCAGTAATATAGCATTGTGGTTTTCATTTGCATTTCCCTGCAAATTAGTGATGTTGAGATCTTTTCATGTACCTGTTGGCCATTTGGATGACTTCTTTGGAAAAATGTTTATGTAGTTCTTCTGCTCATTTTTTAATTAGATTGGTTTTTTTGTTGTTGTTGTTATTGAGTTGTATAAGTTCATTATATATTTCGGATATTAACCCCTTATCCAATACATGGTTTGCAAAAATTTCTCCCATTCTATAGGTTGCCTTTTCATTTTGTTAATTGTTTGTTTTGCTGTGCAAAAGCTTTTAAGTTTGATGGTAGTCCCATTTGTTGATTTTTGCTTTTGTTGTTTGTGCTTTTGGTGTCATATCCAAAAAATCATTGCCAAGACCAATGTTGAGGGACTTCTTCCCTATGTTTTCTTCTAGGAGTTCTATAGCATCAGATCTTATATTTAAGTCTTTGACCCATTTTGAGTTAATTTTTGTGAGTAGTGTAAGATAGAGGTCCAATTTCATTGCTCTGCATATGATTATTCAGTTTTCCCAACACTATTTGTTGCAGAGACTATCGTTTCTCCATTGGGTGCTCTTGGCTCCCTTGTCAAATGTTAGTTGACCATATAAGCAGGGGTTTATTTCTGGGCTCTCTATTCTGTTCTATTGGTCTTTGTGTCTCTTTTTGTGCCAGTACCATACTGTTTTTATTACTCTAAGTTTGTAGCATGGTTTGTACTCAGGAAGTGTGAACTCCTAGCTTTCTTCTTTTTCCTCAGGATTGCTTTGGCTACTTGAGGTCTCTTGTGGTTCCGTTCAAATTTTAAGATTGTTTGTTCTCTTTCTGTGAAGAAAGCCACTGGCATTTTGATGTGGATTGTGTTGACTGTGTAGACGGCTCTGAGTATCAGGTCCTTTTCTTTTCTTACTTAGCAGGATAGAACCTGTTATTTGTCCCCCAGAAAATTCCTTCTCCCATTGTTTATGGTAATAAACCCCTGTTTTTTAACTGGGCGTGTGGCCTCACAGAATAAAAACTACATTTCCTAGCTATCCTTGCTGTTAGACATTGGTCATATGTCTAAATTCTGGCCAATGTGATATCAGCTGAAGTGACATAGAACTTCCAGGTCATAAACTTAAAGAGAAATATATCCTGTTCTCCATTTTTCTATATCTCAGGCTGTAACACATATCTGGTAGTGGTGAACCATCTTGGAACATGAAGGTGACACCTGAGAATTCATGGTCTGGAACTGCTCTGCCAGCCCTGGATTGCTTATGCCCAGACAAAGTGAGGAAAAAACTTTTATCTTGTGCATACCCGTTACTTGGGTTTCTGTTACGGTAACCAGATCTATAGAGTAATACCCTTGGATTAAAATTTTGATTGGTCTTCCTGTCCCCACTTTTTTTTTATTGATGTTTTAATAGTTTATAACATTGTGAAATTTTTGGTTGTACATTTTTGCTTGTCCATCACCATATATATATGTCTCTCTTCACCCCTTGTGCCCACCCCCTACCCCCATTGCCCCTGGTAACCACAATACCGTTTTCTCTGTCCATGTGTTGGTTTATATTCCACATATGAGTGAGATCATACAGTGTTTGTCTCTCTCTTTCTGGCTTATTTCACTTAACATAATACCCTCCAGGCCCATCCATGTTGTTGCAAATGGGACAATTTTGTCTTTTTTATGGCTGAGTAGTATTCCATTGTATATATATACCACATCTTCTTGATCCAATCATCAGTTGAGGGACACTTGGGTTGCTTCCACTTCTTGGCTACAGTGAACAATGACACAATGAATATAGGGGTGCACAGGCCTCTTTGGATTGTTGATTTCAGGTTCGTTGGATAGATTCCCAGGAATGGGATAGCTGGATAATAGAGTATTTCTATTTTTAATTCTTTGAGGAATCTCCATACCGTTTTCCATAGAGGCTGCACCAGTTTGCATTCCCACCAGCAGTGTATGAGGGTTCCTGTTTCTCCACATCCTCTCCAACATTTGTTGTTTTTTTTCTTGGTGATTATAGCCATTCTAATGGGCATGAGGTGATATCTTATTGTTGTTTTGATTTGCATTGCCCTGATGATTAGTGATGTTGAACATCTTTTCATATTCCTATTGGCCATCTGTATATCTTTTTTGGAGAAGTGTCTGTCCATTTCTTCTGCCCATTTTTTGACCCAGTTGTTTGTTTTTTTTGTTGTTCAGTTATGTGAGTTCTTTATACATTATGGAGATTAACCCCTTGTCAGATATATGTTTTGCAAATATTTTCTCCCAGCTGGTGGGTTGTCTGTTCATCTCGATTCTGGTTTCATTTGTCTTGTAGAAGCTCTCTAATCTGATGAAGTCCCACTTGCTTATTTTTTCTTTAGTTTCCCTAGTCTGGGTGGGCATGTCATCCAAAAAGATTCCTTTATGACCAATGTCAAATAGTGTGTTGCCCATATTTTCTTCTATGAGTTTTATAGTTTCAGGTCTCACCTTCAGGTCTTTGATCCATTTTGAGTTAATTTTTGTGAATGGCGATAGCAGATGGTCCACTTTCATTCTTTTGCATGTGGCTGTCCAGTTTTCCCAACACCATTTATTGAAGAGACTTTCCTTTCTCCATTGTATGTTCTTAGCTCCTTTGTCGAATATTAGCTGTCCGTATATGTGTGGTTTTATTTCTGGGCTTTCAATTCTGTTCTGTTGATCTATGTGTCTGTTTTTGTACCAGTACCATGCTGTTTTGATTACTATTGCTTTGTAGTATGTTTTGAAGTCAGGGATTGTGATGCCTCCAGCTTTCTTCTTTTTTCTTAGGATTGCTTTAGCTATTTGGGGTCTTTTGTTGCCCCATATGAATTTTAGTGTTCTTTTTTCTATTTCTGTGAAGAAGGTCATTGGGATTCTCATTGGGATTGCATTGAATCTGTAGATTGCTTTAGGTAATATAGACATTTTAACTATGTTTATTCTTCCAATCCATGTACATAGGATGTCTTTCCATTTCTTTATGTCATCATTGATTTCTTTCAATAATGTCTTGTAGTTTTCATTGTATAGGTCTTTCACCTCCTTGGTAAGATTTATTCCTAGACATTTTATTCTTTTTGATGCAATTATAAGTGGTATTATCTTTTTGAGCTCTCTTTCTGTTAGTTTGTTATTAGCATACAGAAATGCAACTGATTTTTGTAGATTGATTTTGTACCCTGCGACTTTGCTGTAGTTGTTGATTATTCCTAATAGCTTTCCAATGGATTCTTTAGGGTTTTCTATATATAAAATCATGTCGTCTGCAAATAGTGAGAGTTTCACTTCTTTGTTGCCTATTTGGATTCCTTTTATTCCTTTTCTTACCTAATTTGCCTACTGGCCAAAACCTCCAGTACTATGTTGAATAAGAGTGGCGAGAGTGGGCAGCCTTGTCTCGTTCCTGTTCTCAGAGGAATGGCTTTCAGCCTTTCCCTGTTGAGTATGATCCTGTCCCCACTTTTAACTTCTCTTGAATCTGTTCTCTTCTTTAAAGTTGGAATGATAAGTGTAGAATTCAAATTTGATCAGAGCGTTGCCTGCCATCCTCCCCCTCCCATGCATTTCTTTCGGTGTGTACTTTAGATTCCTTAGCCTGGCATACCAAACCCTTCATAAACTGGGCTCTGCTTGCTCTCTCCAGTCTCACTTCTTATCACTCCCTACCTTGTACGCCAATCTCGAATCACATAGAACCATTTGCAATTTCATGAAAGAAGCCAAGCTCTCCTACCTCAGCGCATCCATACGTGCTGTTTACTCTGCCTGGAATGCCCACTCCCCACCCTCACAAGTGGCTCTGCCTGGCTAGTTTCTACTTGTCCTTTAGGATTCAGGTCACCTCTTCTCGGAAGTTTTTCTTACTCACCCAAGAATTGGTAATAGTCCCCTCTTACGTATTCCCAAAGTATTCTGAGCATACTTTTATCAAAGAATTACGTGACTGCTTGTCTCCTTTCCTCCCCCTCCTCTCCCCTATCAACTTCCTGGAGAGCAAGGATTATTTTCTCATTAATAGTGTACCATCATGCCCTAGTACAAACTCTGGCACACAGTAGCACTCAAAAGATATCTATTCGGTGTGTGACTAAGTCAATGAACTAGTGGATGCCATGGAGTCATGAAAACAGCATTTGATAGAACACAGAGACCTGAGTTTTGTACCCGGTTCTGCACTTCCTGGACGGTTTTAGTTGAAATCCTTTCACTCCACTTCAATTCAGCCAGAGAAGCTCTCAGGTTCCTGCCAGGTCTAGGATTTACAAATACATTATACAGGGAAAAGTAAAAGTATACAAACTGATAGAGCTGACAACCTTAAGGGGCTGGCTAAGTAATTCTTGTACTAAAAAATGTACTTTGAAAAAAAATACCAAATAAAAGTGAACTTTTATAGCAATATTTAAGTTCTACTTATAGCTCTTAAATTGTTTTTGTAGAATCAATTATTTCCACAAAATCTTTCAGAAATATCTATTACAATCTCTGTTTGAGAAGTAGAGAATGCGAAATTCAGTGATGTTAGGTAATTTATTAGAGCCAGCAGCAGAGCAGAGGCAGAGGCAGAATCCGATTCGGAATTGTCTTGATAGAATATCCCACCTATTGTAAAACAATCATGTGATATTATAGAGCTAAACCAGTATCGAAAGCCGTGAACTTTAAAAGAAATTGCAGACAGACTAAAACAGCAAATACCAAAGTGAGGGTGCCAGATGACCTTCTATTTCCGAATCGCGTAATTACTGGGTTTAGCAGCATTCTTAAGGGGTAATAATCTACTTTTTCCCTACCTTTACGCGAGGCTACACCTAGTAGTCCCCAAACAGAGCAAGTTATGCAATTCTTTAAAATATTTGGAAAAAGAATATTCTACAGCTCTTTTTCATACTTGTTCCAGTGCCATACGATACTGATAACAGAGAATTTTTATTTATCTTAACAATCATCTAGTTTCATCACCTTTATTTTACACCTGAGGAAAAAAGAGGCCCAGAAAGGGTGTGGTTTGCTCAGAGTCGCATAGTAAGATTGTGGCAGAGCCAGAACCACAACGCCAGTCTTGCTGATTTCCAGCCCCTGCTCCAACTGTATCACAAGGGATTGTGACCTGCAGCGCCTTCCCCATTTCACTTTCTGGGTCGCTTGTAAATTTTCATATGGTCCCAGGCTCCCCAACCAAGGCCTTCTCTCTCAGTTCATAGATTGAATCAGTTCTAGCAACGACCCCACACATCTGAGATTCCCATCTTTTCCTAGTTGTGGCAGGTGGAATTCTAAGACGGCCCCAAATTCCTGCCCTTGGTGTACACGTTCTGTATAAGACCCCCCCAGCGTGTGGGCGGGACCTGTGGTTATGGTGAGATGGTGGCTCCCTTAATGGGTTACATTTATGACTAATGGATGATGGTGGTCACGTGGTTACGTAGTGCTAGAAAACGAATACACCAGTGTACATGGTTAGATCCACTGAGAAAATGGAATGCTATCTGAATGTAGCTGCCTCGGTTTCCCTTATTTCCACCTCTAAAATGCTGCCTGGTTTTCCATCCTTTTCTTCCCTCCCGAGGGAGTGGATGAAGGTACCTCTTTCTCTCAAGGTTATCAAACATGTCTCTCATATTTTCAATTTTTTCCCTTCTCTTAGTCCTTCCCCACAACTTACAAACATGTAGGGTCTCCTACCCCACAGAACCTTTCCATGACTCCAGCTCTTCTGAACTTTGGTGCTTCTTCCTTTCTCTGCGTCAGACCTGCCTGTTCCAGGTCTTCCCTATTGTTCCTAAAGACCACTGGGCTCAGTGGGGCCCAGATCCAGAACCAGTAATCCCCGGCAGGTTTCAGATCCTAGTGAGCTGAAACAAGAATGGCACAACAGGGCACCACTGACGTTGGCTCCAAGCTGTGCCCTGGATCCAACATTTCCTCTACAACCCCTGGCTGCTTAGACCTTCTAGTCCGGCTACATGACAGAGCCATTCTCTGCACTTCGGACTCTTTCTTTCTTCTCTAATCAGCAGGTTGTCTTCTCCCTTCTGATATCATACAAATTTGGGACTTTTTCCCTTTTCTTTTTTTCATCTTAGAAAGAATGATATAAGGAGCCCCCATGTTCCCATCACCCAGCTTCAACAATTATCAACATAAATCCATGTTGGGTTATTATTTTTGTGTGTGTGGCAAAAAGCACATAACATTAAATTTATCACCTTAACCATTTTTAAGTGTAAAGTTCAATAGCATTAAGTATATTCACATTGTTGTGCAACAGATCTCTGAAACTTTTTCATCTTTTGATACTGAAACTCTATACCCACTAAACATTAATCGTGTTGGATTATTTCTAAAGCAAATCCCAGACCTTATATCATTTCATTCATAAATACTTCAGTATGTATCTTCAAGAAATAAAGGACTCTTTTTTTTTGTACAACCACAAAACCCTTATCACATCTAAATCAAGGTTTCGACAGGAAACGGATGACACACTGAAATAAGATAACTATAGGAGAGTTTATTCATAGGTTGTGGGTGTAGGGGAACCACAAGGTAGAGTGCAGTAACCTAGGGTAAGTGGTTAAGTTGGTACTACCTCCAGGCCCCAGAGATAAGGGGAGGGAGTGGTTACCAGAACCTGGAAGGAGAAAGTCTATAGAATTGCTTGCTCTGAGAGAAGCAATGACCTTTGGTTAGGAGACAGAGCAAGCAAGAGCTTACAGGGCGGGAGGCGGGGATCAATACCCTGATAGTACTTGCCTCCCTCTCGGATTCTCTGGCCAGTATTTCCCACTATCCAAGTCCGTCTAAATAGCTAAAGGGTATGGAGGCCCTGCTGATGTAGTCCATGAGGCCAGCCTGCTGGAGCAGAGAGCAGGGTGGAAAGTGAACCTGGAGGAACAAATGGAAGATATCCAAAGAATAATATCCAGAGAATAATTCTTAATATCATTTCATACTTAGTCAGTGATCAGAATTTGCTGAGTGTGTCACAAATGCCTTTTATTTTACAGTTGGTTTGTTTTCTTTGGACCCCAAAACTCCACACATTGTATTAGGGTTGGGATGTGTGAGGGTTAATTTTGTGTGTCAATCTGACTGGGCCACAGGGTGCCCAGATATTTGATCAAATACTATTCCAGGTGTTTCTGTGAGGGTGTTCTTGGATGAGTTTAATATTTAAATTGACAGACTGAGTAAAGCAGATTGCCCTCCCTAAGGTGGGTAGGCCTCATCCAATCAACTGAATAGAACAAAAAGGCTGAAATTCCCCTGAATAAGAGAGAATTCCTCTGTCTAATGGCCTTCAAGCTGGGACATCAGTTTTTTCCTACCTTCAGACAACTCAAAATGAAACATTGGCTCTTCCTGGATCTTGAGCCTCCTGGCCTTCGGACTGGAACTATACCATAGGCTCTCTTGGTTCTCAGGCCTCCTGACTTGACTGGAACTGCATCATCACTCTGCTGGGGCTCCAGCTTGCCAACTGCAGATCTTGGGACTTGTCAGCCCCCATAATTGCATGACCCAATTCTTTATAATAAATCTCTCTCTCTCTCTAGCCTATTGGTTCTGTTTCTCTGGAGAACCCTGACTAATACTGTATGCCTCTTAAGTGTATTTTATTCTATTTTTTGATGATAGCTTTATTGAGATATGTGATATATATCAAGAAGAAATATATATTTGGTCTTTGTCCCTGGTTCCTGACACAGAGCTTCTAAACTCTTTGGAATTTCCTGAGTGATAGAGGTGATAGGAGCATCTTGTGATTCATAACAAGCTCCTTTCAATCATATCTGAGTTTGTGCTGATGAGATGACTCTTGGTGGGCCTCTAGATGCTTCAGGATGGGGGCTGGTGCCAGAGGAACCAAACATGCGATTAGAGGGTTGAACTTCCAGCCCCACGCACAGACTTCCGTGGAGGGGAGGGACTGGAGATTGAGTTCAGTCACCATAGGCCAATGATTTAATCAATTGTGCCTACATAATGGAACCTCCATAAAAACCCCTAGATGACGAGGTTTGGAGAGCTTCTGAGTTGGCAGACATATTCTCAGGCCAAGAGACTGGTGTACTCCAACTCCACAGGGACAGAAGCTCCTGTGCTGGGACTCTTCTGGACCTTGCCCTAAGTGCCTCTTCATCTGGCTGTTCATTTGCATCCTTTATAACAAACTGGTGACAGTAAGTAAAGTGTCTTCCTGAGTTCTGTAAGCCATTCTAGCAAATCGTTAAACCTGGGGAGGGGATTGTGGGAACCCACTGAATTTAAGGCCGGTTGGTCAGGAGTACAGGTGGTAACCTGTGACTTGCAACTAGCATCTGAGGTGGGGGCAGTCTTGTGGATTGACCCCTTAACTTGTGGGGTCTATGCAAACTCCACGTCGTTAGTGTCAGAATTGAAATGAACTATAGAACACTCAGTTGGTGTCTGAAGAGTTGGAGAATTGGTTGGTGTGGGGGAAAAAACTCCACACTTATGGTGTCAGAGTGTTGTGAATAAAAATAGTTCAAGATATAATTCACATTCTATACAACTCACCATTTAAAGCATACAATTTATAGCTTTTAGTATATTCACAGAGCTGTGCAACCATCACAATTAATTTTACAACATTTTCATCATTCCCAAAAGAAGACTGACACCCATTAGCAGTCATTTCCCATTCTCCCTTTCTCTCAGACCTTGGCAACCACCAGTCCACTTTCTCTCTCTCTTTGCCTGTTCTGGACATTTCAAATAAAGGGAATCATACAATCTGTGGCCTTCTGTGTCTGGCTCCTTTCACTTAGCATAGTGTTTTCAAGGTCCAGCCATGTTGTAGCATGTATCAGTACTTTACTTCTTTTTATTGCTAAATAATATTCCATTGTATGGATATACCACATTTTATCTGTTCATCAGTTGATGGGCACTTGGGTTGTTTCCACATTTTGGCTATTAAAAATAATGCTGCTATAAACATTCATGTGCAAGTTTTTGTGTGGTTGTATGTCTTCATTTCTCCTGGGTATAGACCTAGGAATGGATTTCCTGGGTCACATGGTAACTCTATGTTTAACATTTTGAGGACCTGCCAGATTGTTTTCCAAAGTGGCTGCACCATTTTACATTCCCACCAGCAGTATATGAGGGTTTCGATTTCTCCACAACCTCATCAACACTTACTAATATCCTTTCTTTTGAGTCTAGCTATCCTACTGGGTGTTAACTGTTATTTCACTGTGGTTTTGGTTTGCATTTCTCTGATGGCTAATGATGTTGAGCATCTTTTCATATGCGTATTGGCCATTTGCATATCTTCTTTGGAGAAATATCTATTCAAGTTATTTGCTCATTTTTAAATTGAGTTATTTCTCTTTTTATTATTGACTTATAAGAGTTGTTCATATATTCTAGGTACAAGGTTCTTATCAGATAAATGATCTGCAAAATTTTTCTCCCATTCTTTGGTTTGTTTTTTCACTTTCTTGATGGTGGTGTTTTCTGAAGCACAGAAGTTTTTAATTTTGATGATGTCCAGTTTACCTTTTGTTGCCTGTGCTTTTATTCTATTTTCAATCTTTTTTTAATTCCTTGCCACTTATTTGTTGAAGGAGCCAGGTCATTATGTCATGTAGAATTTACCATATTCTCAATGTTACTAATTGCAACCCTGGGCTGCTGCTTAACATGTTCCCCTATCCCTTATATTTTCTAGAAACTGATAATTAGATGTAGAGCATTAATCAGGTTTGGGTTCAAATTTACGGCAGGAATATTTCACAGGCAGTGCTGTATACATCCTAAACATCTCCTCTTTCATCCCATGAGGAGGAATATAGTGATTGGTTGACTCGTGTGTGTGTGTGTGTGTGTGTGTGTGTGTGATGTTAAGATTGATGAGTGGGTTCTGTTCTTATTGGCCTACCCAACCATTTAAAATTCCCCAACAGGCTCTTTATTTAATGGATTATCAGCTATAATCTTTGGGTCAGTGCTGTCCAATAGAACTTCCTATGATGATGGAAATGTTCTATCTGTACACTGTCCAATATGGTAGCTCCTAACCACATGTGGCTATTGAACACTTGAAATGTGCCTAATACAACTGAAAAATGAATTGTAACTATATTTAATTAATTTAAATTTAAATGGTCACATGTGGCAAGTGGTTACTGTAATGGGCAGTGCAGGTCTAGATTCATTATTTCACCAGAGTCTGCATTACTTCTGCATTTGTTAGCTCAAGTTCTTCTAAAAGAAGAACTGTCCCTCATCAAATATGACTACCTTGAAATACAGTTCATTCAGGAAAGACATATTCTGGGCTTGTTTTTTAAATGGGCACTAAGCCTGCATCACAGGCCACCTTGGTTGGGGTGGCCTGGCCTTTTGGCTCACCCCAGCTTTGTAGAGCAGCAGAAGCACAATGGGCAAATGCACGCTATCCTGGTGGGATTGCTATTGTAGTCTCTGCATCACTTCCAGGGGGGCTGTAATAGACGCCATTGGTGCTTCACACTTCCTCCCCACAGCTCGTCTCTGATTTTAGCTGCAGCTCCAGTGTGGACAGTTACACACATGGACGGCTTCCTACCCGAAGCACCTACCATATCTCTCAGCTTTTTGCAGCATGCAGTGTGGGGTAATGTCCCCAGGGTCAGCCTTCAACCATGGGGTTTAGAAGTTGTTAGCTAAATACTCAACCTCAGAGAGACGATTCCGAGGTGCCTCCTAAACGGTTCTTCAGAGGATCACAGGCAGGATTGAGCTTCCTTGCCCGCAGAGGTGACACCTCAGTAACGCACTCTGTACTGGCTTTCTCTCCTTTGATCCACTCTCTCTGCTCCCTCCTTCCAGCTTCCGAGGATCACTTCTCTGTAAACTACCTGCTTCCAAGTCCTTGTCTCAAGCTCTGCTTTTGGGGAAACATAAATTAAGGCAGGATCTCAAAATACTTTAGTCCATGGAATTTATTCACTCAAAAACATTTACTGAGGGCCGGCCCCATGGCTTAGCGGTTAAGCGCGTGGGCTCCGCTGCTGGTGGCCCGGGTTCGGATCCCGGGCGGGCACCGACGCACTGCTTCTCCGGCCATGCTGAGGCCGAGTCCCACATACAGCAACTAGAAGGATGTGCAACTATGACATACAACTATCTACTGGGGCTTTGGGGGAAAAAATAAATAGGTATTTAAAAACAAACAAACAAACAAACATTTACTGAGTGATTATAATGGATCAGGCAGTGTATCAGATGCTGGAAATACAATGGTGGACAAGAAATGAAGTCTAATGGGGTCCACAGATTAAGAGGTGATAACTGAATGGTGTAGTAAGCACTGTAACAGGGTAAGCATGAGTGCTCTTAGTTCTGGAGTGTGGCCAGGTTTAGGATCCCTGAATTGTCCCTTGCAAAAATCTCATTTGCTAGGTATTAAGAAAGGGTGAGTGACAGAGGACAAGGCAGACAAAAGCATCCCTAGCTTTGACTTTGTACCTAACTCCTAGCCTTCAGTTTGGGACTGAGGTAAACCCAAGTGGCATGCCACGGTGCTCCCTTCTTCTGGACCACACTCCTTGGCCTTCCAGGGGAGGGAACCCCATGTTGCTCTTCTTGCGTGAGTTCAGTGATGCTTCATAAAAGCCCAAGCCTGAAAAAACAAATCACTCTCTATCCCCCCCAAAACTCCCAAGAGAACACATTCTGCTTGCAAAGCCAGAACTTCATCTCTCATGACACAAAACTCTGCCCCTTGGTACTGTGGCGTTAGAACCCTGACCCTGCCACAACCACGATCCTCCTTAATGCTCTATTACAGGGGAAAGTTGAGCTTGATAAAAGTTAGAATGTGAAACGAATACGACTTTCCCCCCTTTTTCTTTTTTTCCTGCTGTATCCCTAAGTCTTCTGCTTGAAGGACTTTAAAGATTTCATTTATTTATTTTTTCCCCCCCAAAGCCCCAGTAGATAGTTGTATGTCATAGCTGCACAACCTTCTAGTTGATGTATGTGGGATGCGGCCTCAGCATGGCCAGACAAGCGGTGCATCAGTGCGCGCCCAGGATCCGAACCCAGGCCGCCAGCAGCGGAGCGCGTGCACTTAACCGCTAAGCCACAGGCCGGCCCTCTGCTTGAAGGACTTTAGAACACTGTGTATGTCTAATGAGAACACTGTCCTGAGGCTTTCTTACCCTAAACTCACTGTTTTGAGGCGACTCTGCCAAATTGGTCCTGGCCTTCGTAAGTAGTTTCTCTGCCAGTATCTTCCCATCAGGGGGAACTTGGGTTCTAAATCCCAGTCAATGGCCGGGCCATTGATGCTCCCAGAGTTCCAACCTGCTTTCCCACAAAGTTTTAACAGGGCTACACATGGAGTTAAACTCCATCCAGTTTTCACCACCTCATATCAAAGGAACACCCTGGTGATAATCCAGTCTTCACCTGATGCTGAGAACTGATGTGATCTAGAACTGATATATAGCTTCCTGAATTTTTCTTGTCTTAGCACTTAACACACTGTTTACTTACTTCTCTCATCAACTGGACTCTTAAGCTCTTTGAGGACACGATGATTGTCTCCTTTACCATTGTATCTCCAGGGCCCAGTAGTATTGATTGACTAGATGAAGGCCTGTATCAGTTAAGACTCTTTCAGTTGCTAATGACAGAAAACCCAATTCAAAGTAGCATGAGCAAAAGCCAAAAATCAAAACCGCCCCCCAGCACATTATTAGTTCCTGTAACTGCAAACTCCAAGGCTTGAGTAATGTTCTAAGGAGCTCATCTCTTCCCATTTCTTTTGCTCTCCTCTCTGCTGTTTGGCTTCATGCTCAGGCAGGCCTTCTTTAGATGGTGGCCCCTGGTTCGGCAAGTGCAGTTTTTGCTTGTGATTGGGCCCAACTGTCTTGGCTTGATTCGTGTGCCTATCCCTAAACCTGCTGTAGAAGCCAGGGGAATGTGCTGCTCTGCTTGGCCAGGCCTAGGCCACACGCTCATCCTTGAAACTGGGGGTGGGGGAATCAGCTCCACAGAAGTATGGTGGATCGAGACCCTTGCGTGTATGTGTACATGTGTGCGTGCACGTGAGTGCACATGCGCGTGCAGGGGGGAGTGTGGGGATACCGGTCAGCCAGAGCAATTCCACTCGCACTCCCTTTATTGAGCTCCACACATTTCCCTGAGATTGGACTCCTGTGGGACTTGGAGATCTGCCCACACTGGCCTTTTCTGTGACCACAGGCTCTCCCTAGAGGTGGGGGCCACCAGTCTTGCTTGGAGTTTTCCCCAGACTGTCTGCCCCGCTTACAGCTTGGTCCTGCTGCTCCTCTTCCCGCTCTGAACGTGCCCAGCAAGCTGCACAGTGCATGCAATGTCTTTTCAGACACTTTGGCAACCAGGGAGTCATGTACACAAAGAGCTATTCAAAGGAGAATGTGGTCAGTTCTCTCAGAGAGTAGTGAACAGATGTTTGGAGAGCAGCGACAAAGGCACACAACATCTGGCTGGGAGCATGAGAGCAGACAACCGATTCAGGGGCTATCAAGCACCCAGGACAAGCTTAAGTGTAGGATGAATAATGACGGTAACAGTGGTAATAACAACAGCAGCTAATACGCGCAGTACTCACCAAGAGCCAGGCCCTGTTCTAAGAACTTGATGTGAATTAACTCAATGAATCCTCACAATACTCTTTCAAGTAGGTACAATTATTTCCCCCATTTCACAGTTGAGGTTGAGTAACTTGCCCAAGGTCACCTAGTAAGGAAGTGGTGGAATACGATGGGGTCGTGGAGGGTCTTGAAGGCCAGGAGACAGTGTTGGCCTTGACTTGTAGTTCTTCGAGTAGCTGTTTCCTCTTCCCAACGGACTCAATGGACACCTCCTGAGAGCAGGACTGAGGCCAGTCCACCTTTGTATGCTCTAGGACACCTAGGCAGGCTTACACTTGGGGAGAAGCTACACATACACCCTGCTCCAGTAGACCACCCCAAACGGACGGAGCACGGTCTTCTGCGGTGGTGGGAACTGGACAGGAAGTTATGGGTCTGGGATCTGACCGACGCGGCCTCACCCCTGACTCAGTGTGTGACTCGGCCAAATGACCCAACGGCTTCAGGCTCCAGATTTCCGACTGTGAAAGAGAGGAAAACAAGTATCCAGCCATTTTCCATTTCGCAAGGAAAATGGAAAATGAGATCTTAAAGGGGCAAGGAACAGACTCAGGGAGAGTAGTATTAACGCAAACACTCGTCCTCAAAGAAAAGGCCTGGGCTCCGGGTTCGAGCCTCGGCTGAGGAGGTCACCATCTGGGTGACGCGCGCCAGTCCTTGGCTTCTCCGAACCAACGTCCTTCTCCCTAAAGTGGGCATGACAGCAGCTCGCTTGAAAGAGCTGCCGTGCATGGACGATCCCGCGTGGCAGCTTTAATCCAGCGGCCGGCTGCGCACGCGGGTCAAGGACTGTGGCGCTGCCTCTGGAGGACAGAGGTCTTTTCTGCCCTGTTTCCGTCAGGAGATCCACTCTTTCTGCAGCCAGGCCGGTCCACGGGGCCGACCGGAACAGGCAGCGGCCCCGCTCGAGGGGCGCGCGGGAACGCGGCCGGCCTCGGGGCGCAGGCGGCCAGCGCCTCCCCTTCCTTTCGGGAAGGCCCAGTCCCCGCGCGGGCGCCTCGTTTCCGGCCTCGCGGGGTCGCGGCCCTCCCGCCGCGCCTCCCCGGCTCGCCCGGCCCTGCGTCCCGAGGCCGCGGCTCCCGGGCCCGCGCGGGCGGGGCGGCTTCTGGCTGCGCGCCTCTCAGGAGCATTACGGCGGCGCGGGCCGGCCGGGACCCGCGGGCCGCGGGGGAGGGAGCGGGCGGGCGGGCGAGCGGGAGCACGCGCCCGCCGCCGCCGCCGCCGCCGCCGCAGCCGCAGCCATGGCCGAGCGCCGCGCCTTCGCCCAGAAGATCAGCAGGTAGACGCGGGCCGGCAGGGCCGCCAGGCCGCGGGCCCCGAGGCGGGTGGGTGTGGCGCCGCGGGCGCGGGGTCCGCGGCCTGGCGGCGGCGGACTGGCCCGGCGACCGCCCTCTCTCGGCCCCGGCCCCGGCCGCGGCCCCGGCCCCCTCAGACGCCGGCCTCCGTCGGAGCCGCCTCCGCGCGGCGCCGGCCTGGGACCCGCGGCGGCTGCCCGAGGCGGGTGGGGAGCTGGCCGGCCGCCGAGCCGCGCCTGCCGGATTCTTTGTGTCCCCGCCGGGTGAGCGGTGGCCGCGGCTCTCGCCCCGCCGCCGGGGCCCCGAGGGCGCGGGTCCGCCCTGCCCTCCGCCAACAAAAGGGGCGCGCGGCCCCTCCGCGTCGCGCCGGGAAGTGGCCGGGCCGGGCCGCGGGGAGGCGGGGGCCGCGCCGGGCCGGCGTGTGGTGCGCCCGGGCGCCGAGTGCCCGTCCCGCGGGGAGGGGACGGCGGGCGGGCCCCCCGCCGGCGCGCGGCCCGGGGCCTGCAGCGGGCCCCCGCGGCCGGCCTCGCCCCGCTGCCCGTCTCCCCAGAACTGGAAACTGGGTTGCGACGGAGGGCTCTAACGTTTGTGGAATTTCTTTGTGGAATATCCTCGTGTGTAAGACGCTAGGCGTTTTGGGTTAAAAAGACCATATTTCTGTAGAAAAGAAAGAAGCACTCAAATGTATTAGTTTTTTGACAATTGTATGTCTGTGGCTCTGGATCCTTTTAGTTTGCTGACATTTCTTAAAGATTTTTGGATCTACCAGACAGGTCCTTTCTTAACTGCACGAACTTCCATAGTTTTACTGTGTTTTGGCACGTTTTTAATTTAAAACTAACATCTCTTTGATTTTAGCTTTGTGCTTAATTGTTTTTTTTCTTTCGAGCTTTAAAACGCGTATTTCATTTTCTCCTTCAGAGACAAAATAGCAAGTACTTAAGAGCATGGGCTCTAGTGTCAGACTGTGACATGGGTACAAATCCTGCCTGCTATTTTCTAACTTGGCATCTTGACCACATTGTTTAAGCTGTCTTAAATTTTAGTTTCCTCGTCTGGAAAATGGGTATAATAACAGTATAGTAACAGTTAGATATGAAATATGTACAATATCTGTTCTCCATTCATGGTGTTTGTCCTCAGATGAGATAGGACAAAACACAAGGAAAAAAGATGATCAGTTTTGCAAAACAACACAAAATTCAAATTAATATAGCTTTGTAAAGTTATAAAATTAAGTAAGGCAATGGAAATGAAGCGCCATGCATTGACTGGAGAGAGACTTGGGAGGTAGACGTGGCAGTGATTGGTGACTGATCAGATATGGAAGGTGAGGAAGATGGAGGAGTCTGGGATGACATCCAGGTGGGTGATGGAGGCAATGGTTGAGGTAAGGGAGTACAAGGAAGAAGCCGTTGGAGGGTAGGAAATGAGGTGGGGTGGAGATGAGGGTTCAGTTTTGGACGCGCTGATTTTGAGGTGCTCACAAGCATTGAAAGAGAAATATCTATTAGGTTGCTGGTGCAGGTGTAAGGTGCAGGAGAGAGAGAGGGCTGGAGATCTCGATTTGGGAATCATCAGCAAGTAGGATTGTAATTGAAGCCCGAGAAGTAGATGCGATAGTCCAGGAGGAATGTGCAGACAATGTGGAGGGAAGACCAGGGCAGAACTGCTATAGATGATGAATTATCATCTGCTTTTTGTGAATGAAAGGTACTTTCCTCCTTGTTACCAAATATGGCTGGGTAATACTTCTGAATAAATTCCTGTTCTGCTTCTTAGTTTCCTCCTCCAGGGAGTATAGCACAGACTCTGGAGACAGACTGCCTGGGCTTGACATCCTAGCACGGCCACTCATTGAGTAAACTTGGGCAAGTAACTTCACCTCGTTCTGCCTCATTCTCCCTATCTATAAAGTGGGGATAATAGTAGGATCTACCTTATAGGATTAAATAAATCAGTACCTGGAAAGTGCTTGGAACAGTGCTTTGTACATAATAAGTGCCCAATAAGTATCAACTGTTTTTTATTATAGTATTTATAATGTGGCTTAGGACCTTTTCTTGGGAGTGATAATCCTTTTTATGATGTGCATATATGAAATTTGTTGCTCTGTGAAAAACCTATTGCTATTTGAAACCTTATTTTTCTTTTAAAGCTTTATGATTGTTCAGAAACCTTTACTTTAAAAACAATTATACTGATCTCTTTTCTGCCTCAGTTATTACCTAACCCTTTGCATTTTGTGCTGTTATATTTTGAGGCTGTCATTTGATGATTTATTTCTCAAAGCTTTTTATTCTGTATCACTGATTGTACTACTTACCTCAGCTCATCTGGAAAAGCAGCATGTATATTTTGTCCGTATCAAGTATTGCCTCTTGTCTGTTCTCCCTACTTTTTGAGGACAAGGCACATGCATTATTAACCTTTATAATCACCCCTTAGCATCTAATAGGTACAATGTTGACTGTAGATTAATGATCTAGGATTTTGTTTGGGTTATTTTGTGCTGTCACTTGATATTCAGCGGTAATGATGAACATTTGTTTATACTTGCAGCACTTTTTACTGCCTTCTCTTGTTCATAACCCAAAGAAGCCGAAGAACATAGTAAAGAAGATAGGCTCCAGGTTACACTGCACGGGTTGAAATTCTGCCTATACCACATAATAGCTGTGTAATTCTGGGCAGTTGATCTAATCTTTCTATCTTGGTTTCCTCATCAGTAAAATGGGGATGAAAGCCTTCATGGGGTTAATGTGAGGATTAAATTAATTAATACATGTAAAATACTTAGAACTGTGCCTGAAATATAACAAGCATTCAAAAAATATGAGCTGCTGCTATTATTATTCTGTTATTTACTATTGTTATTATTCTCATAATCCAGATGAGGAATTGAGGTCTAGAGAGCATGAGACTATTTGCCTAAATTGGAACTCAAACACTAGTCCTCTGATTTCAGATCTTATACTCTTTTTTTTTTTTTTAAAGATTTTATTTATTTATTTATTTCCCCCCCCCGCAAAGCCCCAGCAGATAGCTGTATGTCATAGCTGCACATCCTTCCAGTTGCTGTATGTGGGACATGGCCTCAGCATGGCCGGAGAAGCGGTGCGTCGGTGCGCGCCCGGGATCTGAACCTGGGCCGCCAGCAGCGGAGCGCACGCACTTAACCGCTAAGCCACCGGGCCGGCCCTCTTATACTCTTTTTATTCAGCTCTATTTCTTTTTGCAGAATATTTTCTGTGGTAGTTCCAGATTTTCTAACAGTGCCAATGTTAGCATCCCAAGAGTTACCCTTGCCTTTTTAGTCTTTCCTTTGTTAATTGGGTATTATTTTGCTGCCTAAGAAGCAGAATTTAATGAAAGGCTTCCGTTAGATCTTTATTTCTGAGGAAAATCTTACATGAGTAGGATTTCCTGAATATAGGCTTATTTATAACCTCTGTTGTTTTTAGTCTTGAATCTGTTCATAACTCTGGCTGGATAGGCCCAGTCCTTCAATCTGCTGAATCTACTTTCTTTTATTCATTATCTCACTCTTGACCAAAGTAAATCCTTTCTGCCTAGTGTCAACTACTTCAATGCTGCCTGGTTTGTCGCTTTGGACACATATACCTCCCTGACCTTTTGGGAGATTAGAACAGTCCAGAGTTGACCTTTTATTAATTAATGTATTCTCATTTGAAATGAGGTTTGCTCCAAATCGTTCCTCTCATTTACCATCTTTGTTTCCCTACCTCTTTTACTGAAAAATTTGAGACCATCTAACATGAGTCCTTCATTTTAACCTCAGGGTACCACTGTCCCAGTGTGTCGTGTAACTGTCTTTCTCTTGAGCCTGAAAAGTGTCTTGTCTCTAAAGCTTACCTATTTTATTGTTCTTTGAATGCCATACCTTGCCACCTCCTTCAGAATCTTGATCTCATAATTTTCCCTTTCCTTTCTAGCATCTTCAGTTTGTTTCTTTTTGTGGGTATTTCCCTTAAACCATAAGACTTACTCTGCCTTTCTCGGCATAAAACAAAGAACCATTGAGTCTTCTGGCATTTCTAGCTCCCAACCAATCATTCCTTTTTCTTTTCTAGTCACATTTCTCACATGTATGTGGTGTAGTCATGACTACTTCCTGCTTGTTCTCCTCCTCATCGCTCTTTGGGCCATGTGGCTGTGCTTACTCTGGTACCTTGTGTGTACTTGAATTACAGAACTCTTGAGGATTAGGAACCTTTGATGTTTTTCTTTTATTCATCACTGATTTCATGAGCTACTTTTTTTTTTTTTAATTTCTCATACTTCCCCCGCCTAACCCCTCCATTCCTCTTTCCCTCCTATTTTATATTGCTTTTCAGAGTTCTTTGATGGCTGGTCTAGGTCTTTTTATCTCCAGTGCTTAGCACAGGATCTGTGTTCACTGGACACGTTAAGTGTTTGCATGAATGGCACTTTGCCACCTTGGAGCCTCTTTTTTACCTCACTTCTAGATGACCACAGCAGGGTCATAGCTGATCTAGTCTCTCCCTTTTCTAATTCAAATGGATTGTAAATGAAGTCTCTCTGAAGCACAGTTTTGTTTTTTTTTTCTTTTTTCTCTCCAAAGCCCCAGTACATAGTCGTATATCATAGTTGTGGAGTTGCAGCTCTTCTGTATGGGACGCTGCCCTAGCATGGCTTGATGAGCGGTGAGTAGGTCCACGCCCAGGATCCGAACCCAAGAACCCAGAGCCTCTGGAGCGGAACGTGCGAACTTAACTGCTATGCCACTGGGCTGGCCCCTAGAAGCACAGTTTTTATCATGGCATTGTTTTGTTCAGAATATATAGTGGCTTCTCACGGTGTTAAATCCAAACTCTTGGATTTTTTTTGTTTTTTTCTTTTTTTCCCCAGCTTTATTGAGATATAATTGACATATAACATTGTGCAAGTTTAAGGGGTACAACGTGATAATTTGATACACATATGTATTGCCAAATGATTACCACAATACGGTTAGTTCACACCTCCGTCACCTCACATAATTACCATTTTTTTGGTGGTGAGAACATTTCAGACCTACTCTCTTTAGCAACTTTCAAGTTAAATCCAAACTCTTGCTTGCATTTTAAAGTCATCTCTAATCCGGGCCTCCTCTTGGGACTTATTTTCTAGCTCACGTTTTGGACTGGTTGATCTGCTGTTTTCACCTTACCCCTGCAAATGCTCTGCTCATTTCCATCTCTAGGACTGTTCTGTTGCCTTTTCTTTTTGATCTATCCTTCCTCCTCTTTTCTAAATGTTACCTTTTCTTCAGACTTCTCCGATCCACTCTTCTGACTTTTGGGATCACTATTTCCTTGTGTTTCTTTATTCTTACCACCTATGAATGCGTCCCGAGGCAATATAATTTTCTCTGTTTTTTAATTTATTTGAATAGAATCATACTCTGTGTTTGTGTGCTTTTCTGTCTTGCTTCTTTTCTTCGAAATTATGTCTGTGAGATTCATTAATGGTGTTACGAGTAGTCGAAGTTTGTTCATTTTCATTGCTTTATATTATTTCGTTGTATAAATATACCACAATTTTCCATTCTACACTTTATGAACATTTGGGTTGTTTCCAGTTTTTGGCTATTAGAAACAATGTTCCTGTGACTATTACTATGCATATTTTCTGGTACATGTGTGCATGAGTATCTACCTAGAGTATACCCAGGTGTGGAGTTGCTGAGTCTTAGGTATTTTATTGCTCATCATAGCAGTTTTATTTGTTACCAAGTTTATTAGGTAATGCCAAACTGTTTTCTAAGATAGCTGTAGAAATTTACCCTCCCACAACAATGTTGCTTTATGTAGTTGCCATCATTTGGTATTGCCAACTGTTTCATTGTTGGGGATCTGGTGGATGCATGATGCTATCTTTCTGTAATAGTTTTACTTTGTATTTTCTTGATTACTAATGAGATTGAGCTCCTTTTGTATGTTTATTGACTATTTGAATTTACTCTTTTGTAAATGCTTATTTAAATCTTTGACATCCTCCCCTTTTGTTTTTTCCATTTGGATTCTGTCTTTTTCTTATTGGTCTGTGTGAGTACTTTATATCCATTCAGTGTATTAGTCATTTATTGATTATATGTGTTGCAAATATCTTTTCCCACCCTTTTTAGTTTGTTTTTAATCCTTTTTATGGAGTCTTTTGAAAACTAAGTTTTCAGTTTTAATGCACTTTATCAGTCTTTTTTTTTTTTTTTTGCTGGGAAAGATTCGCCCTGAGCTAACAGCTTTTGCCAATCTTCCTCTTTTTTTTTTTCATCCCCAAAGCCCCAGTACATAGTTGTATATTCTAGTTGTAAGTCCTAGTTCTTCTGTGTGAGCCACGGCCATAGCATGGCTACTTACAGATGAGTGGTGTGGCTCCACAACCGGGAACTGAACCCGGGCCACCAAAGTGGAGAGTGCCGAACTTTAACTACTAGGCCATCCGGGCTGGCTCTATCAGTCATTTTTTTAATAGTTAGTATTTTTGGGGTCTTGTTTAAGAAATATTTTGTTATCCTGAGGTCATTAAGATATTCATCTCTATTATCATAAACTTTGTAGTTACCTCCTTTGTATTTAGGTTTATATTCCACCTGGACTTAATATGTGTATGGTGTGAAATTTTAATTTTTTCAGAATGGATTATCCTTTCCCCATTGATCTGCGCTGCCACCTCTGTGTGTGTCCTTATTTGTGGATTTTTTTCTGGTCTATTTTGTTCCATTGGTCTGGTTATACATCTTTTCACTTATTATAAACAATCTTAATTATAATAAGTCTTGGAATTTGGTAGAATAACTCCTCCCACCTTTTTAAAAAGTGTCTTGGCAGCTCTTAACCTTTTGAATTTCTATGTGTATTGTAGAATCTACCAAAAAACAAAAAAACCCCAAATCCTAGTAGAATTTGATAGGGATTGCATTGACTCTATACGTCAATTTAGGGGAGAAATGACATCCTTATGATGTTGAATTTCCAGTCCATGATCATGGTGTGTCTCTCCGTTTATTTAGGTCTTCTTTATATTGTACAATGAACTTTTAGAATTTTCTATGTAAGGTTATTGCATATCTTTTGTTAAATTTATTCCTAGATATATAATGATTTTGTATCCAGCTATATACCTTGCTAAACGCTTGTTAATTCTAAAAATATATCTGTGGATTCCTTTGTATTTTCTATGTAGACAAACATATCATCTGGAAATCATGAATTTTTGTTTCTTCCTATCCAAACCTTATAACTGGTTTATTTTTTGTTTTGCTTTGCAGAGTATGACCTTGCATTACTGTGCAGATTATTACCATTTCTATTCAACATTGTATTAATATTGAGCATCCTCGTTTTGTTTATTATATCAAAGGGAAAGCTTTCTATGTTTTACTTAATATTAAGCCTAATAGTTGCTGTAGGTTTTTTATAGATACTCTTTTAGTCTAGGTTTCCTAGAAAACAGAGTCTGAGACAAGGATTAAGAGTTGAGGCTTTATCTGGGAGGCCTAATCCCAGGGCATCGAAAGAGAAAGGGAAGTGAGGCAGAGAAGGATGGAAACAATGTAAGGTGATACTTATCTCCTTGGCCACTGCTTCACAAAGAGCTGGAGAGAGATTGTTTGGGAAGTGTGCTTGCTTGGCTATACAAGATATCTTTGGACAGAGGAACAGTTCCTCAGATCAGTAGATGGAAGTCTGAAGAAGAGGAAATTTACCTGCTTTTCTCCTGTATCCTCTTTTCCTTTAGTCAAGTCAGTCTCCTCAGAGAGTTAACTCCCCTTCACTTCTGGGTTGCGTCATTTGGACCCCTTTGGCAACCACTCTAGATGTTTCAGTACTTTTTCACTGGCTTTTTACAGAGGAAATTTTTTGGTTGCAAGTGACAGAAACTCAAATCAGATTAATTTGCACACACAAAATAGTGTTGACTCATGTAACTGAGTACATCAGGCCCAGGGATACAGATGATGTTAGCAGGCCTCTTCATGTCTTGGATAGATTTTCCACTAAATGATTACAGCGAGAGCTGACAGCCCCGGGCTGAAATCCTACCAGTTTAGTTCTGGCAGGAAAGATCCAGGAACTCAATTATTGGTCTGGCTTGGGTCACATCACATGTCCTTCCTTGAACCAATTACTGTGTTTAGGGATATAGGGAACTCTGGCCAGTCCTGGGTCACATGTCTGTCTCTCTGGCTTAGAGGAGAGGTGCGATGGTGTCAGCCCCACCCAATCTCAAGGAATGAATTCCTTACCAAAAAAAGGGGTTTCTAACCAAAAGAAGAAGGGTAAGAATGCTGGGCACATCAAAACAACTGATTTCTTTAAAATTAGTCATTTTAAGTTATTCAGTATCACTATAATTATTTAAATGCAAGTATGTACCTCCAGTACAGTGTTGAGTACAAGTGGTGAGAGCAGACATTCTTCCTTTCTTCCCAGTCTAGGGAGGAAAGCATTCAGACTTTCATCATTAAGTATGATATTATTTGTAGGCAGATGCTGTTCGGAAAGGGAAGGAGGTGACAAAGATTTGAGAAGTATTTAAGAGTTAGGATGAACAAGATTTAGCAACTATTTGTGTAGTTGCTAGTATATAATTTGTATGTTTGTGGGTAAGGAGATTATGGCTTTATTTTTATGAAGTAGGGTGGAATTGAAGATAAATTTATCTTCTTTTGAGGGGATTGACTTTTTTTTTTTTTTTGGTGAGAAAGATTTTCCCTGAGCTAATATCCTTTGCCAATCCTCCACTTTTTGCTTGAGGAAGATTCGCCTTCAGCTAACATCTGTGGCAAATCTTCCTCTGTTTTGTATGTGGACCGCTGCCACAACATGGCCACCAACCGGCAGTATAGGTCTGTGCCTGGGAACTGAATCTGGGCCGCCGAAGTGGAGTGCACTGAACTTAACCACCAGGCCACGGGGCTGGCCCAGGGGTATTGACTTTTTACAGTAGAGGTTTTTTTCTTCCCTCAGTTTTCTTTTTAGTTGCCAATTTCAGATCAGTGTTAATTTTTCCAAATGCTAAATTTTTGAATTCTTTTTTTCTGTCATTATAATTTAATATGTTGCATGAAGTAGGGAGCAATATTATCATCATGTTTTAGTTGAGGAAATTAAGATACAGTGAAATGCTGTAGATCAGAGTGATGGAGACATCCAAGTCTCTTTAATACAGTGCTTTCCAAATCTTGGACTTAATGTTATCCCAAAATAGTGTCAGATGGGATACATGAGTCATCTGACATCTTTTTTTTTATCCTCCCCCAAGAGGAGCTATGTCTTAAATGTTAAGTGTATTTTAAGAAGGACTTTGGTTTTACAAATCAACCAGTATGTGTTTTTGTTTTCTTGGGCCTTTAATGGTTACTGGTCCACTCTGGACCTAAATTCCTAAAGAATTTAAGACAGGCTAACTTACAAGTGACAGTGCTTCAGATAGGGGTTTTATTTTGCCATCCATGAAAGATAGGAAACATTATAACAGTTGTGGTAGTTATTATAGTGTTCCTATTAATATGTTAGTGTATACACTAGACATTTTCACTAGGTGTCTTTGACCCAATAGGCTAGGTTTTGGAGAATAGGGAAATCATTAATGTGGACTATAGCTAGAATCATTTACTTTTGGAAACTTGCTTCCATGGAAAGAGGCCATAGGAGCTTTATGTATCTGAATTTACACCTGCCTCTATTTTTCGTAAGTTTGGGAAAGTTACTTTATTTCTGAAGTTTATCCAAAAATAACTATTTTTTCTGATTATAAAATAATATATGGGGCCGGCCCCGTGGCTTAGCGGTTAAGTGCACGCGCTCCGCTGCTGTCGGCCTGGGTTCGGATCCCAGGTGTGCACCGACGCACCGCTTCTCTGGCCGTGCTGAGGCCGCGTCCCACATACAGCAACTAGAAGGATGTGCAGCTGTGACATACAACTATCTACTGGGGCTTTGGGGGAAAATAAAAAAAAAAAATAATAATAATATATGGTGCTGCAGAAAGTCTGGAAATACAAAAGGCCCAAAGAGAAAATAAAAATCACCCATAATTCTTGATTTAGACAAAAATCTCTCATGGAGCTTACATTTCCTTGATGAAAACTAGAAATAGCCTAAATGTCCACTAATATAGCCTGGTTAAATATGTTCCAGTTTGTCCATATCATGGACTCCATAGCAGATAAAAAGAAGGAGAGCAGTGGTTAAGAGTTGGGGCTCTAAGTTCAGATCTTGGTGCTATTCCTTATTGGTTATGTGACCTTAACCTCTTGAAACTTCAAGATCCTAATACAGTGCCTACTTCTTAGGGTTTTTCTGAAGGTTAAATGAAATATAATAAATGTAACACTTTACACAGTATCTGGCACATTGTAAGTGCTTGATAAATATTGCTAGAGTATTATTGTTAATTTTATGTGCTGATATGGAAAGATTCCCAAGGTATATTGATAAGTGTATAATATATCAAGAATATAAATGTGTAAGGTATCAAGAAAAGGTTATTGTATGATGTCACATGTGGGCATCAAAAAAATAAGGATTTCTTATGTACATGCTGATGTGTACACACCTTTTTCTTGGATACCTAAGAAAATATTAAGTGGTTACATTTGGGGAATAGGACTGGGGATTAGAGATGGTAGAGAGATGTATCTTTTGTTTTTACCTCTTTGTAAAGTTTGAATTTCTTAATGCTATGTACATATTCCTTTTATTTACTTTTTAAAGATTTTATTTATTCAGTTTTTTCCCCCCAAAGCCCCAGTAGATAGTTGTATGTCATAGGTTCACATCCTCCTAGTTGCTGTACGTGGGACCCGGCCTCACGTTGGACGGAGAAGTGGTGCCTCGGGGCGCCCCCGGGACCCCAACCCGGGCCGCCAGCATCAGAGCGCGCACACTTAACCGCTAAGCCACGGAGCCGGCCCTATTTACTTTTTAAAAAAGTGTCTTCCTTTATCAAGTTGTTCTCCTGTCTTTTCTCCATATTGGAAAATCTTATTTCCTCTCCTTCTCATAGTCACTTTGTTTACATAATTATAGAGCTTGAAAGTGTTTCTGGAACCAGGCCTTTGTGGATATGCTAAAGATGTATTAGAGACTACTTTGAGATAACTAAACATATCTCTTGTTAAAAAATTGATTTAAAAAAAAACGAGTTTCAGGCTGGCCCCCTGGCCTAGTGGTTAAGTTCGGCACATTCCGCTTAGGTGGCCTGAGTTTGGTTCCCGGGCACAGACCTACACCACTCGGCGGCGGCCATACTGTGGTGGCAATCCACATACAAAATAGAGGAAGACTGGCACAGATGTTAGCTCAAGGTGAATCTTCCTCAGCAAAAACACCCCCCCAAAAAACAAAAAAACCATGAGTCTCGCATAGACTAGGAGAGCATTTTGTTTCAGTAGTAGTTTTTTACTTTACTAGTTAACAAATGGGATAATAATGGTACCAGCTAGGCTCTTGAAGAAAAGATTATACCTTGGGAACTCTTCTGAGGATTCACATTTTTTTCCCCAGCAAATATTTACCTATTTGACAGTAATAGATAAAAAGGTTTACTTTCCAATCAATTAGAAACCAACAAAACTTATGGATTAGTTTACTCTGAAAGGCATTTGGAAAGTTCATATATTAGGTAGTCTCTAAATTCATTCTTATTCCTTACCTCCTTTTCTCTCTCCACTCTATACCTGTCTCTGCTTCTCTTGTCTTTCTCTCCATTGTCTCCATTGTCTTAGACATTGAGGAGGTAAAGATTAATAAGGTGTGGTCCCTGCCCTCAAGAAGCTTACATCAGTTGTTCCACTCTAGCATTCTTATTGAACTACTTTTTTGGGGGAGGAACTATGAATTTCTCTCTACGTATTCCCATTTTTTCACTTCAGCTTTGTAAACATTTATTAAGCATCCAGAAGGTGCTAGGCACTCTGCTAGAAGGTTCAAAGGTAAATAAAATGAAATCCCACCTTTTAATTGCTTAGTTCCTTGCAAGGAGATAGGTAAATAGATTTCAAAAAAATTTAGTAGATGCTATGACTAAGGTATTGTTCAGTTATCACATTGAGATAGTTCTTAATAGAAAAGTGCCACCAGAGTTAAGGAATATAGATTTTCTTTAATGGCAGAAATTAATCTGTTTTGAGACTTTTATACAAAATAAGAGACAGCATAGCATGCTCCACTCAGAAGTGAAGTTTCCTCGTCTTCCCTAATTCCTCGGGAGATTGGAAAGTTGCCCCTAAATAGTGAGTGTGTGCCAGGCTGGAGAAGCCAAATTCTTGATACTTTGCTGCACCTTTTTTTCCCACTATAGTTTTATATTTGAGGGTTGCGTTACTACTATTCCAGAAAAACCTACTTTGCAATTTATGTGCTTCTGTCAAAGAGAATGTTTACAGACATTGGGCTTTCTTACTGCTGCAACTCCATGTCAGCACGGCTAGGTTCTTCTTCCACGGTAGAAAGCAGTCTATCTAGTCTGCTGCCTGTCTGAGTTAGCCTCCTGGAAACCCCATTTCCTTGAATGTGTACGAATAAACACAGAGGGCTTTGAAAGCACAGAGGAGGAGTGCCTAACAGAACTGAAATAAGCAGGCATGGCTTTATGGAGGACGTGATATACCTTGTGAAGGGTATTTGCCCCATCTATACTCCATAGTTAATTTCCTACTGTTCTCCTCTAAGGCAGACGAGTAATAACTGAAGAGTTTTAAGCTAGCTTACAGACATCATTTGCATCTCTAAAATAGAAGGACATTTTCCTTCATTACTGTAATACTGTTTTCACACATTTAAAAAAAAAACAAGAATAATTCTTGATTATGTGATACCTTGTCCATGTTCAAATTTCTCATTATTCTCAGAAATGCTTTTTATAGCTGGTTTGTTCAAATCTGGATCCGCTTAAGAACCATGTGTTGCATTTGGTTATATCTCTTGTCTTTTTTTCCCCTTTTAAATAGACTTTATTTTTTAAAGATTTTATTTATTTATTTTCCCCCGCAAAGCCCCAGTAGATAGTTGTGTGTCATAGCTGCACATTCTTCTAGTTGCTGTACGTGGGACGCGGCCTCAGCATGGCCGGACAAGCAGCGCGTCGGTGCGAGCCCGGGATCCGAACCCGGGTCGCCAGCAGTGGAGCGCGCTCACTTAACCACTAAGCCACGGGGCCGGCCCCAAGACTTTATTTTTTAGTCTTAAGTCTTTTTTATGCTAAAACTTACCCCACTGCCTTTATTTATTCATTTATTGATTTGTTGAAGAGACTTGACATATAGAATGACCTGACTTCTGGTTTTTGTCTGATTGCTTCCTGTGATATTAACTTGTTAAACTGTTCTTTGTATTTCCTATAAACTGGAAGTTAGGCAGTAGGGGTTTCATTCAGTTCAGGTTAAACATTTTTGCCAGAGTACTTACTTAGTAGGTGATACAATGTTGCATCTCTTTAATCTATTGTTTTCTTTAATTTGTGTCTCTTTGTCTTTAATACCAACTATACACAATGGTAGCTGTCAGTCAACCATCTTGGACTTGGATAGTTGCGGCACTGGACTATCAGCTGTTCTTGGGGATTTTTAGCTAGCCCTTTTTTGCTTTGTCTCTGATATATTCCCTTGTCCCTGGTATATTCTGTGGTATATTCTTACCCTTCTCTTCTTCCCTGACTTATTTGACATATTCTTATTCTCTTATTTGACATATTACATTGCAGCTATTTTTTGTGACTGTAAGGAGTAGCTCAACTAAACTTTTATTTTAGTCTAAACTCTCCATACTCATCTTTACTCAGGCTTGCCTTCTGGTCCCATGAAGAATGACTAGAGATGAGAGAGGCCCAGATTGGCCTTATCATCCTTGGGTTGTTCTGGAAATCATGGTTGGTTAGGACATCAAAAGTGGGAAGAAGATAGAGGAAAGGTTAAATGCAACATAGTTTTCCCTCAGGATGTGGATCTTTTGTTGGTTATTTCCGATATCCTATGGTGAATGGCCTTAGTGAGTGCTTTCTTTTGTGAACACTGTAATGCTTGCTAACATAGTGAGGGAGCGTGTTGGCAATGGAGAGAGCTGATAAGGAGATGAATAGGTCAGATGTTGGATTATGTTCTTTTTTTTTTTTTAAACTTTTTTTTAAACTTTTTTTTTAACTTTATTTATTTATTTTTTTTCCCCAAAGCCCCAGTAGATAGTTGTATGTCATAGCTGCACGTCCTTCTAGTTGCTGTATGTGGGACGCGGCCTCAGCACGGCCGGAGAAGCGGTGCATCGGTATGAGCCCAGGATCCGAACCCGGGCCGCCAGCAGCGGAGTGCGCACACTTAACCGCTAAGCCACGGAGCCGCCCTGGATTATGTTCTTTGAGGAGGGGAGGAAGATGTTCTCTTATAATTTAGGGGCATAAGTAACTGTGGAATTTCTGACCTGGTCTTCCTTATATTGCTTTACTGTATGAGTTATCACTAGGAGTAGGAAAAGTGGTTACTAAAAAAGTCGTTTATAATAACAGATTTTAACTGATATCAGGAGCTGTATTTATTCATCACATTTCTTGTTTTGCATACTTTGGACCATCGTTTGGTTAAGGATATTGTTTTTTGTTTGGAAAGATTTCCTCACTACCATTCCATGGAGTCTTTTCATACAGAAGGTCTCGTGTAAATACATCCTTTGTCTGGGTTGCAGATATTTTTATTGCTATTATAGCTCAGTTTGGAATGGTTCTTATTTTCAAATTATTACTGATTTTCTTTTTTGGGGAAATTATGTCATATAGAAATAAGACAAATATTTGTAACATGGGGATTATTTTTTGTATGTCTCTGTTATGAAAAGATTGTTTTTGAAGTAATCATATTCCATTTATTTTAAGTTTCACTTTTTAACATCTGAAATCAGGGTATGTCTTCCAATTAATTGATGGTGTGTTGGTTAATTGGCAGAGTTTTTCATTCTTAGCCGTACAAGTAATGGCACATCTTAACAATTAGTGACATCTTGAATTTGATGAAATATAGCAGTTTACAGTTGAGATTAATCATGGGTTAACCCCAGAAACACTGAGGTAGTGTTGAGATTGGTAGACTGAGTTGAGTAGCACTGAGAAAGACAGACATAGAATATTTGTTCTATGTCTCTCTCTTTTTAAAGGCTTTTTCATATTCTCATCTCAATCTTGAGAAAAGGATCAGAAGATTGTAAGGCTTTAAACTAAACATAATAATGAACACTCACAATATCTAGGCTTCATTAAAAGGCCTAAGGGGAGTCCTAAACTGAAATGAATGTTCCTGTCTTTTCACAACTAGAGGCTTTACAGAATTTGCCCTTTGCCCTCTCCTCAATCTATGTTCTCCCTCAAAGATTTTATTCTCTCTAGCTTTCATCTCTAACCTCTAATTGTTTTCTTCATGCTCTTCTCTTCCTCCCTTGGCTGTTTTGAGTTAGTCTTCTTTATTTATTTGCTTATTTTTTTAATTAATACTTTTTTGGGGAGCAGTTTTAGGTTTACAGAAAAATGAGTGGAATGTACAGAGTTCTCATATATGCTGCCTCACCAAGTGTCCCCTGTTATTAACATCTTGCATTATGTTTGTTATAATTGATGAGCCAATATTGATACATTATTAATAACTGAAATCCATGGGTTACATTAGGTTTATTCTTTGTGCTGTACATTCTGTGGGTTTTCAGAAATGTACAATGACATCTATCTGCCATTATAGTATCATACGGAATGGTTTCACTGCCCTAAAAATCTCCTGTGCACTATTTATTCATCCCTTCCTTTTCCTCCCCCCTCCAATCCCTGGCAACCACTGGTCTTTTTATTGTCTCCATAATTTGCCTTTTTAAGAATGTTTTATAGTTGGAATCATATAGTATGTAGCTTTTTCAGATTGGGTTCTTTTGCTTAGCAATATTCTTTTAAGGTTCTTCAATGTCTTCTTGTGGCTTGATAGTGCATTGCTTTTTATTGATGAATAATATTCTATTGTATGGTTGTACCAGTTTGTTTATCCATTTATCTGTTGAAGGACATCTTGGTTACTTCCAAGTTTTGGCCATTGTGAGTAACAAGTTAGCTTTTTGTAAAACACAAATATGATCTAAATGATCACCCATAAAAAAAAGTTGAGCTAATTCAATATCTTGAGCCTTAAAGAATGATAACTCTTTTTACCTTTTTGTCAAAAATTTCTAATTGAGTAGTCGGGTCATAACAATGTTCAATAAATGTGTATAGATGATTGAATATGAAAAAAGGAAGGATGGATAGAAGAGAAGAAGGAGGGGAAACGATTATATTGTAAATCAGGATAATTTTTGGAAAATGAGATTGTCTAGAAATTCAGCTGGAAATTCGAATGGGAAGCAAGATGTTCAGGGCTCTGAGTTCTACCATTAGCTTGAAAACACTGTGGAACAAAAGTGTCAGTAAGCTGGCCTAGAAACCAGGCCATTAGGCCCGTCTCACTTTATGAGCAGTGGAGTGATAGGAAAAAATTAGGGTTTATTTTTTGGAAAATAGTGAAAGAACAGAAGGCAAGTTTTATAAAATAGGGAAATGGCCGGTTGATGATCATAGAGTGGAGGTTAGATATTGACATCAGGAAAATAATTGCCCAAAATCTATGGATAGTGGTCTTTATTTTGTGTTCTTGAGTTACATTTTCTATTTAATAAAAATATTACTAATGTGAGAAGTTATTTACTTACTGGATTTAGGACTCACTGAATATTTTGGCTTATAGTTTTGTGGAATCTAAGGAATATAGAGATTAATGAGCTGTAGAGTCATTTGAATGTCTAAAATATTTTTGTTGTAGAAATGCTATTTAAGAAATTTGAAATAGGGGTATGCCCCTAAGGGTCAGCAACCAGCTGGAAATCGTGGAACTTCTCAACTCTAATCCTGATTGAAATAGAGACGTACAACTGTCAAGTGATGTTACCCTAATGCCTTTGTGGTTTACTTCATTTGTTAGGAAGTTCAGTAATCCTATGTATTTCATAGGGCTAAACATTAACATGTTTTGAGTGCCACATGCTAATATTTTAGAGAAAACAAAGATGAATGAAACCACTGCCTCTGCTTAGATAGAGCATACACATGAAATGTGGAAAAAATAACGAGGAAGGAGGAAAATGCAAGTAAGGTTATGCGAAATGCTCTTAAGAGTTTTAAAGAAGGGTGGTATTATTTTTAGTTGTGGTGAGCCAAGAAGTTTGTAGGGAGTCCTTGACATTTGAGTTTTACCCTTAAAACTAGTTAAGATTTGAATTTGTGGATATGAGAGAAACTGCATTCTAGGAAGCAATTTATGTTCATTGACAAGAATTTGGGAAACTATATGTAAGACTGGAAAGGTAATTAGGGTCAGATTATGGAAAGCCGTTAAAGCCAGAGTATAAGGACATTTTTTATTAGTTAAGTAAATATAGGAAATAGTTTTCTGGGGCATGAATGAGGAGCTAGTAATATTAGAAAGGAAAAAAAGAAGTTTTTTCTTCCTAATTCTTATCATTTGTTGATTTGTTTATAAAGTATTTTAGAATTAATTTTGTATCCTTAAAATATATGCATTTTAATATATACATCTTATTATAGCTTCCAGTGCTGTTATAAGCCAAAGCATGTTCCCTGAAATGCCATACACAAAAAACCTGATGTAAGTTGGCTGTCACGCTTGTGCCCTACATCAGCATTATAAAGATATTCTACTGTAATTATAAGCAGTATTTACCAAAATAGCTTATGAATTTATAGCTTTATTGATATGCTGAGATTTTCTTGTTCTTGAAATGAATCTTTAATATACTTACCTTGCTCCCATCTTAAACTAGGTTGTTTTCTTTTTAAAAATAATATTTGCTTTCTTTGTTATAGAACTGTGGCTGCTGAAGTTAGGAAGCAGATCTCTGGACAATACAGTGGTTCTCCACAACTGCTGAAAAACCTCAACATTGTTGGCAATACATCCCATCATACCACAGTAAGTAGCATATTTAAAATATGATACTTTACTGGTGTATTACTGACTAGGCCATGAAAAAATAGTGGAAAGATAAAAGCCAATAGATTGGATTCCATCACTAGTCTCATAGCTTTATTTGTTGTTACCTCACTCTTTCCTGAAATCTGAGTCGGGGAGAGTGTTAGGAGGTGTTATAGAAGTGTTGATTTCCTAGTTAACTCTGAAATTTTACATTCAGGATTTTATCAACTCTGGAATTTTACTAGAACTTCTCAGACCCAAGGTGATTCATTATATGGAAATTTCAGAATCTGTTCTAGAAATAAGTACTGAAGTAAATATTAAATAGTTATGTGAATTTGTAGTATTATCTGACCCCTTTAATAGAAAGGAATATATAATTAGTGAATCATTACTTTGCCAGGTACTGTATCAGAGATGTAAATACATGTTTTCTTGTTAAAGAAGCTGGCATGAGGATAATCAATTTTGATAAAAAAATTATTTATTATATATAGTAGGAATATGAATTAAAAATATATTGCCATTTGTCAAAAACTAAAAAAGTAATAAAGAGTGACTTGGGTTATATATTAACACTTTCCATTTGGCTATGAAAGGGTACCAATCATTGAACAAACGTGGTATGCTAGAGCATAATTTGATTGGCTTGTAATGACATGTTTATGCTATTAAATTTTAAAACATGGAGTTTACTTTTTTTTTTCATGAGGAAGATTGGCCCTGTGCTAACGCCTGTTGCCAATCTTCCTCTTTTTCTTTTTTCTCCCCAAGTCCCCCAGTACATAGTTGTGTATCATAGTTGTAGAGTTATAGCTCTTCTATGTGGAATGCCGCCTCAGCGTGGCTTGATGAGTGGTGAGTAGGTCCGTGCCAAAGATCCCAACCAGCGAACCCCAGGCCACTGAAGTGGAACGCACGAACTTAACCGCTGTGTCACCGGGCTGGCCCCTGGAGTTTACTTCTAATAGCAGTAATGTGCTGATTGGAGAAATTTTAGAATATATGGATTTCTGGGTGATTTCAGTGTAAATGGAGATGATCCTTGTAATCCCCTCTCAGTGTCCTGAACTCCTCTACTGATGTCTTGCACCCTGTACTACACTTCAACTCTTCACTTCCATAGTCATACCCTTGATTGAGTCATTATGAATAACTGGAACCCCTCTGCAATCTGAGTTTTATGCTTCCTACTTTCTGACTACCACCTCTTATCTTTCTTGCTCTCTTGTTGTGGTGGCCTGACTCCAGCTGTCATTCAGCCCCACCAGGACCTAGAATCCATGATCATACTAACTTTTTCCTATTCCTTACTCATTGATGTTCTCTTTTCTTACCTTACCAAACTTAAATTATTTGTTCATCATTGTAGTTACTCTCTTCCTTATACCCTTGACTTCCTTAACTTCCTCTCATGTCATTGTACCCCTTGGTTCAACGTCAATGCTGTTTAAATCCAACTCTCTGCTTACTTCATACCTGCACTTGTGCAGCTGAGTGTGGCTGGAGAAAAACACACAATCCCATTGACTGGTCTGACTTTAAATTTATGACCACTAACTCATGAAGGCTTTAATATTGCCAGGCAAACATTATATTTTCCTAGTCCATTCATTATCCTATTACTTTAGTTGACTTATTTCATGCCTCGTCTTTCCTTAAATCCCTAATTGCTCTTCCCGATTTTCACTCTTAGGATGACTTGACTTCCTATTTCACTGAATAAATTGAAGCAGTCAGAAGAGAACTTCCACATACTCCTACCACCATGTGTATTCACCTACTGTCATCTGTACCCATATAGTCTACCTGTTTACCAGTTACTATAGATGAACCACTAGTGAACAAGTGGAGGGATTAGCTAATCCCAACTTCTGTCAGTTACTCAAGTACAGTACTTTGGTATTCTCCCCTTTCTTTTATATTGTTATTTTTTTTTCCTCTCTGTTTACTGGATCATTTCCATCAGTGTACAGATATGCTGTTATTTCTCCCATTTAAAAAAATCCTGCTTTTTTGCCCCCATTTTCCACCAGTCTCCAACCTCTAGTGTTTCTTTGCTCTTCTGTGCAACAAAATCCCTTCAAAGGGTTGTCACAGCTTGCTGACTTCAGTTTTTCCTCTTGTATTCTCTCTGAAAAAATTCTTTTAAAATTATGAGAATCTTTAAACATAATGGAAATAGAAAGACTAGTATAAACTTTGACACTTTCTTACTTAACCACAATGCTGTTAACACATTTAACAAAAATTAACAGTAATTCTTGGTATCATCTAATATCCAGTGTGTGTTAAATTTCCTTGATTATCTCATAAATATCTTTTTTACTTCGTTTATTTAAATTGGGATCCAAACAAAATCCACAGATGGATTTTGACCGAGTTAAAAACAAACAACAAAAAAAACAGAACAGTTTCTTCCTCCCCCAGCTTTTAACTTTGTTTTTATGCCATTGACTTATTGAGGAAATTGAATTAGTTGTCTTAGAGAATTCCCTGCCTTTTCGATTTTATGTTTGCTTCCTTGTAGACTTGTTTCTCTATCTCGTGTATTTCCTGTAACAAAGTAGATTCTGGTTCAACTTTTTTGAAATTTTTTCCTTGTAGACTTGTTTCTTTATCTTCTGTATTTCCTGTAACTGATTAGATTCTGGTTCAACTTTTTTTTTTTAACATCTTTATTGAGATTTAATTCATATACCATACGATTTACCCATTTAATTTACAGTTCAATGGATTTAGCATATTCGCAGATATGTGCAACTATCACCACAGTCAATTTAGAACATTTTCATCAAAAAGAAACTCTTTAGCCACCACCCTTTTAGCCGCCTTCCCCCATCCCAAAACATCCACTAATCAAATACCCGAATTTTTGATGGCACACCAGAAAGGACTGAAGGAGATATTAACACTAGACATGTCAGCCAAAATTCCAGTGCAGTAATTGCTGAAGTAAGACAATGTGTCATATTGCCTATGAGAGATTGTGTTCTGCTTCACTATTGCTTTAACCCTGCTAACTGCCCAGACACTTTCTTTTATAAAATCATGTTGCAGTCTCCTCCCTTGGGTCAGTAAATACAGACTCTTTCTTTGGAGTCTTGCAAAATAATTGATAGTTGTAAGCAGCTCATCACTACATCCCAAGACGAACCCAGGCAACTGTCTCTGATGGGCATCAGAGAGAGTGGAGACAGTTGTAGCAAAAATAAATTTGTTTCCTTGATCAAAGTCTAGCTAACACTATACCTAGAAAGCCTGTGGCCTATGTGACCTCATGTGACCAATGACTTAGAGAGACCTTATCCTCTATATGACTTAGTGTTTTTAAGAGTGTCATAGCTTCCTCCCCTACCCTAACACTAACTCTTGATATAGTTGTTCATTCTTTGAGGAAAGATTAATTTTGAATTAGACATATGTAAGGACTCTCAGCTTTTGTCATTATTTTGTTGAGTATTTATTTGTGACACTTTGAATCCTGAAAGGTATACTGCCCCAGAAATAGTACCTGGATGGAGAAGCATTGACTTAAAAAGTTTTTAAAAAATGTTCATTTAAAATTATTGTTTCATTGATTGATATTGTGGTAAAATATACATAACATAAAATTTACCATTTTAATCATTTCTAAGTGCAATTCAGTGGCATTAACTACATTCACAATATTGTGTACCATCACCACTGTCTACCACCACTATCCATTTCTAGAACTTTTTCATTATCCCAGACTGAACCCCTGTACTGATTAAACGATAACTCCCTATTCCCCGTCTTCCCAATCCCTGGTAGCCTCTATTCTACTTTTTGTCTCTTTTTGTTTATTCTGTGTACCTCATATAAGTGTAATCATACAATATTTGTCATTTTATGTCTGGCTTATTTTACTCAGCATAATATCTTCAAGGTTCATTCAGTTGTAGCATGTGTTAGAATTTCATTCTTTTTTTAAGGCTGAATAATCTGCTATTGTGTGTGTATACCACATTTTGTTTATTCATTCATCTGTTGATGGACATTAGGTTGTTTCCACCTTTTGGCTGTAGATAATAATGCTGCTATGAACGTGAGTGTATAAGTGTCTGAGTCTCTATTTTCAATTTTTGGGGGTTCATACCTAGAAGTAGAACTAGTAGACCATATGGTAATTCTATGTTTTTTGGTATTTTTTTTCAGAACCACCAAACTGTTTTTCACAGCGGCTGTACTGTTTTACATTCCCACCAGCAATGCACAAGGCTTCCAATTTCTCCATATTCTCTCCGGCACTTGTTATTTTCCATTTTTTTTTAAATAATAGCCATCATAATGGGTGTGAAGTAGTATCTTGTGTTTTTGATTTGCATTTCCCTCATCCCACAAATTTTGTTATGTTTTATTTTCATATAGTCCAATGTATTTTTAAAATTTTATTTTTTAGACTTCTATGTCTCATGGATTATTTGGAAGTGTGTTGTTTAGTTTCCAGGTGTTTAGAGATTTTCCTGTTATCTTTCTGTTGCTAATTTCTAGTTTGCTTACATTATGGTCAGAGAACATACTCTGTATGATTTCAATTCTTTGAAATTTGTTGAGGTTTATTTTATGGCTCAGGATATGGTCTATCTTGGTATATGTTTTTTGGGCCTTTGAAAAGAGTGTTTATTCTGTTGTCGTTGGGTGGACTGTTCTGTAAATGTCAGTTAGATCCTGTTGGTTGGTGGTGCTGTTGAGTTTTACCATATCCTGGTTGATCTTCTGTCTGGTTGTCTTGCAGTTAGTTGTTGAGAGAGATGTCTTGAAGTCTCCAACTATAATTGTAGATAAGTATGTCTTATTTCTCCTTTCAGTTGTATCAGTTTTTTTTTTTTTTTTTTAATTTTATTTATTTCTTTCCCCCGCCAAAGCCCCAGTAGATAGTTGTATGCCATAGCTGCACATCCTTCTAGTTGCTGTATGTGGGACGCGGCCTCAGCATGGCTGGAGAAGTGGTGCGTCAGTGCGAGCCCGGGATCCGAACCCAGGCCGCCAGCAGCGGAGCGCACACACTTAACCGCTAAGCCACGGGGCCACCCCTCAGTTGTATCAGTTTTTGCTTCACATAATTTATAGCTCTCTTGTTTAGTACATACACATTTAAAATTGCTCTGTCTTCTTAGTGGATCATACCTGTTATCATCAGGTAATGTCCCTCTTTATCCAGTACTTTTCTTTGCACTACTTTATGTGATATTAATAGAGCCATTTTTGCTTTCTTTTGATTAATGCATGCATGGGATATCCTTTTCCATCCTTCTATTTTTAACCTCCTTATATTATCTTATTTGAAGTGAGTTTTTTGTATACCATACAGGTAGGTCATGTTTTTAAATCCATTCTGCTAATTTCTTATTTTTTTATTGGTGTATGTAGACGATTTACATTTAATGTTATTATTATTCTACTAGAGCTTTAATCTGCCATTTTATTTTTTGTTTGTTCTGTTTTTTTTTCCTGTGCTTTCTTTTTCCTGCCTTCCTGTGGGTTATCTGAACATTTTTTAGAATTCCATTTTATCTATAGTGTTGTTGAATGCATATCTTTGCTTAGCCTTTTTAGTGGTTGATTAAGGTATTATATATACATAACTTATCACACTACTGGTGTTGACATTTTACCCATTTGAGTGAAGAGTAGAAATCTTATGTCCCTTTATGCTCTAGGTGTTATATTATATATAGACTTCCTCTGACACTGCCGCAGCAGTAAAGGGAAGGGATGCCTTGTTACTGCTACATGGGAGTGGATGTCCAGATTCCCTATGTGGTCTCCACTGACGCTGTGGGGGTGGGGGACTCATTACCTTCCCAGTAGGTATGAAAATCCCAGCTCCTCTGATAACATGCTGGTGGGGAGTGTTGGGATGCCTTGTTACAGCTTAGTGAAGTCTAGCTCCCAACGTGGCCTTTGCTGTTGTGGATATGGTGGGACTGTAGTTTTTCACATGATGTTTGGCTGGAGTAGAGTGGTTATTGTCTTAAAGTTTTCTGTTTGCTAGGCTGCCCCTTTCTTGGTCCTTTGGCTGGAGAGAATAGGCTTTTTTTCCCCCCCTGTGTTCCTTGGTGTTTCTGGGTTGTGGACTTCTCTAGCTCCAGGTCTGGAGTATATAAGGAAAAAAGAGATTTTAGGTAACTCAGTGTTGTGCCGTTCCTTGGGTTCCGAGGTCTCTGCTGGTCTGCCTTTTTCTCTTCACCTTTCACAATCTTCTTATGTTTATTTTATATATTATGTCTGGGGTTTGTAGTTGTAATTAGTGGGACGAATTGGGAAAAGTATGTCTGCTCCATCTTCACAGAAGCAGAAGTACCTCCTAGTGACTTTTGATGTTGAGCACTTTTTCATGTGGTAACTGTCCATTCTTATATCTTGCCTTGTGAATGCCTTGTCAACTTTTCCCCCTATTTATTTGAGGGGATGGTTTGTCTTTTTATTATTGAGATGTAGGACTTTATATATTCTAGATACCAGTCGCTTATTAAATATGTTTTGTAAATGTTTTCTCTTGGTGTGGCTTGCCTATTCATTTTCTTAACTGTCTTTTGATGTATCAGATTTTTCTTTTATGATTATTACTTTTTATGTCGTGTCTAAGAAACCTTTGCCTACTCCTAAATTGTGAAGACATTCTCCTGTTTCCTTCTAGCAGCTTTATAGTTTTAGCATTTGTGTTTATGTCTATGATCCATCTCAATTTAATTTTTGTATATGTTGTGATGTAAGGATTGAGGTTCTTTTTTTTCCCTCATATAGATATCCAATAGTTCCAGCAACAGTGGTTGCAACAGATGTTCCTTTCCCTACTGAATTGCTTCTTTCCCTCTATTAAAAACATTGTGATAGTGTATTATGTACTTGATAGAGTAGGTAAGACAGAATGCTTGTGAGAGGAAAACCTATGAGTCTTAGAGCTTGAAGACCCAGTTTTAAATTTTGCTCTATCAGTTTGTGGCTATTTTATTTTCAGACGTTAACTTCTTTGAACACAAAGGCTTTTATTTGTAGAATTGAAATAGTAACTATCTCTAACTTATAGAGCTTGGGGGAGGTTTAAATGAGAAAACATATAATGATAATAATAGCTACTATCTTGAGTGTTTATAATGCGTTAGTCATTCATTATTTTACTTAATATCTTTGAAATGTTGTTGCTCTACCTATTATTAGTTCAGTCTAAAGAAGCATAGGATGAAGCATTTTCTTTTTAGTAACGGATACCTGCACAGTAGGCAGATCTCAGTGTTTTTACCTAATTGAACATCTTGAGAAAAAACATGTTCTTATTTTCATTGGTGCGTAGCTGTATATTTGTCATAAAATCCTTCATAGTTTTGCCTGAGTATTTTTTCTTTCTTGAATTAGACAAGAAGTAGTGTATCTTATTAAAACGTATGATTTCAGCTTGGCTAAGGAATGCCATGAATATTCTATTATTGCTAATAGATGCTTTTAATAGGGTCTGTATGTTATTTTCCTGTGGCTGCTGTAACAAATTACCACAAACTGAGTGGCTTAAAACGTAGGAATTTATTCTTTCACGGTGCTGGAGTCCAAAAGTCTGAAATCAGAATCAGTGGGCAGAAATCAAGGTTTTGGCAAGATTGTACTCCCTTCAGAATTAGTTCCTTGCCTCTTCCAGATTCTGGGAGCCTCTTGTGGCTGCGTCACTTCTATTTTTAAGGCCAGAATCTTCAAATCTGTCTTTGCTGTGTCTTCATATGACTTTCTCCTCTTTGTGCCCCAAATCTCCCTCTGTCTCTATATAATGATATATATGATTGTATTTAGGACCCACTCAGATAATCCAGGATAATGTCCCTATTTTAAGATCCTTAATCATATCTTCAAATACCCTTTTATTTTGTATTTTATTTATTTATTGTTTTGCCGCATAAAGTCCATGGATTGGGATGTGGAGAAATTTGGAGAGCCATTTTTCAGCCTACCACAGTGTGGTAATACATTTTTATTAGGGTAATTGACAGTATCAACAAATAAAGTAAAAGCACTGTTTAGAAACTTAGCAGTAAAAATCCCAAAGATATAAAAAAGAAACCCTCCAATGAACATTTTGTCACTGTAATGAATTATAAAACTGTTACTTATTGTTACTGCTTTTATGTGAAAGGTACAGGCAAAGTCTATGCAAGAAGATTCAAGAGAGTATGACCCAAAGCATAGAGGCGTCCAAGAAACCAGCACCTTGTCATTTCTTAGGGCGTCGGCTGAATATCTGCTGACATTTTAGACATGACTAGGTTAAAAACATAGTATATTTTAAAAAATATTTTTTTCTTTAAGATTTTAAAATTCTTACGTCCACCTCTTCCTTTCTACCCACCTCTCACACCCACCCCTCTTTATAAAGGTGCCCCTTACTGAAGCAGTGGATCCAGTGGATTTGGAAGATTACCTCGTTACTCATCCGTTAGCTATGGATTCTGGGCCTTTAAGGGATTTGATTGAATTCCCTCCAGATGATATTGAAGTTGTTTATAGTCCTAGGGACTGCAGAACCCTTGTTTCAGCTGTACCTGAAGAAAGGTGAGGAGACATTTACCAATTTTTGGTTTAAGTATAACTATAGAAAGGGTACCTTCCATTATTTTATTCAGATCCTATTCCTTATGTGATGTTGTTTCCTAATATATGAACAAGAACTGCAGCAACCAATTCACAAACAGCACTGCTTTCCTGTCTAAATTACAAATACATTTTCTTTTTTAAAACAGTGAAATGGATCCACATGTTAGAGATTGTATAAGAAGTTATACAGAAGACTGGGCAATTGTGATCAGAAAGTAAGTTGTATGTTTATTGTAGTATTTAAAAATACTGAGTAAGATCTATAAATGTATTAATGTAGATTAATAATAATTATGAGACCAAAAATTCATTTAAGAAATAGCTAAAGAAGCAAAAGAAGAACCTTTGTATATAGATATTTTCTCCTTTGGAGTTCCACGATTACTTTTACTTACTTTCCTTACAATAGGTTTTTGGGGATAGTATTTCTCTATTATCAGAGATCATTAATAACTAGTAATATATAATGATAATGATTTGTAGTCTAATTCTTTTGGGAAATCATGGGTAGATATTGATGAATAATTTGTATTTCTCAAAAAAAATCCAATTTATTGAAATTTAAATAGTGAAGTTAAGTTTAATAGCCAGTTTGCCAGATCAAGCTGTTTGAAAGTTCTCTGCCCTTTATTAACTAACTAAATATTTACAGGTCCTTGGCCTGTACGTCCAATCAGGTAAATATTTGTAAAAAATAATGTTTTGGGGCCCGCCCCGTGGCTTAGTGGTTAAGTGCGCGCGCTCCGCTGCTGGCGGCCCGGGTTCGGATCCCGGGTGCGCACCGACGCACCACTTCTCCGGCCATGCTGAGGCCGCGTCCTACATACAGCAAGTAGAAGGACGTGCAGCTATGACATACAACTATCTACTGGGGCTTTGGGGGGAAAAATAAATAAATAAAACCTTTAAAAAAAAAGATAATAATGTTTTGTTCTACCACAAATTTATTTTTCTAATGGATGGTGTTTTAAATATCAAGTCAGATTAAGAAATAAAATAAAACTACTTTTCCTTTGCTAATTTGCCTAATGAAGAAGGGTCTTCATACTGAAACTTCTTAGCCTTATTTTATTTTTCTAAAGGAAATGTAATGACTGAAGTAGTGGAGAAATCTGTTATGACATTATAGTTTTCAGAAATGAAGTAATCTATGCTAAATTGTGCTAGCAGAAGTGATGTATCCATTGCTTATTGTTTTGGCCTTATGGCTGCTGTCTTGTTTCACTGGGTTTAATACTGTGTTGAGCATCACTCTCGGGGATACTGCTGACGTGCTTTTTAGTTTCAGTGTGACCTAATAAAAGCACAGTGTGCTCCCCTTTATAAAGAAGAGCTGTTTTTATGTGCTCAAAATTTTGATGAGTATTTCAATAGCCAGATTTTAGACGTTACTGAAGACTCTGTCAGATAACTCAGAGTCTTTACCTGTATGCATGTGTGTTGGAAACTTATAATCAGAAATCTTAATAAAAAGAGATTAGTTGCAAAATATATTAACTTCGGAATCATGGAATCTGCTACTTAATTCTAATCATGGGGTTGCCAATCTTGATTTAGGCAAGAGGGTAAGGTAATTAACATTTATGGGTGTTTACTATGTGCTGGGCATTTTATTGGGTACTTTACACTCATCTCATTTAAGGTTCTAACAGATAAGGTAGCTCAGACTCAGAGTAGTTAGGTTACTTTGAGGTCCCACAGCCAAAAAGTGGGACAGCCAGGATTAGAACCTAGGAGCATCAGATCTAAAACTTATATTTTTTCTATTATACTAGATATTATTTATTATCTGCATTGGTGAATGGAAGACAAAAGGGGTATTTTGGTGGACCAAAAGTTTTAAAATATCCCTGAAAGGCAGAAGATAGATGTGATTGGAACTTAAGAGAAAAACACAGTATAAAGGAATCTAGGAGAAGATATATGCAAAGTTTCAGGAGTGCTGTAAGCTCAGAGGCAGTGAATACATGCAGTGGAAGGGAGACCTAGGGTAACTATTGGACATTTGGTTACTTTGAAAACCCCTGTGCCATGCACACACAGGAGTGGCAGCAGAGGTATCTGTCTTTTTAAGAGCAGTAATTATGGGGACTTGAGCTGATAGCATTAGAGGCCGAGGGTGGGCATACCTTGGAAGAAGAAGGAGCCCTCATACGCAGAAGACTAGGTACTGGCAGACTCTACCTGGCAGCATGATTTGCCTCTTCCCCACAATCACTGGATATGGGCTGGGCTAAGCAGGTACAGTATTTCCAGACAGATATGGGGATACAAATTCAAAAATGAGCATAGAACCCAGAATTGCCAACTGTTTGATGAAAACCAATGCACTTGAAAGAGAATTATCAAACTACAAGTAAAGGGACTAACAATTTGGGATGTAGTTAATAGAACACAGATCAAGACCTCAAAGTGTGATTAATATCCTCAAAGAGATGTGAAAGGATATGATAACCATATAAAAATCAGCTAGTTATCTTTGGTAATTAAAATTTTGTTCAGTGAAAAAATATTAAAAACTCGGCAGATGGGCTTAATGACAGGGTGGATGTGACTGGAGAGTAGAATAGTAAGCTGTTAAAATGAAACCATAGAATCTTCCATAATTCAGCACAAAAGGATAAAAGGACAGAAAGTATTTCTTTATTCATTCACCAAATACTTATTGAGAGTCTAGTATGTGCCAGCCACTATACTAAGCAATGATGATATAGCAGTCAACAGAACTAACTCCCTGCTCTCGTGGAGCTTATGTTCTAGCTGGGGATGAGGGCAGTAGACAGTAAAGAAACACAGATAAATAGATAATAGATATGGTGGAGGTAAGACTCGTGGAGAGAAAAAGTAGGATGAAGGGGAAGGGAGAGCCAAGAAGAGGGGCTGAATGTTCTACTTAGGGTAACTAACCGGAAGAGGCCTTACTGATAAGAGGAATTTGAGCCAAGACTTAAAGGAAGTAAGGAAGTGAGCCCTCTGGATATCTGAGGCAGAGTGTGTTAGGCAGAGAGAGAACAGTACAAGCGCAGACTCCATACTGGGAGCATGCTAAAATGTTCAAGGAATAGCAAAGAGGTCTGTATGGCTGGAACAGAATAACTGAGGGCGAGAGTGCCGAGACGGGGTCATGGAAATGGTGGTGTGTGTCGGGTTGGACGGGTGATTTAGAGCCTTATCATAAACTGCTCGAAGGACAGAATGATAATAGACAAGAGAGTATTGATCATGAATCTTTTCATCCTTCTCAGCTCTCTTGAATTTCATACTGTCTATTTTTTAGGACACGAAGAAGGCAGAATGGTTTATTAGAGCAGCTTAGATATGCAACTTCACAAATTAAGGCACTTTAACCATTTCATGAAAGATTAAAACATCTGCTTCTAAATAATACCTTTCATGTTACTGTATTGAGTACCTTTATTTTAGTTCTTCAAAGAAAAATACTTTCATTTCGTGATTATGCTGTGATGTGAACATCATGTAGCTGCTATTTTAATATCTTTAGCAACAAGATATGATATGAATGATTCATATCAAATGTGATTCATTACTATTTCATAAGTTGACTGATAGCAAGAACCATATCATCCTCTGGTAATCATAATTGTTTTTCTCCAATTAAAATTTTCACCAGTTTGACAATTTATGAGGTGTGGAATAGTAATTTCTCTTGGATCTTAGTGTCTATTTGATGTTTTTGAATGTGAGTTGTTAGGAAAAAAGGTTACATTAAGAGTTGTTCTGCCTAATATATATATTATATAACAAGGTATGTTAATTAAGTACTATATGTATACAGTGGTGTAGATCTTGCTGTTTTTCATGTTAAAAGTCTGCAGCTTTAGGTTAAGATTTTTATATATAATGAAATAACAGCAAAATTTTTTTGGCTATTTGAAATTTTAAGATTAAATGCTTAATTTTTTTGTCTTTTTAAAATTTACATTATTAGGAATGTAGTATATATTTTCTACTCTCTCATTTTATTCCTTAATCTGGCTTCCCATCCCTTCTTTTTCACTGACCAATTCTCCAAATTGAAAGTACAACTTAAATTATATACACATGGTTGTCATGAAAAGAAGAATATGATTTACTTCTAGCAACTGATAATCTGCTCTTTAGTTGGATTAAAGGAACTTTGAATGGAAGTTTTCTTAAACCTCTGGTTAAATGTTTAACACACTCATAACTGCTGGAATGTATCCTTATTATGTAAAGAAATAATGTAGAGAACAGTTGTTTTATTACATAATAATGATGAAAAAGTGAAAAATTTTCAAAAATTGATATTTATTTAACTATTTTATTTTGAATAGATATCATAAACTGGGAACAGGATTTAATCCCAATACATTAGATAAACAGAAAGAAAGGCAAAAAGGTTTGCCGAAACAGGTCTTTGAATCTGATGAAGCACCAGATGGCAACAGCTACCAGGATGAGCAAGTAATACTTTTATTTTTAAATGACTATAAGAAGTTATTTTAAAATAGTTTATTTTTATTCATTAATTAATATATTTACATTTCATGTTTTGCACGAAAGGATGATCTTAAAAGACGTTCAATGTCAATAGATGATACTCCAAGGGGTAGCTGGGCCTGCAGTATTTTTGACTTGAAAAATTCACTTCCCGATGCCCTGCTTCCCAGTTTACTTGATCGAACTCCAAATGAAGAAATAGACCGTCAGAATGATGACCAGAGGAAATCAAACCGTCACAAGGAACTCTTCGCTTTGCATCCATCACCAGATGAGGTATAGATATTTGGATATAAAGAAGCAAATGATTATTAAGATAGATATTTTGGGAGTATGAATTTTGTGTAGTATTATAATAATGTAGGGAATAAAACTTAACCAAAACATTGCTATAATTTTTGTAATTGAAGTATGCTTTTTATTCTAGTGAAGTTATTATTCTTAGTGAGTAACTTGTGTGAATTGAGCACACTTATGATCTCATGACTGCTGTTTGAGGATAAGTAGGTCGTTCTTTTCTATGTTCAAGTGTGAAGACTACAAGTATTAGATTAATAAAATAAATTCTTAAAAAAATAAATTGTGAAGAGTTGAAATATGATAAGCATGTTCAATTTGGTGTTGCTTGTCAATTTCTAGGAAGAACCGATAGAACGACTTGGTGTTCCTGATGTGCCCAAAGAACATTTTGGTCAAAGACTTCTTGTAAAATGTTTATCACTCAAGTGAGTATTTATTTTGTTTATTGTATAACTTTTATTTTCCTGAATAATATTTTGAGTACTAGTGTAGCAAAATCCTAGTAGATTTTACACTCGTATTTGTATCCTTTTGAGAAGTAGTGTTCTTCTATACATGATTTTAAATGCTTAGTAGCATTTAAAATTATGTATGAAGCTGAGCTTTAGAGCATTTTTGGCTCACAGGTCAAGATGACTCTGCTATAGCTATACAGTTAGTCTTAAAACTTGAAAAAACATGCACATTTTGAAATCTCTGGTATTTACCAGACACTGTTCTTGGCTTAGGGAATATAAAGACAAAGTATCTTTTTCCTTAAAGAGTTGATTTTATATTTGTTACATAGTAAGCTGTGGTTTTTTGAAGATTTTGAAGTATATATTTTTTTCCTTCTTTAAAAAAGTTAGATGACTTCTGACCTAATATCATTGAAGTGATGTATCTTACTTACATTTATATTCTGCTTCACAAAGTACTTTCTCTTATTTTATTTCGTGTTGTCTTCAGAGTAATGCTATAAGGTAGATATAGTTTTCTTCATTTTACAATGAAAAAGTCAGAGTTCAAAAGCATTAGCAGAAGTTAACTGACATGCTCATTATTTTTTTTTTTTTTTTAAAGATTTTATTTATTTTATTTTTACCCCCAAAGCCCCAGTAGATAGTTGTATGTCATAGCTGCACATCCTTCTAGTTGCTGTATGTGGGACTCGGCCTCAGGATGGACGGAGAAGTGGTGCCTCGATGCACACCCGGGATCCGAACCCGGGCCACCAGCATCGCAGCGCGCGCACTTAACCACCAAGCCACAGGGCCGGCCCTGACATGCTCATTATTATGCAACCAGTAACTGAAAAACAAACTCTATGCTCTTTTCATTATATCTTGTTAATATTATAGTTAATTGTTAGTTCTGACTTATGATAAAAGAAGTTTTAATTCATAGAGTTTTCTAAAAGAAGTAACTCATATGGATAGACCTCTTCTATGTATAATGTAGGCGGTTTTCTTCCTTTGAAAGCTAAGGCTTATATATTTAGTTAGATTTATCTGGAAACCTGTTAGATTTAGTGCATTGAATCTTTTGAACATCTGGACACCTAACATCAGTTCTTAAATCTTTTTTGTTTGTTTAACAGCTTTATTACAATATGATTTACATATCATAAAATTTACGCTTTCAAAGTGTACGAGTCATTGGTTTTTAGTATATTCACAGAGTTGTGCAACTATCACTACTATCTAATTTCAGAACATATTCATCACCCCCAGAAAGAAACTCCATACCTGTTATTAGTCAGCTCAGGCTGCCATAACAAAATACCATATACTGGGTGGCTTAAATGACAGACATTTATTTTCTCACAGTTCTAGAGACTGGAAGTTGAAGATCAAGGTGCTGGGATTGGTTTCTGGTGAGGCCTCTCTGCCTAGCTTGCAGACAGACAACCTTCCTGCTGTGTCCCTACATGGCCTTTCCTTTGTTCCTGAATGGAGAGAGAGGTCTCTGGTGTCTTTTCCTCTTTTTATAAAGACACCAGTCCTATGGATTAGGGCGGCACACTTGTGATCTCATTTAACCTTAATTACCTCCTTAAAGGCTCTATCTCTAAACCTAGTCACATTAGGGGTTAGGTCTTCAACATATGAATTTGGCAGAGGACATAATTCAGTCCATAACAATACCCATTAGCAGTCAATCCCTCCTGGCAACCACTCATTTGCTTTCTGTTTCTATTGAGTTTACCTATTCTGCATAATTCATATGGATGGAATTATACAATACATGGCCCTTTGTGTCTGGCTTCTTTCACATAGCATAATGTTTTCAAGGTTTATTTATGTTGTAGCATGTATATTCATACTTCATTCCTTTATATGACTGAATGATATTCCATTGTGTGCAGCCCACATTTTGTTTATCCATTCATCAGTTGATGAACATTTGGGTTGTTTCCACTTTTTAAAAAATAACAGAGCCAGCCCTGATAGCCTAGTGGTTAAAGTTCCGTGCTCTGACCACTTCAGTGGACCGGGTTCAGTTCCCAGGTGCAAAACCACACCACTTGTCTCTCAGTAGTCATGGTGTGGTGGCGGCTCACGTAGAAGAACTGGAAGGACTTACAACTAGAATATACAGCTATGTACTGGGGCTTTGGGGAGGGAAAAAAAAGAGGAAGATTGGCAAAAGGTGTTAGCTCAGGGTAAATCTTTCCCAGCAGGAAAAAAAAATAACAGCTTTATTGAGATATAATTCACATATCATGCATTTCGCCCAGGGTATACCCAGTATACAGTTCACCAGTGAATTCACCCAGTTTACCCAATGTACAATTCAGTGGGTTTTACTGTAATCACAGATTTGTGCAACTCTCATTACAGTCAATTTTAAGATTTTATTTATTTTATTTTTTGCCCCCAAAGCCCCAGTAGATAGTTGTATGTCATAGCTGCACACCCTTCTAGTTGCTGTATGTGGGACTCGGCCTCAGGATGGACAGAGAAGTGGTGCCTCGATGCGCACCCGGGATCCGAACCCGGACCGCCAGCATCGCAGCGCGCGCACTTAACCACCAAGCCACAGGGCCGGCCCATTACAGTCAATTTTAGAACATGTTCATCATCCTAAAAAGAAATCCTATACCCATTAGTAGTCACTCTGTTTTCCCCATTTCCTCCAGCCCTAGGCAGCCACCAATCTACATTCTGTCTATATAGATTTGCTTATTCTGGTCATTTCCTACAAATGGAATCATACAATATGTGGCTCTTATTTTATGGCTTCTTTCACTTAGTATAATGTTTTCAGGGTTTATCTGTGTTGTAGTGTGTGTCAGTACTTCACTTCTTTTTATGACTGAGTGATATCCCGTTGGATGGGTACACCACGTTTTGTTTATCCATTCATAAGTTGATGACTATTTGGGTTGTTTCCACTTTTTAACTATTATGAATCATGTTGCTAGTACATTTATGTACAAGTTTTTGTACATATATATGTTTTCATTGCTCTGGAGTATATACCGAGGATTGGAGTTGTAGTTGATATGGTAACTCTATGTTTAAATATTGGAGGAACTGCCAGACAGTTTTCCAAAGCAGCTGCATCATTTTACATTCCTACAGCCAGTGCAAGCCTTCTAATGTCTCCTCGTTCTTACCAGCACTCTTTGTTGTCTTTTTGATCATAGCCATCCTAGTGAATGTGAAGTGGTATCTCATTGTGGTTTTACTTATGATCTTCTTGACTAATAAAGTTACAAGTTTATTGTTTCTCTCTTAGAGAAATAAAATATAGCATGATTTTTCACATTATTCTATGTTCTTTAGCTTTAGTTTGATCATCTCTTGTTAAAAATTCTGAACTAAGAATTATATATCTGATTTCTCTATGATAAGAGAAATCCAAGTTTAAGGTAAGGAAGAAGTTGGTCACATTGTAATTTCAGAAAAAGTCAGAAATGGTAGTTTTATTTTAGTCAGTTGTAGAAACTGATACATTTTTGAAAATAATTTCTCTTATATTTTGTTCTCCAAGAAAAGCCTTCTTTATCCTTCGTGAAAAAATTGTTTCTAATATTGAGAAAACTGTTAGTCAGCAATACAGTGGTCTAGACGTGCAGGGAAACCCTACCCAGGCATGGTCAGCTGATATAAAACTAACAATTTCTTGGAAGCCTAGAAAAGCTAGGAAATGATTCCACAGGGGTAAGCACTCCGTAACTAATTTCTACATTAGGACTATTGTCCATCCTGGTTTTAATGGACTATACCAAGGAAAGAGCTTGGCACTCATGCAGGTGGAAACAGACTCTTGCGTTAAGTGCCTAGCACCAGATTTCACAGGAGTAATATTCTTTTTTTTTTTTTTTAATTTTTTAGTTATTTGTTCCCCCAAAGCCCCAGTAGATAGTTGTATGTCATAGCTGAACATCCTTCTAGTTGCTGTATGTGGGACGCGGCCTCAGCATGGCCGGAGGAGCGGTGCATCGGTGCATGCCCGGGATCCGAACCCGGGCCGCCAGCAGCAGAGCACGTGCACTCAACCGCTAAGCCACGAGGCCAGCCCAGGAGTAATATTCTAAGTGGTAGAGAGATTTGTCCATTACAACTTGGGCTGTAGCGGGGAGAAAGTCAGATAGGAAACAGGAAAAAAAACAAAAAAAGAGAAAACTCCTTTAAGAATTCATAGCCATGAGCTTGCGCACTATTTGTGTGGCTCAAAACACTCCAAGGCAAAAATTTAGTTTCAAGTGGTTTCAGATTTGTAGTGATACCATTATCGGCCAAAATTGACTTTGTCATAATAGAGGGTCAACACATTGATAAAATGTTCAAAACTGTATTATCACAATTGTATGTAAATAAACACCCCACTAAATAAAAGAAAAGCCTGCAGTAAATAAGGCATATTTTATCAGTAGTGTTTTTTTGTAGGGCTTTGGGTGATTAAAAATTGCCTTTTCTTGGGCCAGCCCAGTGGCGCGGCAGTTAAGTGTGCGTGCTTGGCTTGGCAGCCCAGGTTCGCAGGTTCGGATCCCGGGTGCGTGCTGATGCTTGTCAAGCCGTGCTGTGGCGGCGTCCCATGTAAAGTAGAGGAAGACGGGCACGGATGTTAGCCTAGGGCCAATCTCCCTCAGAAAAAAGAGGAGGATTGGCGTTGGATGTTAGCTTAGGGCTAATCTTCCTCACACACAAAAGTTGCTTTTTCTTTGATGTTTTTTGTATTTTTAACATTTTAAATAAATGAGCACTTATAGTGAAGAAAAACACTTTTTCTGCAGTTTATTAGCCACTGAGTATCTGGTGCTCAGATAGCATTTCTTTAAACTCAAACATGCGTATGTTTGGTTGTATGGGAATAATGTGGTATACTTTTTTCTGAAGTTTCTAACTCAGATTGTATAACTAAAGGCATGAGGAATATACATTTAAGAAGAGAAAAGAAAATAAAAATCACATATACAACCTTGGCAGTCCCTTTGTGTAATGGAAGAGCCTTTTGAAACATAAAAAAAAATCAAATGATGTGTCTAATTTAAAAAATTCTTTTTGTGTATTTTTTTTTTTTTAAAGATTTTATTTATTTATTTTTCCCCCCAAAGCCCCAGTAGATAGTTGTATGTCACAGCTGTACATCCTTCTAGTTGCTGTATGTGGGACGTGGCCTCAGCATGGCCGGAGAAGCGGTGCGCGCCGGGAATCCAAACCCGGGCTGCCAGCAGCGGAGCGCGCGCACTTAACCGCTAAGCCACAGGGCCGGCCCCTTTTTGTGTATTAATAGCTTTTCTTAATGTGGAGCACAGTGGAATTATATTAATTTCTTCAGGTTGTTTTCTCTATGTTTCCAGCCTTTGTTCACCATACTAATAATATGGATCTTTAAATACTTCCAAGAATATTATAGAGAAAGTTCTTATACAGGAATTTTATGGTGCTAAATTACAAATTGAGATACTATTTTTCTGAATTAGCAATGAACATTTCTCTTACCTTTGATCCATTTTTGCTTATTTCCAGCTGAATGTAAAATTTTTATGAAAATACAAAGGGTCAAAAGGAGGCAAGGCAGTTGTGAAGCACTTTACAAAAAAAAGCAGATATCAAGACTTAGTAGGAAGCTCCATAATAAAGACAGTATAGTATTGGTCTGCAATTAGACAAATAGACCAATGGCATTGAGCTAGAAATAGACCTACATGTTTATGGATTTTTGATTTACAATACAAGTGTCATCACAGACAGTGGAGAGAAGGTAGTCTTTTCAATAGATTGTAGGGACAGTTGGGTGTCTGCTTCTCTCTACCCCCTCTTCCCTCTTCGCTTTCTCTCTGTCTCTCTGCCATACAGGGGGAGAAGATATTTCCAACTCATGCACTTGACCAAGTGCTCATATCCAGAATACGTAAAGAATTATAAATTGATGAGGTCAAACAATAAATAGAAGAATGGGCCAAAAGAGGCTATCTAGGTGGTCAATAAACATGAAGAGATGCATATTAAAAATCCAGTGTGATACCGCTTACACACTGAAGTGGCAAAATCAAAAAGACTGACAGTTTCAAATGTTATAGAGGATGCAGAGTAGGCCTTGGAGAGCTGACTCTTGTAGACCGTATCACCAAGATCCCTCTTCTGTTGGCTTTTGATTGGGTTCTGCTAGGAGAGGCATCAGCAGGAAGTCACAGAGTGGAAGAGAGTGAGACCAGGTTCTGATATTTATTTCCCTTACTCATTCCCTGCTAGGTCAGGGAATGGATTGGTTGCCTCTTTCTCCCCAATGTCACAGTTTCTGTGAAGTGTCCCTCTTTCTCTTCCTCTCTATTCTTTCTAGGTTTTGGTTACCACTTCCACGTTCTCCTTTAGGTCAAGGGTTGCTAATGACTCTCTGCTGTTGCTGTCCCCAGGGAATTGCACTCTTGTAGTTGTTTTCTCTAGATCGTATCCAAATCTTTGTAAACAGTCTTTTATTAAACTCTTAGCCCGACGCGAACATGTTTGTCTCCTGTAAGAACTTTGACTGATGCTCTTGTGATACAATAATGAGTACTATTGACACTTTGTCTGGCTAGTTCTTTGTTGTCAGGGGCTCTGCTATGCAATATAGAATGTTTAGCCACATCCCTGGCTTCTGCTCACTAAATGCCAGTAATACTCCTGCAGTAATGGTAACCAAAAAATGTCTTCAGACATTGCCAGGTGTCTCTTTGGGGGGAAATTGTCCTTGGTTGAGGACCACTACTCTGGAGTTTTAGTTAACCTCACATTACATATTATTTCATTTGGTGAATATTTACTGAATGTTTACTATGTGTAAGTCATTATTCTTGGAAGTGAATTAGATACCTCAACTTAAGCATGCAGTTATCAAATAAATTTTGACATATTCATATAATAAAAACTACTATGCCAGGGGGCCGGCCCTGTGGCGTAGTGGTTAAGTGTGCGTGCTCTGCTGCTGGTGGCCTGGCGTTCGGATCCCGGGTGCCCACCGACACACTGCTTGTCAGGCCATGCTGTGGCGGTGTCCCACATAAAGTGGAGGAAGATTGGCGGGGATATTAGCTCAGGGCCAGTCTTCCTCAGCAAAAAGAGGAGGATTGGCATGGATGTTAACTCAGGGCTGATCTTCCTCACACACACACACACACACACACACACACACACACACACAAAAACTGCTATGCCAGCATTAAAAATGATGGTGAGATTAATATTTATGGCATGGAAATACATCCATAAAATATTAAGTTAAAAAAGCAGACTACAAAATATTATGTATACAGTGACTTTTTTTGTTGTTGAGGAAGATTTGCCCTGAGCTAACATCTGTGCCAGTCTTCCTCTATTTTGTATGTGGGTCATCACCACAGCATGGCTAATGGGTGCTGTAAGTCCACACCTGGGATCCAAACTCACGAACCCGGGCTGTTGAAGCAGAGCATGCTGAACTTAACCACTACGCCACGGGGCTGGCCCCTACAGTGACATTTTTTATTTTAAAAGATAATCCATTTAACAAGTGCATTTATTTATACATAGAAGAAAGTGTGGATGGATAGGCACTGAACTCTTAATTATGATTCTCTCCATGTGGTGGAATTTTGGATGCGTCTGTTTTCCCCTGAATATTTTTATGTATTTCCTAAGTTTTTTATGTTGAATATATGCTTTATAATCTGAAAAAGAAAACATTAGGTCTTCATTTTTAAAGTTTATTTAAAATCTAAAATATCCATGTACATAAATAATCAGATTATAGGTTAGAAAGTGATTAGTGCCACAAAATGGACATAAAATGCCATGAGCTTTTAGGCAGTCTGAGATTACCTGTAGCTGGAGAACTTAAGGAGGATTACCCAGAGCGGGTAGTAGTTGATTTAGACTGTGAAAGATATACAGGATGTGTGTTTCAGGAAGAAAGGACAGTGTAGATGGCGTAGCACTGATGTAGAAAAGTGCAAGATACTGAGAATTTAATTTTGGACTGAGAATTTCTCTACAACTATGTATTTTATCTTTATTTTTAAACTACTTCATCGTTTTTCTTCCTAAAGGTTTGAGATTGAAATTGAACCCATTTTTGCAAGTTTAGCTTTATATGATGTCAAGGAAAAGAAAAAGGTAAGGTTATATAATTTGAACAGTCTTCTGTCACAATCATAGGTTTCAGAAACCTGATTTTAAGTTGTTTTATAAAATAAGTAATGATTTTTTGAGAATTATTCAACATGGATCTTTTAAAAAGTAAATAGAAATATAATTTATTAAGACTTGTTAAATATTTTCTTACTATGAAATAGTTTAGTTGATACCTAGTTTTTATTTCATTGAAAGAGTTCCAGAAGCAAGTGGCAGAAGCAACTTTCTTTTAATTTGAGAAATAGAAGAGATAATATAAGAGCATCTTAGGCAAATGATGTATCAAAGATTAGAATGATGATGATAGTGAATTTTTGTTGATGTAATTTTCAGATTCTCACTAAATAAAAGATTGTTTATGTATATTTTAAATATTCTGTCTTAAATGCTGCTGTTAGTTTTACCATCATATCTTTATTACACTTAAGAGTTTATAGGGCTTCTCATACAGCATTTCTTAATTTAAATTCTAAGCCTAATGTGTAGTGGAAACGTGAGGTGCCTTCAGTGACTTTTGCTGTCAGCATATTATGGTTTTCTGCCATGGAACTCTGCCCCAGCATCTTGTATTAGCTAAATCAAAACTGATGAGATATTGTTCATATAATTTTTTAAGGACTCAATTTGAGGTAATTCATCTCAATAATTTCTTTGCATACTTTATTAGATGTTATATTTCTAATCCAAGCAGTTTGGGATATGGTTCTTTAGAATATGTTTATTATATTATATTTCCCAAGTACTTGGTACATTCCTTTTGCTTTGATGTTGACAGGTAAAGATTGGTCAGGGAAATATATGTTAAACTGTATGTTATGTTATAATGTTTTAATGTCTATAGCATTTTAAGTCTGGGTATATATGATTTTTGAGTTTTTGTAAAATGTACAAATTTAAAAATTTAATATATGAATGTATTTTTTAGATTTCAGAAAACTTTTATTTTGACCTTAATTCTGAGCAGATGAAAGGATTGTTACGTCCACATGTACCACCTGCTGCCATTACCACCCTGGCAAGATCAGCTATTTTTTCTATCACTTATCCTTCCCAAGATGTTTTTCTTGTAATAAAGGTGAGAATGATGTTAAATATATTTGTTTATTTGTGTAGTGTCTGTATACTTGTCTCCCTATCAATATTGCAGGCTTTTTAAGGGCAAGGATTTTACTTTTACTTATTTTTTCATCTTAATGTTTCTTATCACAATATTGGACATACACTATAGATGCTCCCGAAGTTTTTCTTGAGTGGGGAACTGTATTAGAGTTCTCCAGAGAAACAGACCAACAGGCTGGGGAGACACACACACACACACACACACAAGAATTGGCTCATGATTGTGAGGGCTGGTAAATCTGAACTCTGTAGGGCAGGCTGGCAAGCTGGAAGTTCAGGTAAGAGTTGATATGTGGTCTTGAGTCTGAATCTTGCAGAGCAGCGTACTGGAAACTTGGCAGGTTTCTGTGTGGTAGTCTTGAGGATTTTGTCTTTGAGGAACCTCAGTCTTTGCTCTTCAGGCCGTCAACTAATTGGATGAGGTCCACCTGCGTTATGTCAGGATCATCTGCTCTACTCAAAGTCTACTGATTTAAATGTTAATCGCCTCTAAAATATACCTTCACAGCAACATCTAGACTGGTATTTGATCAAACAACTCAGCCCTATATCCTAGCCAAATTGACCTATAAAATTAATCATCACAGGAGCTGTATTATAATTTTATCACTCAGTTCCTAAATGTTATAAATACTAAAATCGAAATCTTTGAGATCACGGAGCATTATGATTTGACTGTCAGCCAATTAAGAATAAGGATCACAGATATCTAAAATGTGAATATTACTAAGCTACTTAGCTTAGGGCAACTTAAAAGAATGATTTATTAACTTGACTTTGACTTGAGAGTAGCCTAAAATAGATTCCTTAATCATTTTGTCTTTATTTGTATAAAATTATCATTAAAAGGTAATGAATTTTATAATAAGCTTTTAAAGTGGATTGTCGTGAAATGAATCCTATTTACCCACAGGAATAATGTCCTAATTTGTGGACACATTCCTATGAATTCATGTTAAAATAAATCTTAGTTATAATGAACAGTCCTACAAGCAAAGATTTAGCAGCAGTGGTCTTCAGAAACTCACTTGAAGAGTAAAGTTAAGTTCTAGATATTAATAAAATTGGCAAACATAGTAAACACAGTTATTTTACATGGGGAAACAGTAAGTTTTCATAAAATAGAACATGGTTGAGGGAATGAGCTGGAAAGATAAGGTGATGGTTGGAATATTGGCTGCTTGAAGATGGGATTATTTAGTGACAAGATTTGGTTGTTAATTTTAATTGTCGACATTTTTAATTTAATATTTTAATGTAAAATATTTTAAAATAAATTTAACTTAATTACCAACAATTTAATTTAATTAATACATTTGACACAATAATTAGAATAATTTTAATTTAATTAATATATTGATTTTAATTGCTTGATTAATTTAAATCAACAGCTTCGAATTTTAATTTAATTATTTTAATAATTTAATTTTAATTTAATATATTTAATTTAATAGATATGTGGTAAAATACACATAACATAAAATTTACCATCTTAATCATTTTTGTGTACAGTTCAATATTAAGTATGTTCACATTGTTGTGCAACCAATCTCCAGAAATTTGCATCTTGCAAAACCTTATCTCTCTATACACATTAAACAATAACTCCTCATTGTTTCCTCTCCCCAGCCCCTGCCAACCACCATTCTGTTCTAAGAATTTGTGTACTCTGGATACCTCACATGAATGGAATCATACTGTGTTTGTCTATTTGTGACTGGTTTATTTCACTTAGCGTAATGTCTCAAGATTCATCCAGGTTGTAGCATGTTTCAGAATTTCCCCCCTTTTAAAGGCTAAATAATATTCCACTGTGTGTGTATATGTGTGTGTGTGTGTTTGTGTACACATACCACATTTTGTTTATCTACTCCTCTCTTGCTGGACACTTGGATTGCTTCCACGTTTTGGTTGTTGTGAATAATGCTGCTATGAACATGGCTGTACAAATATCTTTTTGAGTTCCTGCTTTCAGTTCTATTGGATATATACCCAGAAATAGATTTCCTGAATTATATGTTAATTCTATTTTTAATTTTTTGAGGAACTTCTGTACTGCTTTCCATAGTGGATGTACCATTTTATATTCCCACCAATAGTGCCCAGGGGTTCCAATTTTTCCATATCCTTGCCAATGCTTATTTTTCTTTTTTTGATAGTAACCATCCCAGTGAGTGTAAGGTGATATCTCATTGTGGTTTTGATTTGCATTTCCCTCATGATTAGTGATATTGAGCATCTTTTCGTATGCTTTTTGGCCATTTGTATATGTTCTTTGGAGAAATGTTTATTCTAGTTTTTTGCCCATTTAAAAATCAGATTGTTTGTTATTTTGTTGTTGAGTTTCAGGATTTCTTTATTCTGGATATTAACTCCTTATTAGATAAATGATTTGCAAATATTTTCTTTCATTCCCTAGTTTGCCTTTTTACCCTGTTGATTGTGGGTCTTATCATGTGCAAAAGTTTTAAATTTTGATGTAGTCCAGTTTATCTATTTTTACTTTTGGTGCCTGTGCTTTTTTGTGTCAAACCCAAGAAAACATAGTCAAATTTAATGTCATGAAGCTTTTCCTCTATTTTTTCTTCTAAGAGTTTTATAATTTTGGGTCTACATTTAGATCTTAGATCCATTTCAAGTTAATTTTTATATATGATATAAGGTAAAGGTCCCACTTTATTCTTTTGCATTTGGATGTTCAGTTTTTTAAAACACCATTTGTTGAAATGACTGTCTTTTCCCCATTGAATGGTCTTGGCATCCTTGTCAAAAATCATTTAACCATATATACAAGGCTTTATTTCTGGGCTCTCTTCTGTTCCATTGATCTATATGTATGTCTTTATGCCCGTTCCACACTTTTTGATTACTGTAGCTTTGTATTAAGTTTTGAAATCAGGAAGTATGAGACTTCCAACTTTATTATTTTTTTAAAGTTTGTTTTTACAATTCAAGGTTCTTTGAAATTCCATATGAATTTTAGGATGATTTTTTAATTTCTGCAAAAAAACATCATTGGGATTCTGATAGGGATTGCCTTAAATCTATAGATAACTTTGGGTAGAATTGACATCTTAACAATATTAAGTCTTCCAATCCATGAATACGGGATGTCTTTCCACTTATTTGTGTCTTCTTTAATTTCTTTCACCAGTGTTTAATAGTTTTCAGATTATAAATCTTTCACCTTCTTGGTTAATTCCTCAGCACTTTATTCTTTTTGATATTATTGTAAATGGAATTGTTTTCTTAACTTCTTTTTTTGAATTGCTCATTGTTAGTGTATAGAAATGCAACTAATTTTTGAGTGTTGATTTTATATCCTCTAACTTTGCTGAATTCATTTATTAGTTCTAAGAGTTTTTTTGTGAAACGTTAGGGTTTTCTGTATAAAAGATCATGTTGTCTGTGAACAGAGATAATTTTACTTCTTCCTTTCCACTTTGGATGCATTTTATTTCTTTTTCTTGCCGAATTGATCTGTCTCAGACTTCCAATATTATGTTAAATAGAATTGGCAAAGTGAGCATCCTTATCTTGTTCCTGATCTTAGAGGAAAAGCTTTCAGTCTTTTACCATTGAACGTTATGTTAGCTGTGGGCTTTTCATGTATGGCCTTTATTATGTTGAGGTAGTGTTCTTCTATTCCTAGTTTGTTGAGTGTTTCTATCATGAAAGGGTGTTGAATTTTGTCCAGTTCTTTCTCTGCAACAATTGAGATGATCATGTGTTTTTTTCCTGTCATTCTGTTAATGTGGTATATTACGTTGATTGATTTTTCTATGTTGACCATTCTTACATTCCAGGCTGATTGCTTTTTTTTTAATCTTAATTAACTTTACTTTTTTTGTCTTTGACAGCTAGAAAAAGTCCTACAGCAAGGAGACATTGGAGAGTGTGCAGAACCATATATGATTTTCAAAGAAGCAGATGCCACCAAGGTAGAATTTCATGCCTCTCCTTTCCCCCACTTTCGTAGTCATTACCAGTCACTCTCCATTTCTCCCAAAACCCCAAACCCAACTCTAAACAGCCTTTAACCTCCCAAATTATAATTTAGGAGAATACTATACAAAGCATATTAAAGAATTTCACTACTAATTCATTTTTTCTATTGGCTTATCCACTTTCTTCTTTATTTCCTTAGTCACCTAGTTTGTGTCATGTGCTGTGCTATTCTTTAAAATCTTGCTCACCCTCAAACTAAATGATTCTTCAAATATTTTTTTCTCAGAGAGAACTAAGTTAATTCAGTTTAATTCCTAAATAATTAAAATTTTCCTATATTTACAAAATAGTGATATTGATGGAACTTTTCCTAGCAAAACAGAAGTATTCTGGGCCTCTATCTTGCTGCAGATAATTAAGAAATATGGTAAAAATAGAAAATACAATCTCTGTTTTGCCATCAGATGACTAATTTCTAGAATTTGGATAAACCTAGAAAGCAAAAATTATTGGTGAACAATTGATACCAAATTCCAGGTACCGTGAGTTAGCTACAAGCATAACAGGTAATCTTGGATCTTTGAACACATCATTTAATACTTGAAACAGCCAGGAGAGGTATGCTTGAGGAATATTGGACAAGGTACTAAAGTCTAGAAAATGTTTTGCTTTCTATTTTTCTGAGATTCAGAACAAGGTCTGAGCCTTTTCTGCTAATATACGTAGATCTGAGCACATGATATTCTTCTCTGATCCCTAACTCTCTGGTTGAAGTCAGGGTTAAAGTATTCTGGCTTTCCCCAGGTTATCATTTTACAAATTAAATTTCCTCTCTTATGTGGAGCTCATAAGTATATATATTACTGTATATACAATATTATAGCAGCTTATTCCACTCTTCTCTTACATATTTACATCAGCTGATAGAATAGTATATTTGATATCTAGGCTTTTAAAGCAAGAGCCTATTTTGGAGGTGTAATAGATATAGCAATAAACCATTTAGCTGTCCTTCCATCTTTTCCCAGCCCTGGGTTCCAAGGTAGGACACTGTCCTTAGACTACACCTCACCAAGATCCTGTATGGAAAGTGTGTGTGAGAGATTTAGTGTAGATTTTCACTCTTGGACCATTGGTTGACTCTTGCAGGCCACCGTAGTGTTTGTTTCAAGGATGACCTAAAAGTTGCAAACCGGCCTCAGGATGTCTTCCAGATAGACACGTACTGTTTGGACTATTAGTCTTTTTCCAGGGTTTAGCCCTCTTATCATGCTTTTTTTCTTTGCTTCTTTTATTTCAACTCGGAGTTTATTTATTATTGGCCTATTTGTGACCCCCACCTTATGGTTGCCGTAAGTTAGGGACTATTTCAAAATGGCTCAACTGCTTCCATCTTTTTTAGAATAATAAAATTTAACAAGTCATAACCTAGAATGTTTTGTAGTTAGCAGTTGCTGACTAGAATATGGCTATGTTTCCTTTCATAAAATAGTACTTGCAATCCATAAATATGTTTGACACTTTCCTTTCTTTTCTCCCAAGATGAGATAATCAAAACAGAAATTTCAGAGACTTACTCTACACATGAATTTGTAGAACATGTTGGGGTCACTCAGTGGTTAAGATAATACACTGTTAGTTAATCTCTGAAAGGTACAGATTGTTTTTCCATCTTTGCTGAGAATGAAGACTTCTTAACCTGTTCCTTTATGGATTGTGAAATAACCTTTAATTCATTTTTGAGCATAATCATATAATGTACAAAATTTTTTTTTTTGCAGAATAAGGAAAAATTGGAGAAGCTGAAAAGTCAAGCTGATCAGTTTTGCCAAAGACTTGGGAAATATCGCATGCCTTTTGCTTGGACTGCTATCCATTTAATGAATATTGTTAGTAGTGCTGGGAGTTTGGAAAGAGATTCTACAGAGGTAGAAATAAGCACTGGAGGTAAGAGTGTTTTATATCAAATATTTCTAAATGTATAATGTTTTTCTTTTTTATTACCATAGGCTTGTAGACTTTTCAGTGTAATGAGGCAGAAAAAGCGTTTTCTTTTTTTTCCTTCCTCTTGTTTTTTTGGTGAGGAAGATTTGCCCTGAGCTAAGATCTGTTGCCAGTCTTCCTCTTTTTTTGCTTGAGGAAAATTGGCCCTGAGCTAACATCTGTGCCAGTCTCCCTCTATTTTGTATGTGGGTCACTGCCACAGCATGGCTGACAAGTGGTGTAGGTCGGCACCTGGGATCTGAACCTGAGAACCTGGGCTGCTGAAGTGGAGCGTGCCGAAGTCAACCACTATGCCAGGGGGCCGGCCCCAAAAAGGGTTTTTCTTTTTCTGCCTTTTTTTTCTTTATCAGCTTTATTGAGATGTAATTCACGTACCATATAATTCACTCATTAAAGTGTATAATTCAGTTTTTTGGTATGTTCACAAGGTTCTGCAGCTATCACCACAATCTAATTTTGGAACACTTTTATGCACATTAGTAGTCACTGTTCATTTTCCCCAAATCCCCAAACCAAACCCTAAACAACCTCTAGTCTACTTAGTCTGAATAGATTTGCCTATACTGGGCGTTTTATATCATAGAATTATACAATATGTAGTCTTTTGTGCGTAGCTTCTTTCACTTAGCATAATATTTTAAAGGTTCATCCATGTTGTAGCATGTATCAGTATTTCATTTCTTTTTATTGACGAATAAAATTCCATTGTGTGGATATACCACATTTTATTTGTTGATTCATCAGTTGATAGACACTTGAGTTGTTTGAACTTGTTGGTTATTATGAATAATGCTGCAATGAACATTCATGTACAAGCTTTTGTTTGGACATATGTTTTCATTTCCCTTGGATGTATAGCTAGAAATGAAATTCCTGGGTCATATGATAATTCTATGTTTTAACCTTTTGAAGAACTACTAGTCTGTTTTCCAATGTGGCTGCACCATTTAAAAACTCTACTAGCAGTGTATGAAGGTTCCAATTTCTCCATATCTTTACCAACACTTTTATTATCTGTCCTTTGATTATAGCCATCCTAGTGCAGGTGAAGTGGTATCTCATTGTGGTTTGGATTTGCCTTTCCCTGATAGCTAGTGATGTTGAGTATCATTTTGTGTGCACTGGCTATTTGTGTAACTTCTGTGGAGAAATACATAGTCATATCCTTTGCCCATTTTTTAATTGCTTTTTTGTCTTATTATTTAGTTGGTGCTTTTTTTGTTTTTTCTGAGAAAGATTTTCCCTGAGCTAACCTCTGTTGCCAATCTTCCTCTTTTTGCTTGAGGAAGATTGACCCTGAGCTAACACCTATGCCAGTCTTCCTCTATTTTGTATATGGGTCGCTGCCACAGCATGGCTTCATTAGTGGTGTGGGTCCATGCCCGGGATCTGAACGTGCGAACCCAAGCCACTGAAGCGGAGTGCGCCAAGCTACGCCATGGGGCTGGCCCCTAGCTAAAGTTTTTTTAATTTTATCGGTTGTTGTCTTTTTTTTGTATCCTTTCTAATGCTTCCTTTGGGTTTAGTTTTCTCTTCTTTTCCTAGTTTCTTAAAATGTAAGGTTAAGTTACTGAGTTCAGATATTCTTTTTTAATATAGGCATTTTCGGCTATAAATTTCCCTCTGAGCACTGCTTTAGTGATATCCCATGTGTTTTGGGATGCTGTGTTTTCATTTTTATACATCTTAAGAGTTTTCTAATTTCCCTTGTTATTTCCTTTTTCACCCATTGGTTATTCAAGAGTGTGCTGTTTAACTTCCACATATTTATGAATTTCCCATATTTTCTTCTGTTACTGATTTATAGTTTAATTCCACTGTTCTTGGAAAACATATTTTATATGATTTCAGTCCTTTTGAATTTATTGTATTTATTTTACAGCTTAGTTAGTATACAGTCTATCTTCGAGAATGTCCTGTGAGTGCTTGAGAAGAATGCACATTCAGCTTTTGCCTAGTAGAGTAAACTATAGACATCTGTTAGGTCTAGTTTGTTTATAGTATTGTTTAAATCTTCTATTTCCTTGTTGATTTTCAACATAGTTGTTCTATTGGTTTTGAATAATACGGTTCTTCTGCAAAGACTTTGAAGGCAAGTTTATCTTAACATTGTGTTTCAAACTCAAGTGCTAAGACTGAGGGACCATTATATGGTGACTAAAATTTCCATTATGTGAATATTTTCTAATAAATGCATACATAGTTCCTCTATAGCTGCTCTTCATAACTCATCTTTGGTCATATGCATAATATTTGTGTGGTAGAAACTTATTTTACCCTGGAAAAGTTGTGCGAAGAGAACCAGAACATGTAGTGCTTCCTCACCGCTCTCTCCAGAAGCGAAATTCTTCTACTGTTGTCACTATACTGAGTGGATAATTTTCAACGTTAGTGGGTTTTTTTCCTGTGTTTGGAAAGTTGCCTTAAAACAAGCTTTAAATATTATGAAAATGAATATCTGTCTTTTTCTTTTCTTGGTAGAACGAAAAGGGTCTTGGTCAGAGAGGAGGAATTCTAGTATTGTTGGCAGACGATCACTTGAAAGGACAACAAGTGGAGATGATGCTTGTAACTTGACTAGCTTTCGACCTGCTACTCTCACAGTGACAAATTTTTTTAAGCAGGTATTGTTCTGTCATGTAGGAATTCTAGGTGGCTACTAGACATAAATTTCTTTTGGTTTCATAAAAAACATAGTATGTGTATGTGTAACAATTGATTGTGATTTCAAGAAATTAAAAAAACTTTAAGAATAAAAAGAATAAAAAATAATTAATGTTATACCTGTTGTTTTATCACTATATTTATTTAAATGTTGACATTGACTAATAATGCATCAAAATCAATCCCTCACGTCTATATCCTGTTTTTTAATTGTAGTATTTTAACTTTTCTTAAACATTGATGGTTTTTCTTAGTCAGAGTGAGTGTCTGGTTACATCTGTCTTCCCCACCCAAGTTTTATTTGACCTAACCTACCACATCCATGGTATATGGAATAGAACTTTCAGGCCCTAGTAGTGCATTTCTGTGCTAAAATACAGTCAGAGTGATTTTTACAGGTGAATTTATAGGTCCAAGAAGTTCTTGATCAAAGATATTTGTTTTTTTGCAAGTATGTTCCCTGTACTTCAGACAAGAGTCAAATCAGTAGTTTTCAAATGCTGGTCATGGTCTATTAATGGTAATGGAAATTTAGTAGCTAACACCCAGCTTAAAAAAAGAAAACCCAGTAGAATAGAAAAATAATAGTGCATTGTACATAGTGAAGTTAAATATTGTTTCAGTAAATTTTTTTCCCTAATTTTTGTGTGAGTGCATATGTGTGTGTATGTGCATACTAGATTTTGATGTAAAATGGATTTTATACTGTGAATCAAAGTCATAAAATTTTGAAAGTCTTTGTCTTAAGTAACCAGATGACCAGAACCATTTAAGAATGGGATAAAATTTGTATCAGCGTGACAGACTGGAGAAGGGTACCATGCATGTATTTTGGAGCAGATTAAAGGAAAATGCTAAGTATTGTCTCAAAATTCCTCCTTTTGAGGTGTTATTCTAAGTATAAGGAAATCCTGGCCTACTGACACCTTATAACCTGAGAGGGCAAGGGTTTAGGCAGGATGTGCCATGAATTGACAGCAGTCTGCTTGAAGCCCCTTTCTCAGTTATATATCAATAGCATTCATAGGCAACTGCTCTGATAAACTCAAATGGAAAATAAAGCAGGTGAGAAGTGTCTGAAGTGGTAAGAGTCTTTTTATTATGGACAGTAGTACAAGAAAGAATCTAGAAGAGGCCTCAGTGCTCCTTGGATGAGACAATAGGCCAAATATAGCTGTGGAAACAGGGCGGTAGATTTACCTGATAACGGTGACACAACCTGGCAGCTATGACATTACTGTCTTTCTGCTTCTTCAGCTGGTACATCACTTCTGCCACTATTTCCACAGCTCTTTTTTCATTTCTTCAGCCTGCTTTATTATTGAACTAGTATTGTAAACTTAAATCAACAAGTCATCCATCCATCCACCCACCTGTTTATTCAACAGATATTTTTTGAGCATTCACCATGTACTGGACATTGTGTTGGAGACTGGTACCTGGAAACTAGCACAAAGTGATTATGAAAACTTAAAAATGATGAGTGCTGGAAACATGGAGCAATGGAAAGCATTTACACTTGACTTTGTACAGTTCTGTATTTTTTAAGTATCAACATGTACAATTTTATAAGTATTTTTAAATATCTAGAATATTATGCATCAGGCAAATGCAGATTAAGTAAAAAGCAGAGATTACAATTTTAATAAAGTAGAATTTAAGGTACAAGTTTCTCCTAAATGAGATGCAGAAGGCAGGTTTTTTTTTCGTTGATGAGAAATTACTATCCACAATTGGGATATAGTAATCAAATCTGTTTATGTACAGATTTGAAATGTGTCAAGCCAAAATTATTAGAAATACATGGAAATTTAAAAACAAAATCAAACGCACACATGAGTTTTAAGGACATTTGTTCTGTTTGTTGACAGTATGTAAGTTGTCTGTTGCTTCAGGAGTACAGGACAGTAAACATGCATTGTGGAGGAGGGAGTGTCAGCTAGGCTCATTCACATGTTTGGAGGTTGACTGGGGTTAGCTAATCTCGACTTACTTCTGTTGGGAAGACTGAAATGACTCAGACCTCTTCCGTGTCTCTTAGCTTCTACTCTCTCAACCTTTACTCTCATCTTCTAGCAGACTAGTTTGGTCATGTTCTGATAGCAGTGACAGAAGTTCAAGAGAGAGGGCTAGCTCACTTGTGCAAATACTATTCAAGTCTCGCATGTTTGCTTATTGGACAAAGCAAATCACATGGCCAAACCTAGAGGAGGGAATTATGCCCCACCCAGCAAAAGGCATGGAAACAGACAAGGAGTAAAGAATGGAGGCCAACAGTATAATCAAGTTAACAGGTTAAGTAGACAGAAATAATGTAGTCTAGAGATAATCTGAGTGTTATTATAAATAAGGACCATTTAAAGATCTATATTCTGTACTCGAAGAGAATATACTGTTTTAGCAACTGATGCAACATTTACAATAATTAGTCATATATTAATTAGGTCACTGAAAAAATCTTCATAAAGTCAAATTGTCCAGCCATACCTCAGGAAAACTAAAAACTATTTATAAAAATATTAACAAAAATCTCCAACCACTTAGAAATTAAAAATCACTTTTCTAAGTAATGGGATAAAAGAAGATCACTTCTATACCCTGTTTAGAATATAATAGTGAACAAATGGGATATGGCTCAAGGTGAGCTCACAGAAATAAAGTAACCTTAAATATGTTCATTACCAAATAAGAGAAAAAGACAATATATGAACTATGTAGTAAAGACAAAAAGATATCAAGTGCAGGAGGTTTGGGTTAATGAAATCTAAAAACTGACTCTTGAATAAAAGAATAAATTAATCCCTACCTATTTTAATTGTAAGAAAAATATTACATTAAATTGAAAATTTTGGGCCGGCCCCGTGGCTTGGCGGTTGGGTGCGCGAGCTCCGCTGCTGGCGGCTGGGGTTCGGATCCCGGGCGCGCACCGACGCACCGCTTCTCCGGCCATGCTGAGGCCGCGTCCCACATACAGCAGCTAGAAGGATGTGCAGCTATGACATACAACTATCTACTGGGGCTTTGGGGGAAAAATAAATAAATAAATAAATTTAAATTGAAAATTTTGTATTAATTAGATATGGTTCGGTTTTCTGTTTTTTTTTTTTTTTTTCATTTCTTTTCCCAGTGATTGAAGTCTTTTCAGAGTTTTCTTTCTGGTCTTAATATCAGGATAGTTGTCCTTTTCTTATGAGTAGTTTTTTGTTGTTACTTCTTTTTTTTTCTTTTCAAATTTAGCCAATGCTGTATATTTTTCATTTGAGAAATTTGATGATAAAAAGTTGAAAAGACAAATGTAAACTCAAGTGTAACAGATTTATAAGACTGTTATATAAATATATGTATGTCTGTTTTATGTTTATATTCTTATTTTTCTTTTCTCCTTTTCATCTACCTCTAACTTGTATTGATTTTCTATGTTTTAGAGTGTCCTGTAGTACCTTACAGACATAAATAATGGGCTATAAATAAATATGTAAAATTTAAAAATAGATAACAATATCATAACTCAAAATTTGAAAGCATAAAAAGGAAATGTCAGCATATTTATTTTTAATCATAATTATATTAATTTAATTTTACCTTTTATTCTGACTAAATTGAAGGAAGAAGGGCAGGATTATTAACAGGCAATGTAAATTTATTTTCAATCTACTACATTTGCTTTGTTGAATACTTTTTCCTCTGTTTTTAAAACTAGGAAGGAGACCGCCTAAGTGATGAAGATCTGTACAAATTCCTTGCTGATATGAGAAGGCCGTCTTCTGTTTTACGGCGACTAAGACCCATTACAGGTATTTTAAAATTTTGAGTGGACATTATTACAACTATTATCATCACTAATGTATTGTATAGTTAGTAATTATGTATTCCTTTTTTCACTTATCTGGCTCATATGTCTTTCTGTGCTCAATGCCTGCAGTTTCTTCTTCTCATTAATCTGCTTTCATGTGGTCTAAGTTTGGATGCAGGACTCAGCACCTTTGATAATTTGAGTAGTGAAATGAGAATGATGAGTAATATCGTGGCTTAAAATTATTTTCTAAAGGGAAAAAAAACGTACATGGAATGTTAAATATTCAGAAACAGATTCATGTTATGATCAGAGCAAACTGTCCCAGAGTAAAACTGTTTTGCAGTCTGCCAAGTTTAAATTAAATCATTCAACCTTTGAAATGTTGGCTTGTTCCTGTACTGGATCCCTCTCTCTCTGTTTTTTTTCCCTCTCTTTTGCTCCTTCCTTCCTTCACATTCATTCATTCAGTAAGCGTTTATTATTCAACATGCATTTATGTCTGTATCAGTAATTTATAAGTTTGAGACTTGGTAAAATGAAGTAATTTAGAAGTCTGAGACGATAGTAATTTTGGTTTCTTCCCAGACTTCTTACAAAATATGATCTAAATCCTTCCAAAAGCATTTTTAACATGAAATTTTTATTTATTTATGTTTACATTGCTTTTATAATATATTTTTCTATGCAGCTCAGCTGAAGATAGACATTTCTCCAGCACCTGAAAATCCCCATTATTGCCTAACCCCAGAGCTGCTTCAAGTGAAGCTTTACCCTGACAGTAGAGTTAGACCCACAAGAGAAATTTTGGAGTTTCCTGCCAGGGATGTCTATGTTCCAAATACTACTTACAGGTAACACATTTTAATATTGGAGAATTCTGAAATAAGATAATGTATTTTCTAATATTAAAGTAGAACTAGAATGAAACTCTCCAAAAATCTTTTGTAGCTTTGTTACTTATTCCATTTCTTACCACATTGATTTTTATTAATAGCTATAATATATTAAGCTTTTTACTATGTGCCAAGTATAATGTTAATTACCTTGCATACATTATCTTACTCAATCTTCAGAGCTTGAGGTAGGTGTTGCCTTCATTTTAGAAGTGAGTGACCTGAGGGATTGAGAGGTTAAGTAGACTTTAGTGTGGTGAAGCTAGCATTTGAATTGTGGGCTGTTAGGTTAAAACATTTGAACTCCTAGTTACTATATATCCTCAGATGTTCTCATTAGCAGAATCTGGCATTACACATGAACCAAATTTATGTGCCTGAACTATGTTCTAACAGTTAATCAACAACATTTGGTGAGTATCCACTACCCAGAGAATACTTGACTCGAAGTTGTTGGATACAACTTTTTAGGCTGAACACTGCAAAACACCAGGGGTACCATTTACACATCCTCCTTATGAATTATGCTTCTTTTATTTGTGGATTGCCGAGAGGATGACTTGACATGTCTGTTAGGATATCCAACAGGGCAGCTCAAACATAAGATTCTAACCCAGACTTCCCCATCTTAGTATATTTCATCACCATTTACCCAGTTCCTGATGCCAAAATTTTTGGAATCAAAATGATTTCTCTCCTTTTCTTACTCTTCACATTTACTTCTCTAACAAGTTTTGTAGGTTTTACTTTCAAAATGTATCCCGAATCCAATACTTCTTACCTCCTCTACCCTTACAACTCTAGTCTAAGTCACCATTGAGAGCAGCACTGTCAAATAGAAATATAATGGGGATCACATTTGTAACTTAACATGTAATTTAACTATAAGTTGCTACATTAGAGAAATAAAAAGAAACAAGTGAAATTAATTTTAATCATGTTATTTAACCCAGTATATCTAAAACATTATCATTTCAGCATGTAATAAATGTAAAAAATTATTGAGATATTTTACTTTTTTCACTCCTACTGAAAGTCTTCAAAATCTGGTGTGTATTTTATACTTAAAGCACATCTCAATTCAGATGAGCCACATTTGAAATCCTAATAGCCCCTGGGGCTTGAAGCTGTCACATAGGACAGCTGCTGATTTTGGTGTATCTTTCTAGTTTGATCATCTTATTTCTATCCCTGTCTCAGTCAGTTCTCAACTTTGCAGCCAGAGAGGTTTTTAAAAGTTGTAAACCAGATCATTCATTCCTGTGTCTAGAACTCTAGTGGCTTCTATTACAAGCAGAAAAAGAATGAATTTTTTATAATAGTCTGTAAGACTCTACATAATCTGGCTCCTGCCTTTCTCTAGCTTCCTATCCTAATCTCTGCTTTGCCTATTTCATTTTAGCCTCAGTAGCCTTTTTGTTCATCCTTGAACAAACAAAATTCAGTTCTGCCTAAGGCTTTTCCATTTGTTCTTCTCTTTGCCTGTCATGTTTTCCCCCAGATCTTTACATGGTTTGATTCCTTATGCAGACATATATCTGCTTAAAGGCTGCTTCCTACAGAGGCTCACTGGCTCACCCTAACTAAAAAGATCCACTCTTCCCTCCTCCAGCTCTTTACGCTTCTTTGTATTTATCATTTTCTGGCACTGTAATATGTAGGTATAGGATCATTTTTTGTCTTTCTCATTAGAATGTAATTACTGTTAAAGGGCAGGAGCTTGTCTATTTTGTTTATCATTTTATCTCCATCATCTAGAATAGTGTCCTAGCAAATAGAAAGTACACAGTAAATATTTATTCAGTGAGTTAAGAAATAAGAAACTGGTATGAGAATGGGATTTACAGTCCTACAGATATGGGTGTGATTTTTGACTCCACTGTTTTTTTACTATTTGGGTGACTTAGGACAAGTTACTTAATTTATTGGCCACTCAAGTTTCTTATTAATAAAACATAAAATAATAATACCTGTCTTCTCTTTGTGAGGGTACAGAGCACAAAGCATAGCATGTAATTGGCACTTAATGTGAATAAAATTCCTGGAAGATAGGCTAAAGAAAATATATATTGCTTTTAAAAGAAACAAAATAATATAAATTATTCTCCTAAAAATTATCTATTATGACTTAAAAGGACATGGAATAAAGAACTGATTATATAGTCCAAGATTTGTGTTGAACAATTTGGAGGTTGTCAGCTCTACCTCTCAGCCTGTGTAGGAATCTCATCTAAAGCATCCCCAACTTGTGTTTGTCTGTCTTGCCTCTGCTTGGATTATTTCAGAGATAAAGAAAATGGAAATTGGGCACTTTGAGTGGTCTTTCATTTTTCTACTTATCTTTGGTATTTATTTACACATTTATATTTTTTGAAAGAATTATATGAATATACTGAAAGTTCGTATAGTGCCGTAAGGCTTAAAATTAGAAGCAGAGGTCTTTCGTTTTACTCCTACCAGCCTTTCCCTGCCCTGCTGTCTAATCTTCAGTGTGAATCAGTGGTAACTCTTTCTGCTCCTTCTTTTAGTATTGTACTCCTTGTTTCTAAATAAGACATTCAGTGGTGCTATTTCTTGATTCTTTTTCAATTTAAACAATATCTATTGACTGTTAAAGAAGAGGAAGATTTAACTCTTACATCCTCCTCCCTAAGAAGTATATATACTTGTCATCTCTTCCAAATATAGTTATATCCCAGTTTTTCACTAAATCAATGTTAATTTTTTTTCATGTTTGTGATTATTATATAACTTTTTGCAGCTAAGCCATGTAGGCTACTATGATTTGACTCCCTCATTTGTTTTATATAACATTTTAGTTACTTAGAGTAGTTACATGATTTAGTTTCCCTGCGTTTCTTTGTGTTATCGCTAAAACTCTCTGTCAGGCTCCTTGCAGTACAGTGAATACATCAGATAATCAGTCATTTCCCCCTTGCAGCTTTCTTGGCTCCCCTGCAACTCCAATTTAAGTTAGTATGGCAGGGGAGGTTTTCTAGGCCACTAGGCTTACTGTACAGTGGTCATTTTGGAGCCTCTTTACCATTATCCCAGAAACTCTCTTTGCATTTCTTTTGCAATGGACTCCTTATATCCCATATTTTCTTTCTTGGTTTACCCATTTCACTGAGAACTTTCAGTGTCTTCTTGAAATAGGGTGTATGAGAGTAAATTTTTTGAGACCTTTTATGTGTGATTAATAGCTTTACTTTACCGTTACTCCAGAATTGATAGTTTTGTTGGGTACAGAAGTCTAAGTTGTAAATAAATTTTTGTCAGAATTTTGAAAACATGACTCAACTGTCTTCTGGCTTTAAATGATGCTTTTGAGTAGTCTAATATTGTTCTGACTGCTTATCCTTTGTTTCTGTCTTATTTTCTCTCTGAGGGCTTTTTTGAGTTGTATCTCTGGTGTTCTGAACTTTCATGTGATATGCTGAGAGGAAAACATTTATTTAGTGCTTTATAGTATGTAAATTGTTTTCATTTATTTTATTGTGTCATAGGAATCTTATAAATTATATAATTCTGGCAGTATTATTTATTTATCTCTACTTATAGGTAAGAAAAATAAGGCTAAGATTAAGAAACTTATTTAGACTTGAACCCAGGTCATCTTATTTTATTTTCTACATTCTTCATCCTTTGGTATAATAGAACAACCAACATTCATAATTATATATGGTATAAATAAAATTAAAATTCTAATTGTTACATTTTAATGAAAGCAGGCAGAACATCTTTATTTACCTTATTATTTGCCTCAAAATGTATGTCATTATTTATCTTCGTTTAATAATTTTTTTAATGTCCTAACAATTGACCTAAGTGTAACACTTGATAGAAATGGCATCCTAGAGTATTATGTCTATAAAGTAATGGAAACTAGGGCCAATATAGAAAATCTAGACATATTACAAGACTTGAATGGGAGTTGAGTAGAGAGCTTATACCAAGTGAGAAGACATTTTACTAAATAAGGTAGCATATTTTTTTCTCTTAAGTATGTATCCAGTTTTAATGCATCAGGTACTCCTCCTGGAGGAGATGGAAAACTTAATACACCAAAAGATTGAAGTGGATTTTATAAATTATATGTCAGTATGGTTTTGCTATATGAGTTTATGGAAATTGTGTAAACATGTTTTAGTAGCGGTTTAAGATAACTTGTTTGAATTTGTTTTTGGTTTTTATGATTAACTGCTTTCTCATTTGAAGTGTTTAGCTTCAGTAAGGATAATTTATTCAAAAACTATCATTATTTTCTATTCTGGCAGTAAACTTTTCAAGTATAAGAATGATTTTATAGCAAATATTAGCTTAAGAATGATTTTGAGAGATCTTTTAATGTATCTCAGTGCCTTTAGATTAGACTATATCTAAACCTCTATTAATTATAGAGCTGATACTCATTATTAGTGAAAGTAATATTGTAGGTGAAAAGCTTTTTGACAAATGATTCCTTAAATGTATAAAAAAGAACTATTCTTCTCTCACTATGACTAAACAGTTTATTTCCAGAGAATAGCAGAACAGCTAAGCTCATCAATAAAATTAGGTTTATTCCTATTCAATATTTATTGCATGTGAATATTGATTTAGGCTTTAATATTTTTCATCAAATTAAGTTGGTTTCAGGTTAGAATTTTATTTTATTTTATTTATTTTTTTTTTATTTTTTTTTTTTAAAGATTTTATTTATTCAGTTTTTTCCCCCCAAAGCCCCAGTAGATAGTTGTATGTCATAGATTCACATCCTTCTAGTTGCTGTACGTGGGACTCGGCCTCACATTGGACGGAGAAGTGGTGCCTCGGGGCGCTCCCGGGATCCGAACCCGGGTCGCCAGCATCAGAGCGCGCGCACTTAACCGCTAAGCCACAGAGCCGGCCCTCAGGTTAGAATTTTAGATAACCTTTTTTCTCTTTATGTACAGCCTGTAAGAACTCATATAAAATACTTCAACTCATTAACAAACATTGATAAATTGTGATATAGGATGTCAAAGTTATGAAGTTTCTTAGAGTATGGATATGATCATAGTGCTCTATTAGTAATACATTACCAGTGAAAGCTGTTGAAGCAAGAAGGATACATTATTTTGTTTAAAAAAGAGATTAATAATTTTCTAGTGTAGGGATGTCTTCAGAGAAGTAAATAAAGTTAGGTATATGAGAATACAGAAGTAGAATTATGGTTACTATATTTTGTTGTTTTTTTTTCCTGTTGTTACTTTTTTTGCCAAAAAAGTTTCTTTCTTTTTAAAAAAGATATCATGATTATAAAGTTGACTTATGCTTTTTAAAAAAATCAATTTCTAAGTTATATAAATAAATAAAAGTTTTTGTGTTACTTGAAATGGTATGCCCATATGCATATCTTATGAAAAATTGGGAGATGGGTTCCTGTGATCAATATTTTGTAACCATATTTTATTTTTAGAAATTATTTAAAACTGAGAATTGACTGGTTTTCCTTCTTTGAGCATGAGGATGATAAACGTACCCATATCTGAGAAATTTGTGAGGATTAAATAGGTTATTACATGTAAAGCTTTTTGCAAAGTGCATTGCAAATGTCAAATGCTCAGTAGAAGTTAAGTTGTTATTCTTACCACTGGGTTTATTAGATTACATTTACCCAAGTGTTATACAACCTGAGAGAGGATGGTTTGAAAGCATGAGGGTACTGTGCTTTACAGGTATAACTGGAAAGAGAAGGATTTAAAAAGGGAGGTTATCAAAGGCAGTAGTGGCCTGCTTTGTATTATTACTTGGACCTTCAATTCATGAGATCTGAATGCTAAATCACATAGGTTGCTTCTTCTACTTAGTACTGTTAAAAAAATTTACTTTCATGGGCGGCTAATATTTTTAGGAATTCATAGTTTATTAAAAAAAACCTTTAACATATCTAGAAAATCTAGCATTGATAGAAATGATTTCAGAATGACAAAAGGGGATATATGACAACCTCAACAGATAACAGCTAACAAACGTATCATAAAAAATTTACATAAATTTCTATAAATATTTGCCAACTGAATTGTGCTAGATCACAATAATACTCTTCTAGCTTAGTTTGAATTCTTTTTACCTTCTGAGGTAAAAAAGTTCAAGGTAAGCCTTAATTTCTGGTAAGATACACTAGTGGTCATTATACAAACCTGTATGTGTGCATTTTCCCAGTGAATAATGTTTAAAAAAAGAAAGTAAAGTTGACACTAGGACTCCTTTCAGTTTATGTACAGCCCTTATCTCATTAACTCTGCATAGCAGCCTACACAGAACCACTATGATTATCCCTGTTTTGTAGATGACAAAGCTTACATTCCAGAGGGTTCAAATTTGTATCTTAAAAAAACCAGAAATTTAAGCATTTTTATTGTGACTTTTAAGAAAATGTTTGCACATTATATTTATTTTTAGTATGAACTTGACTGTATTTTAAAGGGTCTTATGGGTTAAAAAGACAAAAAAAATTATCGTCTGAATAGAGGGAGAATGAATGGACATGATCGAAGCAAACATTTGACTGAGGTGAGAAATAGGAAAAAGAACTATTTTCTGAAAGTGACAGATTTCTTGTTACTTAACACCTTTTGCTTCCAATTTTTGTGATTATTATCAGACAATTTAGAACAAGCTGTCTAAAAGGATATTTATAAAAATATATATTTTAGTTTAATTTTTTTTTTACATTTTAAAACAATATACTTTTGAAGATTTCTCAAAGATATTAAAAAATCTATTATTAAACTATTCTTAAAGTTAGAGATTTTCACACTTGAATAAACTCTTTTTTTTTCCACACGTGGTTGTGAACGTATTCTTGTGTAGTGTTAACCCAGGAGGGACTTGGTCTTCTCAAATCCTTTAAAGGGGTAAATGAGGATACACAGATATATGGTAGTTTCTAGCAATTAGGAAATGAATGACATGTTTCTTATTGTGCCAGACAAGTGGAGATGATGTATATCAAATGCTTGCTTTATCAAGGAAATACTTGTGCTATCACAGTATCACAGAGTAAATACTAGTGCAGTTGTTACTTCAAAATAACCAAATCAAGAGCCCTTTCCTACTGGTGGAAAAAAAATTTGAATATTGGAAGTCATCTGAAAGTTAGGTAGTAGACAGTGTGTAATATTACTCATGTTCCAAATTTGTACTTGACGACCGCTGTTGCATTTGAGTTGTAAAGATCAAGGTACATATAACTCAGCCAAATGCTTGTGTGTTTTATTGACATCCAGTTTTTAAGAGAGATGTCACAGAGCACGTGCTCTTCTTGGCAAGATTGTTAGAGGTAGCCTCTTTCCCCAATAATAGCCTTAGTTGTCATCACCTATTGAACTTGCATATCTTTATTTTTCTTCCAGTTTTTTGAAAGACTACATCTAGCAAATATGGTGTTACTGAGAATGTAAGAATGAATGCAGTGGTTCGCACTAGTAACAATCAGTCTGAGAAACAGAATGAAAGCATGCAGTTGATTTTGATCCAGACCTTAGTTAGCAGTTAGGAATATGCCCCATACATCTCTTAATAATCCTTAGTAAACCTATTATTTGTGCATTAATCTGAATATAGTTTTAAACTTTTATAATGGAAAAGTACATACACACACACAAGTAAATAGAACAATATGATTAACCTCCATTGTCATTCTTGTTTCGTCTTTTACCTGTCCCATTTTTTTCTATAGTACTTTAAAACAAAGCTTAGTCGTCATATCATTTCACCTGTCAATCCTTCAGTATATATTTCTAACAGATAAGGACTTTAAAAGAATTAGCCACAATAACATTTTAAATGTTTTATGATTGCTTTATAATTTTACCCTGTATCAGTTTTTTCTCTTGAGTAGTTTAATAAGCTTATTTACTGATAGAATTTTTTCCCCTAAAATTTTGTTTCGAGGAACAGCTTGGCCAGTCAAAGTAAATGTATACTATTTGTATTATGATATGAGAGCCATGTAATTTGTGTTTCCTAAACTAGGTCATCATATGATGGTAGGTCTCCCTTTGGAGTGGGGGTTCTTAATATTTTTTGTGCCATAGTACCCTTTGGCAGTCTTATGAATCCTATGATCCTCTTTTTGGATAATGTTTTTAAATACATAAAATAAAATACAAAGGAAATCAATTACATTGAATTATAATTATCAAACTATTGAAGTTGTGATATGTGTTTTTAATTAATGAATTAAATAACAAGATCTAGCTGCAGGTCTAAAAACTACCATATTTTCTAAGTAGTAACAAGCACAAACAATATTTTGAGATATCTGCAATAGCTGTGATTTCCATTAATGACAAAGTCTCATATATTGCTAATACTGGTATGGTTAGTTTCATGCGTTCAAAATTTAAGGAAGTACAAATTTCAGTTTATGGTTCCTTGCTTTGGAGAGTGTTGATCTTTGTATTTATTTTTAGTCTTCATAGATGTCTCAAGCTATTGCCACACATTCCGCTGTTTTGGTTTTGCCCTAGATATATCACTCTGGCTTTTAGTCTGTCTCATTGGTCCTAGTTTATTTTAACTACAAAAATTCTTGAGTTGAGAGCTCTTTTTTGTAACATTTTAACATAGCCACCTAGGAGTTTTTAGTTGGGAGACTGCGTTTGGACATTATGGAGTGTTGTCTCCGACTCCGGGAGAAGGAGTCAAGTTCCAGAAGCAGTAGCAGGATGTGAAGAGAGCAGTTTTGTCTGTCTGTCCTGAGAATGAGTATTTTCAGTTAGGAAGCATTTGTACAGATTATTTACTTAAAGAGATGTGAAGAGCGATACCCAAGATCCAGTTTTTACAAGTAGATATATTTGTTTAGAACTTTATCGTTCATAAAACCATTCAAATACAGTGTCTTAACTGATGGTTACAACAATCCTATGAAGTGGATTTGGCAAGGATATGATTATTCCCATATATGGGATATGGAAACTGAGACTTAGTTGCTTATTTGAAGATAAACAGAGCCTTACATCTTTAAGGTTGTAGATTATTGCTCTTTCAAATATAATTAATTATTTTGATAGATGGTTGTTCCTTGGGTTAAACTTATGAATTTAGAAATACAGTTTTTATGTTTTAGATGGAATTCTTGACTTTATATTTTGTAAAATGTCATTGAAACCTCATTTTATAAAGGCTTACTATGGGAGACTGTTAATCCTACTTTCATGACCTTTAACCTCACATTTCACACCAATTGAGTAATTGTGCCCTTGTTGATTTGCCGTGAGAACACTTTGGACTTTGATAAAAGGGCCAACCATTTGGTCACTTCTTTGCAATCTTTTAAACTGCTATGTTGGATGATCACATACCTGCATACATAAATGCAACACTTGTGGTCGTTAGTGGTGGGAAAAAACACAAGGAAATTTGGTTATCCTATAACAGGTGGAATACGTAACCATACAGATTTGGAAAACGTTCATAAAAGAGGCAAATAGTAGGTACTCAATAAATACTGTTAATGAGTACATTTTTGGTTAATGAGTGAGTTAATTGATTTCCATGAGTTACACTGTTAGGAAAAAATGATACAAGCACAAAAACATGCTTGTATCTAAAATGACAGAGAGTGTGTAAATAGATTATACTACAATAGGTACCCCTGAAATGAGAAATGTGTGTACTTGCTCTCAGTAAAATTCACACTGGTTCAGAGTAAAGTCTTGCTTAAAAACTTTGCAGTAGTTCACTAAACCAAGTAGATTGACTATCTTTGGTGCTCTTGGAGTTTTTATTACTCGTTTTCAGAATTTTTATTACATGATTTGCCAAGTTTACTTTTCTGTCGCTTGCTAAGTGCCAGTTGAAGGGTACAGACAGTAATGCTGCTAGGTTTCAGAGAAAGGAGTCTCCATTTACTAGGATTTGTGGAAGAAGTAAGATTATCTGTACCTTGAAGTATAAATAGGACTTAACCAAGCAGAAAGGTATGGGGAGGCATTCCAGACAAATGGAATGGCATTAGGAAAGTATACAAGGGATGTTTAAAAGTGGATCATTTTGGTTAGAGCTCAGGGTTTGTGGTGGGCAGGAAATGGTTAAAGAGGTAATTTGGAGTCAGATGATAGAAATCCTTGAATACCTGGAAGAGATTTGGATTTTGTTCTGTAGGCTTATGTTCTTCTAATTGGGGTACACGTTCTTGTGATGGCACAGCTATATGAGATATGTAAGTTCACAGGATAAACATGACACATCTTCCAGGAACATGACTTTTTGGAAGATTCAGGGAAGAAATAATTTTTTATATGAAGATAGATTTATGAAGTAGAAAATAGAATTCACATGCAATTTTAAGATAAAAGCCTAAGATTTAAGATAAAAACCTAATAAGATTCTAAAAGAAATTTGTGCTTCTATCAAGCCATTTCATTCTGTAACTCCAGAACCTGTAAGAATATGTTTTCATTATCCTCAGCTGTTAACACTCTTCTAATAGACAAGTTTGAAGAACACCGGTCAAAGTAGTTTGTGGCCATTGTAAATTTGTTTTAGGACAATTGAGGGGAGATAGACATAAAATTAGGAGGCCAGGCAGGAGACTAGTTAATTCAAGGCTCAGGTTAAAGGCAGTCCTTGGTAGGTTTTTGGCAGTAGAAATGGGAAGAAAGTGTGTAAGATTAGGAGACTTTCCAAAAGAAGATTGTGTTGGATTTAGCGGCTTATGATCTAGGAGAGATGGTTGACAAAGTGAAGTGGAAAGCCACGGATGTCTCCCGGGTTTCATGCTTCTATGACTGGAAGCGTGGTAGTGCCATTAGTGGATGTAAGAAGTAAAGAGGAGAGTGCGAAATTGCAGAGAGAGAGGAAGGACCAGCAGGCACCGGAAGGCGTTGATGAATTGTTATTTGATATGTTGGATTGAGAAGGCCGTAGGATATCAGAAGGAGAAGTGGCAGGTAGGCAGTGTAAGAAGGGGAACTGGAGGGAGGTCTGGGATGAATATGTAGATTTGGGAACCTTATTCATGGATAATAGATGAGTCCATGAGGGTAGATAGAATTTCTGAGGGTCAGAGTAGAGGAGATGATTGAAGATTGTGCCTTGGCCCCCGGTACTAAATACTAGGAAGGAATAGGGCTATCAGGATGGATTCAGGTTAGGGAGAATCCTTGGAGAGTGTAGTAGTATTGTGGAAGCAAAAGGAAGGTCAAGTTTGAAAAAAGAATATTGTTATTAGTAAGTAGTGGAGAGATCTGAGGGAATGTGGACTGAGGAAAGCCCGTTAGATTTGATAATCGTGAGTTAGTGGTGAAATTCAAACACTTTTGAAATTAGAACCATAAAGAAAAAAAACCCTTTCTCTTTCTCTACCAGAATTATCTCTCAATGTGAGCTTTATATACAGAAAAAACTTAGTATACCTAAAAGGAACAAAATGAAATGTACTGTGTGAGAATTGTAAAATATTGGAAAACAAATAGAGAAAGCAACTGGTATATTAATGTATTACTTTGCATTTGAAAGCTTCCATTTTTTTAGGGGAAAAAAGCCATATTAGCATTCTGGCTCTAAAATGTCAATTTTGACAAGTTGGCTGTGGTTCTGAAAATTAAAATGTATTCTTGCCTTTATTCTCTTGTACTTTTTTGGAACAAGATATTTATATGGGATCCATATAGATCATACATATCTACATATGTCATATATCAAAAGTATATATGATGTATATATTGGGTAATTTAAAATACATAATGCTGATAATTATTGACTAAAATGAGTCACTATATAACTTGGGCACGAAATCCTTTAAAAACGGGATTTAATTCAAAATTTTACTTCTCTTTGGTCATTTCCTTAAAAACTTATTTAAAAATAAATACTGAGAAGTGATATTATGGTCAAAGGATTTGCATCTAATAATCCTTGAGGATTTAGAATTTAAATCAGAAATAACATAATCATACTTCTATTGGTACCAATAAAAGAGCACAATAATTTAAATTTCCATAATTGGGGGACTGAGTCTTTATTGAGTTTGGAAGCATACATATGTGTCTGTCAGGCTATTTAAACATTCAGTAACTTGTTACGATTGTTTTTGTTCCTGAGGAAGATTCGCCCTGAGCTAACATCTGCGCCAGTCTTCCTTTATTTTTTACGTGGTTCACTGCCACAGCATGGCTCACGAGTGGTGTAGGTCCGTGTCCAGGATTCGAACGCATGAACTCAGGCCACTGAAGCTGAGTGTGCCAAATGTAACCACTAGGCCATGGGGCTGGCCCCTTGTTATGATTTTTAATTCTATTTGAAAACCTACACATAAGTATTAGACTCGTATCATGTCCAGGGGGCATAAATTATTCAGCGTTAACTTGATGCTACAAATACGTTCATTCTTATTGTATTCTGAAAAGATCCCTTTAAAATTGTTTTCATGGTATTAAGTGTTAAAATATATAAAATGTATGCAATATAGATAAGTTAACAAATATGTTAAGGTTCAGTGATACCTGATACTAAAGTCAATATGACTTAGTAATCATGGTCTACTGCATTGTTAAGACAGTGACTCTATTTCAATACAATATTTCACCCTACTTCATTTGGCTTCAAGTTTAGAGTTTTAGTAAGACAACTAGTTTTTTAAACTGAAGAAGTTGTGAAATTAGCCCACATGATGACTTTTAAAATAAAAGCTTTGTAAGTTTTTTATTTTAAAAAAGTTATTTAAAAATTTACCCATTGGTTAAAATTTAGATTGTGACCATCTAAAATTGATTCCCACATCACAAAATATATGAATAAATGATATCATAAGAATTTTGATTGAGAAAGGTAAATGGTGTTCTTTGAGGTCATGTGACAATATGTTTAAAGTTGGTAGTGGTTTTAAAATAAAGAATCTATTTCTAAAACCTTCTATTAGGGATTTAATACCAGATTATTAAACCACAGTAACTTGGGATGAGTGTAATATTTATTTCATTGGCTTTTTAACTTGCCTCAGTTCATTCAAAGCTTGCTTTCTTTTTTTTTTTTTTTTTTTGTGAGGACGATCAGCCCCGAGCTAACATCCATGCCAATCCTCCTCTTTTCGCTGAGGAAGACCGGCCCTGAGCTAACATCTATTGCCAATCCTCCTCCTTTTTCTTCCCAAAGCCCCAGTGGATAGTTGTACACCACAGCTGCACATCCCTCTAGTTGCTGTATGTGGGACTCGGCCTCAGCATGGCCGGAGAAGTGGTGCATCGGTGCGCGCCTGGGATCCGAACCCTGGGCCGCCAGTAGTGGAGCCTGTGCACTTAACCGCTAAGCCACTGGGCAGGCCCCCATTCAAAGCTTTCTGAATCTTTTGGATGGATCAGCATTTTGGTTGATTTGATAGAGTAGAATCTTCCATTTTGAGACTTCCAGCATATTCCTCTTCTCCTCTCTGGCTTAGTTTTTGATCTTGGCTTGTTATATTTACCATTTAGGTTGTTTTCCCCACATACATCGTGCCACCACCAGCCTCCTAGAGAAGACAGATATGGAATTTAGTGGATACAAACTCATACGTAGTCACTGTTCTTATATTTCCCCATGAATATATCTTCATTTCTTATAAATATGACAGTATTGTATGCATGTATCCCAGTTTTAAATAATCTGTAGAAGCCTCATATACACCATCAAAAATTTAATATCAGGGGCCGGCCTGGTGGGGGTCTGGCCTGGTGGCATAGCGGTTAAGTGCGCGCGCTCTGCTCTGGCGGCCCGGGGTTCAGATCCTGGGCGCGCACCAGTGCGCGGCTTGCCAAGCCATGCTGTGGTGGCGTCCCACGTAAAGTGCAGGAAGATGGGCACGGATGTTAGCCCAGGGCCAGTCTTCCTCAGCATAAAGAGGAGGATTGGCGACAGATGTTAGCTCAGGGCTAATCTTCCTCACACACACGCACACAAAAAAAATTTACTATCTGAGAAAGATTAGAGGTAAAATACCTAGTTGAACTAGAACAAAATGAATACTTATGTTAAGAGGTTTTTACCTATAGAGAAAATGTTTATTTGGGGAGTGGTTGTAGATATTAGTTAATACTTTGGGAAGATATTTTGAAGATATGAAAGTAAAGTACTGATATTAGGAAAAGGATACCTGAATAACTTTCTTGACAATTGAATTGTCCTTTTGCTTTGTGATCCCAAGTGGAAAACACCAAATCTTTGTGTTCTGGGAGTGCATTGGGGACAGTGGCAGTAATCTCACTTAGGTGTAGCGTATAGTTGGTTTCATGATTTCCCAAGTGAAAAGAATATTCAATATAATGCTTGTTGTCTTTCCAGTCTTCTAGCTCAATTCTTAAAATGTAATTAGATTGCTTTACAATGGAGTATATCTTCTCTAGGCCCAACCAAAATTCTCCTGAAAAGAAAAGTAAAAATCTGTTGATGCTAACTGCATATTAGGCACTGACAGTTTTTTTGAGAATGTTTTTTATTGGTGCAAGTAATGAGTTGTTTTAGTCTTGAATCTCTTGGTTATTTTAGAGTCTCTTAAAATGTTTCTTTTTAAACCAATTTTATTGCAGATAGGTATATGTACAAACAATGTTAAAAGTATTAATAGGCCTGCCTAAAATCTGATTATCATTTCTGAAATGGATATTATGAGACATATTTCACAAGTGAAACATCTTAGGCTGTTATAGATATTTTTAGGTCTGTTCATTGGTAGGATATTATCTCACTTCTAGGTCCTTATATGTGCTGGCTATACTGTCAGCTATTTATTAATACCCATATACTGTCAAGAGATTTAGGTATTCCCAGAGACATGGATAATAATAATAATATCATTTTCTTCAAATATAGACTTGGCCTTTGATATTTGCTTGATATATATGTTTTCCTTGTAGAAAGAGAAGTGAATAGAATTTAAAAAACTTTTTAAATTTAAAAGCATAATTCTTAATAACTTTTCTTTATAACTTTAAAAATTATTTTTATTTGGAATTAAAAGCACAGCATAAATACAAATAGATCTCTCTGTAATTATCACAATCCTTTTTATTAAAATATTTAAGGAAAAAATGTCAAAATTTCCTTATTGCTATTGAATTAGTAGGAGACTTCATTTTAAGGATTATAAGTACAAATGGCTTACTTTCTTATAAAAATAAATGAGTACTCTGGACTTCACTGTCTTTTATTTTTGGGTGACACTCACTCTTAGAAGAACATTTGGAGCTACAAAACATCACTGAGCATGCCTTTTAGTTAGGGATTTAACTGGCAGTTTGAATACAGAGTTTTTTAAATGGTCAAATAGTACTGTTTAAAAATTGGATATAATGAGGAATGTTTTTCACTTTATAAATGAGTATTTGTACATTATTTATGGATTTTTATAATGTGCGTTTTGGATTTTAAACCTCTGTTATTTATTTTTATTTTATTTTTTATTTTATTTTGTGATCAAAATATAGTAATTTGCATTAACTATTTTAAACTACACATTCTATAATATACATTTATATTTAAATAATTGAAATCTAAACATTTTGTACTGCACATCTGACAGCTTCCTTGTCCCTTCCAACCTCCAAATAATCGATATCTAAAATGTTAATAAAAAAGTCGAGTTACCAGTGATAAGGATGCTTTTCTTTGTAGTCATTCATAGCATTTACCACTTACCAAAGCACATAGCACTTAATCAAAATTGTCATTATAGTTATGATAATTAGAAGCCATTGAATTAAATTGTAGTAAGTATAATTAAGAACAGACCATAATTGTGATAAGTATAATTCAAATAAAGACAATTGTAATAAGTGTAATTACTAACAGATGTGTAATTATTTGTTAAAAGTTCTTTGAAGGCCAGGACTGTTCCTCATTTATTATTGCATTCCTAGTTCCCAGTCAGAATGAATGAATGTATGAAGTCATCTTACCATCAAGCCTCCCAAAACCATATTTGTAGTTTTCCCAAGATTCATTGAAGTTTTGTGATCCGTCTATTCGGCGTTGAATTAATATCCATGAACTACCTGAATATAATGAATGAAATTGTGTATTTTTAGTAGATTGATGCTGACAGATGTAGTAAAATACTGCTTTTTTGGTTTGGTTTTAATTGGTATCTGTATAAGGTAGTTATTAATGTTGTTATGGTAATAATATTTTATTATTTATTATGGTCCCAAGAAGTTAAGTGAAGGGCAACTAATGAATGTCTTATGGACAGTCATTTCAGATTATTTTATGGAAAAAGATGGAGAATATTGAATAAATGCGTGAGTAAATACATAAATAAACAAGACAAATATAAGTACTAGATCTGTGTAACTACTCATGTTGTATATATGTGTATATATATAATTTTATTTCTGTATTTAGAACAGAGATAACAGGATTAGCCTTACTAACAGGCAGTGAGTAACCTGAGCTAACTCTTGTCCATTTTCTCCGTAGGCTAGTTTTACCTGATCTGACATCGCAGTAGACATTAAAAACTTGCGAGTTGCTGGGTCTAATGGAATAGATGCCACTTGTGTGTTCGCCTCTGTTGTAAATGGTGGTACAATCAGCAGGAATGTCTAGAATCAACAGAATGTTATTACATAAGATACAGTAATAAGAATGATACCTCTAGAGCTTGAGGTTTTACTTGGCATTTTATGGAATTGTGGTGAATGTAGTCTTTAGCCTTTGTCAGTAATGTATTACTAAAAAAGAACTAAAAAAGACTTTATGCTAAAGCATTTTTATTAGATGGCATGTTATGCAGAGTGTCAAAATAGTTGTTACCAAACTGATTTCTTTTTAAGAAAAGCAACAAAATGAGAATTTTAAACACTTTTTTTTTGCTAGATACAGTAAGAATATAAATAAAATATCACATATGAGACATTAGTATAGTGCTTGGTACATAGCAGGTAGTCAACAGATATATGTGTAAAGAGTGAACATATATGGAGGAAGCTAACAGAAGCCTTTTTTTCTGTATGAATTACATAAAACATAAATGTGTTTTGAGAGTATATCATTTTGTTGAAGTTTGGTTGGGAATGGGTTGAGACTTTGTTCCTCCATCTTTTTGTTTTTCTTATGAAAAATTTCAAGCAAACAGGAAAGTAGAAAGAAGCATTGAAGAGCGCACCATACTCTTTCCATCTGTATTCAACAATTGTTAACATTTTGCCATATTTGCTTTATAAATACACATACATACAAATATGTATTTTGCTGTGCTATTTGAAAGTAATTTGCAAACATCATGACCCTTAAGCTCTTAGATAGTTTACCATGCATCTCTTAAATGTGAGATTATTCTCTTACATAACTGCAATACCATTATTACATCTAAGAAAATAATAATTCTATATTATCTAATATCAAGTCTATATTCATATTTCCCTTATTGTCTTAAGAATGTGTTTTATAGGGTTTGAAAAAAACCTACCAGGATCCAATTTAGGTTGACACATTTTATTTGGTGGATTTGTCCCTTTACTATCTTTTAGTCTAGAGCAGGCCCTGAGAATAAGGATTTTTGATGGAAATGTTGAAGATAGAAGAATTTGATGATAATAGCTTCAAGAAGAAAACCCACCGTATTATCTTACCATTGTGCTCTACGTTTTTTGTTTCATTCAAGTGAAGAGAGGGAATAGTTCTTGGTGCTCTTGGTTTAGAAGAAAGAGAATTTTCTGTGGATTCTTGAATACCAGTTCTTCTTAACTGATAAAAGAATATAAGTTTACTTTAAAAAATGGTACTGAATATACAGTTAGGGGAGTCTGAATGAGGATATTAAAAATACAACTAATATGCGTCTTTTTAGTTCATAATATGTTAATTACTTTTGATGTTAAGAGGATAAACAATGTTATACAGATTGTACAGATTACCTGTTCTCAAAATATTTAATCAGGCACATTATTTAAAAGAGTTCATAAATATGGGGGAAGAAAGGGAGCAAGGCAAAAAACAGAAATTGGTCAAAAAACAGCAAGTCCAAAGGCAGAGACTTTGCTTAGAATATTTTCATATGTTCTGTTTATTTATATGAATAGAATATATATTCTATTCAGTAACACAGGCAGATTTTAAATTTAATAATTCTCAGTTATAGGTCTTACTGATTCTCAGACCTGCTGTAAGGGCATAGCACATAGTTTAAAAACAAGGCTGCTTTCTTGATGAGTTTTTTTGTGTGTGTGAGGAAGACTGGCTGTGAGCTAACCTCTGTCAATCTTCATCTTTTTGCTGAGGAAGATGAGCGGTGAGCTAACATCTGTGCCCATCTTCCTCTATTTTGTATATGGGATGCCGCCACAGCAGGGCATGATGAGGGGTGCATTGGTCCGCGCCCAGGATCCGAACCTGCCAACACTGGGCCGCTGAAGCCGAGCACGTGAACTTAACCACTATGCCACTGGGCCAGCCCCTCTTGATAGTTTTTGACATGTAAACATATCTGTAGAGGAACAAATTGGCAGGCTTATTTGCTTACTTTCAATATAGTCAATATTTCATTGTCTATTAGTTTAGCAATAACAGTTTATTTTTATTTAAAATGCGCTGAGTTTGCAATTTACCGACTGATGACTTTTCTTACTGATGGCCTGAGAAAAGCAGAATATGTGAAATCTTGTGTTATTAGGGATAGTTTTTGATGCCAGCATAAATGGCATTTCCTAGGACCTAATTCATGAGGATCTGTTGTAAAGTGCACTTACTGGGGATTAGTCTTTCCTATTAAGTAACTGTGTGATCTTAAAGTCACTTAACTTTTTAGAGTTTTGGTTTCTTAATTTAAATTTGAGGAAATTGGGCCGGCTCCGTGGCTTAGCGGTTAAGTGCACGCGCTCTGATGCTGGCGGCCCGGGTTCGGATCCCGGGAGCGCCCCGAGGCACCACTTCTCCGTCCAACGTGAGGCCGAGTCCCACGTACAGCAACTAGAAGGATGTGAACCTATGACATACAACTATCTACTGGGGCTTTGGGGGAAAAAACTGAATAAATAAAAAATCTTTAAATTTGAGGAAATTGGATCAGATGATCTGAGGCTTCTCCCAACTCAAAAATTTATTGTTTTGAATTCTTCATACATTTTATTATTAGACAGAATGTATATCATCTTATAATAGTGACATCTTGCTTTTGTGAGCAGGTTCATTTAATCATAATAAAAGATACAGGAAAAAATAATTTAGAAAAATAACATAAAGAAATTATGGAAATCAGAAGTAGTTGGCAAAAAACTTTTTGGACAATTAGCAAAAATAACCTACCAAATTATGATTCATAATAACCTAGCAAAAATAACCTACTAAAATTGAGTCATAAAATTACTGCAACATAATGATATGTTTGTTTAATGGAAATTGTTAATAACATTTGTTTTATAATTCTTGGGAACTATTTTTTATTACTGGTTTCTCTGGGTCTGTATTATTTTTGGAACTCTCTTGAATGGCTGTTTAATAGTGTTACTAATGAATATTTTTGAACTATGGCGCTATATATTGGAATGCTTAGATTCTGACATACCTTTATTCTAAAAAGGTATCTCTCTTCTTCACCTAGCCAGTTCTTTACATTGTAGGTTAATTATATTGTTGGGTGTTGAAATTTAATTATCAGGCACACAGTTTCTAATAATAAAAATAATAATAATCATAGCAAGTTTTTATTGACCTCTCTGTGCTGAATATGACATTACCTTTATTAATTACTGAATTATATTCATTGAGTGTATATTTATTGAGTGCCTACTATGTCTGACAGTGTTCTATATTCTGGGGCTACCTCAATAGAAATAATGGAAGGAAATCTCTGCTCATGGAGCTTACATTCTAGAGCAGCGACAGACTAAGATAAATAACAAAAATGTGTATTATGTTACATAGAGGTAACTATTGAGGAAAAAAACAGATTAATGAAGGAGGTAGCAGATTTCAAGGATGGAAGTAGGGGACTGTAATTTTTGATTAAGTGACCTGGGAGGGTGTCATTGAAAATTTTCTATTTGATAAAGACCTAAAGGAATGTGAGTGGGCCATGTAGATACCAGGGAGAAGAGCATTCCAGACAGAGGAAACAGCAAGGGCAGAAGCCCTGAGATGGCAGCATGTTTTATGTGTTTGAGTAACAGTGAAGGGGCCAGTGTGGCTGGAGCAGAGGAGATGACTCCAGGGAGATACTAAAGGGTCATCTGGGGTCTTAGGAGCCACTGTGAGTGAGATGGGTTTTGAACAAAGACAGACATGACCTAATTTAAATTTTCATAGATTTATTTTGGCTTCTATATTGAAGATATACTTTACATGAATTAATTCTTTTTTTCTCGCAACAATCTTATAAGATAGGTTCTGTTATTTTTGTCATAGAATAAGTGAGGAAACTGAGAGACAGAGGGCTTAAGAAATTATTCAAGAAATTATTCACACAAAGTTTTCGAGCCAAGCTTCAAACCCAGGTAGTTTATTAGCTTCAGAGCCTACAGTCTTTAACAGTCATGCTGCTGTGATCCTTTTATTCAGTATCCAACTATAATTATTTTAAATAATTTTAGGGTCCAGTGTTTCCATAAATGTAAATTTTATGTAAAAGATTGGACATACGTTAAATGTTGACTTACCTGATTTTCTATTTCTTTTATTTGACTGTGCTGTTGGTTTAATTGTCTATATTGTTCTTCCATGGTCTGGAGAAGATCTTTGATGCTATTATCTTGCTGTTCTACAAAAGTCTGGACATAGATTGTAGGTTGGTTAGAAGTTTCTTTCTTTCTTTTTTCTTTTTTGTTAAACTAGACTTTTTAAAATTTCCTATAACACTATCACAATCTAATTTTTTTAAACTAATAGTGGATTAGGAAAATGAATATTGGCAATCATTTTTCCCTTGTATGCTTCTTTCAAATAGTACTTTTGTTTTTATGTTTTGTTTAAAATGTACCATCTCTAAAATCTGATTTCCTGAACTTTAAACTCCTTCAATGAAATAAAAACCCCAGTATTTTAATAGGAATGAATCTTTACCATTTACTGTATTACTTTTATCCATTTTAAACATGGGAAAATAGTTTCAAAGTTAGATTCCTTTAACTTTTTACTTGCCTCCAATAATTTGCAATACTGTAATAATTTAGTGTTCTAAATTTTATTACTTCTTTGTAATTTTCATTGAAATGTAAAGTTTAATTGTTTTCATATTTAATGTTAGGAAAACATAAAAACCAACTTGAAATTATGATGGGAAATTTTATTTTCTGAAGGCTTTTTTTCTTGAGAAAAATAAAGTATTTCAACAATGCAATAAAGTATTTCAAGTAGCATGTCTTAAAGTATTTTTTTAAAAGATCCATATTGAAAACATAATCATGAACACTCTGGATTCTACTTACTTGTAGTGAAGTTACTTCTGGGTGTTCCTGATTTTCAGGTTGATTTTTAATGAACTTGGTTAATTGCCCCTCCAAATATTTCACTTTTTGTCGAAGTAGACTTTTTTCTTCTAGGAGGCTTTCAAGTTTTGAGTTGAGCTCAAGTGACATATTCTTCACTTCTTCATTTTTGACTTGCAGTTTGGATGTAGTTCTTTTAAGTTCCTTTTCTTCTTCTTTGATTTCATTCATTTGCAGTGATAGATCATAAAAAGACTGATCAAATATGTTGAGTTTTTGAAATATGTCATTAATTTGGCCCTTAGTCTTGTGGACAAAGTCTTTAAGACCATGTCCTAACTGAAGGAGGCCATTGGCTAAAATTTTTACATCATCTAACATAGCAAATTTTGATTTTGGCTCTGGAGATACAGAATCAGATGATGAATAGTCTTGATCAATTCTGGAAGAAATAACTAGAGGAGCAATAAAAAGAAAGAGCTTAATCGTGTACATTTTTATCCTATTATTCAATTGCAAGCAATTTGGAACTAGTTTTCTCCTGTAAGCAGACCTAGACTTCTAAACTCTCTCAGTATCACTATTTGCCACATAAATGGTAAGGTTGGCAGGTGAATATAGTTAATTATTAAGCTGTATAAACTTGTAGGAATGTAACCTTCCACATTGAGTTAGAACAATGCTAAATGAAATCAACGAAATGAGCAACTAACTTAATAAGTCATTTTAAATTGTATTTAATTTAGCTGTATTATAAACTGCACTTTCAGTGTTATGAGATCTACCTGTTTTTAAAAGCTCATTTTAACTTGTCATGATTTTTCAAGATTTACAGGTAAAAACCAAACTCTTTTGACTGGTAAATTCATCATGAAAGTTGAGGAAAAATTAATGAGTTAAGTATGCATTTCCCAAATTGTTATTTTAGTTTTTATGGAAACAGTGACCCATCCCCAAAAATGCCTTCTCTGATAAGACTTCTTCCACTTCTTCGGGTGGTATTAATGGCTGTCAATGCTGCATTCCCATGGTATTCTGTATAAGCTAACATATGATTATATAGTCCTTATTATTTGTCACTATAATTGTTTATTAGTATGTCTTTTTGCTTCCGATGCTCTATCTTAACCATGTTTGTATATTATCACAAAATCCCATACATAATAAGTATCATTAAAAGGCATTTCACCCCTTTTCTCCATGATATTCTATGTCTAGCTTCTTTTCCATGTGCCCACTGAAAGACCAATAGATATGTGGTCTTCTAAGGTTAAATCAGAATTAAATACTTCCAGGGTCAGAAACTATTTGCCCATTATAAATTTTTCTGAAGTTTGTGAGCTTGGTAACAATGTTGATAATATAAATTTAACAAAACCCCCAAAATAGTAGTATATTTAAAAATTAATGTTCCCCACTGTGCTTCTAACTTAGTGTTAAAAGGAAAAATACTAAATGCTTCAGTAAATTATAAATGATTATTCTTCTTGAGTGTTCACATTAAGAACTTTATGAGAAAATCAATCTTTTAAAAATGCCTTATCTTGACAAATTAATAGAGTCAAATTGTGCAGTGTGTGGGCTCTGGAATCAGACTAGTCCAAAAGCCAGCTCTAGCTGTCTGGCCCTGGGCTAGTTACTTAACGTCTCCATACCTTAGTCTCCTCATCTCTAAGTTGGGGTAGTTATAGTACATACTCAATAGAGTTATGAGAATTAAGAGAAATAATATGTGTAAAGCACTTAGAACCGTGTCTGGCAAATAGAAAGTACTCAAAACGCTAGTTATTATATCATGTGAAATGACCTTTTAACCTGTGTATGTGTGTATAGCTTTTTTGCAAAAGGAAGATTTAACATAATGAATTTCAGTTTAAATTGTAAATTGTCAAGCAAAACTTTACGAAATGAACCATTTCCAAATTTCTATTCTTAGAAATGCCTCTTCCTGGTATAAAATAGAGGCCCTTTCTTTTGATGATCTAGGATTAAGGGCTTTTGGATATAGTAGTTACAGTGGAGATAGTATACCATTGTGGTCAAGAGTATGATTCTGGAGAGAGACTGGCTGGATTGGAATCCTGGCTCTGCTCTTTTTCAGCTCTGTGACCCTTGGTCAAATTATTTAGCTTTTCTTTACCTCTATTTTCTTATCTGTCAAGTGAAGATAATTCCTACTTTGTAGGGTTGTATAAAGATTAAAAATTAGTATTTTTAAAGCACTTAGAACACTACCTGGTATATAGTAAACACTACACAGTATTATATATTAGCTATTTTTTTGGTAATTAAAAACAATCAATGCATTTATGCCCATTCTGTAATATTTTACTGATGAATATCATCTAATCTCATGTTAAGATGACATAAGTTAGGAAACTTTCCTAGAATCTGGTTTTCTGAGTTTTGGTTTCTTGGACCTTCGTAAGTACAGGAATTATGTCCTTTGTTTAGCCTGTGTATACTTTTTCTAAATGTCCAGTACAGAACCACATAAATATTTCTGTTTGTAACAGAAGTAAGAATGCAAGCAAATAAAAATATACAAATACAAATCCTTCCACTAATGAAGAAGAAAAACAAAAAAATTTCCTTATTCTTCATTTTCATCTTACCCTTGCCACAGGTACATGTTATGAGATTATAAAAGTGTATGTTGAACTACTGAAGAAATTTGAATTTTCTCCCTCTTTTTTAAAGGGAAAAGTTAGTGTTGTGATCATTGGTCATGAAGGGCATATTTCAAAACTTCTCTTAACTAAACTGTCTGCTTTTCTGGCTTAAAACTATTGACCCTGATATTTCATCTACTTTCTGGTTGAGGGGGAATTGAGATGGGCCAACTTCTCTTCTCTATTGTACTATAAGCTGTTTATTGGCAAGACCTATATCTGTGTTTAATTTATATCCCATACAGGGATATAAATTCTTTACATGTTGGAGAAACAATAAATATTTGTTGAATGAGTGAGAGAATGATAAAGTCATAACATGAGAGTTTTCCAAGCACAAAATTTGCATATAGTAGATGCTCACCCCTTTTTGATATTGGAGGTTCTTTTTAGAGAAAGGACTATGAAAAGTAGCCCCTTCCATGTGTAAAAGTAACTGGACACTAATACCAAAGAGAGGCTGTTTGTTGGAATTTCCTTCCATTTTGGTTACTATACTAGACTATGACACTTTTTGCACAACTTATACAATGCCTCACGTGTAACACTAACAGATAGATTACAGGCAATGGTCACGTATTCTTGGTTTATAGTATATTTTCTCTGGGAAGAAATATCTGGGTAATTTTTTTTTCTTATAGTAGTTTGACATGTTAGTCAATATAATGAAAGTCAACAATTTGCCTAATTACAAGCTGCAGAAGAGTGTCAGGCTGTGGGAAAATGTAATGAAAATAGTAATTTTATAAATGATTCTACATCTACTTTTAATGCCTCCTGTCTGAGTACACATTGTTAAAGGCAGAATCTAACCTTTGCTTGAACCTGTGCCTATTTAAATAGAACCCTGATCAAATATAGCCAGTAATGTTATAAAAATTAAAAATTTTTATGTGGAAGAAAACAAGAAACTCAGCAAAATTAGGCTCTAATCTAAGCATTCCTAGTTTCTAAGAACTAATATACAAAACTTCTTGGCTACATAGAATTGTAGGACATTTAGGAGATTTGTTTAAATTCCAAGCAAAGCAAAGTCCTTTATCCTCCCCTAGGTTGTGCAATCTTAGGGAGATAACGACTTCCAAATAAAACACAGGGCATTTTGGCTCTTTTGAATATAGTATGCCCTTTAATGTTTTCCTTTTTACTGTGATGGTTTGTTTTTGAATTCATATGTTTGGTAGAAAGATTCTGAAAGTAACTGAGAAAAACACATTTATAAATAGAAATGTTTATATTAACTAAAGAATAATGCCAGAGTACTACATTAGCGCCCCTTTCCTCTCCTGTCCAGAACAGCACTGTCCAATGGAAATATAGTGTGAGCTATACATGTAAAAAAACTAAAAAGAAACAAGTGAAATTAATTTTAATAGTATATTTTATTTAATGCAATATATCAAAAGTTATCTTTTCAACATGTGGTCAATATAAAAATATTAATTAGATATTTTATATTCTTTTTTCATATTAAGTCTTCCAAATCTGGTGTGTATTTTATACTTACAGCATCTCTCAATTAGAACAGGCAAGTATCAAGTGCTTGGTAGTCTTACTACACTATTTTATTGGACAGCTCAGATCCAGAAGATGAGTGACCTTTGAAGGAATCATTTTATTTATCTTACTTTTTTTCATGCTCACTATTAATAAATGTTAAATTTTTTTTATGTTGAAAGTACTTTTTGTGGAATCTCAGATATTTCAAAAATTTTTTATTTAAAAAATAAAAATCTTGACTCTCCACTATTAACATTTTGGGGTCTATCATACCAGATCACTTAAAGGATTAGCTAAACATAATTTTTTTCCAACACATATGGGATCGTGATATATATAGCTCATGTTATATATATAAATCAATTTAAAAAGTTCATAGATGTTGACTATGAAATTATGATTTCTCTTGTCAGATTATCCTTCAGAAGGGTTGTGCCAGTTTACATCCCTACAAAGAGTATATGAGAGTTCCTGTTTTCCCATGAATTTTTACTGATGCTTTGAATGAGATAGACAAAAAATATCAATAAATCTAATAGGCAAATATTTCTAGTTTATTTTGCTGTCCATCTATTTTGCTGTCTTTGTAAATTTCCTGAGTATTATGTAAGTCCCCCCATCAAACTCCTCCTTTTTTTGTTTGTCTCTTTCTGACTAATTTTAGGAATTATTTACTTATTACGGATACTGACTCTTTGTTATATAGGGAACAGTGTTTTTCCAGTTTGTTGTCTGTCTTCCACCTATGTTTATGGTATCATCTGCTCTGTAGAAGCTTTAAAATTTGTCTTTTATGATTCTTATGGCTCATGCTCAGAAATGTCTTCCTCACCTATAAAATATGGTTTCATTAAAGCTTTTCTAGTACTTTTATGGTTTTATTTTTTATTATTTAAACCTTTGATTAATCTGGAATTTATTTTGAGGAGGAGGTAAAATAGGAATTCAGCTTTTTTACCTAAATGGCTAGTCAGCTATGTCAACACTTTTCATTAATTTGCCTTCTCTGCTGATTTGAAATTCTTCCGAAGGAGTAAATGCAGGGTAAAGACTTACTAGGTCTATATGGGAATTTATTAGTGGAGTCTCTAGTCAAATGGAAAAGAATCTGGATCCAATTGCATACTTTTCACCTTCAGAATTTAAAGTTGTGTTGCTTATATTGGAAATCAAGCATAGCTTATAGATGATGTTCAATTAATTCCCTTTTAACCTGGAATTGAAACTCCTGGAAATGTTAAGTAACTGAATATTTGTGTGCATTCTGTGCTGTTCATTCATTCATTCATTCATTCATTCAATATGATTCACTGTTTTAGGCATTGAGAATATCGTAGTTAACTAGATAGATAAAGTCCTTACCCTCATGGAGCTTGGGCTTTATTAAAGGAGATATGTAAATAAGAAATAATACATAAATGAACAAGATAATTTAGGATTATTTTAAGCGTGTTGTTTAAGAGTTGTGAATGGAATAACAAAGTGATGTGATGGGGAGGAGGTAAAGGTAAGGCTTTTTGAGACTTGAAAGATGGAAAGGGGCCAATCATGTCCGTGTCCACAAAGCTAAGACAGTAGTAATCCCACCGCAGAGATTCTGAGGGGCTGGGGAAGCATGATGTGTTTTGCTTCTCTGTGTGTTTTGCATGTCTATGCTATTTGCAAATTTCTCGTTGAAATTTGTGGGCAAATTCTTTAGTCTCAGTTCCTCTTGTGGGCTCTAGTGACATTCTTTGTTCACAGCACTTGCTATACTGTATTATTCTTTGCTTGTCTGATTCTCCCTCTAGACCATGAGTTCTATGAGGACAAGGACTGTCTTTTATCTCTATGTTCTCAGTGTCTAGCACACTGCATACTCAGTAAAAGTTTGTTACAATGAGGAATTATAAACATAAGTGAGGCCAATCTGTTATCATGTGCTTTGGACCATGGCCTCTCCCACCATTTCGGGAATCTTACATTCTTGTTCTAGTATCTGCAAACTCTGTCTCAGCTGGATTCTTTTCATTAGGGTTTAATCAAACTCCAACCTTTCTAATCTTAAAAAGCTTTCCAAGTCCCCATATTCTGTCTCCAACTATTACATTATCCTTCTCCCCTTCCCAGCTGCACTTTTCAGAATCTCACTTATTTCATTTTCTTACCTCCTACTTGCTCTTGAACCTACTTTTATCTGTTTTCAACCTCAGATTATCAGTGACGTTCATGTTACTAAATCCAGTTGACATTTTTCAATTCTAACCTCATTTGGCCCCTGAATAGCATTTGACACTTAACTATTTAATTCTTTTTCTGTTTTCTTCCCTTGGCTTCCATGTCACTGCACTCATGGTTTTCCTTCTTCTTTTTTGTGGGTGCCTTCTCAGTCTCCTGTGCAGGCTCATCCTCCTGTGGCTGACTTAGAATCCTGGAGTTCCTTAAGACTCCATTCTGAGAAGAACACACATGAGTAATTAAGTGCTACTCCACTTCTCTCATGGTTGATGTCCTTGAGAATGATTCTTAGCACAGGAAAAATGATACATAGATGCAAGATAGAAAAGGTTAAATAAAAACTTTGTAGTAGTGAATTTGAATTTGAAGTATCAATATGAATCCAGGATGAATTTCATGTTAAAAGCATTTCCCCCTAATTCTTTCTGCTTAAATGGCCTAGAAACAATGACTAACCCACAATGAGTGCCCAGACTGTGGCTTGGAAAAAAATTTCTCATTCAAAGAACCACAGCTCCTTGGAGAAATGGCTGATGCCAGGTCTGGGGAGAAACTGTGCAAGAAGAACCTGGAACATCTTGTCATAACAGATAGCAAGAAGCCATCAAAGACTATTACAGCTAAATCAAAGGACTTAGGAGCCAGTTTGAATAGGCTTTTTCATTTGCCAAAGATGGGACAATTTGAACACCAATAAAGATAATAACTGCTGTGTATTGAAAGCCATTAATATGTTTGGTCCATGAGTTTATAAGTGATGCTAAAGAAAAGACTTAATTGATCCCTTTTAGAGGATTGTAATGCAACAACTGATTATTTTGAAAGCTGGCAAATAATGGAAAAGAATCAAGCATTTATTTCTGCCTCTCATATAATGACTCACTGGCTAAGCAAATAGCAGATGGGGAAAAGCACTCTTCATAGAAATAATACCACATATTAAATAAAGAAGGAATGATAGAATATTACCTTTTGGCAACCCTTAATGGGTTAACGGATTTAGGCAATGATCATCATTGTCTACTAATTGCACAAAAAGAGAAACAAGAACCAAACATTTTCCTCCTGATAGAAGGACACAGCACCATTTATGAAGTGATCTTGCTGAAAAAATTTGAACCTAAATACGATCAAGGCTCTACATCCAACTCCCAATTTACAGAAAACATAGAGGAACATGTTAAATGTCACTACAGGGATGCAGTCAATAAAATCCAGCCTCTGGAAAAATCTGCACAAAAGTAGTCCAGTTTCTTCAACAAATATATTGCAAAGGTAGAAGATGAAAAGACTTGCCCTTAGTCAACTAAGTATACATCTCTTCCTCCCATAGCTTCTGCATACCTCTTTCACAACACTACATTGTTTCGAAATGGTCTATTTATAGGCATTTCTGTCCTGTTGGACCATATGTTCCTCAAGACCAGGGAAGGGCTTCTTAATCTTCCTTCATTTCTCTGGTGCACAACATAGTGCCTGACATTTGGTGCAGAATCAATCAATATTCCCTGTACAAATTTTATTTGATGACTTCAGTGGTTAGTCATAGTCATCTTTGATCTTTAGTTCTTTTGAACAGGAAACTGTCGTAACATTTCCATATTTGCCTTTTGCACTTTTGACAAGTGACTCCATTTCTTTAATGACTTTCAGATTTTATGCTTGTTGTCATACACACCCATCCTCCCACGATGGAAATTACGTTATTGCTTTTTTTAATTATAAAGATCATATATTCTAAATGTAAAAAATTTCAAACAAAATAGAAAAGTATGAGACAGAAACTAGAGCCATCACTATTAACCACTATTAATATTTCGAAAACATCCTTTTATCCACCTCCCCACCACCCAAATTTTCCATAAGTAGGGTAATGACACTATACATCCTCCTCTGGAACCTGCTTTTTTTTCATCTAACATGTTGGGTATCTTTTTTCCACATCAGTAAATACTCAGTACTTTGTCATTTTGGGTACAACATAGTAGTCCTTCTTATTAATATACCACAATTTAATTAATCCAGTACTAATGAATGTTATATTTCTAATTACTTGTAATTATTCCCTATTATAAAAAAATTCTGTAGTGAATTTCTTTGAACACACCCATTTGCACATATGTGCAGTTCTCTCCTTAGACTAGAGGTGGGTTTTGGGGTCAAAGGATGTGTTCATTTAAAATTTCTATATTGCCCTACCACCTTCCAGAAAGTTTAGACCTATTTTCATTGCCCCAGCAGTTGATTTAGCAGGATTTTAGAATACTTGAAGTCTTGTTCATTAGCTTTCAGCACTAGTCTTCAGGTAAAGTAACTTTCATTATTTTATTTATTTATTTATTTTTTAAGCCCTCTCTTTGATATCTTTTCTTGGATGATTTCTTTTCTCTGTATTGGCAGCAGGAACTGATAAAGTTGTGTAAGATGCAAGATCATAAACTGGACATAAAACCAAATAAATGCAGAGTAATATGTGATTGTCTTATAGTAACTACCTAATACTGTTATACCTACCATATTGTCATACGTGTTTTTGAACAATAATGCAGAATATTTTACCTCTTAAATCCTTGACCACATTTATACAAAAGCTGCATTTATAAATGTCATCCTACTTATATGTGCTTGGAGGAACTAAGATAATATTAGAACTGTCTCTTAACTTCTTAATAATGTTTCAGTCCTACTCATTTATTTCCCAAAAGCCTCTTGTAGAGGAAAGAACGTGTGTTTTTAACTTTGTATTCTGATTTCAGCTTTGCCACTTACTTGGTTGTATGTGAAAATCACTTAACTTTTCTAGGCCTCAATTTATCTGCAAAATTGGGATATATTTAATTGCTATCTATTTGAATGATTGCTCTAAGGATAAATAAAATATTGTATGTGAAAATACTTAGCATAGTGGCTAGCAAATATTAATAATTCAGTATTTGTTCGTCTGTTTCTTTTGTGGCATGTAGTGATACATAGTGTTGTTAAATATGTATTCACTATCATGCATGCTATTGCCTTCACAGAAATCTTCTCTACATATACCCTCAGAGTCTCAATTTTGCCAATCGTCAAGGTTCTGCCAGAAATATAACAGTGAAAGTCCAGTTTATGTGCGGGGAAGATCTGAGTAATGCCATGCCGGTAAGAAATGTTCTTTACTATTCCCATACTTCATATGTGGTTCATATGGACATTTTTTTGGTATCACTTGGTTGGCAGCTCTAAACTAGAAATTAGTGTTGTCTTGTAAACCAGAGTTCTAACTGTATTACTTCCTGTACAGATGGTAATGAGTTTACTTGAAGTCTTATTTATTGAGGACTTGGTATATGCTAGGCACTCCCAGAGATACAAAGATGAATAAGGCTTGTAGTCTAGAGGATATAAGGAAATACATAAAATTCTAAAATAGTAACTCTCAAAAGAGAGTCAGATCACAATCACTTAGGGTGCTCTAACAAAGCACAGATACCTTTTCTCTGCTCTTGGCACCTGTGATTCTGATTCTCTTCCTTTGGAATGAAATGCCAGGTAAGGGAGGTGGAAAGTGATGGGAAGTATATGAGGTTGTGGTGTGGGTTGAAAATGCTCCCCAGGTGATTCTAATATGTATGATTCTTCCCATCTTTGCTGAGAAAATCGGGCAATAGTTCTCAACCTTGGCTATATATTACACTCACCTGGGGAGCTTTTAAAATACCAATGCCCAGATTGAATCTTATTCCAATTAAATTATAATCTCTGGGGGTGGGAACCAGGCAGGTATCAGTATTTTCAAATCTCCCCAAGGGATTACATTTTGCAGCCAATATTGAGAACCAAGGTATGCGCCAATTATTAGAAGATTGGTATAGGAATTCAGAGGCATAAGTGTTCAGAGGTAGGAGAGAATGCCTTGCTGAGGTAACAAGCAAGTCTTACCTGGAGGAGGTATATCTGAACTAAAACCCTAGGTGGTTAAAATGTTAGTGGCAATGAGTTTAGGCGGTGGGGGAAGGAAAGCAATTCAAGTTGGAGAAGGTCCTTCAACAAAGGTACAGTGGTGAGTTGCCGGTGAGCCAGAAGCGTGAAAGATAAGTCAGAAATAGTAGGTTGAGGCCAGACTGGGGAGATTCTTGACTGCCCGATTGTCATTTAGGATTTGTGGGACACTAATAAATGCAAGTTCCAGGAAAGTCAATGTTTGGCTCAACTGAAGTTAGTAACATGGAATAGGAGCATGCTGTCTCTGTAGATGTACAACCTCTGAGAACCCTGGTGGAATGAAAATGAAGTAAGAAAGGTACATTGTTAACAGGGTTTTATTTTAGCCTTCTGTGTCCGTCATTTGAATCCAGTTCTTCTGATTTTCTACTTACTAGGAAAGCAATACATTTTCTTCTCCCCTATTACCTCAGTTTCATCAGCTTTTAAAGATTTTGACAGCAGCAAGCACAAATTATTCATCTTTGTATTCTTCTGTGGCAGCTGTTTCAGATCCTTGCATATAATATGTGCTGAATAAATATTTGTTGAATAACTGTAGAATTTATTTTGAGGTTTGGAATTAGCATTTCATGCTCTTTACTAGCTCTTCATTTCTGCTGAAGGAATGAACGTGCTATCATAGTTGATGAAAAGATACTGGATTGTGAAAATAGATGCTTTGTTATGCTATATGTGAATTGGCGTATGAATTTGAGCTTATGGCAAATGAAGTATATGTACAATAATCTGTTTTTATTGTTTGCCAACAAACTCTTCTTATCTTAGCATGGATGTGGCCTCCTCCACAGAGCCCCAGCTGGGTGCAGCCACACGGGCAGTTTGACCTCCCTCTTTGGGTGCTCCCATAGCATCTTCTCCCTTCTTTTATCGGCCTTGTCACTCTGTGATTATATGCTTATTTCTTCATCTTGTCCACTAGATTGTGAGCTCCTTGGGGGCAGGGACCGTGTCTTACATCTATGTCTTGATGTCTGTTGTAGTTCTTGGCACATAATTGATGCTCAGTTCATGTTGATGAATGATTAAATATACATATCAAATGGTCAAAAAAGGAACACTTTCTACTTTTTATCATTCATGTTATGAAAATAAATTACCTTGTGAAAAATGATAACTTCTCAGAGGGAAAAAAAGGTACTACATTCCTTTCACTTATATGAAAATATAATGCTTTTATGTTTATGTGAGTGGCCTGTTTGAAAGAATGTGTAAACATAGATACATTGAGTTTGCCTATTTTTTTTTAAGTAAGAACTATTCAAAGGGTCGTAAGATAATTTTTTGGTCATATAATATCATATGATAAAATCATAAACTTCATAATTCTGGCACTGGAATAACATTTTATAAAAACATAGTAACATATTCTTAGCAAATTGATGAAATTAGACTTATCTAGGAGAGTTGTAATTATTACACTTTTACATACCCTTAAAATAAAAGGACCTGCTTGAAATGTTGCAAAAAGAAACACAAATACCTGTTAATATGTTCTTTTTATTTAGGGATGGTGCCAATCAATTGTTTTGTATAAGGAATAGACTTTGAGTTGTTTTATCAGTTGTGTTGATGGAAGTGCAGTGACATGTCCACGTGCCTATTCACGCATATGTAGGAATGCCTGGCCAGCCCTAAGAGTTTAATCTGTGGTTAGATAACATTGCAAGCCTAACTGTCTTGCAAAGGAATCATAGCTATGACCTTGACATCATTAAGCCATTTATCTAATCAGCTGCCCTAATTAACCACAGTATTGCTGTATTAAAATTAAAAGAGGCAGATATACAAGACCGATTTATTTTACCTCTAAACCTACTACAAAAGTAGTATTGTATTTTTTTAATGTGGTGGACTTTTTTTTTAACACATATGTAAGAATATGAGAATGGAGCTCCTCCTCCATTGTAGTGTAGCTTGCAGGGAGTATTGGAAACAAAGGATACATAGCTCGATCTAAAATAGGATTTTTTATTTTAGAATGACTGCTGTTTCAGTGGAGAAGCCACCAATTTGTATAGTAGATATATGCTACCATTCTAGAACCATATTTCTTATATAAATTCCAGATGATATGCTACATCCACATTTTAAAATGAATTCTTCACCTTCTTTAAGAAAAAGAAATGTACACCTTACTGCCCAATAGATATAAATATAATGGATAGAAACTTTTTGAATGTTTGAATGTCAGATGGGTCTGTAGTTCGAAAGAAATTTATAGTTAAGCAATTGAACTTATGAATGAACGTCGGTAGGCACATTGTTCTTCATTGGGCTGATTTTGCCCATTGTTTTCGAAGTTATTAAATCAGACAAATTCTTACATAGATATGAAACATCCAGCATTTATGACAACAAAGTTTCAACATGCTGTTATTTGTTACAGGTAATCTTTGGTAAATCTAGCTGTTCAGAATTTTCAAAGGAAGCCTATACAGCCGTAGTATATCATAACAGGTACTGAATTCAAATATTTCTTTCAAAGTTACTCACTTCTCAGTGGCATTGTTAGCACTCACGTTAGTGTGTTTACCAAATGCTTTGTTGCACTGAATGTGCAAATTCAAGACAGCTGACATCAGAGTTATAATTTTCAACCTGTAGATGCACATTCTCCATAGACATCTCAAATATAAGACTTTATACACAAAACATCTTTTCTATCAAATTCTCTGATCTTTTCATTTTATTATATTGTTATAGATTATCATTTGGCCTCTGGTCCTCTGGTCTTTCCGTGTTATTTTCCCCTGACACTTTGTAGTTTTACTTAACTCTTTACTAAGCTTGAACCCATTAGTCAGTTAAATTGGTGGTATTCTCAACATCCAGTAATCCTTTGACTTAGTGCCTTTCCATTTTACTTCTTTGGGAAATTGTTAACTTTGGATAACCTTTAACTTCTGCTTTCTTTTCTTTTTTTTTTTGATTATTGAATGTTGTTGGAGAAAAATCACAAAAATGTACTAATCAGGGCTATTGATGTTATTTTATCATATGCTGGGGCTACAGTAATTTATTTGATCTTCTTTTGGCCCCACTACTCTTCGTGATCTTTTGTCATCACTGTTTACCTCTCTCAGTTGGCAATGGCCATTTGAAGACTTTCTCCCCTCTCTTCTTGCTCTTTTTCTGTTAACTTTACTCTTACTGTCCCTACTTTATTAAGTTGATTGAGACCCTCAAACTAGGGATCCATCAGCTTCTCTGCTCTTCACCTCAGTATCTCCTTTCCTTCTGTTTCAAAGATAGTAGTAGCTTAACCCTGTGCAATGTGAATCTTTTCACTTCTGCTCTCACCCATCTTATCCAGCCTCTTCCAGAATGTGACTCCGTCAGTTATCCCTTCTCTGCATCATCAGTCCCCTGATTCATGGGCTCCATCTCTTACTGTGAAGAAGAAGCTTAAGTTTCCTGTACTTAAAAAAACAAAACAAAACAAAAGTCTTTCTTCAGTACTCTTGTGTAGCATGGTTTTTCCTTGCCCTCCTTAAATCTTTCTTCTTTCTCATCTTCATTTTACCGCCCTCTCTCAGTTTCCTTCTATCTCTGAGCACTTTTTTTTTCTGTAGTAATTACTCTAATTTTTCTTTGTAAGTATAGACATTGCACACAAGACACTAAGATTTTGCCCTTAACCCTGTCTTTCTATAATCTTCTCTCTCTAAATAATCTTACATGTATTTCTTTGAGTTACCTTCAATGAAAATGCTACTACTTTTATGTTTATGTGGATTGTTCCCAGCTCTTTATTTTCAATCATAACCTTCTTTCTGAGGTACCGACATGTATTTTCAGTGGCCTGTTGGGCATATTAATTTGAGTGCCCTACTGCCTTCTTAATTCTGTGTATTTATCCCTTACCCTGTTCCAAACCCTATCTCTGTCTGATTCTTTATCTTTAGTACCATTTTTCCAGACCACCATTTTTCCAGTTACTCTGACTCAAAATTTAAGACATCCTTCCTTTCCTTCTTCTTTTCTCTAGTATCCAATCATCTTTTACGTCTTGATGATTTTATTTCTGCCTCATCACCAAATATACCCTGTGCTGTCCTGTTTCTGGGCCTTTCTTGGATCTTTTTTTCTATTATAATACTGATTCCCTCTATTTATTGAACTCTTACTCATTCTCTAAGGCCCATATTATATGTCTCTTCCTAAATACAATTCCCTGATCTAAAACTTGAAGTAATCTGTTCAGCTCTGTTCTTGAAGCACTTAACCTTATATGCTCTATACCAGGAGTTGGCAAACTTTTTCTGCAAAGGGCCAAATAGTATATATTATAGGCCTTGTGAGCCATATGGTCTCTGTTGCAGCGACTCAACCCTGCTCTTGTAGTACAAAAGCAGCCATAGACCATAAATCAAGTTGCATGGCTGTCTTCCAATAAAATTTTATTTATGGACACTGAAATTTGAATTTCATATATTATTTCAATATTTAAAATATTATTCTTTTCATTTTTTTGGATAATTTAAAAATATAAGAACCATTCTTGTTTTGTAGGCTATATAAAACCAGGCAGTAGACTGGATTTGGCCTGTGGGCCATAGTTTGCCAACTCCTGCTTTATAGCATAGCTATTGATATATGTATGTCTTATTTCTATTTCTACTAAATTATATATTTTTTGAGAGTAACTACTTTTTTGTGTTTATTTTTAAAACCACCACAAAAGTAATACAATGCTTAGCCTACTGGTGGGCAGTTAAAAATACTTGTTGATGAATAACTTATGTATGTTTAATTTTCCATAAAAGCCTTTACATAATATGATTTCAGGAAAGAAATGAACTAAAATACTCAACACTAGGAAAGATATTGATAGTAATTTCTAAATGTATCTCAGTTTGTGGCTAGGTCTTTATTTTTGTTGCTCTCAGCGTTAGTAGAATTAAAATGGCAGTATCGTCTAACATTGCTAATAAATTCAACTTTCTCGTAATTCAGTGGTGGTTAGTGAGATCAGTAGTAAGATGTATAGCATCATTTACTCATCAGAGTTGTCTAATTCTCACATGGCTAACAGCAAGCATTAGCAGTCTTTCTTGTGAGTATTAAAAGCCTCATTCCACTTAATATTTCTGTGATCAAATTTACACCTGTTAGCATTTTTGAGGCTTGTTTGAGATGGAAGGATATTTGATCTATTAGCATCTGAAAAAAAAGATAATTGGTGAGACAGCCTTCACTTTAAAGGTAGTTGGAACCATATGGTTTGGATCATTTTCACTGAATATAACTCTGAGAGATACTAACTGAATATGGAAGGTTGGGATAAGGTTCTACCCCTTTTAAGTCTACATTATAAATAGCAGCCATGCTTTCTGATAAAAATGCTCCTAGGGACCACTCTCAATGAATATTGAGATGAAAATGCCATTGGTTTGATCAAATATGATATTTGTTGTATTCTTATAGTGGCTGGGGGCACTTCTCAACTGTAGAACAGATGCAATTTGTGGGTGTTCCCTGATTTTTTTCTTTTTTCCTTTTTTTTTTTGAGCTGTCACTCAGTACACTAACTAGTCCATGTTTTGGTAACATTATTTGTTTCTTTAGCAATGGAATAATTAATATAAGACATTGCTTAGGGAGTCCAACTTGACACTAAGTTGACTAAAAATACTTTTGTTTTTTTTTTTTACAAAAGAATAATACAAATTAGTCTTAATATGGAGCTGTATTCCTATAATAGAAAAATGTTTTTCTGTGGTATAGTTTTAAAATATACACTTGAAAAACTTATATTATTTTTTCTATGTAATGTGTATCAGAATTGGTTTATAAATATAGAAAGCTTTGCCCTAGTCTCCTCCTTTATATAGTTTCTACTCTAATGAAGATCTCAGCATCAAGGTGGTGATTATTAATGAATTTTTGAATAGTAGGATTACTCAGCACATTAATAAAAGTGGAATGAGAAATTTCAGAAACAGCTGCAGCTCCCTCCTCTGGATGTAGGAGATAGTTAGTTAGATTTGGGGAATAAAGAAAAATATTTTGGACTAGAAGAAAAATTAAGTATGAATCCTGAAATTATTTTAAAATTACTCAAATTACAAATGCAATGATGGTTTATTTTGAACACATTGCTGACTATTGATGTGTTTTGTGTTGTTTTTTGCGTGAAGGTCTCCTGATTTTCATGAAGAAGTCAAGGCTAAACTCCCTGCTGCTTTAACTGACCAGCATCACTTGCTGTTTACTTTTTACCATGTTAGTTGTCAGCAGAAACAAAATACTCCTCTTGAGACTCCTGTTGGATATACAGTAAGCATATTTTTGTTAAATACTTAGCTCTTTGATCTTAAAAATAATTACAGTATATAGGAGCTAGTTGGTGTTCATTGTTGTTTTAGTATTCCTCATCTGATTCCCTACGTTGTTAGGAAGTCGTCATAACAAGAAAATGCTCATTCATGTAATTAGCTAATATAATTAATTAACGTGTAAACACTTAGGTGTTGCTCCTGATTATTGTGTGTTTACTCAAGTGTACAGTATAAATATAATAGTTTTAAGGGGTTTTCAGAAGAGAATGGTTTGACTATAAAATGATTAAAAGAGACCCTTGGCAATTGAAACCCTTTTTGCTTTAATTAAAGGCAATTAAAATCCTTGAGTATTTTTGAAAATCATTATGGTTGAATTGCAAAGGTAAACCTAAGGTGAAGGACATCATAATGTGCTATGCCTTCATCCAAAAGAGGAAATCAACATTTGATTCATTTTTTTTGTCTCTTGCAGTTTGTGACATGACTTTTGCTAAATGTAGGAAAATAAATTTATTATGTTCATACTTTTTAGTTTTGTTTTCAACATTCCTAGCTAATCAAATTTTTCTTTCCCTATTTACATTGACACTATTACTCCAGTTTAAAATGGATTCCCTTTGTGGCCTTTTTCTACTACAAACTTTCCCTTGGATAGCAAGGATCTCCTGTAGATTTAAGTATTGCATAATTAGTTAGTAATAAGAATGTTTTTGGAATCCTCCTCAATAAAATATTGTTGGGGAAACTTTTCTTTAGAGAAATTATGAAGGCCTATTATGATTACTTTCATAATTAAATCCCCTTGGTGTTTGATGATGTGAGACAAATTTGGCTCATACCAACTTCTTAAAACAGATCTTCCAAGTAATTACTTTTGTAACAAATATTTAAATTAATATTGTTTCCTTTTTATTTAAAAGTGGATACCAATGCTTCAGAATGGACGATTAAAGACTGGGCAGTTTTGCCTACCAGTCTCGCTGGAAAAACCACCACAGGCTTATTCCGTACTGTCTCCTGAGGTCAGTATCTCTCACGTGGAAATTCTCCAGGTTGAATGAAAGGGAGTTTTCATTACAAAGGTGTGTTTCTCAGACAAGACCTTGCTACTCTAAGTATGTAGATAATGAAGTAATAGTATTATTTTCTCCTATAACTAAAATTAACTCTATAGAATACTTAGAAATCTTTATACTCTTTTTAAAAATATAAGTATATCCATTTTAAAACCAAAATATACATGAAATATAAACTCGAAAAGATAAATTTGGAGAATTTTCATATTGTAACATGAGAAGCTTCTTTAAATAAATGAATATTTCTTTCTTTTACTAGACAACAATTCACTAAAAGGCTGGAGGAGAAACAAATTTAAATTAATTTTTTAGAATCTTTTTGTAATTGATGATCATATATGTGAAAATAAACATTCAGTACAAGAGACATTAGCAGTTTCGATGATGACATATGTGACTTGAAAGAAACACAAACATTGGAAAAATCTCTCAAGCATCAGTAGTCACTGTTCAAAAACCAGAGCACTTTTTGAGAGAACTGTTACATGATTATTACCAAAGTCTCTTAATGCTTTGACTATACTATTTTTAAACGTTAATCTGAAATACGTCTTATGAATGTTCTCCTGGTGGCATTTATTTTCACAGTAGAATTCAAAAAGCATTCACAAACAAATATGTATTGTTTTTATTTAGAAAAGAAGCAGTGTAAGGGTACTGCTCTGACCTCCTTTCTCACCATTCTCTATCACTCACTCAGCTCTAGCCACGTAGCACACCGCCTTGGCTGTTCCTCAGACATGAAAAGCACATTCCCATCTCAGGCCCTTTGCACTTCCCTCTGCTAGCGATGCTCTATCACAAGGCCAGCTTCTTCGTTTCATTCAGATATCCACTCAGATACCACCTCTTCAGAGAGGTTGTCTCTGGTTACTTTGCTTGATCCTCATAATACTTATCACTGACTTGATAGTTCATATATCTTTGTTTATCTGTTTATTGTCTATGGAGTATAAACTCCATGAGGATAGGGACTTTTTCTTTTGCATTGCTGTATCTACAAGTACTTAGAATAGTGTTTGGCTCATAGTAAGGAGTCAAATATTTATTAAATGAATGAATAAAGGTAGTAGGAAAGAAATATGACTCCTCTCTCCCTCCCCCACCCCCTGCCAAATCTTTTTTTCAGTTTTCCGGGAACACATCTTTTCAGTAAAATAAGTTAGTCTTCTGTCAGGGGTAGCATTATATATTTAAGAGAGAAATATTTTAAAAGAAAATATGATTTTTCAAAAGTTATGCATTTGTTCCTACTTAATTGATTTGCAAATGCGGTGTCAGCTTTCTAAAGGGAGGCTGATGATTTTCTTCTAGCTGCTACACTGTGTATGCTCATATATAAAGAATATGGTGAGCGGGCCGGCCCGGTGGCTTAGCGGTTAAGTGTGCGTGCTCCGCTACTGGCGGCCCGGGTTCGGATCCCGAGGGCGCGCACCGACGAACTGCTTCTCCGGCCATGCTGAGGCTGCGTCCCACATACAGCAACTAGAAGGATGTGCAACTACGACGTACAACTATCTACTGGGGCTTTGGGGAAAAAAAAAAAAGGAGGAGGATTGGCAATAGATGTTAGCTCAGAGCCGGTCTTCCTCGGCAAAAAGAGGAGGATTAGCACGGATGTTAGCTCAGGGCTGATCTCCCTCCCAAAAAAAAAAAAAAAAAAGAATATGGTGATAATTTGGGCTTGACTATAGACGTATAGTGTGGCTGATTGACATGTGAGATAGACCACCTGATTAAGTGCTTAAGCTTTTGTATATTTTAATTACCATATTAAAAGAACAGTATATATTCTTAGCTTTATTATTATATTTAAAGAATAGTATATATTATTAGTTTTAGTGCTTAATTTAAAACAAATGAGAGATAATTATTTAAAGATTCAACTTTTATAGGTCATTGCTTAATGCAATTTTGTATTTACTTCCCGGGCTGAGGTTGGGCTCACTTTGGTTCAGAAGGTTAGAGACCTTCTGATATCTGTTAACTTCAAAAGCTCTTTGGGCCTTAGATTGTGAAGTTTGCCATATAAACATGCTTAGGTACTGATAAACTAATTTCCGTAACTAGCAAACTATTGCATTATGATATTTGACTCGATTTCAATGATCAATGGATCATTTTCTTCTTAAAACTGGGTATAGAGGAAGGTAAACCCTTGTGTGGCTTTGTTTCATCTCATCTTTTTGGTTTTCAGTTGTTTCTCCCTTAAATTTTTGTGTTCCTTTTACTCGGGGCCTGTAAGCCCTCTTCTCAAATAGGACTGCTGACTGCAGTTCATGTGAACAGTACTCCAAAGTGGTGTAGTGTATAACTTGCACAAAAATCAAGATGCTCTTGACTCCTACTGTTAGTTGATGAATCCTAAATCTGCATCTCTGTTCATCCATTTTTTGCCATTTATTTGTCTGGTAAATTAAAGTGCCTGGTGATGTCTTTATCAGGATGTTACACAGGTATCTCAAACATAAAATCTGCAAAATTGGACTCATTCTTGTAGAATACTGTTGGAACCTTATGGTGAGAAAAAAACCTTGGCCACCAGTATGCCTCCAGAGAATAATGGTATTCTGGTGAATTTACCCCAGTTCAGTGTCATCAGCTTTTCAGGATCAGTGTTTATGGGGCTCCAGAAAGCAGATTCATGCTTATAAAACTTATAAAAAATTGACATATAGACCAGCGTGGCAATTTTTCTCTCAGTAGGATTATGGTACTCAGCCTGGGGCACTCATCATAATCCCCTGGACCTTAAAATAGTTTTGTTTGATTGTTTTTGCCTAGAATATGTCACAATGAAAAATATAAATACCCTTTATCTCATGAATTATATTTCTAAGTATTTATCCTACAGATATATTTGCATAGATATGCAAAGATCAGCATATAGGATGTTTTTAAACTTGACAGAGGTAACACCTACGTGTGGATAATTATGCTTTTCAATTTATTATTTTATTTAATAATGTAATAAACACTCATGAATCCACCACCTAATCTGAGAAGTAGAACACTGACACTAACTTACAGCACTTACATGCTCCTCCCCTATTCCACACTTTTCTTCTCTCTAACTATAAAAAAACTAGCCTTTTAATAGCAATTGTTGGGGGCCAGCCCTGGTGGCCTAGTGGTTAAGTTCTGTGCACTCTGCTTCAGTGGCCCGGGTTCAGTTCCTGGGCATGGACCTATACTGTTTGTCTATCAGCAGTCATGCTGTAAGCGCGGCTCATATACAAAATAGGGGAAGATTGGCAACAGATGTCAGCTCAGGGCAAATCTTCCTCAGCAAAAAAAAAAATAAATAAATAAAAGTGGTAAAATATATATATAAAATTTATCATTTTAATCATTTTTAAGTGTACAGTTCTGTGGCATTAAGTACATTCACATTGTTTTGAAAACTAGTCTCTTAAAACTATTTTTTAATTGGGGTGTATGTATGCCTAAAGAATACATTGTTTACTTTGCTTATTTTATGAATTTAACAAAAAGGTTATTATGCTTTATATAATCCTCTTTGACTTTCTTTTTTCATTCAGCATTATTTTACCAAGATTTAGTTTTTCTCTATGATCAAAGTAAAATATTCCTCTGGCATTTCATTGTACTTAAAATATAATCCAGATTTTTTTCCCATGACCTACAAATCTCTGAATGATCTGAGCTCTTCTACCTCTCCAGCATCATCTTCTTCCATCACCACAACCCTTATCTCTGTACTTAACAGCTTCTTCCAAATTTTTTCCTGCCACTAGGCCTTTGAATTTTCCGTTTGCTCTTCCTGATCTTCACATAGCTGGATTCTTTTCATTACCTGAATTGTATATGAAATAGCACCTCCTCAGAGAGGTCTTTCCACACTCCGTGAATTTTCAATCCTTCCCTCCTCGACAGGACTGATACTGTCCATCATTTTAAATCTAATTTTATTTACTTAACACTTACTGTAACCAGACTGAAAAGTCCGATCGCCCAGGTTCCTGGTCAGCGTTAAGAGAGGAATTCAGACACACAACGGCAAGAGCAAGCAAGCAAAGATTTATTAGAGGAAAGGTCAGATACATTTCACGTGAGGAGCGGGCAGTGCCAGAGAACACATCTGCCCCGAGTCTTGGGTTAGTTTTATTTTTATTTGGGCTTTTTAGAAGCAAATTAGCATTATCTGGTTATCCGCCAATAATGGTTTTTCCTCCACCCACACGTCTGGAGGGGGAATTCTTGACCTTTTAGGAGAGTCTCTGGAACTGTCATGGCAGTCATCCCCCAGGGAAGGGGGGCTAATGCATATGGAATTTGTATGTAAATTAAAGAAAGGTCAATGTCCTCTAGAGGTGTAGAGCAGAAGGCGTTGTATGTGTTGTTTGTGCACTCGTTACTTTTACTGTTGTGGTTGAAGGTCTCAGACTCTGGTGCCATCTGTATCTTGTGGGATGCCAGCAAGGCGCTTCTTTGATGTAGCGAGGTTTCCAGTTGTGATTCCCGCTCTTGTCTGGATGCCATTAAGATGTTCCACTGTTGCAGCAAAGTTTTCCATTATGATCTCCCACTCATGTCTACCTAGCTACCTGTCTTATTATCTGAAATTATCTTATTTATTTACTTCTTTTTCTGTACAAGAGATGGTTGAGAGAACATTTGCCTGAGAGCAAAGCTTATGTTTACCATGAATCCCCGGTACCTAGAAAGCTATGTAGAGACTTCAGTAAATAGTTGTTGAATGAATTAAATAGAAAAAATTGCAGGATTATTGGTATTAGCAAAAAATAAAAAATGGAAATTACCTGGATATCCACCAAGGGTATAATCTTTAATTAAATTTTTGTATGTTCATACAGTGGTGCAGTAGTTAAGAGGAGTGATATAGAGTTAAATATCCCAATAAGACGTTTATAATAAAAATATAAAAACAAACAAACAATATAGTAACAACCAAACTCAGTATGCAGATATTCATCTGTAATTGTGTGGGAAATAGTTTGGAAAATATACACCAAATTTAGCAAAGTTTGCTCTCAAAGGGGTGTGGGACTGTGAAAGGTTTTTTTTGTTGTTGTTGTTTGTTTATTTTTTTAAATCTTATGTACTTTTGAAAGGCAGTATAGCATAATTTCCAGAGTTTCACCCCTGTCTCCACCACTTATTAGTTCCCTGACCTCGGGTCAGTTTCTTAATCTCTGTGCTCTGGACTGAATTGTGTCCCCCCAAAATTCATATGTTGATGTCCTAACTCCAGTTGTGATTGTAGTTGGAGATGAGACATTTGGGAGGTAATTACGTTTAGATGAGGTCGTGAGGGTGGGGCCTCATGATGGGATTAGTGCCCTTATAAGAAGAGACACCAGAGAGCTCTCTCTCTCCCTCTCTCTCTCTCTTTCTCTGTCTCTCAAACTGACCACGTTGCACCTTGATTGTGGACTTCTGGTCTCCAGACTGTGAGAAAATACATTTCTATTGTTTAAGCCACCTACTGTGTCATATTTTGTTATGGCAACCCAAGCTGACTAAGACACTCATCTGTAAATTGAGAACAATAATTAATACCTACAATGGGGTTGTATTGACGAGTGAATGACAGACTAGTATGTAGAGCATTTGGAATGGTGCCAGGCACAGGAAAAGTGTTGCTGCTGTGAGGCCATCCTTATTGCTGCACTGCTCCTTAGGCTGTTTTAGGACAGCGGCCCTTCTTTCTGCGTGCGGCGCAGGCACGGAGAGCCTGTTGTAGCACCAGTTGTTGAGCCTACCCAGGCTCTGCTGCGGTCAGTCTGGGCTGGGGCTCGTTTCTAACAAGTGCTGATCCTCAGGTTGGACTTTGAGAACCTCTGTTTTTAAAGAAGTGTGTGTGTGTGCACATTTTCGTTGTGTATCCTCTTTTTTTCAAGCTGAAAACAAATGTTTTGGGTTGAAAGAGCTAGTATTGTTTTTTGCTTTGAGTAGTTTCAATTTATTCCATCAGCTTTTTTTTTTTCATAATGTTTCAAAACCTGTATTATTTACCTCAGTAGAGATACTGCATTTCTTACCTACATAGTGTCACATTTTAACAGGGAGTTGTAATGGAGGGTGCTTATTATTGGGTGGAGGTGGGGTTTCAGGCTCCCCACTAGGCCTCTACTGACGCCTCCCTTATTTTCCCCGTTTGACCTCCACTGACACCACAGTTGGTGGGCATACTTGTTACCACTGGGCTGGGATCAGCTCCTGTCTCGTCTTCTCTGATACCTCCTTATGTTGTATGGGGGTGGGGGGGGCACCTCATTACAGCCAGCTAAGGGAGGGCACCTAGGTTCCCCACTCAGGCTGTGGAGGTGGGGTAGGGCTGCCATTTGTTTCTTTGTGTTGGGCCAGAGTAGGGCATTTATTGCCTTTGGCAGGAGAGAGAGCAGGCTCTTCTGAGAGCTTTTTTTTGTCTGCTCTTTTTGGCGTTTCTGGGTTGCCAGCTTCTCTAGCACCTGGTCCGGAATATATGAGGCCAAAATAAAACCCAGGAAACACTGCCTCACAGTTCCTTGCATCCTGAGGTCCCTAGCCTGTCTGCATTCTTCTCTCCACCTTTCAGAGTCTCTATGTTTATTTTATGTATCATGGTCAGGGTTTTTAGCTGTACTTAGCAGGAGGAATAGAGAGAACTGTTGTTCTCTCCTTTAAAAATAATTTTTTATGACATAATTTTTTGTGTGTGTGAGGAAGACCAGCCCTGAGCTAACATCCAATGCCAATCCTCCTCTTTTTGCTCAGGATGACTGGCCCTGAGCTAACATCCGTGCCTGTCCTCCTCTACTTTATATGGGACGCCGCCACAGCATGGCGTGACAAGCAGTGTGTTGGTCTGTGCCTGGGATCCAAACTGGCGAACCCTGGGCTGCCGAAGCAGAGCGCGTGCACTTAAGCACTGCACCACCGGGCAGCCCCTTCTTTATGATATAATTTTAATTAACATTCCCAGAAATTTACATCAGAAAAAAATGTTTTCTAATCCTTAAAACAACAGGCTTAGTTTGCTTGTGAATATTTTGAAGCCCAATTAAAACATAATAGGAGGGTTTAAAATAAAGGAAATGAAACTTCTAGAAGAAAACATAGGCAGTACGCTCTTCGACATCAGTCTTAGCAACATCTTCTCAAACACCACGTCTGACCCGGCAAGAGAAACAATAGAAAAAATAAACAAATGGGACTACATCAAACTAAAAAGCTTCTGCACAGCAAAGGAAACCATCAACAAAACAAAAAGACAACCTAACAATTGGGAGAAGATATTTGCAAACCATACTTCTGATAAGGGCTTAATCTCCAAAATATATAAAGAACTCATGCATCTTACCAACAAAAAAACTACCAACCCAATTAAAAAATGGGCAAAAGACCTGAACAGACATTTCTCCAAAGAAGATATACAGATGGCCAACAGACACATGAAAAGATGTTCAAAATCATTAACTATCAGGGAATTGCAAATCAAAACTATAATGAGATATCACCTGACGCCCGTCAGAATGGCTATAATTAACAAGACAGGAAACAACATGTGTTGGAGAGGATGTGGAGAGAAGGGAACTCTCATACACTGCTGGTGGGAGTGCAAACTGGTGCAGCCACTATGGAAAACAGTATGGAGATTCCTCAAAAATCAAGGATAGAACTACCATATGATCCAGCCATCCCACTGCTGGGTATTTACCCAAAGAACTTGAAAACACCAATTTGTACAGGTACATGCACCCCTGTGTTCATTGCAGCGTTATTCACAATAGCCAAGACTTGGAAGCAACCTAAGTGCCCATCAAGGGACGAATGGATAAAGAAGCTGTGGTATATGTACACAATGGAATACTACTCAGCCATAAGAAATGATGAAATCCAGCCATTTGTGACATCGTGGATGGACATTGAGAGTATAATGCAAAGTGAAATAATCAGAGGGAGAAGGTCAAATACCGTATGATTTCCTTAATTAAGTAGTAGATAATAACAACAATAAACAAACACATAGGGACAGAGATTGGATTGGTGGTTACCAGAGGGGAAGGGAGGAGGGAGGAGGGTGAAAGGGATAATTTGGTACATGTGTGTGGTGATGGGTTGTAATTAGTATTTGGGTGGTGAACATGATGTAATCTATGCAGAAATAGAAGTACAATGATGTACACCTGAAATTTTTACAATGTTATAAACCAATGTTACTGCAATAAACAAACAAAAAAAAAAAAAAACATAATAGGAGGGTTTAAAATAAAGGAAATAGAATATTATAAACCATTAAAATGACATTGTAGATGTGAATTTATTGACATGAAAAGAGATTCACAATGTAATATGTGAAAAACAGGTTTCAAAATAATATATTTGATACCACATATGTAAGGGTTATATAAAAATATATGTGCATAGAGGAAGATTTGGAGTGATATAAAGGGATATATGTCTGGGAAGATGGAATTTTGAGTGTATATTTTCTGTTTTTTGCTCCTTGAGCCTTATATAAATTTCTCTTGTAGGAAACATTGATTTTGTAATAAGAACAAAATATAAGTTTTACGTTTATTTACAGTACATAAAAATGTCCACAGTATTTTTTCTCGTTGATATATTGTAATTTTGTTTGTTTTCATAATTCATATTCTGCGTCAGCATCTGTGATCATTATATTTAATATCTTATAGGTTCCTCTGCCTGGCATGAAATGGGTAGATAATCACAAAGGTGTTTTTAATGTTGAAGTTGTTGCCGTTTCATCTATCCATACGCAAGTAAGTGATTTTAATCATTTTTATGATCAAATTTTACTTGAGTGAATTGAGTATATAGTCTAGTACTTAAATAAGTTTTGTTATCTGCTGTAAGACTTACAGGACTGTATGTTATTTTAAAAGGTATAGATTTAGAAGTTATTTTTAAAGGAATCAGCAAAATGTCATTTAATGTCAACAAAAGCAAACATTTTGCTTTTTAAAATGTCAGTGCCTTCATTTTGAACAATTAAGTGATTCTTTTTCCCTACAGTTCTGGTACATAGCAAAATAATTAGAGCTGAAAAACCATCATCCAACTCATTTTATTTCTCATAGACTCAGCTATTTCAAATGGAAAGAGTTCTTAGGGATCATTTACTGCATATTCTTCACTGTATTTCTGGAATATGCCAAGCTCTCCTCAAAGCCTTTATAGTTACTCTTTCTCTAGCTGGAATGCTTGTCCTCCTGACAGCCCGTAGACTTCTCTCTGTTAGGATTTCCCCTTCACTCTGAGCCCCTCTCTCTGTCATCTTACCCTGCGTTTATTACTGCTTCTCGCTCTTGCTTGCGCTCTCTCGCACTTGCACTTTCTCTATGTGTGTGTGTTGTATACATACATAACGTGTGCACTTGTTTGTTGGTTCTTTCCCCCATTAGACTGTAAGCTCCATGAGGTCTGGGGTGTTGTTACCTGTCCAGAAAAGAGCCTTCCCTTCAAGGACCTTCCATTGTAATAGGACAAAATGTAAAAATAATTACAGTACAATAAAATTAGTACTATGTTAAATGTATGAGCTAAATCTTTTCAAGTACAGAGGAGAGAGTTGTCTGTTCTACTGGGAACTGAGATTTTGCACTGATAAGTAGGCGTTTACTGTACAGAGCAAGAGAGGGTGGGTAGCTCAGATGGTAAGAAGCAAGTACAAAGTGACCGTAGTCTAAAGACCGGCAAGTAATCTGGTGCAAATGCAATTTAAGGTGCATGGGAAATCGTGATAGAAGAAGACAGAGGATCAGGTTGGTAACAGACTGTGAAGGACCTTGAATGCCAGAGTTTAGAGTCCAGAAAGATGGTGATTTCTCACATAACTAGGAAACATGGGAGAAGTAAATTTGGGGGCATGCTAAGGGAGAACAGTTATGGAGCTATAATGAGTTTACTGTTGAGTATGAGGTAGCTGTGCACCACAGAGGAAGATGTCCTGTAGGCTGTTGTAATTAGCTTGGAGTTTGGGATTGGAAGTGACAGAATAAATATGATAGCTGGAACCATACTGGTGTATGTGATTTTCCAGGGAAAAAATATAGAGTGAGAAGAGGCCAGTGTTGAAAATGGAATGCAGTGGTTCTCCAAGGCCTTGCAAAGGGAAGGGGTGGTGTACACGGGTTCCCAAGGCCACCCTCAAGTTCAGTGATTCTCTAGCAGAACTCACAAGACTCAGCATATAGTTATACACACAGTCATGATTTATTTTAGGGAAAGATACAAAGCAAAGTCAGCTATAGGAAATGAGGTCAAGTCCAAGGAAAGAAGGCACAAGCTTCCAAGAGTCCTTTCTGAGTGGAGTCACACAGGGTGAGCTGAAATGGCACGTGTGAAATGTTGTCTACCAGGAACTCATAGACTCGGTTCCCAGGGTTTTTACTGGAGGCTTGTCACGTAGACACCCTTTGCCTAACACATACCAAAATTCCAGACTCCCAGAAGGAAAGTGGGTGTTCTGTGTAAATCATATTGTTTGCACAAACGGTTTAGGCGAAGTGAGCCATCCCCTATCAGTGGAAACCCTCCTGAAATCTAAGTTCACCTATGCCAGCCAAGGGTCAACCTTCTAAGCAGGCGTTTCAGACGATAGCAGTCTTAAGCCTGCTCTGTTAACTCTTCTGCACAGTGAGGTAGGGGAAAATAAGAAGACAGAGCATATTTATATTATGTTTAAGTATAATAAAAATAATAACAAGGTAGTAAAAAAAAAAATTACAAAAAAAGGTAGTATATGAGTTTTATTTCGCCGTACATGGGTAGATCCCAGTAAAAGAATGGCTCCAGTGGAGTTTTTAGTTTCTGATGTTACAGGATATGTGCTATGTTGCCTATCGTCCTTTTTCCTCTGATAGTGAAAAGAGTGACATTATAGTACACTGTTGAAACATATTCTTTCCCTTAGTAGAAGTAGTCTCAGTATCACATTATATACATTATTTTTCATGCTTTTTTTTCATTCCTATAATCATTGTTTTCTCTTTTTAGAATTGGTGGTATATTATCTTTTACTCCCACCTTTGTTTTTAAGGAGTTGTCTTTATGTGACAAGGAGGATTTTGGGTAAAATATGTTGCATAGATGATTTGGAATCTTTAGAATGTAGGGGAAGAAGAATAAAGTGGAACTGTGTACTGTGTAGCACCCTGGCATTCATAGTCCTGATGACTAATACTCAAAAGTTTATAAATTTTGCAACTATGTAAAAAAATTTTGTCATATATTATAAGCTTTTTAAAAGGATCAGTTGAAGACAATAAATGTTTCTTGTGATGTTTTATATTTTGCTTGTAGCTCCTTGAAATATACTGGATATATAGTTAGAACTCCATAGAGTTATTTTTTATTCATTTAAATACATAATATCAAGTTAGAACAGTATTAGAATTATAAATGTCAAGCTGTTCATCATTACTACCTTTTCTTAAAGTTTATTTTCATTATTATCTAAGTAGAAGTCTTCCCAGAGTTCTGCCAGACTTTTGCTCACATCTCATTCGTCAGAACTATAGCACATGGTCGTCTCTAGGTATAAAGGGGGCTGAGAGAACAAGTGTCTATCCTGGGACTGCTTTAAATAAGACTGTGATTTCTGTTAATGTAGAAGGAGGTTAAATAATAGCAGTCAGGATTTAGTCAGGAGACAGCAACTGCCAGTAATTTGAATGGAAAAAATTTATATTTACGTAATTGTTAACTAGGTTGGAAGTGATTCACTACTAAACCAGGTAAAAGAGAATTCTGTGATAGTAATAGAGATAGCAGTTGCAGAAAGTGATAAGGAAGGAACTTAGGAACCTAGAGGAGAATCCCGAAGGCTGAGAAACAGACCTCTGAAGAGAGAATGTCACTGATACAGGAGCACGTTGCCTGCCATGCTGTGGTCCTGAGGAAACTTGGTGGAGGACACCTGCTGTGGGACTCCGAGAGCCACCATTGCTGTGGTGAACGCTGCTTCCCGTGTCCCCCGCCTCTGAACCACAGCATTCATGTCTGCTAGCTGCCAACGAGAAAACAAACAGGAAGAAGAAAAGTCCTTTCTAACTCCTCAAGCCTAGCAAACTTCTTCCCATACCCTCTGTTGTCAGAGCCCACCCACATGCCAGTTGATGAAGGAGAAATGTAGTTTGAAGAGTCCAGCTCCGCTATTACAAAATGTGGCTGAGATGAAGGGTCTGGGTGGAGCTGAGAGGTAATAAATTAACAGGAGGCACACAGGTGGGTTACTAACAAACCTGCCACAGTATCGAGCTCTAAAACAGATTCTAAGGCAGACTCACTGGAAAAAAAAATCCTTAATTAGTATCCATAGATTTCTTGAGTAATCAATAGTATTTTAAATGGCTATTTTACAATAATAAATGAGAATAGCTGTAGCGTTTAATTGGAAACAATGTTTGTATATACTTACGTAGTTTTTTGTATTGTCAGTTATTATGCGAGATCATATTAGTGGTCCATACTTCGGACAATTTACGAAGTTATAATTGTTTAGTGCTTTTGTTCATTCTTTGTTTCAGGATCCTTATCTTGACAAGTTTTTTGCTCTGGTCAATGCTCTGGATGAACACATGTTCCCAGTCCGAATTGGAGACATGCGAATCATGGAAAATAACTTAGAAAATGAATTGAAGAGCAGTATTTCAGCATTGAATTCATCTCAGTTGGAACCAGTCGTCCGATTTCTTCATCTTCTACTTGATAAATTGATACTTTTAGTTGTTAGACCTCCTATCATTGCTGGCCAGATAGGTAATTTACTTGTGTTTGGGGAATCATGAAATTCATAATTTGACATTTCTAACTTTTGTAGAAATAGAACCATAATTTCCTATTTGCTATCTATAAGGACTGTGTTTGATTTTTGGAGTGGGTTGTTATTTGTTTCTAACACTAGAAAATGATAACTTTGTTTTGTTTGTTTTTATAACATGCGCTATATAGACTTCTCCTCAAATTATGGAAACAAATTAATTAATTCACTCACCAAATATTTATTAAGCACTTACTATGTACCAGACACTGATAGGCACTGTCCAAGGCATGGTTCCTGATTTTAAGGATCTCACAGACTAGTTAGGTAAACAGGCAAACAGATAAATCATGTTGCGTTTTACATGATGTATAATTGACCTAGTGTACATTTTCATTCATCTGCTATCCTCTATTTAATATAGTTCTTCTTTCCTTCATTAACTCAAAATCTCTATATTCTCTTTTTCTTCTGTGTTGTTCTGGAAGGAGAGGCATTCTTGTTTCCCACCCCTTTTCCAAGATTTATTTCTCCATTTTTGGTAACAGCTTCCACCCAAATCCGGCAAAGTAGTTGAGCTTGTAAGAAATTTCAGCTAACCAGTTATAGAAATTTTGTGGTAAGTCATGGCACAAAGGAGAGGAGTATTCTACTCCTTGGGATTTTCTTTAGGGGAGACTTGTAAGTAGAGGTAATTCTTGGGTCGAGATTTAAAGATGAGTAGGAGTCTGACACGTAAATAACTAGTCCAGGGAGATGAAACAGCATGTATATAGCACATAGACAGATAAATGAACCTGGGAATTTTGGGGGAATTGTAAGTAATTGGTTATAAATTGGAGAGTTGGTGATTAGAGATGATATTGGTGGCGGGGGAGATGAAGCAGTGTCTTTCATGATGCTTTGGGAATTGGGACCATTATTCTGCTAGGAATCAATAACCTTTGAAGGGTCTGGTCTTAATTAGGGAAGTAATGTGACCCAGTTTGACTTTTATAAAGATGACTGTGCTGTGTTGAGATGGGTTGACATTGGGAAAATCTGGAGGCAGGGAGACAAATTAGAAATCTTGTGGAATTGCATACAAAAAATGATGAGGCCCTGATAAAAGACAAGTGGTGGTAGGTCGGAGAAGAGAGGGTGGTTTAAGAGGTATTAAAGAGATATTGTAGAGAGTTCTGTTACAGAAGTCATAGGAGAAGGTTTTAAGAAAAAAAGTTAGCATTGTTCATTGTTGCACACAGTATAAGTAAAATAATAACACTTGCGTGGCACCTACTATGTACCAGGAGTAGTGCTGTGTGCTTTATTGATATTGACATATGAAATCCTCACAACAGCTCCATGTATAGGTATCATTATTAACACCATTTCATGAATGAGTCAAGTGATGAATGTAATGCTTAAAAATTTTGCCTAAGGATTCCAGTGATCCTTAGCAACTGACTCTGGAGGCCCACTCTTATCTACTATCCTTGAGAAGTGTCCACTGGTGAAATTAACAGTAGTTTTAGGCAAATAATTAGAGTAGAAACCAGATTACAGAGAATTAAGTAGTAAACAGGAGATGATGAAAGAAACACACAGAGCATATACTAGTTTTTAAAGAAATTTAGTGAGAAAAGGAGGAAGCAGTGTTGATTAGGGTGTAAAGAATGGGGAGATTTGAGCATGTTTATATGCTTTGAGAAACTAGGTGGAGGAGGGAGAAAAATATAAGATTTAGGGGTACAAGAGTGTCTAATGAATGAAGCAAGCCTGCAGACAAGAGTGAAGGTGGATAGGTCCTTCTTAATAGGAGAGGAGCACTGCTTCCTTTGAAAAGGAGATAAAAATGGTTTCAGATTCAGAGAGATTTGTAGTAAAAACTTGAAGACTTTCATGCTTTATAAATTTCTTCTGTAAGATAGAAGGCAAGATTATAGAAGGGAGTAAGGTGGACTTGAGTTTTGAGAAGGATTCTGATGATTTGGAATAGCTACTATGAGGAAAAGGAAAAGGAATTAACCAGGAACACAGGTAGGATTGCTAAAACCCACTGAGGTTTCTCTGTCTGCAGTCTCTTTCTCTTCTAGTTCAGTATATATAGATTAATCTTCCTAAATGACCACTTGATCTGATTATTCCACTTTTAGGAAAACATAATTGGCCTCATTAACTGTTCATAATTTCCTGTCTTGATTAAATAAATCATAGACTCTGAGGCTCTATTGCTCAAAATGGCTGTTTGGTTTACCCATTTATTCAGTGTGCTACCAAAATTTCCCAGTTTTTGCAAAATTCTTGTTATATACTGACTTGAACGACTGGCTAGGTATTGCTAGGCCTGGCATTTAAAATGCTATACAGTCTTAACCTGTTTTCCTAGCTTTTTTCCTTCTAATTCTTTTACAAATTTACTCATTTCAATCAAGTTGCTTATTCACTATTCTCTTTTCTTATTATCTTAAGTTGATTTTTTTTTTTTTTTTTTTTCTGAGCAAGATTCACCCTGAGCTAACATCTGTTGTCAATCTTCCTCTATTTTTTGTATGTGGGTCACTGCCGCAGCATGGCCACTGACAAGTGGTGTAAGTCCTTGCCTGGGAACTGAACCCAGGCCGCCAAAGTGGAGTGTGCCGAACTTAACCTTTAGGCCACTGGGCCAGTCCCTTAAGTTGATATTTTTAATAATCCACTTTCAATGTTAATGTTTTTGATTTTTTAAAATAAAAATAACACGCTCATTATATGCTATTTAGGTTTTCAGAGTCATCTTTAAAATGAGAAGTTACTTCTTAAAGGTGATATACAAGATAGATTTCTTTTTTCTTATCATGTGCTTTGTATTGTTTTACAAAATAATGGGTACCTGTTGGGGGATTTTCTTTTTTTTTGCCGAGGAAGATTGGTCCTGAGCTAACATCCGCTGCCCATCTTCCTTTTTTGTATGTGAGCCAGTGCCACAGCATGGCCACTGACAGACAAGTGGTGTAGGTCTGCACCCAGGAATCGAACCCAGGCCGCTGAAGTGGAGCGTGCCGAACTTAACCACTAGGCCACTGTGGCTGGTTCAATGTTTTTGTTTTTTGATGAAGCAAACCCATACAATTTTCATGTTAAATTAGTAAAATGAGTTTTTCCTCATTTTGCCTAGAAAAGTATTTTTGATTCAGCCAGTACAAGATACCGTTAAAATCAACATCAAATATTGTCTTTTACACTTAGTGTGTATAATCACTATACTTAATGCATATAGAGATGATAAAACCTTGATCATTTTTGGAATTTACATAGGAGAGGAGCACTATGTCTAAAAAAGTTAATGCAAAAATGTTTTTCTCCTTCTTAAAAGTTAATCTAGGTCAAGCATCTTTTGAAGCCATGGCATCAATTATAAATCGGCTTCACAAAAACTTGGAAGGAAATCATGACCAGCATGGCAGGAACAGCCTTCTTGCATCATATATCTATTATGTTTTTCGCCTACCAAATACTTACCCTAATTCACCATCACCAGGTATTTTATTCTTTTTACTATGAAATTATCTTGCGTAGATTACGTGTTCATGGCAGGATTGAAATAATCTTGTAGTCCAAGTGTGATGTATTCATTCAACGCTAAACATTTATTGAATGCCTGCTCAATGCCGTGGACTGTGCTAGATGCTGGAGTTAAAAGGATAAATAGATTACATTTTGAAGTATCGTTATTTATGCAGCTTCCTTTAATTTGAATTAGAGAGATCTTGGTTGAGTTAATTCTTGGAAATGAACCTTGAAAATAATTTCTTCCATCTCTGGAAGCATTTTATCATTCTCTGTTAAGACAAGATAAGTCAAATGTTATATCTTTCATTCAGAGTGCTATTAAAGAAGAAATATGGTGGCTCAGTAGTTCCCTGATAACCCTGTGAAACCTGCAATAATATAAAAGATTATTCTCTAGAAAAGTTCTGATCTCTTCATGGTCAATAAAATAATATAACCTTTCTGAATATTAGAGTCCAAAGTAGTGACTTTCTTTTTGTGTGACATTAGTGGTTGTGGTGGTAGTGGTGGTGGGGATGGGGTGTCTTAGTTTGAGTACTCTTTAGTTGTTCACTTAGTTGATGATTATGTTGTGCATACCTTTCAACCTGCTCACATATTTGTCTGTATGAGTCATCATTCATGACTAGTAATAATGGTAAGTGCCTTTCTCCAGCTATTGTATTAATAATGGTGACAAATAATTATGACATTCATTATGAGAACTAGGCATAATAGTAATCTGATGCTAAGTTTTAGCTCATTTTATTTCTTTGCTTAAGTGCAAAAAGAGAAGTAATTGACTCCTATTCTGGTTTGTAATTTCGTATCTTGATTTTTAAAGTTATGGTACTTGAGGCTCTGAGTATGTAAGTGCTTGTGGACTATATATAATGTTCCTCAATTTACTCTTTCATTCAGTACGCTGTTAGAATTCCACAGATTTTGCAAAACATGTTTTTTACATGCTGACCTGAAAGACTGTATAAATTAATTATTTGACAGGTATGCGTTGTTTGCAAATATGACACTCAAATATTTCTTTAAATAAGAAAAATGGAGGTAAATTATGGATACAATTGCTGGGTATTTTTATGTTCATAGAACACGGTTGAATGATGGTATCAGGCTTGATTTTAGACAAAAAGTGCTTCTTTGCTTTTTTATATAGCCTGGGCTCTTAGGAGAGTTATCTTGAGTATACATATATGTATGTATATCCTAAAGATGCCATTTTGTTATAGTTCAAATTGTTACTGATGAAGATAGAGAAATAAACCATAGTCTCATTTAGGAGACGCTGACAGTCAATTGGCTCTCCCTCTAGTGACTGTGTATCAAGGGGCAGAGCAGGAGGGTGGGGAAAGGAAGAGACATCAGCTGGGGCATTTGGGGTCCTAGATTCACCCGTATCTGAGTGAAGGTAATGTGTGTGTTTCCTGTTACTTTTGTTTTTTATTGTACATGTCATATATAATCATAGAAACATTGAAGAGGTAATGATGTATCAAATTTATCAATTTACCAATGATTTGTAATTTATTTACAATTCATATGGTTTTGTCAACTACTGTAAAATAGAATATCTTTGTGTAGCTATCATTAGGTCTTGGGTGTTTTTCTTTCTTGTTTATAGTGTTTTTCATTTAGAAATAAAAGCAATTGATGATCTTTGTGGAATTTTGTAAAGTGGCAAAGATTTTTTTCAGATCCCTTCCTGACTAATTTTCTTTGTTTAATTATGTTTTATTTTGTATGCAACTCTAGGTCCTGGGGGTTTGGGAGGATCAGTGCATTATGCCACAATGGCTAGATCTGCTGTGAGACCTGCAAGCCTTAATTTAAATCGTTCTCGGAGCCTTAGTAATAGTAATCCAGATATATCTGGGACTCCCACGTCGCCAGATGATGAAGTACGCTCAATCATCAGCAGTAAGGTAAACTGGAGATGTGCATCTACAGATTTGGTTTTCAGTTTATGAACAAATGAGAAACGTCCAATTGTTTTAACTTATTCTTAATTTTAAAATGTATTTGAGTTAGTAGTAAGCAACACATTGTACATTTCTATCAGTAAACACTGTTTCATGTTTCTATTAAATATGCTTGCTATTACAAACTGGTTTGTGCATTCTGCTCAAGAAAATCTGCTGAATTCAAAGATGGGTCCAGAATGACCAGTCACATAAATTACTTTTGTGTCTGGTACTCCACCATGTGAAAAATGGTTAGATTGGGCCGGCTCCGTGGCTTAGCGGTTAAGTGCGCGCGCTCTGATGCTGGCGGCCCGGGTTCGGATCCCGGGCACGCCCCAAGGCACCACTTCTCCGTCCAACCCGAGGCCGAGTCCCACGTACAGCAACTAGAAGGATGCGAACCTATGACATACAACTATCTACTGGGGCTTTGGGGGGAAAAAAATGAATAAATAAAATCTTTAAAAAAAAAAAAAAAAAAGAAAAATGGTTAGATTGATTTTCTATAGAATTAAAAGAGACCTATGTGACTGGTGTGTAGAATGGACATATCACCATTGATTTAAAATATGAGCCCCCCTCCAAAAAACATCAAGAACAGTGATTAGCTTTGCTTGGTAATAGAGCTGTGTTTCATACGGAAAACTCTATGTAAGGTGCACCAGGATTAGAAAAATATGATATATTTAATGATGGTTAATGATTATCCCAGACAACAAGGGGGAGAGGCCAGCTAGTATAAGATCCAGCTATATTTTATTTAAAACATCCATCTTTATTACTCCCAAAAATATACTTAAGGAACAAATAGTTCTTACCTTTCCATAGGTAAAATATAAAAATAACTCAGAGTTTAAACACGCTGGAAAAAACAACAGTGAGACTGAGGCCAAGAAATCACATCACATTGTATTTTGATCAGACCATTTCAAACGTATTTTTTGCTATTGGAAAGGAGGAAAACACCATTGTTATGGAATCACAGCCAACTTTTCTTTGGCATTTTATTCTATTACTTAGGATAAGAGGAAGAATTAATAAACGTGTTCTAGGGTCTGTGTTTAAGCCTTAGCCTGAACTATCATAGAACTTTTTTTTCACCATTTGGGTTTGTTACATGAGGTATTTGAACATGGATCAAAAACATCACAACTACTCTTGTATCTATTCATTTAGTTACAGAAATTTTACTTTCAGAAGCTTCTGATGAACTTTAAGCATTACTCATTTTAAAGTAACTTTTAACGTAATTTCTCACAGATCAAAAATATATTTTGTAGACTTATAATTTAAATAGTAAATTAAACATGAATTTCAGTAACTTAAAGATCCATCTAGATGTTCCTCTAATTAAACAACTTTTACTTTTTGTGAACTCCCTGAGAGAGTGATGTGCAGATGTATTTACATGGGATACTGCAGAGTAACCTGAGTAACAGAGCAATTGCAAGAGAAGGCTTTTTTTTCCCTGCATATATTTCCATGCTTAGGAAAAGAACTCAGGTTATTTATCCTTGTCTTCATTCTTGGTCGTATCTCATTGTAATAGAGGTAGTACTTAGCATTATTTATATACTGTAAATACAGTTCTTCAGTAGAATGAATCTGATTTGTGAATTATAAGAAATTTTCTTATTAAAGAGCTAAAGACACCATTTTCCTGAGAGTTCTACTTTTAAAACGTCTCTTAGGGCCGGCCCCGTGGCTTAGCGGTTAAGTGCGCGCGCTCCACTGCTGGCGGCCCGGGTTCGATCCCGGGTGCGCACTGACACACCGCTTCTCCGGCCATGCTGAGGCTGTGTCCCACATACAGCAACTAGAAGGCTGTGCAACTATGACATACAACTATCTACTGGGGCTTTGGGGGGAAAAATAAATAAATAAAAATTAAAAAAAATAATAAATAAATAAATAAATAAAATGTCTCTTAATTTCTATAAGATTTGTATGCCACATTTAGCATAATTCTAGAGTTTTCCTTTATGTAATGTATTTGATAGATTATAACAGCCTAGATTTAGAACAAAGGTCTACATATATTGGAATGATTATTTGCCTTTTTTCAAGTAGTTCATAAAATGGGACATAATAATGACCTAAACTTACTTCTATATATGTATATATAAATATATAAACTTTTGAGAAAGCCATCATAAGATGAGAATTCGTCTTATGACAAAAGAGCCTTGCCTAATCAAGTTTTATTTAAATGGTTTTTATGTTTTCTCTTTTTTGTTGCAAAATTTTTGGTAGTTACCTTCATGTTGGACTATCATTTAGTCATTAATCCCTAATAATAAGTGTATAATTTTATCTCATTGTAAAATTGTAAGGAATCTGAAGTTTATTTATAGCCTCTCTTCATTTATGCTGATCTTATTGGCTTGGAAATTCAAGAAACTCTCCTTTAATGATTTTGCCTTTCACCCTACCTCAGCCAGGGTCATACCCCAGATCTTGTCATTACCCATAACTTTAACCCTCATAATCTCAGTTTCATGCATCTTATTTTCTAACCATTAGCTCTGATTTTTCTCTCTAGTATCCCAAGTCCAACAATTTCTCTACTTCTGTGTAACCTCCAGTCACTTGATCCTGTAACCTTTTTACTGTGCCTCACCCCCTTAATGTTCTTTCTTTCACTTTAGCCAGCTTAAATTCCATAATCAAACGTTATAATTATTCCCATTATAATCAAACCTCAATTCCTTTATCCTTCTGTCACTTCATTTTACTTGCTTAGCCAAACCTCAAACCCTAGTTGAACCCAAATGACTGCCTGTGCCGTGTCAGCACCTGTGTGGCTTAACATGGCTTGAGAAATACCGCGATTCCATTTACTTTCCCATTCCCAGAAAAAGGTTTCATGCCTTTTTTTGTTACCTCAAACCTCCTAACACCTCCCCACCAAGCCTCCTTCTCACTTTATCTCCTAGTTCATTGGGAAAATTGAAGCCATCAGAGGAAAACTTCCGTAGACTTTTACTATCACATCTACCTAACTACTACCATCTACTGCCTCCTACTTAGTACTCTACTATAGATGAACTATCCGTTTCCCTAAATTTATTCCCTCCATTTGTGTATGATCTCCTATCCCCTCTCACCTGCTCAAGATCCTCAATCTAGCAGTTCTTTCATTTCTCTCCTACATCATCAATTTCTCCCTGTCTACTAAATCATCCCATCCACATATAGGCATGCTGTTATTTCTCTCATTTAAAAAAATCTCTTCTCTAGTATTTCTGCTGCTATCTTCTTCGCCATTTCTCTGCTACCTTTTGTAGTAGAATTCCTTAAAAGAGTTTTCTGTACTTGCCATCTCCAATTCTTTTGCTCCCATTCTCTTTACCCTGCTTCAATCGGATATTCTTCCCATGTTCCACCCCAACTGCCCTTGTTAATGGCACCAGCGCTCTTCCTGTTGCTGCATCCAACGGTTAATTCTCAACACTCAGCTTACTTTACCTTACAGCAGATTTTGACACAATTAAATTCTCCTTCCTCCTTGGTTTGTTTTATTTACTTTGCTTCCAGGGCACTACCCTCTCTTGCTTTTCCTCTTTGCTGATTACACCTTTTCATTCTCCTTTGTAGATTCTATTTCTGATCTCTTAATCTGGAAGTGCCCCAGGCCTCTATCCTTATTTCTCTCCTCTCCTCTTTCCTCTCTTTCTCCCCTCTCCTCCCCTCCCCGCCTCACCTCTCCCCTGCTCACCTCTCCCCTGCTCCCCTCTTCCTTCCCCTCCCCTCCCTTTTCTCTCCACTCACTCACTTGATGATCTTATCAAGTCTCAGTCTTTTAAATACCATCATATGCTAATGACTCCCAAAATTATATTTGCAGTACACGTCTCTCTTTGGAATTCTAAACTCAGCTGCCTTTTCTAAATCCTTTTGTTCATATTTGGATACATGTTAAAGATAGGACCACTTCTCCCCACTTCTACTACTGCCATTTGGACTGAGCTGCCTTTATCTCTTCCTGAATTAATGTAATAGCCTTAAAGACGGTTTCCCTGCTTCTAGTCTACACTCTGTTCACAACATAGCAACCAGAATGCTGCTTTAAAAGTTTAAGTCACAAAAAACAAACAAGAGTTAAGTTAGATTATGTCATTTCTCTGAGCAAGATCCTCCTATGACTAACTCCTTCACCTCCTTCAAGTCTTTCCTTGGAGGAGCATCTTCTCAATGAGGTCTACTCTGGCTACCTTGATTAAAGGTATAACCAGTGCCTGTTTCTCCTCAGCCTTGTCCTGAGACTTCTAATCCCCTTATGCTGTTTCTTCATCTCATAACATTTACTACCTTTTAATGTAGCATATAATTTAGTTACTTATTATGTTCATTTTTTAGTGTTTGTCTCCCTTTATCAGAATATAACCTCTTTGAGGGCAGGGATTTGTTTACAGATGTGTCCAAAGCACCCATAATTTCTAGCATATTGAAGGTCCTCAGTGGATATTTACCCAGTGAATGAGTGTTAGTTAGTAAGCATTGAGTATCCATAGCAAGAATAAACTACTTTTTAAAAAATTGAACTATGTTTTTGTTTATCCTCTTGCTATCAGGATTAATTATATATTTAAAGCTCTGAAGAGATTTGCCTTTATGAAAATTTTGGTTAGACTTCATTCCCTAATATAGAATGCAGAATTCCTAAAATTCAAGAATACTTATCTCAACAGGCTTTTGTTACTCTAATGGCTGTAAAACCATATTTGAGAGACTGTCTTCATAATTATTTTGCCAAAACTAATCTATTCTTTTCCCAGCAATATTCTTTTAACATTCAATTATATAAATAGATAGTTATATCAGGTTTGAATTTTATTGCTTTTAATCAAATGCCAGTGCAATTTTACATTGACATATAGTTTCTTTGTAATGTATCATCTCCTCTTTTTTCATTTATTTTTCAAACACTGAGAGCTAACTTTGTGCTAAGGACATGTAGATATAAAGCAAATTTTTGTATTATAACATGAGTGTTAATGTCAAATCAAATATCAGATGGGCCTTGCTCAAGGAAGGAGCCTATCTGTATCTAAGGGACAAAATAATAATATTGCAGAGATTTGGCAAAAACAAAAACAAAACTTTCATGCATGTGTGCACACATTTGATTAATCTGTTCTATGTTAGTTGGAGATCAATAAACACAGTTATTACATTAGTAAATATCAGTGATGGATTTGCTTAACTAAGGGCTGTTTGTTACAGTTCTTAGCTTTATAACACTTGAATTATGGAAATTATTTGCTTTATAAAATAATTTGTCACAGGTTTTCTTTCAATAGTTAGCTTTGACTTGATATAATTATAACTATTCAGAGCCTCAATATTGTGGATATGTAATTAATGGCACAAAGAGATTTATTATTTATTCTCACATTACTGAGTAGCATGTGCCTTAGTTTTAAAAGAAAGCATTAAGCAAGGAGTTAAAAAGTGAATTTAAGAGTAAAGCAGGGCCGGCCCTGTAGCTTAGCGGTTAAGTGCGTGCTCTCTGATGCTGGCGGCCCGGGTTCGGATCCCGGGCGCACACCGGCGCACCGCTTCTCCGGCCACGCTGAGGCTGCATCCCACATACGGCAACTAGAAGGCTGTGCAACTATGACATGCAACTATCTATTGGGGCTTTGGGGGGAAAATAAATAAATAAATCTAAAAAAAAAAAAAAAAAAAAAAAAAAAGAGTAAAGCAAAGTTATTGTTAATCTTTTTGTGAAAATATCGTAGAGAGAAGAGTACAACAGTAATTTTGCAGACATCAGATGCTTGTGTTATTTTTGTAACATAAGTAGTTATTGTAAAAATTGAAAATGGCAGGAAGAACTTTATACTTATACAGTGGAGATGTAATTTGGAAGACTGGTGAAAAATTTTGTTCTAACTTATCTGAAAAACATTGTGTGCTGATTTGCTTTGATTTGAAATAATATAATGGGTTTCTGAGAAGGCAGGTATTTAATTTTAAACAAATGAACTGATTACGTAATTTTACTAGTATTTGAATATTGTCTAATTTACTTTGCAAGGAAGCATTTAAAAAAACATGGGTGGAAAGTTTTTGTTAAAACTATTTTTTGCGAGTTTACTATATTTGAGGCATTGTACCTAGTAGTAGTTTACTTCCATTATTTAATTTAATCTTTACAATATGAGGGAGACACTATCATTATTTCTATTTTATAGCTAAGAAACAGAAAGAGAGATTAGGTAGCTTACCTTAGATTTTACAGTTAGTAAGCAGTAGAACCTGGACTTGAACTTTAACTCTCGTCTTATACATTCAGTGTCAAAAATGAGGGGAAATGGGTGATTATTGTTTCGTCATTTTACCCTCTCTGTATTTTTGGAAAAAACAGAGAAAAAAGAAGGGGAAATAGTCTCCCTAGAACCTAAGCCTTTGAGAGTTAGCAGTTTGTCTTCCCTTCCTTCCCCTCTTCCCTTCCCCTCTTCCCTTTCCCTTTGCCCTTCCCTTTTCCTTTTCTCCCTTTTCCCATCTCCCTTTTTCTCCTCTCCTTTCCTTCCCACCCCCCACCATACTATTGATGCATAGGCCTCATTCCCCCAGATTCTTCTGTAATTGTTTAGAGGTGGGACCCTGCACCTTTGTGGTGGTGGTGGTTCACCTTCCCAGGTGATACTACAGTCTACACAGAGTTGGTTACTGTTGTTACTACTACTCTTTTCTTTTCCCAGTCCTTCTTTGGTGCTTTCTGGTTTGGGTCCACACTTGTGCCCTAATATTTTTAGTCCATTTGTCTTGGGTTGTCTTTGTTGTTCTTACTCTAGCCATCCTCTAAAAATCCCTGGTAACTTGCTCCAGTTCTGTTAGCAGATTCCCAGGCCACAGCCCAGATTGCAGAATCAGGATTTCTGAGGGTCAGGCCCAGAACCTGAGTTCTATAAAGCTTCCCAGCTCACTGTAATGATCAGTCAGGTTTAAGAAATTGAAGTAAAGCCCTAGTTCCCTTTACCTGGGATCGTAATACCTCTTTCAGAGAAAGGCCATAGTTCACTTCTGGTCATGCACATTAGTAGCGTATTAAATTAACTTCAAATTAATGATAGTGATGATGAAGATATAATTCCTGTAGACAGCCCCAGCATAATGTTTTTCCTTATAATATTTATATAAAATAGTAGCCCATTGTGTTTAATTATAGCAAGCGCAGTAAAACTGAGCACAACCTCAAATCCACAGATCATTTTTAGGAAGGAGCAAATATTAGCCATCTTTTTTTTTGTCTTTCTTAATTTTTTACTGAATTTCTCCTATTGGTCCCTGAAAGAAAAGACAGAGGAGGCAAGGTCAAATAGAATTATGGAGTATCACTGCACAGAAGTTTTCAGCCCATGACAGATGGAATGAAATTAAAGTCTTTTAGACAAGAACAGAATGTTTTTCTTCTTCCATTTTGTCTTTTAAATCCCAGTTAGATTCAGAGGAAATTATCTGTTGCTAACTCATACTATCTTTAAAAACAGTTTGTGGGGGATGGTGCTGTGGGAACTTTAGTTGTTGGGACTATAAGGTGATCCCCTTACATAAGGAGAAATTCCCTTTAAATGCTATACTTAATGCTCCTTGTGATTTTTAAAGAATTATATTATGTAATAAGATAGTTTTGGTGAACTAATACTTTATAGGTGCTTAAAAATTTTGATTGCTTTAACAGTACTAATTAAAAATATGTTTGCATTGGAAAGTCTGGATTTCTGTAAGAGTAATTTATAGCATGCCACATGTAATATTTCTTTCCTTTCCAACTGCTTTCTATTATATGCTTAGGGTTTAGATCGCTCCAATTCCTGGGTTAACACTGGTGGTCCAAAAGCTGCCCCATGGGGATCCAACCCCAGTCCAAGTGCAGAGTCAACACAGGTGGTGTTTATATTAGAGGTTTCTTTATTGGCTGCTGATGTTTCCCTTTAGAACATTACTTTTTAGTATATACTATGATTTCAGTGGCTTGCTTTTTAATCATTAAAAAGTGTGTATTTTTGTTTATAGCACATTTTCCAACTACTGTGCATGAATACCACCAATTTCACCAGCAATGCTCTCCTTTCCTATTTCCTGTCTCCTCCTCCTTCCCTCCTTATACACCCTGTCGATGTTTCAGTGCCTGCTGCTCATGCAATTGATGGCTTTGATAACAGTTTCTACTTGAGGGGTAGCACATCTTCAGTAGGAAGTTAAAAATTTTTTATGTGGAAAAAACGTGACAGTTTTCCATTTGCTTTTGATTTAAAGTATAGCCATTGTATCATTTTCATTGAGCATTTACTATCTTGTCATTTTTTTCAAAATCACTGACTAGAAATATTGGTAATAAGCTAAAATTAAATGTGAGCAGTATATGATCCTCATGCTGTAAGATTAAATACCAGAGGCAAAAATCCGTTTTAATTTCTACTGTGTTGCAAAGTATGAAATTTGTTATAACTTAGTTGAACTAGATTTTGCTTACTTAAGTCTAGTTGCTTGATAGCTAATATTGCATGGTACCTCAAAACATACTTCTCATCTGTGTATTGGCTTTGGAGGAAAATGCTCTTGTTCTTGAAGAAAAAGCTTAATTCAGTGTTTAATATTATAACTGATTTATATTTGGTGTAGTATATGGCAAACATGAATAGTAATTTTTGATAATAGTAAAAAGTGAAAGAGACCATTCTAAACTTTTAATTTTCTTTATTGAATATAAAATTCTTGATTTCTTTCGTCGGTATGAGATCAGTGAGAAGTATGTTTTTACGTTTCACATTTTCTTACTAGATGTGTGCATGTGTACAAATCACACAGATAAAAGTTTCATTCTTTGCAGCACTCTGAATTTATATAATCATTAAACTACTCATCTTTTTAAACACTAAAAATATATAGAAGCTATTTTGATACTTCTAATGCCTTGTCATTAAAGCTGCTTAAAATGGTGAAAATGAGGCAAGCAATAAAATAGATGGTTGTTGAAACCACAATAAAACTCTATTTAAAAAGTTGTGTGTAATCCTTGCGCTGCAGAAGTCATTCACAGCAGACTTTAATGTTATTTCATCATTCATTCGTCTTCACCCCATAGGCTATGGATCGAAGTTGTAATCGTATGTCTTCGCACACAGAGACTTCAAGTTTCTTACAAACATTAACGGGACGCTTACCAACTAAAAAGGTAGATTCATATGAAGACAGTCTATATAGGGGGAAAACAATTCCAATAGTTAAATAGATGTAAGATTTCTTTACATAACCAGTATGAGATGCTACAATAATTGCATTGTGTTTGAAAATACATTTCAGCAAGCACCGCTTGTTTGATGCCTTTTGGCGCATACCTCTCCAGTGTAGGATCTTTTACGTTATTATAATGTTTATATCTTTGGGATTAACTGTTTTTAGAGTTTAGTGAATTCAAATTTGATCATCAAAATTTAGTACCAAAAAATGTATCAACTTTTAATTCTGTTTCTGTAACTGCTTCTGTTTTGTTTTAAATCTCCAGGGAAAGGAAGATGAGTTAGAAAAATTATCACTCTTAGTAAGATATGTTGATTTGCTTCCCTTATGCACAGTTTTGTTAGTCCTTTTTCATATTAATATACACTACTTTGCAAATGCTTTGTATGCATATCCATTATAAGGCAGGAAATTTCTGCTATTTTTATAAAAAGACTTTTAAATACCTGAAAACTTGAAAATTAATGGCTTATATCAAAGTTTAAATTTTTAAAGGTATTTCCTAAATTGTACCAGCAAAGTTCATGAATGTATTTGCCAATGTTGAAATATGTATTTAAGGCACAAACAAGGTTTTATTTGTAACTGTGAGTTTTTGGTCTTGTTTCTGTTTGCAAGTACAATTTAGGAGGCTATTTCTCACCTCCTTTTAAAATTACATTTTACTGCAAGATAACATGTAATTTTTTCAGCTGTTCAACATGCCACTGTCTTATGTGTATAAACAGCCGTTTCGTTAATGGGTGTCCTCACTGCATCATTGAATGGTTCACATGCCTTATTTTGCTTATTCTCATTATTCTTCATTTGTAGCTGCATTATTATTTGGTTTGTGTTATTAGCAGATATGACTTTGATAATAACTTTGGATTTACTTCCGGATAGCTTTTTCACGAGGAGCTGGCTCTGCAGTGGGTGGTTTGCAGTGGCAGCGTTCGGGAATCAGCTTTGCAACAAGCCTGGTTCTTTTTTGAGTTAATGGTGAGCAAATTAAACACATTCTTCAATATTGTTTTCTTTAGTGAACAATTTTGTGTTAGCTCATTATTTTATCCTAGAAATCTTTTTTTATTTCCCATCTTATGGTTTTACATGTACCTCCAAGACAAAATTACATATGTTACATCTCTAAATAAACACTGTGGACGCTCTGCACAATTTTGGTGGAATTATAAAGCTCACTGTAACTATTTTTTAGGGATGGTTGCAGAAGCTAGCTACTTTTTAAAGGAAACCTGTGGGGGCTGGCCTGGTGGCACAAGGCCGTGCTGCAGCAGCCCGGGGTTTGCCGGTTTGGATCCTGGGCGCCTGCTGACAACCGCTTGTTAAGCCATGCTGTGGCGGCGTCCCATATAAAGTGGAGGAAGTTAGGCACGGATGTTAGCCCAGGGCCAGTCTTCCTCAGCCAAAAAGAGGAGGATTGGCATTGGATGTTAGCTCAGGGCTGGTCCTCCTCACAAAAAAAAAAAAAATAAAGGAGACCTGTGATACAACCTTCCTTGGTCTGAACATGCTAGTGTGTAATGGTAATACTATAGATTTCATACCAAAAATAGATAAAAAGAGCTTTATAGATACCCACTGCTTTTCTGGTTAGAAAGCTCTTAGGTAAATGCTAGTTACTGCCAATAAAAAAACATTTTTTGCTTAACTCAATAAATGATACTAAAAATGAATCAATTAATATTTTAATAAATATTTATATACACACATAAACACATATATATACAAAAGCAATAAACATTTATCAAGTGTGTACAGTGTGGTAGCACTGCCATATGGGCTAGGTGTTACCAAGGCACAGAGAGGTTAAATAACTTGTCTAAGTATACACAACTTGTAGATGGCAAAACTGTGAATCTCACTTGGGCATTCTGGTACTAAGGACCTTCCTCTTCAGCCTCTAGAAATCTGAAATCATTGAAACTTTTTCTTCCAAAAAATAAGTCTGTAAAAAAATAAATAAGAAACGAAGGAAAACAAATCAAAAAAAGAAAGGAAGAAAAGAAACAAAGGGAGCTTCCAGAGTATGTCATAGGGTCATTCTCAGCATTAGATGTTACCTGTGTTGGGGATAAGAAGACATTTCTTCTAGAGATTTACTAATCTACAAATAAATAAAAAAGTCAGGGACCATATGTAAGTGATAGACAACTTATTTTTTTCCCTAGAGAATAAACACCAAATTTGTAATTCATGTGCTTTTAATATAAGATCAAATTTTAGTTTTGACTTATTTTTTCATAGTCTTAGATGTATGTTCAGATTTCTTAGATATAAAATAGTCAAAAGGCTGCATTTTAAGACTTGGCTCTGCTATTTACTAACTGTAGAACCTTGGCTTCAATTTCCCTGAATTTAAAATTACTACATTGTTGTGATAAGAATCTATATCCAAAAGCATTTTGTAAACTTTATGTTAATTTTTACCTAATATTTTATTATTAATATTTAGTCATCAGTATTTAATATACACCTACCGTATGTCACTATATGCCAGATGCTGAAGACGTTACGGTGAAGTCAAGGTTCCTGACGTCTCAAAGCTTACAGTTTGGGGGATATGGAATGGCAAAATTGTTGAGTCTTGGAAAGAATTTAAAACTATTTTAAAGGGTGAAATTTTTTTCTATTGATATACACAATTTTTTTCCTATTGATAGCCAGGATAATTTTATGAAAGTGATGCAGTGATTGGGTTGTATTATGTTTGATATTTCTTTGGAACATATAAAATGTTGCAGGAGTTTTTTCAAAATATTTGAGGAGCTAAAAGTATTTCAGTCATCTGTTAAATCACATGGTATATTGAAAAAATAGCCCTAATGTTTAGAGTTGCTGTAACTGTTAATTACATCTATAAGAAATTAAACTAATGGCTCATTTATTTTTTCAGGTAAAGAGCATGGTGCACCATTTATACTTTAATGATAAACTTGATGCACCAAGGAAAAGTCGTTTTCCAGAACGTTTCATGGATGACATTGCTGCTCTTGTCAGCACAATTGCTAGTGATATAGTTTCACGATTTCAGAAGGTAATGATAACTTATTTTTTTAATTAAATCTGTCTTTCAAGCTCACATTAAACTATCATACTTTTATTTGTTTTTGCTTTTTGTTCTGTTTCCCAGGACACAGAAATGGTTGAGAGACTTAACACAAGCCTTGCATTCTTTCTCAATGATCTGTTGTCTGTTATGGATAGAGGGTTTGTCTTTAGCCTTATAAAGACCTGCTATAAACAGGTAATGCCTAATTAGTAATAATTAGTAATCAAATGATTTAAATATTGTGTTTGCTCTTTTTAGGGCTACAGCTAAGAGAACTTCAAGAACACATTCATATACTGTTGTTTAAAAAAAAAAGCGGCATATTTTTATTAGTGAGGCAAAAATAAATTTCATTTATTTTATCAGGACACAGGACTATGGGCAAGCTGATATCAGTGCAGCTGACTTTTCCCTCGGGTTGTGCTGATCCACTCATGACTCTCTAATTCCCATCCTCGAGTGCACTGTTAGGTTAGCAGTCTCATGTAAAGCAGCCCCACGATGCCAGACAAGAGTAATGTTTATAGTGAAGGAACAGCTAACTGAACGTTTTGTGTCCTGAGTGATGTTTAAAGCAACTGCGTTTTGCTGTATATTCTTCTAACACCCCTGGACATCGCAGAGTTTAGGATGATGGACAGACGTTTACCCAAGTCCCGCATGTCATTCATTGTCTTGCTTTTACTAAACTAGAAGCATTCTGGAACTTTTCCACAAACAGCTGATTTTGTTTTAAAATTTTTATCAATTGATTAATGAAACCTGCCTTTTGGAAAACGTTAGTTATTGGCCCTGATAGGCCAGTTGGGTAGAGAGCTATATAATCATTCTAGAATTACCTTTTAAAAGAGCTTTGAAAATATACATATCTCTGCGTCCCCTCCAGCATTATCGAGGAGTTTGCATCCTGGGGGGAGGGGTAGGGAGTGTGGGACACGGTGCTTGTGAAGCACTTTCCATCTGGTCTGTAGATTAGTTTTGGGGCATTATTGGTTAAGAATGCTATTTGGCAGTCTAATATTTAGAATTTTGAAGATCTGTACTATTGGATGCCTTTATTGATGTTTCTTTTAATAGTCAGAAAGTTAAAACTACACATGGACACTGACGCACTTGCAAATATTTGCAACAGTATGTATTATTTTCACTTTGTCCCCAAAATTTTGTGTACTGTTGCTTCCAAAACCTGTCCTGTCTTTATTCTTCTAGCATTAACCTCCTACATTTGCCAAACATTTAGCTGGACTCCAGAGATGCTAAAGCTGTTACATCAGTTTATACATGTCTGCTTAAGTAGCTCATGGCTTAGCTGGGAAAATAGGCGAATAGTTATAAATACAGGTTAACACAAGATGCTGTAAAAAGAATGGGTAATTTCTTTTATGAGGTCATTTTGGTATACTTTTCCTTCATAAAGTGCATCTTTGAGAAGTGAAAGTATTAATGGTATATTGGAACTACAGATGGTCCCTGACACGATTTTTCAACTTGACGATGGTGTGAAAGCAATACGCATTCAGTAGAAATTGCTCTTCGAATTTTGAATTTTGATCTTTTCCCCGGGCTGACGGTATGTGGTATGATACTTTTGTGATGCTGGGCAGTGGCAGCAAGCCGCAGCTGCCAGTCAGCCATGCGATCCTGAGGGTAAACAACCAGTATGCTTAGAACCATTCTGTACTCATACAACCATTCTGTTTTTCACTTTCAGTACAGTATTCAATCAATTACATGAGATATTCAGAGATATTCAATACTTTATTATAAAATAAGCTCTGTGTTAAATGATTTTGCCCAACTGCGGTCTAATGTAAGTGTTCTGAGCACATTTAAAGTAGGCTAGGCTGGCCGGCTCCGTGGCTTGGCGGTTAAGTGCGTGCGCTCTGATGCTGGCGGCCCGGGTTCGGATCCTGGGCGCGCCCCGAGGCACCACTTCTCCGTCCAACGTGAGGCCGAGTCCCGCGTACAGCAACTAGAGGGATGTGAACCTATGACATACGGCTGTCTACTGGGGCTTTGGGGGGAAAAACTGAATAAAATAAAATCTTTAAAAAGGGTGAAAAAAAAAAAAAAAAAAAAAGTAGGCTAGGCTAAGCTAGGATGTTCAGTAGGTTAGGTGTATTGAATGTGTTTTTGACTTAGGATATTTTCAACTTATGACAGGTTTATCAGGATGTAACCCCATCATAAGTCAAGGAAGATCTGTATAAGAATGTGGCTTTTCACCTAGTCAGTGGATTTATACAGTAAATCTTGTAGTTCCAACTTTTTAATTTTAGCAGTAACTTTGGAAAAAGCTGATACTATTATTTAAACCACAAAACCCGAAACTGCCCACTGAGTACTGTTCTTTAATTCTTTAATCCGTCATTCTGGTAGTGTTGTTAGAGAAATGATATATTCAGTTGGTGTTCTCTTGTTTCTGCAATGCTTACAAGGTGTCTTCAAAGCTTTATTCATTACCAAATCCAAGTGTCCTGGTGTCATTGAGGCTGGATTTTCTGCGAATCATCTGTAGCCATGAGCACTATGTTACATTAAACTTACCCTGCAGCTTGCTTACTCCACCTGCATCACCGTCACCTTCTGTTTCTTCTGCAACATCTCAGGTATGCAAAGTGTAGGAAAAAATATTCTTGAAGTCCACATTTGTGAAAAAGCATTCTAGACACTGGAAAAAATTAAAAGTGACACTATTCAATAATAACTGTGTGATAGGCTCTGTATTAAGTGCTTTATATTATAAGTATTAATCATTTAATCCTAAGACCAACTCTAGGAGGTAAGGTCTATTACTATCTCCATTTTCCAGATGAAAAAACTGAAACACGGAAAGGTTAGTAACTTACCCAAGGTCACACAGTAAAACTGTCAGAAGCTAGGCTTTGAACCAGGGCACATGTTGGTTTTAGTCTGGAGCACAAGTTGTTAACCATTGTACTTCTCTTACAGGTTTACGCACATATGAGTGAATTCACCTACATAAACTCTCTTATTAAGATGCTTTCACAAATTGGGGTTTTTTGAAGCAGACACAGACTGAGTTTGGGGTGCAAGGTGTTTATTAGGGATCAGTACCTGTGAAAGGAAGGGGTCATAATTTAGCATAATTTAGCTGTGAAGCATAATTTAGCAGAGGAAGAAGTCAAACTGCAATGCAGGCCTGATGAAGCCTGCGTTCCTCTCTTGTACCCAGAAAACCCAAAAGAAACTACATGGATGTTTATAGTTTTTCACTAGGCGGCACTTGACAGCTAGTAGTTTCTCTAAAGGTGAAAAAGGGTTATTATAGCAATTATTATGTGTCCTGTCATACAGATTGAGATTAAGGAATTTTGTGGTTTTAGTGTCAGAGAAGCCTGGGTTTCCCTCCTAGTGAAACATTCTTTCTGTTATGTAATTCCTGAGGCAAATAAGCTACTTCTTAAGGTTTTAATGTCTAAGGCCAAAGTTGATTGTAACTCTTCTTAATTTTATTTTTGAGATATTTAATTCCTGGATGTAATTCCCTAGGCTAGATCAATCTCAGATGCTTAATAAAAGAAAATTTTAAACTTCACTTAGAAAGATTGGAAACCATGAGAGAACACTCACAACTTTTCGTTTTATCTTTGCAAAAAATCTTGCAGATCAGCCTTTCTCCACATACTCTTACCTGGCTAACACACACTTCTTCCTGTAATGGATGAGGCGAGTCTTTTGCTTTCATCCCACATCCTCTGCCAAAGATGTGGGTACACAGTCAAGGACAAATTAATCATAGGTACAGTTCCTAAAACCTTTAATGAAACACATTTGTTTACACTTAACTCCCTGCTGAACATCTCATTCAGCCAAGAAATTTATAGAATTTCTTCCACTATCTTGTTCCCCCTTTCTCATCTAACTACATAATTTTCACGTTCTATTAGATGACAGAGACATCACTCTTTTGGGGGGGCCAAGAAGAATTTTATATACTTATTAGGAAGATGATTTCTCCGTAGAGAAATCTGAAATTTATTGTTCTTCTAAGAAACCTCATGTGAGTGACCTTGAATATGGATCAGAAGAGGATGAAGTTAAGGACACTCTTGTCTTGAACTATATCTTGGGGGATACAATTTTGCAATGTTAAAAAACTTCTTTAAAAACTCAGTGAGTGGACCATAAAATGATAGTAGTTTTCTAGAGATAGTATTTTCTCTGAAATACAATTTTACTAGTAGTTTGGAATTTCTCGGGAAATCATTAACCTTGACTCAATATTTCTCTTGTACTCAGCAGTGAGTGCATAACATATCATTTGGATTTAGTTGCTTTCCCTTTGGAGTATGATATTAAGTGGCTAAAAGCATAGAGGAAAAAAACAGATGGAAAAGTTTCAATATGAGAAAAAAGAAATTAAAAATAATTGAAAGTGTATTTCATCATGGTTTCCTATACCAAAAGTAAGAGCGGTTACTTTCTCCAGTGTTAATAATAGTATGTAAAATAAACTACCCTGGGCAAAGTTCATCTCACTTTCAGATACTGCTCACATTCCGTTTGTTGTAAGGCTCTGTTTATAGGGTGTTTTGTTACACAGCTGTTATAGTTTTGTTCTACCTCAATCCCAAACAGAGTTCTGGATTTTCCACAAATGTACAAGACCAGAAGATTGCAAATATGTTTGAATTGTCTGTGCCTTTCCGCCAACAACATTATTTGGCAGGACTTGTGTTAACAGAGCTGGCTGTCATTTTAGACCCTGATGCTGAAGGGTGAGTAGACCAGTTTTTGCCTTGTAGAATATCAGTTTGATTAGGACAATGGGACGGAAGTATACCACTTAGACTTCCTCAGAATCAAAAGAATTCCACCTCTTCTTCTATTTCCCTACTCATTAAATTCCATACCCATATTATTTCTGTATTTCATCAATTTTAAGAAAGATATTTTTTCGTATTTTGTCATCTCTGAATTTGAGGCTTGTCTTAGGATCAATGATATGTCATGGTTTATTTCATGACATTTTTTTCTTTCTTTCTTTCTTTTTTGTGAGGAGGATTAGCCCTGAGCTAACATCCGTTGCCAATCTTCCTCTTTTTGCTGAGGAGGATTGGCCCTGGGCTGACATCTGTGCCCATCTTCCTCTACTTTATATGGGACGCTGCCACAGCATGGCTCGACAAGCGGTGTGTCGGTCCGTGCCCGGGATCCAAACCTGCAAACCCTGGGCTGCCAAAGCAGAGCACGAAAACTTAACCGCTACGCCACCGGGCCAGCCCCTTCTTTCTTAATAGTACATAAAATGTTTGTGCATTTTAAATTTTTTTTTTTTTTAATTTTATTTATTTATTTTTTCCCCCAAAGCCCCAGTAGATAGTTGTATGTCATAGCTGCACATCCTTCTAGTTGCTGTATGTGGGACGCGGCCTCAGCAGGGCTGGAGAAGCGGTGCGCCGGTGCGCGCCTGGGATCCGAACCCGGGCCGCCAGCAGCGGAGTGTGCCCACTTAACCGCTAAGCCACGGGGCCGGCCCTGTTTGTGCATTTTAGTAGATAGACCCAGATTTGTTGATACACATTAGGCACATTTCAATTGAGGAAAATAGGCTAGTTTTCTGTTTGATTCCTTGTGAAGAAAATGTATCATTTGCCATCATACTATGTATCATTTTATTTCAAAATTTGCCCTATAAGCAAATATCCTTAGGTTTTAAAACCTTCTAAAATTGTGTACACTTTTAGAGGATTTTTGGAAATTGATATAGTAAGTAGAGAACGGTGTATTGTCTGATGGTTGAATTTATAAAAATAGCCTGATTTGTTGTGGTCTAGCATCCGTATGGGGCACTTCTTTTTTTAAAAAAAAAATCTGACCATAACTCACTTGGGTAATAATTGCTTTTTAAAAAAATTTTTCTCATAATAAGATCATCAGGAGTTTATAATGCAGCTTAACCTTGCGTAGGAGTTCCAGAGAACAAAAGGAGATACCTTTGAGCAGGTTTTACAAGGGTCCTCTGATGTATTTGTTGAATGAATGAAAGAGGAGGTTTGTAAAGTTCTTAGCAATAGTCAGGGACATAGTTGATTCTTAATAAATTGTGAAAGGCTAAATCTGCAAATGAAGGGCGTGTGTTTTTTCATAATGGCAACTTCCCACATTAGGAATATAGCTTAAAGAAGTAGTTTTTCACATTGTGTTCTTCAGAACTATAGGTTATGAAGAGGTGCTTAATGGGTTTCCATATAGGATGGGGTGGAGGATGCAGATATTGGAATATGGAGAGGACAGACTAAGTGGATGAAACTCTGGGCCTCCCATCCCTGCTTGCCACCATATTTTGCCATTTGACAAATGAATGTGGTGTCATTTGGAGGAAACACAGGGATCCATTGTTTGGGGGGAAAAAAAACACTCTGAAAACAACTTCTAAACATACTAGCTTTGTTTAATATCTGATATATCTCAATCATTTGAATCTGTATTTCCAATATTTTTACTCGGTACATATATCAGCATGTTTTTGGTTACAAGAAACAGAAAACCTTTCTTCAGGTTGGCTTTATTAAAGGAAGTAAATTTATTATTTCATAATTGGAAGGAAGATAGGGTGTTTAGCACAGTACAGTCAGCAGCTGATTGATGTCTTAGGTTCTGGTTCTTCACATCTCTGCCTCTGCCGGAAGCATCAGCCTTGTCCTAAGGCTAGCATCTCTTGTCACTGCAAGGTGGTTGCCACTGGCAATTCAGGTTAAATTCATCCTTGTTCATGTCCAACAGGAGAGAGAGGGGAAGTTCTCTTCCCAACCATGCATTGTAAATCTTTCCTTTGGACTGTTTGGCTCAGTTGCCTATCCTGTGCTATTGCAGTCACCAGAGCAATGCCAGATTGCTGGATGGATTAGATCCATTCCACTCAGATGTGGTACTTGCACTGGTGTCAGTTCATGGGTTGTTTGTTACGGAGCACAAGATCAGGAGCTGTGCCAATTGTAACTCACCTATGTCACTAAATACACTGCCTGGGTCATACAACCTTTTTTTTGTAGACCTTCTCAATTAAGGAAGCAATGAGTTGATTAACATTTTATCTGTTCTCAGACTGGTGACAAAACAGTTTGCTAACTGGCTGCTTTAAGTGGCAGGGCCAGTCTAATTAGCATCTACTCCTGAAACTGAGGATGGAGTCAGCTTCCCCTGAGTCCTAGGGGGAGGAATGTATACTTGAAAAAATGTGAGTTCTATTAAGAAGGAAGACAGAGGAGGTAGGTATTGTGTAGGTGTTCAGCAGTGTCTGATATGGAGAATAGAGAGTTCTAGCGGTCAACTATTTCTTCAATTTTTTTTTTCATGTTGAGGGTCAATTCTATTAAAATAGGTTTGCTCTGTTTCTGTAGAACAATATAGGATGTATGAAAGAATTCTTTTCTGCTATTTTACCTCTTCAAGCTAGCATGTGTTGGTCTTTGACACTTGGAAAGATTTTCTGTAAAGTCCGGAAAGCAATAATGATTGTCTTCACTACCCCTCTTTCTTTGTCTATTCAGTTAAACAAGATGTGGGAAGAGCTTTAAACCTAGTACACAGGATTATAACCTTAGTTTTTAGTGCTGCTTATTTCTTCCTTTTCTCACTCTTTCCTGCAGCCCATTAGTAAATTCCTCAGATACTACCTCCAAGATACATCCCAAATTCAGCCACTCCTCCCCATCCTCACAGCTGCTCCCCTAACCATGCTTCCACTCTTGCCTCCCTAAATCCTTTTTCTACACAGCAGAGTGAATGATCTTTTAGAAATGAGAATCAGATTATGTCACTTCCTTGCTTAAAATCGTCAATGTGAGTGTATGCCTTTACAATAGCACTTAAAATAAAATGCAGACTTTCAATAATAGTCCTCAAAGCCCTATATATCTGGCTCTTGTCCACTCCTGCCACTCTGCCCTCCTCCTCACACACTAAAATCTAGCCATCCTGGCCTTTTTCTGTTTCTCTGTGTGCCAAACTCCTTACCACCATAGAGCCTTTGCACTTGAATTTTTCTCTGCCTGAAGCAATACTCAAATTGCCCTAAGATCTTCACAGAGACATTTCCTCCTAATGGTTCTCCAGGTCTCCACTTAGTCAGCATCTTCTCAGTGAGGCTTTCATTGACCACCCAATCTAAATTAGCTTAGTTGCCCCTGCCACAATCATTAACCATATGACCCTGTTTTATTTTCTGTAGGACGCTTACCTGAAATTTGCTTGTTTGTTTCTTATCTGTCTCCTTCCGTTAGAATGTGAGCTCTCGAGAGCAGGCACCTTGCCTTCTTGTTCACTGCCGTATTCCCAGGGCCTTAGGATTGTATCTGGTACAAAGTGGACACTTGATAAATATGTTAATTCAATGAATGAATGATTGACTGTGAGAGGCTCATATCTCATCTCCAAATTTTACATTCTTTAGAGGTGTATAGATAAAATACAGCATATGTTGTCTTAGATAGCTGTTGAGAGGAATGCTTTTCTTTTTACTGTATCTGCTTGCTAAATAATCAAGAATAATTCCTTGAGTAGCAATAATATGTTCTTAATTGACCAAAGATTTGCTCTCAAGAAACTTTCATTATAGTTAGTAAGCTAAGACTATGAAACAATATACTGTGATTAAATGCTAATTTTGTAGTATAGATATAGTTCTGTAGAAGACTAACACCTTTATATAACGTTTGTAACATTGAATTATTACGGTCATAATGATGTTTCAGTCAACAAGACTGCATATTCGACAGTGGTCCCGTAAGATTGGTACCACACAGCCTAGGTATGTAGGAGGCTGTGTCATCTAGGCTTATGTAAGTACACTCTATGATGTTCGCACAATGACAAAATGGCCCAACAACGCCTTTCTCAGAATGTGTCCCTGTAGTTACGTGACACATGACTGTATTTTTGTGTCTGTGTTTCTCTTTTACTAGAGTGAGCTCCTTAAGAACAGGGACAATGTCTTATCTCCAACATCTGGAATAGGATATTGCAGGTCCTGCATAAGTATGTATTTAAAGCTGAATGTGATTGAGTAATATAGACACGAAAAGGCTTCATGAAGATGAGTGGATAGAGTTTAGTAGGTTGAAGTCTGGGCTGGTAGCTACTGGGAGATAAGGAATACATACCCAGGTGTGGGAATCATGACTGGTGATACATGAAGTCAAAAGGGAGAACACAAAAAGTAAATGACCAGATCTGAGACTTGGGAAAAATGAGAGAGAGGATGAGGAAGGATGGGAACTATTTGGAGCAAGTATTGAGAAGAGAAAGTATAAGATGACAGTGTCAAGTAGAGAGCTGGAGAATGAAATCTCAGATATGTTAGTTAGATGGGTTCTTTTTTTTTAAATTTAAGTATAATTGACATACAATATCCTATTAGTTTCAGGTGCACATTATAGTGATTTGATATTTATATATATTATGAAATGATCACCATGATTAGTCTAGTTACCATCTGTCACTATAGAGATTTATTACAATTTTATTGACTACATTCCCTATGCCATGCATTACATCCCCATGACTTATTTATTTTATAACTGGAAGTGTGTACCTCTCAATCCCCTTTACCTATTTTGCCTGTTCCCCAACCCCTGCCTCCTCTGGTAGCCACCAGTGTGTTCTCTGTATCTGTGAGTCTGTTTCTGTTTTGTTTTGCTTATTCATTTGTTTTGTTTTTCAGGTTCCATGTATAGGTGAGATCACACAGTACTTGTCTTTCTCTGTCTGACTTATTTCACTTAGCATAATGCCCTCTAGGTCCATCCATGTTGTTGCAAATGGCAAGATTTCATTCTTCTTTATAGCTGAGTAGTATTCCATTGTATATATACACCACATCTCTTTATCTGTTCATCTATTGATGAACACTTAGGTTGCTTCCATATCTTGGCTATTGTAAATAATGCTGCAATGAACATAGGGGTGTGTATATCTCTTCCAGTTCGTATTTTCATTTTCTTCAGGTGTATAACCAGAAGTGAGATTGCTGGATTATATGGTAATGCCATTTTGAATTTTCTGAGGAACCTCCATACTGTTTCCCATAGTGGCTGCACCGTTTACGTTCCCACCAACAGTGTACAAGGGTTCCCTTTCTCTACATCCTCACCAACACTTGTTATTTCTTGTCTTTTTGTTACTAGTGCTTCTGACAGGTGTGAGATGGGATATGGTTCTTGACAATGTTTAAAAATATACTTTCTCGGGCCGGCCCTGTGGCTTGGTGGTTAAGAGCGCGCGCTGCGATGCTGGTGGCCCGGGTTCGGATCCCGGGTGCGCATCGGGGCACCACTTCTCCGTTCATCCTGAGGCCGAGTCCCGCATACAGCAACTAGAAGGATGTGCAGCTACGACATGCAACTATCCACTGGGGCTTTGGGGGGAAAAAATAAAATAAATAAAATCTTTAAAAAAAAAAAAATAAAAAAAAAATAAAAATATACTTTCTGAATAAAAAACCTGGAAGAGAGAAGAAAGAATCTCCAGCTAGATTTCATATGGAGCTTATAAAATGGCAGATAAGATCAAGGGCTCTGGAGAAAGACTACCTGGTCTCAAATCCCAGCTCTTAAATCTGCTATGTGATCTTCAAAGAGACAAAGGCAAATATTTACTGGGAAAGGCAATGCTAAGGCACTGTGCTAAAAGCATGTTGTATAAATTCTGTAACTTAATTCTCACAACCACCTTATAAGGTAGGTTTCTACCCTGATATCATAGACAGGGAAACAGAGGTTAAGTATCTTCGAAAAATCATTTAGCTGCTAAATGATGAAGCTAGTGCAGTATGGTGTTGTAAGCATTTAGAAACTTAGTTTCAAAGAAAAGGAGTAGATATTAAGTAAATAGAAACACTTCATATAGACTGTACATTCAGGAAGTGTATTACTGGAGAAATAGTATAATAGTTTATTACTAATAGAAATGTGATATAAGCTAGAGGAAACTAGTTTCAAGTGAACATGTATTTTCAAGATAGGAAAGGCTTGTTTGAAGAAGAGGAGTTAGTGGGGGGACATTGAAGCTATTGAAGAAAGATGGGGTTCGTTGAACATGTGGGGAAATTACATTCTGAGAAAAGATACAACTTTTTCTGAGACAAAAAGAAAGATTATTTGGTAGCTATAAAGATGGTAGCTATAAAGAGATGTGTTAAAAGATCTGACCAGAGCAATTTCAGAATGGCTTTTCTTTCCTAGAAGAAAGAAATTGGAGATAAGTTCTTTTTTTTTTGGTGAGGAAGATCGGCCCTGAGCTAACATCTGCCAATCCTCCTCCTCTTTTTGCTGAGGACGAGTGGCCCTGGGCTAACATCCATGCCCATCTTCCTCCTTTATATGGGACGCCGCCACAGCATGGCTTGACAAGTGGTGCGTCGGTGTGCACCCGGGATCCGAACCGGCAAACGCCGGGCCGCCGCAGTGGAGTGCGCACACTTAACCGCTTGCGCCACCAGGAGATAAGGTCTTTTACTGAGATTGATGGTGAGAGGCTTAGGGAGAGAAAAGGAGATCTGAAAGTGCTGCTAGGTGCAGTGTTCGGGGCCAGTTGACGTTGGATGAATTTTTAATTAGAGTGGTTTGCATAAAGTACCTTCACTCTAAGAAGAGAGGCCAAAAAAAGTGTAAGGATGTGAGTTACCCATACTAGTGCAGTAGACCTGTTGAAACTTGGGGGGTTGGGAGTCTAGAAAAGTTGTGAGGGCCCAAATGAGGTATATGAGCAAGGAATTTCAGCTTAAATAGAGATGCCAAAGGCAACCCCAGCCTACGGACTACATAATCCATTAGGTAGAGGATTTTCCTTTTAGAAAAAGGAAATAAAAGTTAATTTGGGGTACATATGAAGAGACCTCATTTGGTGAAATAAAATTTACAGCTACTTAAAATTTTTTTTTGCTTTAAAATATAACTATAACTAGTCTTAAGTTATTTACTATTAAAATTTACTAATAAGAAGTTAGTGTAAAAAAATATTAGATTTACTCCTAAGTGAATTTGTGTGGGATTTCCTTTTCCCTCGATTCTTATTTTATACAGAGAGACATTCATTAATTTTAAAATGAGAAGTGTTTTATAGGAATACTTGCAAGTGTGTGGCAAAGTTAAGAAGCTGAACAAAATGGATTCAGTACCAGGAGTTACTGTTTGCTTTAAAGACATTAACTAACGTCTGTGACCTTACTGCTGCTGCTTCTTCCTCTTTTTAAATAGACTGTTTGGATTGCATAAGAAAGTCATCAATATGGTGCACAATTTACTATCCAGCCATGACTCAGACCCACGGTTCTCTGACCCCCAGATAAAGGCTCGGGTGGCCATGTTGTATCTCCCTCTGATTGGCGTTATCATGGAGACTGTTCCTCAGCTGTATGATTTTACAGGTACTTAGTATATTTCAGACAACTTGTAAAGATGAATCTCAGTGTTTAAAAGTGTTAGAAAATATTTCAAGGATAAAGATCTTATTTTAGGAAAAGAAATATCAGGAAATGTGCATTGACATAAGTAAACTAAATACTTAACTATTTCACTGGAAAACTTTTGACTATGTAAGTGAATTCACTGCAAGTTTCCTATAAGTAGTTCTTATGATGAATTTTAAGTTAATGATTTTATAACATTTCTATACCTATCTTTTAGGAACTAGGTTTTTTTGTGTGAGTATGTACTGTGCATCTGAAAAAAAATACAAGAAAACTTGACAGATGTGTATAACCTTTAGTCTCTATTTTATTCATATATATATAATTGAAATTAATATTCACCTGAATATTAAGAATTATGTTTATTGCCAACACTGGGTTAGTAAGTTGAAGTTATGTTGCTTTTTAAAAACTAGAACTCACAAAGTTTTATTGCTCTTGCTTTCCATATTTAGAATTTACTTAAATTCCTTCATTTGCCCTAATGAAAACCGTGTAGCTTGCATTTAAATTAGTAATTAACTTTATAACAGTACTTAACTGTTATAATATAACAGTACTTCCAGTTCAATAAAAACAAAAACATTTACTTAGTACCTAATATGAATTAAGAACTTTGACAGTTGCTGATGATGCAAAGATGACCCAACTCCTTACCTTTGCAGGACTGATAGTTGAGCAGTTTTCCCAGTATTTTGATCACTAAAGTGGGTTTCCACCTGAAAACATAAATGTTTATATTATCACATCTTCTTTCACTAGCAAGTTAAAATTCTCTACAAAACTATAAATTATTACTGTAGGAATGAGTTAATGTTTAAAATATTGTTTAAAATAAATCTAATGATAAATATTACATGTTAACAGGTTTGTCTTTTAAAGAGTAGTGGAGACTAGGAAAGGAAATTGCATGTGCAATAACGATTAATTAAGCTAGACAGAAGTTTTGTTATTTATTTATTTTTGGATTATTTTTTTCCAGAAACTCACAATCAAAGAGGAAGACCAATTTGTATCGCCACTGATGATTATGAAAGTGAGAGTGGAAACATGATCAGCCAGACAGTTGCCATGGCAATTGCAGGAACATCGGTTCCTCAGCTAACGAGGCCCGGCAGTTTCCTCCTCACATCAACGGTAAAAACAACACTCCTGTAAAGTTTTTCCTGGAAAGACAGACGTATACAAGGATATACCCTTAAATAACTGGGATGATTGTACTAGCTGATGCAAAAGTACTCTTTTTATTTATTTTTATGGAAACGTTAATGTTCTGAAACTATTGCCTATCTCGTACTAAGTTGTTTTAAGACTTATTAATTACCTTTAAAGCTCTGTACTCTGTCATTCAGAATTCTGAAAATTATCTTATTATATATAGCACATTTTTTAATCCATTTTATTCTTTATCAACCCTAATAAATATCATCAGTCGTTTATCAAATGAGAATATATTTTTTAATCTGTGAAGATTTATACTTTTTCATGTTTAAAAAAATTGATATTTACTCTGCCCCGGTATTATTTCCCCACTTAAAGAGGGAAGGATGTGGGGGTAGGAGGAAGCAAACTGCCCATAGAGCAAGATCAAGTTCTAACAGTTTTAAATTACTCTTTCAGAAAAATGCAGTAATATTTATAGAAGCTGTCCTATGTGACAATATTTTATTGAGATATAATTTACATATCAAAAGATTCACCCACTTTAAGTGTACAATTTCATAGTTTTTAGTATATTTACCAGGTTGTGCAGCCATGACCACAATCTAATTTTAGAACATTTCCGTTACCCCAAAAAGAACCCTTAGACCCGTTAGCAGTCCCTCCTGATTACTCTCCAGTCCCAGGCAGCAACTAATCAACTTTCTGTCTTTATCGATTTGCCTGTTCTAGACATTTCATTTAATTGGAATTATACACTATGTGATCTTTTGTATCTGGCTTCTTTTCACTAAGCATAATGTTTTTGAGGTTTATCCATGTTGTAACATTTATCAGTACTTTTTTTTTTTATTGCCAAACAATATTCCATTATATTGATATACCAGTTTTTGTTTATCCATTTGTTAGTTGATGAACCTTTGGATCATTTCCACTTTTCGGCTGTTAGGACTAATGCCACTATGAACATTTGTGTACAGGTCTTTGTGTGCACATTTGTTTTTGTTTCTCTTAGATACCTAGGAGTGGTTTTGCTGGGTCAGGTAGTATCTCTGTGTTTAACATTTGAGAAACTTCTAAACTTTTTTTCAAACTGGCTATACCATTTTACATTTACTAGCAATATAAAGATTCCTGTTTCTCAGTATTCTCACCAACACTTTTTATTATCTGTCTCTTTTATTATAGCTATCTCTGTGGGTGTGACGTGGTATCTCATGGTTTTGATTTGCATTTCCTCAATGTCTACTGATGTTGAACATCTTTTTATTTGCTTATTGGCACATTTTTTGTATATCTCTTTAAAGAAAAATCCAAATTCTTTGCCATTTTAAAATTGTGTAATTCATCTTCTTGTTATTGAGTTGAAAGAATTCTTTATATATTCTGGATACAAATCCCTTTTCAGATATGTGATTTGCACATATTTTCTTCCATTCTGTGGATTATCTTTTCACTTTCTTTTTTTTTTTTTTCGATGAGGAAGATTGGCCTTGAGCTAACACCTGTTGCCAATCTTTCTCTTTGTGCTTAAGGAAGAGTGGCCTTGAGCTAACATCTGTGCCCATCTTCCTCCATTTTGTATGTAGCATGGCTTGATGAGTGGTATAAGTCCACATCCGGGATCCGAACCCCGAGAACTCAGGCCGCCCAAGCGGAGCACTCCAAACTTAACCACTATGCCACCAGGCCAGCCCCATCTTTTCACTTTTTTTGGGGGGGGGGTGAGGAAGATTGGTTAATCTAACATCTGTTGCCAATCTTCCTCCTTTTGCTGAGGAAGATTGGCCCTGGGCTATCACCGTGCCCATCCTCCTCTATTTTATATGTGGGATGCTGCCACAGCATGGCTTGATGAGCAGTGCGTAGGTCCACGCCCGGGATCTGAACCTGTGAACCCCGTGCCGCCGAAGTGGAGCGTGCAGACTTAACCACTACACCACCAGGCTAGCCCCCGTCGTTTCACTTTCTTGATGGTGTCACTTGAAATGCACAAGTTTTAAATTTTGATGAATTCTAATTTATCAATTTTTTCTTTTATCCCTGGTAGTTTTGGTGATATTATACATACAAAAGAATATATAACGTACATGTACAATTAAAGTATAATAATAGAAGAAATAGCAGTATTCACACCACCCAGCTTCAGAAAGAGAACATTGCAAATACCTTGGAAGTTCCCCTTCTGCCCTTCTCAGTTCCATCCCTACCTCCCCTCAAAATGACCACTGTTCTCAATTTTATTGACCTTGCTTTTCGTTTTGTTAAACTTTTCTTTTGTGAAATATACTACGCGTGAAAAAGTACTTAGTACGTAAATGTACAAGTTTACAACCTATTAAAAAATAAACACTTTTGTAACCACCACTCAGGACAAAAAAACAGAACATTGGCTGTCTTTCAGAAATCCTTTCCATGCTTTTCCCCACCATAGCTATCCACCAAGCCACCTACTATCCTGATTAATGAAGTAATTGCTTAATTTTGTTTCTAGTTTTACCATCTCAGTTTGCATCCCTAAATACTATAGTTTAGTTTTAAATTATGTCTTTAATATTCATCCATGTTATACAATGTAGCTATAAATCACTGATTTTCATTTCTGTATGATATTTCATTTTCTGATTATAGATCAATTTATTTACCCATTCTATTGATAGATGCATAAAATTTTCTTGGCATACAATGTTCTAAATATTTTCTATGATCTTTTTAATGTCTGTAATATCTGTAGTAGGTTTAAACTCTTTCATTTTTGTGACTGGCTCTTTGTACCTTTTCTTAATCAGTCCCATCAGAAATTTGAATATATCTTTAGTCTTTATAAATCAACTTGGGGACACTGTTGATCCTTACTTTTGAATGTTTATCTTTGTTTACTGTCTTCTACTTTCTTTGGGTTTATATTGATTCTCTTTTTCTAACTTCTTGAAATGGAGGCTTAATTCACTAATTTTTGTCCTTTCTTCTTCGATGCGTATTTTAAGCCTGTGCATTTTCCTTAAATTATTGTTTTAATTACATGCCACAATTGATAATATAGCATTTTCTTATTCATTTCAAAATATATCTAAAGTTCATTATGATTTCTTTTTAGATGTTTGGGCTATTAAGTTGTTTTTGTTTTGCAATTTCCAGTTTCATGTAACTCTATGTTTTCTAGTAATTTCTAGTAAATCTAATTTCTAGTAGTCTTTTTGTTTCTGATTTTGGCCTAATTATATGATCAGAGAACTTACCCTATGTGATTTCAGTTTGTTATATCTGTGGCAGCTCGCTTTATGGTCTAGTATATGGTCAGTTTTTGCAAATATCTCATGTATTTGAAAAGAACGCATATTCTTCAATTATCAGTTACAGTCTTCTCTATTCGTCTAATACCTCAAATTTGTTAATCTTTAAATCTTTGTTTTTACTGAGTTCTGTCTGCTTATTCTAATATCCCACTACAATTGTGGTTTTATAATTTCTCCTTGTCATTCTGTCAAATTTTTGTTTTATTTCCTTTGAGGCCTTATTATGAAATGTCTAACAATTTAGAATATTACATATTTTTTGATGGATTGCACCTTTTATCAACATGAACTGTAATACTTTTTTTGCCTTAAAGTCTATTTTGTATACTGTTAGTGTAGCTATCTGAGTTTCTTTTGCCTTGTGTACATATATGACATGATTTTTTCTATCCTCTTACTTTCAGTGTTTTCACTTAATGTTTTAAATTTTTTTTTTTTTTTGTGAGGAAGATCAGCCCTGAGCTAACATCCATGCTAATCCTCTTTTTGCTGAGGAAGACCGGCTCTGAGCTAACATCTATTGCCAATCCTCCTCCTTTTTTTTTTCCCCCAAAGCCCCAGTAGATAGTTGTATGTCATAGTTGCACATCTTTCTAGTTGCTGTGTGTGGGACACGGCCTCAGCATGGCCAGAGAAGCGGTGAGTCGGTGCGTGCCCAGGATCCGAACCCAGGCCGCCAGCAGCGGAGCGCGCGCACTTAACCGCTAGGCCATGGGGCCGACCCTTTTAAATGTTTTAAACTTATGTTTTATTTTTTTTTTAGATTTTATTTATTTTATTTTTTCCCCCCAAAGCCCCAGTGGATAGTTGTATGTTGTAGCTGCACATCCTTCTAGTTGCTGTATGCGGAACTCAGCCTCAGGATGAACGGAGAAGTGGTGCCTCGATGCGCACCCGGGATCCGAACCCGGGCCACCAGCATCGCAGCGCGCGCACTTAACCACCAAGCCACAGGGCCGGCCCTAAACTTATGTTTTAGATGTGTCTTTTATAAACAGAGTGTAGTTAGATCTGATCTTATATTTTTAAAATCTGGTCTGTTAATCTTTGTCTTTCACTAGAGTTTTTAATCCATTTAGATTTAGTATAATTAAATTTAATGAACTTAACATTTTAATTTTATTTTATATTGTACCACCCATTTTGTGTTTCTTTTTGTCTCATTTATTGTCTTCTTTTGGATTATTTTTTTCTCATTCCATTTTTTCCGTGTTCTACTTTTTGCTGTTAGTTTGGAAGTTACACATTCTCTTTCTATTCTTTTTATGATTGTATTAGAAATCATAGTATGCTTCCTTAAATTATCCAGTCTAATGTTAATCATTACCTTTACTTTCACATTGGTTAATAGAAGGCCCTTAGAACAGTTGACTTTACATCCCTCCCAATTTAAATGCTGTTTTCATGCATTTTAAGTTTTATATGTCATTAAACCTCACAAGACATTATTATTATTTTATAGCTAGATAGAATCAGTTATCATTTAGATTCACCCATGTGTTCACCACTTTATTTGCTCTTCATTTGTTCCCGAATTTGTGACCTTCTATATTAGGTATTCTTCTTCTTTGTGAAATATATCCTTTAGAATTTTCTATGCATGGTGAGGAGCTCTCTGTGTTTGTTTGAAAAATGTCTTTATTTGACCTTCACTCTTTAGGAGTTTTTTTTTTTTTTTGAGAAATAGCATCTTAATTTCCTCTGTTTTCTTTCAGCATGCTGAGGGCATTGTTCCTAACTTCTCATTAGCATTGCTGCTTTTCATAAGTCAGCTGTGATGAAACTGCTGCTACTTTGAAGATAATCTTTTTTTCTCTCTTGCTCTTTTGCTTCTTTATGACATTCTCCTTAGGATTGAATTTCTATGGTTTCACTCTGCTAAGTGTAGTTTCGAATTTCTTTATATTTATTCCAGTTGGTATTTTTTGGGCTTTTTAAATCTGGGGTTTAGCATCTTTTTTCAGTTCTATGAAATTCTCGGCTATTATCTGCCCAAATATGTTCTCTTTTCCATTCTGTTTTTACTCTTTCCATATTCCAGTTAAACATGTTAGTCCTTTTTATTGCTTCCTTTGTGTCTCTGTTCTTCCGTGTGTTCCACCTTTTTGTTAACCTGTGCTTTTTGCTGGATTGTTTCTTTGGCTCTATCTTTCAGTTAACTAATTCTCTCCTGTACCCAATATTACATTAAACCAATCCATTGAGTTCTTAATTTGGTTATTGTGTAAAATTTTTTTCAGTTTTCAAAGTTCTATTTGTTTCTTCTATTTTTTTTTTAATACTCTTTTCTTTATACTCTCAAGTGTGCAGTCAAAATTTTTAATCATATTTTGGGCAAGGGTGCACAGAAGGTGTGATTGTTTTTATAGTCTGATAATTTCAATATCTCAAGTCTTTGTGTACCTGTTTCTCTTGTCTGGCTTTTACTCATGATGTATTGCCTGCTTGCATGCCTGGTTCTTTGACTGTGTACTGGACTTGATATTTGCAGTATTATTTGTAAGTATAATAAGAGTCTTGGAATTAATGGTTTCTTCTTTCAGAGAAGATTTGTTGATTGATATTACCAGACCAGAATTACCATTTTTTTTTAATGCCTTGGGAGAATAGAGAAAACAGTCCCTTAATCATTTTTTCTCGGGCTTAATTCTCTGATGGAACCTTGGTTGAGAAAGACTGTTCTGGATACTAATCTCAGGTTGGTTTATATGCAGCATATTTCAACTATTTCATGGTGTGCCTTTTCAATCTATTTATTTATTTATTTGAATGAACACACATTCTTGATTTTAATGTAGGCAAATGTGACCGTCTTTTTGTGGCTTATGGTTTCTGCTTTTTGTGTCTTATTTAAGAAATCCTATCCTACCCCCAAGATCATAAATATATTCTCTTATATTTCCTTGTAAAAGTTTTGCCTTTTATATTTATGTTCTTTGTATGGAATCTATTTTTTGTACAGTGATACAAGGTAGGAATCTACTTTTATTTTTTTCTCTAGGGAAATCAGTCATCTAAAGACCATTTATTGAATAATCCATCCTTCCACCGCTGATCCATAGTGCCAGCTCTGTTACATTTCAGATTTTCATATATGCATAAGATGTTTTTTGTACTTTCTATTCTATTTCATTAGACTATTTGTCTATCCATATGCCAATATCAAATTGTCGTAATCATTCTAACTTTTTAGTAAATGTTGATATCTGGTAGAGCAAATTTGTTCTCAGTCTTACCTGGTTCTTCCTCAAAAGTGTCCTGGTTGTTCTTGGCCCTTTGCTCTTCCCCATTAAATTTAAAAATTAATTTGTCAGCTTCCAGGAGAAACCTGGCTGGTATTTTTGATTGAAATTGCATTGATCCTATAGGACAGTTTGGGAAAAATCTGACATCTTTCCATTACTGAGTCTTTTTCGTGTCTGTCCATCTTTCTTCAAAAGTGATTGGCAGTTTATGTGGGGGTTTAAGAAATGTCATTATATGCCTCTTTGTCAAATTCAGGTTAATTGTAAATTTTATTTCTAAAAAATCAGTCATAGAGAATTTAGTCAATATATTTATACATATCTGAAATTTCAGCTATAGAAGATGCCTGCTTTTAAAATAAAGGAGCATTTTCGTTATCAGAGAGCAGGTGCATTTGGGAGTGGGGGCAGTTATTTGTGTCCAGGTCAGAAGCAGTATAGCATAGTGGGTTAAGTGAATTTTTATAGGTGAATTCACTTACATGTGCATGCGTCCATGAGAGGCAGTAAACATAGTGGATAAGATCTTGGTCTCTGAAGCCACACTTTCTGCGTTTGAATCCCAGTCCCACCATTTACTACAGAATACTTGTACAAAATACTTAACTTCTTGATGTCTCACTTTTCTTGTCTGTAAGATAGGCTGAGTAATAATATTTATCTGTTTGGATAGTTGCAGGGGATAATAAATTAATATGCATAAAGTGTTTAATACAGTGCCCAACACAGAGTAAGCATTCCATAAGTACGGTGCCCGGCACAGAGTAAGCATTCTGTGAGAGTCAGCTGCTCTGATTATCATCATCTAGAATAGAGGGAATATTAGGGTAGTAGTTGAGATCATGACCTCAACCGTTAAATATGTTTAGCTTTCCTTTCTCCTTCCTCTCAACATCCCTTCCACTGCTTTCTTATTATGATTTAGCATATTTATTAACCAAATATTAGAATGTAGTATAATAGTGAAGAGTGTAAACTTTGGAGTCTGGTTAACCAGGACTAACATCTTGGCTTTACCTTTTCTTATATGTGATTTAGGGCAAATTACTTAATCTCTAGCCTTTAGTTTCCTTTCCTATAAACTAGAAATAATAGTAGTTAATACCATCTGATAAAATTGTGGTGAGAGGTAAATAAGAAAAAGTGATTAGGATAATGTCTAGCACATTTCAAATTTTATTTTTTGTCATCATCATTATTATTGTCATCTTGTATTCAAAAATTGAGATGATGCAACGTGGTTGGTAATATTTTTGGAGGACTAAATGAAATAATGTATGAAAAGTGCTTAGCGTGATGACTGAAACAGAGTAAATATCCAATAAATGGTACCATACACAAGTTCTTATTCTTAGGGTTTCATTTATATTTCACATACCATATACTAATGTCGATTAAAGATTGAAAATAGTGTTTTAACCTTACATGCTGTAGATAAAAATAGCTTTTTACTTACATATGGTCTAATATTTTCCCTTTATGTCAATGGCCCTTGATAGGAAATAGTGATTCCCTAAACCTGATAAACGTTTTTCTTACCACTGTCAAGTCTTATACTACTCTTATGTACTGTGAGTCAGTTGCTTTTTTCCTTTATTTTCATCATTTCTTATATTCTGTGGTAGATATCTTAGTTTTTTTCTTTGTTTTTTTTGTGAGGAAGATTGGCCCTGAGCTAACATCTGCTAATCCTCCTCTTTTTTTTTTCTTGCTGAGGAAGACTGGCCCTGGGCTAGCATCCGTGCCCATCTTCCTCCACTTTATATGGGACACCGCCTCAGCATGGCTTGCCAAGCGGTGCATCGGTACACGCCTGGGGTCCGAACAGGCGAACCCCGGGCTGCCGCGGTGGAGCGCGCGCACTTAACCACTTGCGCCACTGGGCCGGCCCCTAGATATCTTAGTTTTTAATGGTAGAAACTTTTAGACGTTCTCTATAGTTTTCTATTAACGTTTATTTATTGTCTGCTGGCAGTGCTATCATAGATTGGTACAATCTTCTTTTGCCAGGAAAAAATTCATTAAACTTCAGGACCTTAAGTTTAAGATTCTACATGACTTATACAGGTATTGTCTAAACCAAATGGTTCTTTTTAAATATTTGATTTTTAAGCAATTTTTGTTTTAATGTTTTTAGAAGAAAACAATTGACAACCAAAGAAAAGAAATGGCCATTAATCAATCTTTCTCATTCTACTGCTCTTTATTTTCAGAGTGGCAGGCAACACACCAGCTTTTCAGCAGAATCAAGTCGGAGCCTCTTAATCTGTCTACTTTGGGTTCTCAAGAATGCAGATGAAACAGTTCTACAGAAGTGGTTTACGGATCTCTCAGTCTTGCAGCTCAACCGGCTTTTAGATCTGCTTTATCTCTGTGTATCTTGCTTTGAGTACAAAGTAAGTGATGGTTATGCCATTACAAAGAGCAGGAAAGGAAACATCATGTGGAAAAGGAAGAAGAAAATGTCCTCAATGCCTCTTCTTTTCCTTTGTGATGTTTAAATTTTAGGGAAAGAAAGTGTTCGAAAGAATGAATAGTTTGACCTTTAAGAAATCAAAAGATATGAGAGCAAAGCTCGAAGAAGCTATTCTTGGGAGCATAGGTGCTAGGCAAGAAATGGTGCGCCGAAGCCGAGGACAGCTTGGTACGTACACAATATCTTCTCCTTCTGGTGAGAATTTTTTCAATTTCCTTGAACCATATATTATAATGATCATTGTTGCATTGTCACAATTCTACACTTTCAAAAAAGTGTTTTAAATGTGACTGTGAATTAACTTGGATAACCATTTCTCTTTCAAGGACTGAAGTTAGAATTCTGATTCAACTAGGGTGAATGTATTTCCTGATTTGCTTTGACTAGTCTCAGTTTATTCCTGTTGCCCTTGTGTGATTATTAATAGCATCCCTTATTTTTAAAATAGTTTTTTTTTAGCGCAATTTTAGGTTCACAGTGGAATTGAGCTGAAGGTACAGAGATTTCCCATATATCCCCTGCCCCCACACAGGCATAGCCTTCATCGTTCTCAACATCCCCCACCAGAGTGGTACACTTGTTAAAATTGATGAACCTACGCTAACACATCATTATCCCCCAGGGTTCATAGTTTACATTAAGGTTCACCCTTGGTGTTGTGCATTCTATGTAGCATCACTTTTTACTATTAAAAGTTTCCTAGTTTGCACAATGAATTAATATCCTGTATCAAAGGCAAAGATATTGCCTATCAAACTCAAATATCAAGGGGAGAAAACAGTTTAGTAGCATTTGAGGCCTATTTCCAATCTCAGGTCTGCTACCTATTAGCCTTATAACCTTGGCCCAGTCTCTTAATCTCTCCACTTTCCTTTTCCTCCTCCACTTGTGATTGTTTTGAGAATTTAAAAGGTAGTGTAACTGATCTTATCATCTTTGTAGCAACTGTGAGTGTAAACACTTTGTAAATTCTGAAGTGACATACAAATAATATTGTTGAGAGCTCCTTAAGGTCAGGGCTGTGGCTTAGTCGTCTGTGTACATGACACGTGCTAACAGCTCAATGTGTATTTGCTGACTTAAAATATGAATGTACGTTTACATGAATTTGTGTGTGTGTGTGTGTGAGAGGAAGATCAGCCCTGAGCTAACATCCGTTGCCAATCCTCCTCTTTTTGCTGAGGAAGATTGGCCCTGGGCTAACATCCGTGCCCATCTTCCTCTACTTTATATGTGGGATGCCTCCACGGCATGGCTTGATAAGCAGTGTGTAGGTTTGCATCCGGGATCCAAACCTGGGCCGCCAAAGCAGAGCGTGTGAATTAACCACCACGCTACTGGGCCAGCCCTGACATGAATATTTTTTAATTATTGTTTTCTGTAGGCCATTAGCATAGTGATTGTTTATTTAAGTAAACTTAAGTATCTTTTATATGCTATGTATGTTTGGAATTTAATAATGAATAAGGCACAGTCTTTGCCTTTGATGGAATTATCAGAGCACTATTTTTTCACTTTAGTTATATAGCGTTTACAATGTACCTATGGATTTTCTCTTAACTCATTTATTATGTACAACAACCGTCTAAAAAAACTATGAAAATTAACTTTCATTTGGGTTGTTTAATTATTACCAAAACCTAATGAATAATTTTTCTCATCTTTAAGATAAATAAAATAAAACTCACAGAAGTAAAAACTTGCCTAAGATCATAAACTAAGTGATGGAACCAGGATCTTTTGACTTCCAATTTAGTGTCTTTATAGTATACCACAGCTCTTTCTAAGGTTTATTTTTGGAAAGAGTAGGCCTGTTAATAATATGTTTGTTACATTTTTAAACCTGTGGCCTTAAGATAGCTATCATTTTTGGAACATAAGAATCGAAGTTCCATATGTAGAATATTAAAAAAAAAACCAAAAACTACTGAACTCATAGATACAGAGAACAGATTGGTGGTTGCCAGAGGTGGGTCAAAAGATACAAACTTCTAGTTATAAAATACATAAATCCTGGAGATGTATGTACAGCATAATGACTACAGTTAGTAATACTGTATTGTATATTTGAAAGTTGCTAAAAGAGTAGATCTTAAAAGTGCTCATCACACACACAAAAAATTTGTAACTATGTGTGATAATGGATGTTAACTAGACTTACTGTGGTGAACATTTCATAATATATACAAATATTGAATAATTATATTGTACACCTGAAACTAAGATAATGTTATATGTCAATTATATCTCAATTTAAAAAAAAGAATTGAAGTTCTTGTCTTGGAAAAATTAAGCCTTTGCAATCCTTATTTATTTACATTTGGACATTTAAGCCAGGTTACCTAATGATAGACATGCTTCACTAAGAAAATGAGAGAGAATTTTATTAAAAAAAAGAAATCAAGTTAATGATAAAAATGTAAATAGATCACAGATATTTGTTTTGTTGACTATTTCAAATATAGACATATCTTTTTTTGTTTTTTCCCACAAAATTTCTTCTTCTTTTTTTTTTTTTTGTGAGGAAGTTCGGCCCTGAGCTAACATCTGCCAATCCTTGTCTTTTTTTGCTGAGGAAGACTGGCCCTGGGCTAATATCCGTGCCCATCTTCCTCTACTTTATATGGGACGCTGCCACAGCATGACTTGACAAGTGGTGCGTCGGTGCGCGCCCCAGATCCGAAAGGGTGAATCCCAGGCCACGCGGCGGAGCGCGCGCACTTAACCACTGGCGCCACTGGGCCGGCCCCACAAAATTTCTTAAAGAGACAGATTTCAAAATAAAAAAGAGGTAAAGAGAGAAGGAAAAAAAGCGAAAGAAAGGAAGAGAAAACAGAAGAAATATCCAGACGTGTTTTTTATTGTAGAGCAAATTATATTTATTTCGCAGTACTTTTTAAATTTCTGTTTGAACTCTGAATTTTTACTTTCATTTTTCTTTCCATCCTCCCAACCAATTTAAAGTCTTATATATAGAAGATTAGCATTAGTTTTCTAGTTGAAAGCCTGGAATCATGACTGATTCCATCATTTAACTGTATATTTTTCCACAATTCTCAATGCCTTCTCCACTTCTGCTGGATTTATATGAATCAGTTCTATTATTGCTGCCCTTTAAAGGAGCCCACACCATTCAGTCTGCCTTCAAACCTAGAAACCTCCTGGGATAAGGCCCGTCTTCCTCTTGTCCTGCCTTCTGTGGACCAAAGGAAGTAATTACTTTAGGAATCCTTATTTTGTTTATTATTAAACAAAAACTTATTGAGCTGTGAATATGTACCAGACACTTTGTCAGCCCTGGAGATAAAGTGGTAGATGAAATAGACATAATCTCTGCTCTTAAGTAGCTTATGTTTTTGTGGTCCGAAGTGCTGTGGAGAGAAATAAAGCAAATCTGCGGAGGTGGTGGGTGGTTGGCCAGTGAGAATTTGTGGGAGGAGCAGTCAGGTAAAGGAGCACTGCACAGGCCCTGCCTCAGGAGCACATATGGTGAGGCTGTATCTACACCACATACACAATCATGTGCTGGTATGAGCAAGAGGGAGAATGGTAGGAAAGAAGGTCATATGGGCCCTTTAAGCCATGGTTAAGAGTATGAGGAAATCAATGCTAGAAAGTGTGCTTACTTAAAAGGGTGGGTTTTTAAAATATATATGTTACATTTAGGAAATATATTTATTCTGTAACTGTTGTGAAAAATTTTAATAAAAAGCACCATTGTCAGGTTTTTCCCCTTATACTGAGGATAAAATAGCTGGTTATAAAATTAATAACATTGTGCAGTATTTCTTATATGCTTGAAAATATATATATATGTGGTCCAACTGAAATAACATTTTAAAAATGGTTTTGAAATTTATTTTACAGAGAGAAGCCCATCTGGAAGTGCCTTTGGAAGTCAAGAAAATCTCAGGTGGAGAAAGGATATGACTCACTGGCGTCAAAACACTGAGAAGCTTGACAAGTAATATAATCTTCTGTTTTGTTACTCACAGGCTTGCTGGATTTCAAATGCAAGAGGAAAATGATAATTTTAGTGTTATTTTATATATATTAGATATTCAAATCTTTGATGACAAATAGTTATATTTACTTTTTAAATTTTAGGTTAAAAAAGACTTTGGAGAATTTTTCATGCTTTCATAAAGCAAAATGTTACATATTTTAAATGTTACCCCATTTTCCCCAACAATCTCCCTTGGAAAATGCCTTCTGCGACTATCTTTTGAACATATTTTGGGTGTCACACTGAACCAAATATTTCAAGGATTACAAAGAATTAGAAAACTAATCTTGGGTGGGCCCAGTGGCGTAGTGGTTAAGTTCAGCACGCTCTGCTTTGGCACCCTGTGTTCTCAGGTTCTGATCCTGGGTGCACACCTGTACCACTCCTCAAGCCATGCTATGGCCACGACCCACATCCAAAATGGAGGAAGATGGGCACAGATGTTAGCTCAGGACCACTCTTCCTCAAGCAAAAAGAGGAAGATTGGCAACAGGTGTTAGCTCAGGGCCACTCTTACCAAAAACCAAAAACAAAACAAAACAAAAACTAGTCTTTGCCCTCTTGGAGCTTAAAATATAATTAAAGAAAGACAAAACACTACAGGTCTTCTCTTTCTAGCACGAAGGCAAATAGGTACTCACTAACTCTACTACTAAAAAGAACTAAAAATGCACTTACATGAGTCCAGAGTCCTAAAGGACTGCACCTTCCACATAAGGGGAACTAGAAATAAGTCCTCACTGCCCAGGTGACCGCAGGTAACATTGGTTGGCTTGAAACTTAGCATTGAGTCAAGGGGCTAAATTTTTCTGTTGAGAATTTATAATTATAAGTTAGCCCTCAAGTAGCTTGACTGGCCCAAAAAACTTTGAGAATATGTTGACCAACTCATTCAGGTTTGCCTAGTACTCCCAATTTTAGCATTGAATGTCCCACATCCAAGGGAACTCCCTCAGTCCTAACCTAAAGCAAACTAGGATGATCAGTCACCCTGCCTGAGAATCATCTTCAGTCCATGTTTTAGAGGATTCTTACAAATAAAATTCCAGAAATATTAGCTCACAGACAGTAAAATCATGAAACATACAAAACAAGGCCCTGTGTGAGCCAGCAGAGAGAGAAACAGTAGACCTTGTACCATGTAGAAGAGAGTTTGGAATGATCAGAAACTGTCTTAGTCTCTTCAGGCTGCCATAACAAAAATACCACACACTGGGTTGCTTGCAAACAACAGAAATTTATTTCTCACAGTTCTGGAGGCTGGGAAGTCCAAGACAATGGCCCCAGCAGATCTCTTGTCTGGTGAAGGCCCTCTTCTGGGTTACAGACTCTCACTGTGTCCTCGAGGGCGAGCGGACTCCCAGGGCCTCTTTTATAAAACTACCTATCCCATTCACAAGACCTTTGCCCTAATGACCTAATCACCTTCCAAAGGCCTCACCTTTTAATACCATTACCTTGGGCATTAGATTTTCAACATATGAATTGGAGGGGGGACACAATATTCAGACCATAGCAGATACTGAATATAATATAAATAAAATACGTCAAAAATCTTAAGCGTTGAGTGTTTGCTTTTCTCTCCTCTTTGTCTGTGCAAGTCCATTTCTTTGATTATTTTTCCACATGTGGTTTGTTTTTTAGAAATCACAAAGCAGCCAGATTCTATACTAGTAGTATATTGCTTTATTTCAGCATTTGTAGAATGTGCTCTCTCTGCTTTTCTTGCTGTGTTTTAAGGAAGCCTTTTTGTGTATGTGTGTGTTTTCCTGATTCTTTTTGTTTAAACCGTGTTATTATCATGTTTCTTAACAAAATCTCGCTGGAATTGTATGAACATTATATATTTTCTTTTCCTATTTAATTCTAACTCTTTTATAGTTTCTCCTTAAATTTAATTTATAAAATGTACATTCATGAACTGTTCTCTTTAGTGGTAGTAATAAAGATTCAGATATTTGAACATCCAAGAACTTTTAAAAAGTTAGCATTTAATGTGTCCTTGTACTTTCCCTTTGGTTTATGTGTTGTTTTGTCTATTAACATGTAACATGTAGTTTCTATGTATGTATTGCTACTAAACAGTCAGTTTTACCCATAAATCATATATAGTTATTCCTAAATTTTTTATTTTCAGTAAATAATATTTTTGTAAATATTAGGATTCAAGTAAACCACTTTGTTGCATCAACTTGTTTTGTTTCTAATGAGTGATGCCATCTAGAGTTTCACTGAAGAGTTAAATCGTTTTCTCTATCAAATTTTTTTGTATTTTTTGATACAAAAATTGGAAAACTTAGGTGAAACTTTTTTTTTTTTTTTTGTGAGGAAGATCAGCCCTGAGCTGACATCCATGCCAATCCTCCTCTTTTTGCTGAGGAAGACCGGCTCTGAGCTAACATCTATTGCCAATCCTCCTCCTTTTTTTCCCCCAAAGCCCCAGTAGATAGTTGTATGTCATAGTTGCACATCCTTCTAGTTGCTGTACATGGGACGTGGCCTCAGCATGGCTGGAGAAGTGGTGCGTCAGTGCGCACCCAGGATCCAAACCCGGGCCGCCAGTAGCGGAGCGAGCACACTTAACCGCTAAGCCACGGGGCCGGCCCCTAGATGAAACTTTAGAAAAAAATCCTTTTATCCTAAATAAGTATATTGAAAGTCCTTGAAATGGTAAGATGAATACTAAGCATTTTGAATGTTGCTTTACAGGAAGCAGCCCTAAATACAAGCCCACATAGCACCATCTAGTGTCTATAGCATTCAGAATAAAACAGTGTGTTCCTGTGTTTGCTGCATCTCTCAAAGCTAAACAGTTCTGCTGTTAGTGGCACTGTGGAACTGTAATAGAGGAAGAAAATGTGTATAGCATAGTCAACAAAATGTAGGGTAAAACAAAACATTTATTAATATGTAGAATATTGTCTTTTCCCTTATTCTCTTGTAATTTTTCATTCAGGCAAATATTGAAAAATGGTTCCAAGTTTTTTATTTCTATACATCTTAAAGTCTTTTTTGAATTGTGGATCTATTGGCTTTTTTTTTTTAAAGATGAATATAATTTCTTATATTTTATGTTAGGTCAAGAGCAGAGATTGAGCATGAAGCACTGATTGATGGAAATCTGGCTACTGAAGCCAACCTAATCATTTTGGACACGTTAGAAATTGTTGTCCAGGTGAGAACACAAAGAAGAGGAATTTAAAGCATGCGTTCGGTAAATTGGAGTCGGAGAAGTAGTATTTACTGAGCCATATAATTACATTTAAATATGGGTAGTTCCCAAAAGTTTTATCCTTGCTCCTCTTTTTCTCATTTAAATCCTATCCATTCTTTTCCCCCTGTTCTTCTCTTATCTGAATCCTGCTCAGCTCCTTTTCCTTGAAGTCTTCCTAGATCTTAAATTGTCCTTTTCCTCTTTTAAAAAATTGGTTTATTTACAAAAATTCTATCTCCCTAACCAAATTACAGATACATCTCTATTTTATTGATCCATTTGTAAATTGCAGACTGTCTCTGTAACAGAATCCAAAGAGAGCATCCTTGGCGGGGTGCTGAAAGTGCTCCTGCATAGCATGGCCTGTAACCAAAGTGCAGTTTATCTGCAGCACTGTTTTGCTACACAGAGAGCCCTGGTTTCAAAGGTAGGTTGTTTTTTGTTCCTGCAGTCTTGTCAGACTTTGCTTTGTTTATTAACATTGTCTAAGATCATTTGACACATTTATTGGTTAACATATTTATAGTTCAAATTTTAATAACAACCTAAGACCCTTGATTTTTCTTTGCCTCTCTTCTACTGTTTGCCTTCTGGAGTTTTCTCTTATTTGGATCATCTTTAACCAATTGCTGGTTTAAAAAATAGTAGTTTTGATGTGGAGAAGGGCCTGAAATTAATAGCGATTTTAAATATGAGGCTTTTCTTGTTTTCTCTTCATCTTGTTCTGTCTGTTCCTGATTAACTTGATTTATCAAGAATTCAATGTAGGGCCGGCCCCGTGGCTTAACGGTTAAGTGCGTGCGTTCCGCTGCTGGCAGCCCGGGTTCAGATCCCGGGTGCGCACCGACGCACCGCTTCTCCAGCCATGCTGGGGCCGAGTCCCATATACAGCAACTAGAAGGATGTGCAGCTATGACATACAACTATCTACTGGGGCTTTGGGGGAACAAATAAATAAATAAAATTAAAAAAAAAAAAAAGAATTCAATGTATAAGTAGTTCAGTCTGTTGAAATGGGGAATGGGAAAGAAGGTACTTTTGTTTGACTACTTCAAATATTTATTTCCTGTTATATTTCCCTGGAAATATGTATATTCTTAAATCTTGAAAGTAGCTATTTTATCTTAGTCATAAAGTGGAAGAGCTGTTGACAAAACTTAACCAGTGAAAATAACATATGTACTATTTTGTAATAATAAAAACATGTTACAGAATTATTACGTTTACTATACTGCTTTATGCACGTTATCTAATCTAAGATAGTCATACATTCCCGGGTAGATAATATTATTAGGCCCATTTTATGGATGAGAAAACTTGTCCAAGGTCACACCACTAGCTAGTAAGTGGCATAATCAGTGTGCAAAGCCAGTCTGTCTGGCTCTGTGGTCCACATTATTAACCATTAGCAAATATTGTCCCTTGACCATTCTTTTAATTCCTGGGCTATACTAACAAATCTCTAGTTCAGGCTATATTAACAAATCTGTGGAACTTTTACTGCATCAATTCAGTGCTGGTGTTGTTTGTTCACAGTTCCCTGAACTCTTGTTTGAAGAAGAGACGGAGCAGTGTGCTGATTTATGCCTCCGGCTTCTCCGACACTGTAGCAGTAGCATCAGTACCATACGGTCACATGCTAGTGCCTCCCTTTACCTGCTGATGAGACAGAACTTTGAGATTGGGAATGTGAGTGTTTCATCTCTGGATTCATAGTGAAATATAACTTCTACAGATAGCTAGTGAATTGGTTTTGGGTGGAGCATGGAATTTTTTGTATATTTTGAGTCTAATCTTAAACTGTCTTGTTATTTCTCATTTTATGAATATTTGATAAAAATCTAAATCTCCAATTTTGCTGCCTGTACTAAAAATAACATTTAATAATACAGACTTAGAATATAAATAAATGTTGAGCTATTGTAAATTTTAATCATCAAGTAAAATTAAATAAAATTAAACATTTAAATATCTTGGCTTGATATTTTATGATTGTATGTCAGTTGGAAGAATTTCATGTTTTCATTTAAGTTTTTATTTGATAATATATTTATGTGTTGTATTTTTCCTAACTTTTTTGAGTCAAATGTTTAATTCGTTTATTTTCACTCATGTTAGTATTTAGGGCGTAGAATTTTTCTTTGAGCACTGCTTTTGGTATCTCATTGGTTCTGATATGTAGTATTTTCAGTATTCTTGTTTTGTAGATATTTTGTAATTTCAGTTTGAATTTTCTTTTTAACCTGAAGAGTTGATAGTCTTTTTTAAGGTTTTGATGTTAATTTTTAGTTTTATCGCAATGTGATCATACAATGTATGTACTGTGTCTCCTTTTTTATACTGTGGATGTGTGTTTGTGTGCCCAAACGTGTTTTTATGAATGTTCCACAAACATTTAAAAAGAAGGGGTATTCTTTATTTCAGAGTATTGAGTTAAATGAACAAATATACCTTACTGATTACATTATTCTGTTTTTCTATATCCTTGTTTGTTTTTGGTCACTTGGTAGACTGAAGGAGGTGATTTAAAGCCTACGCATTGTCTGTTTCTCCTTCAGCTCTTATTTGGTGAATTGATACTCATAACTATTTGGTATATTGATATTCATAGGTATTATGTCTTCCTATGAATTATTCCCTTTAGAATTGAGAAAGACCTGAATTGGTTTCATTTAAAGCTTCCTTGTTTTGACCTGGATTCTATTAAGACACCTCTGCTTTCTTCTTCTTCTTCTTCCTCTTCTTTTCTTTGTGAGGAAGATTAGCCCTGGGCTAACATCCACACCAATCCTCTTCTTTTTGCTGAGGAAGACTGGCCCTGGGCTAACATCCGTGCCCATCCTCTTCCACTTTTTATATGGGACGCCGCCACAGCCTGGCCTGACAAGCGGTGCGTGAGTGCGCGCCTGGGATCCGAATCCCGCGCCTCCACAGCGGAGCGTGCACACTTAACCGCTATGCCACCGGGCCGCCCCACCTCCGCTTTCTTGTTAATTTTAATTTGCTGCAGTTACCTTTGCCTGTCTTTTTATTTTCACTTTTTTGAGTCACTTTATTTTAGGTGTGCCTCTCATGTACAACGTAGAGTTGAGTTTTGCTTTATAATCAGTCTGTAAGTTGAATTAAACCTTCTCATAGTTGTTATATCAGATATGTCCTGGAGTTCTGTGGTATTATTTTGCTATACCTCCACCTTTTCTCCTTTTTAAAAAATTTTGTTGATTTTTTCATCTCCTACTATATGGTCAGTTCACTTTATTTTGGGGGCTGTAGTGTTTGTCATATTTAGGAAAGTTTATATTTCTCTAATGATTACTTTTATAATTATGTAATGCCTTCAGTCCTCTATTTCTTTAGATCATGCATTCTCAATGGAGGCAATATTGCTACCAAGTGAGTGAAAATTGGTTCTTGGGGAATGAAAAAAATCTTAGCTATCACAATGATTTGTAGCCCTCCAAAGCTCAACTCTACCTGTCAGCATCTCATTCTTTAGTATTTATTTCTCACATTGGGTTTTATTTGGTATTACGTGAGCAGCATTGACATTAAATTCATGGAAGATAAAGAACAAAATGTATGCAAAATTGGTGCTATAAAACTATGGAGAGTAGGTGGCTCTGGGTGGGAGACTCAGTCCCAAAGTCATGTGGCAACAGGTCTGTATGTGCCTGTTGGTTTCCAGTGGCTGCTTTATGGATGTTGTTTATGTTTGCTGCTTTTGTGTGTGACTTGGGCTTTGAAAATTAAAAAAAAAACTTTATAATTTATTATTTAATTCAATGAAAGTTATTCAAAGCATCATTATGTCAAGTGCTGAAAAGAAAAAAATGTCAACAATATCTGAATGAATGTCAAGCAGCTAGTTAAGTTAAAACTTATTTTCTTTTATCAAGGAAAAGTTAAGTTCACTGAAATAATTTTTAAGAAGTTAATTTAATTTTTGCATAGTTCACTTTTGCTGGAGGAGTAGCAGTTTTGAATGGTTTTTAAAATTTGATTACATTGTGGGGCTGGCCTGGTGGCATAGTGGTCAAGTTTTCGCGCTCCGCTTTGGTGGCCCGGAGTTCATGGGTTTGGATCCTGGGTGTGGACCTGTGCACCACTCATCAAGCCATACTGTGGTGGTGTCCCATATACAAAGTAGAGGAAGATTAACGCAGATGTTAGCTCAGGAACCATCTTCCTCAAGCGAAAAGAGGAAGATTGGCAACAGATGTTAGCTCAGAGCCAATCTTCCTCACAAAAAAAGAAAATTGATTACATTGCTACTATTGTTTTGTATTTATATTAGTTACTAATTTGCATATACGATTTGATACATTACAGTTTATTTAAGCAAAACTATTACATTAAAAGTTTCTGAGTAAATACAGTTCTAAAATTAAGTTAAATGTAAATAGCTTTCAAATTTTTAATTAAAAATTTTTATTTGGGGCCGGCCCTGTGGCTTGGTGGTTAAGTGCGCGCGCTGCGATGCTGGTGGCCCGGGTTTGGATCCCGGGTGCGCATCGAGGCACCACTTCTCCGTTCATCCTGAGGCCGAGTCCCACATACAGCAACTAGAAGGATGTGCAGCTACGACATACAACTATCCACTGGGGCTTTGGGGGGAAAAATAAAAATAAATAAAATCTTTAAAAAAAAAAAAAAAAAATTTTTATTTGGTTATTTCTAACCTTGCATTGAATAAAAAGAGTAAGCTTTATATTTACTTTTTTTATGTATAAATCCAGATATACATTCAGTACATAAACAGATATACAGTATTTCTGGTCTTAAAATTTCATGGAGGGAGGTGATTAGAAAAAAAATATTTTAAAAGGTTCCTTAAGGGGGGTCAGTAATGAAAAAAATGTTGAGAAACACTGATCGAGACAGTATCTATTAGCTCTCTTTTACAAACAGTGATAAAATTGTTTTTCTTCTTTCTATACACCCCTTTCTCATTCTTCTTCCTATCTCAATATTTCAATGAAGTATCTTCATTACTGTTTACATTTGTATTGTTGAATATATCTCCCCAGTTTTTTCTTAGTTTTAACACATCAGTCTTAGTTGTAAAAAGAAATATTGCTCACCACAGTTTTTTTTGCTTTCATCATTTCTTATTTGGCTAAATATTGTCTTATAGTTGTTTACTCAAGAGAGGTCTTAAGAATAATATTTCCCAAGTTCCTGATTGTTCAAAGTTGTCTGTACTTGTAGGACAGCAAGGTTGGTTAACTTTGAATAATAAAAAGGGTGAGAAAGAACAGCAAAACTTACCAGATAAAGAACACTTAATAGAAAAGAAAGATACCTGAATACCATTTTCTTCTGGCATTAAATATTGTTGTAGAGATATCTGAAGATAGCTTGATATTTTCTTCCCTTTTATATAACTTTTTTCCTCCCAACTACTCAAGGGATTCTTTCTTTGTATTTAAAATTAAATACCTTTTCTAGAATATGTCTTAGTATTGACTGATTTTTGTTAATTTCCTCAGGCACATGATGTCTACTTTCAATTCATTTATTTCAGAAAGTTTTCTTGAGTATGAAATAAATATTTGTTTTGCTCCAGGGTTTGGGGTTTTTCTGTGAGTACCAATTATACATATGTTGGATCTGTTTTGCTTTATTTTTTATCTATCATCTTCTCTTTTCCTTTTTAATACTTTTCAAATTCCTGTTTATTTTGGTTGCTTTCTCATTTCTTTCCCCTGTATCACTTATTTGCTCTCCACGACATCTCTTTCTTCCTTCTACCAATTTCATCTTCATTTTCTCTTTCTATTTCTTTTTCAAGTAGTGTCAGCTCACATGTAAGCTCCTATTTTATGTCATCACTTTCTGATTCTTGCTGTCTTTCTTTGAGTTCTTTTATTTCTGCCTTGTTTTCCTTCCTAAAGTTAGTGGCTTCATAAATTTTTTATAATTTAAGGCAAAATACTTCATTAGAATTTTCATCTGTTTCGTGACATTTTTCTATTCTGTTCTTTATCTGGTGCGTTTCACTGATCTTTACCTTTTTGTTACTCAACATAGAATGAGTTGGATCATCTTGATGCGGGTATCTGTAGGAAGTTCCTTCAGGAATGTGTTTCTCATGGGGTTTTGCTGTTGTACGCACATCTTGCCTAACTTCCCGAAGCTTCTGGTCAATCTATTTCTGTCCAGTCCTCCTAGGTTTTTAGCTCGTTTTGTTTTCAAGACAAATAGTTTTATCACTTCAAAGTGAGCTTCTTATTTTAAAAAAGTATTTTTTCCCATTATGTCTGAAATCTGTGCACTAGGATTTCTCACTATTTTCTTTCATCTCCTTGTCTTGTATTGAAACTGCTTCCTATCTTAGCTTGTCTTGGCAGCTCTTTTGCATTTTTCTAATATATGGATTATATCAGTCTCCTCATTTTGCTCAAAGTAGAGTTTATGGATTTTTTCCTATTCATCTTTTATTTTTGTATGAAATCCAGGAGAAGTGGGAAATTGCTATCTCACAACCGTCCTATTTTTACTGGAAGCCAAGTCCTCTTTCTTAATTCAGAACAGAAGAATCCAGTTGTTTTATTGATCATGTTTAGGTTTTGAAATAAAGTTCCTAAAATTTGACCAGGCTTGGAGTTGTCTTGATACATTTTTTTGTTATTTTAGGAAAGCTTTATAAAATAGGTAATTTATCATCTTAGTATCAGGTAGTACCTCTAATAAAGAGTAGATAATTTAAAACTGGCAGTGATTTATATGGTTTATTCAACAGATAGTAGAACAAAGTATTGAACTGTGTTCTAGATACTGTAGTAGGCACTGGGCAAACTTAGATAAACGGACAGTCCTTTTTTTCAAGGAGTTTAGCATCTAGTGGGGGAGGAGATGAACAGGTAATGTTCATCGAATATAGTAATAAGTACCTACTTCAGATGGTTTTGTGAGGATTATATAAATTAAGTATAACACTTATAAGAGTAACTGGCACTAAGCAAATGCCAAGTAAGTGTTTGCTGTTCTTAATATAATGAGAGGTAAGCACAGGGCACTGTGTAAGCACAGGGATGGGTTTTCAGAAAGAGGAGGTGCTTGAACTAAGGATGAAGAATTGCCCAATCAGATGGATAAGTAGGTGGATAGAGCTTTGTAGGTCACGAAAATGGCACATACATAATTAGAAAGGTATCAAGACAAGAGAAGGAAACCGGCAAACAGAGAAAGATACTTTTTTAGCACTTGTTGATGATTATGGCTGGAAGAGAGAGTAAGAGAGAAAGTTGTAATTGAAACGGGCTGGACTGAGCTATCACAGGGCAGATACTTGTTCTATTTATCATTGCGCTCTCAGTTCCCACCATATAGTTTGACACATTTACTGAGTCACATACTTCAATTTTCTTCTCAGAGCTATAGGCAGCCATTGGAGTATTTTAAGGAGATGAATGATGTGTTCATATTTGCATTTTACAAAAATTTCCCTAATGCTATGTGGAAGATAGACTTGGGAGATAAGAGAAGAGGGAGAAAGATGGATTGGGAAGTTCTTATAGTAATCCCAGTAAGGAATGGTAAGGGTGTAAACTAAAGCCGTCGCATTGGGAATAGAGAAAGAATAGATTGGAACAGATTAGGGGATAGTCTGGATTGGATTTGTGGTATGAATACTGACAGGAGAGAAAGGCTATGGGATGACTCTTAGATTTTTGGCCTGAGTGACTATAAGAATAGTAGTACCATTTATTTAATCAGTAAGTAAAGAAGGTATTTTGGAAATGTTGAAATTGACATACCTGTGAGACATCCAGATGGAACCATCTAGTAAAATATAACAGCCTGGAGCTTTAGAGAGAGGCAGGGGCTGAAGACGTAGGGCATGTGTCTGTGCTAACTGAAGGCAGAGGAACGCATGAGGCTGTGTAGCTTATGACGGATGAAAAGGGTTCTTGACAGAATCTTCGGGAACTCTGGTATTTAAGAAGGGCAGCTGAGGAGTAAAGGAGACAGGAAAGGTGTGGTTAAATAATAGGAAAATCAGGGCCGGCCCCGTGGCTTGGTGGTTAAGTGAGCGAGCTCCGATGCTGGTGGCCCGGGTTCGGATCCCGGGCGCACACCGAGGCACCACTTCTCTGTCTATCCTGAGGCCGAGTCCCACATACAGCAACTAGAAGGATGTGCAGCTATGGCATACAACTATCTACTGGGGCTTTGGGGGGAAAAAATAAATAAATAAAATCTTTAAAAAAAAAAAATAATAGGAAAATCAGGGATAAAGTTGAAGGTGCGGCAGGAAATTTTCAAGGAAAATTCAGTGAAAAATCAAGTGAAAAAGTAATCACTATGTTTAAATATACAGAGATGTCAAGTAGAATATTGACAAAAAAGTATCTTGGATTTGGGAATCACTAGATTATCACTGACAACTACTTAACAGAGGTTCATAGTGGGGGATGGTGGACCAGAAATGAATTTACACTGTAAAAGGAAGAATGTAAACTCTTACAGACATCGCTCCAAAGATTCTACCTTAAGTTACTTTATGCAAGATGTGTGTCAAATTACTTTTATCATAGTAAGGGACCTAATTAAATGGCTAGAGTTTAAAGACTACATCTACCACGTATGGATCTTATGATGTTGGTCAAGCTCTTTAGCCTCATTTGAAAAAATGTTGTTATTATTAATAACATATACCTCATAATAGATAAACGTCAAGTCTTGGGCACATCTTCTAATTCAATACAAAGCTCTAACACATAGGCCTTTTTTTTACCCTGTTTCATAGCATATTATTCACCGTGAAATTCTAAGTTTTTTGTCCTTTTTAAAATAAGAATTCAATATGCATATTTCATTACTTTTTAAAAAATATTTTGCTTAGAATAGCATTTTTTCACCAACTATCCTTTTCATTTAGCAAGTAAAAAAATTAGACTTTTTTCTTTAAGCTTTCCTATGTTAAATGCTGACCTGACAATTTCTCTGTTACAGAACTTCGCCAGGGTTAAAATGCAGGTAACCATGTCCCTGTCTTCCTTGGTGGGCACGTCTCAGAATTTTAATGAAGAATTCTTAAGACGTTCTCTGAAGACTATATTGACATATGCTGAAGAAGATCTAGAATTGAGGGAAACAACATTTCCTGATCAGGTCAGAAATGCTACTTTCTAGATCATTAATTGAAATCAGATTATGCGTAGGCACGTTCCAAATTCTTAAATCAAACTTTGGTTTTTACAGGAGAAACCTGTATTTTTCTTTCAATCCACATTCCATATGCTATGGATAGGCCTGACTCTTTCTGTTTCAGAAAGCCACCCTTCCTTCTTGGAATGGTTAATATCTTTGGTGTTTAATTCGGTGAATTTGTAACAAATAGAACAGTAGACTTAGGCAATAGACAAACAAAAAGCTTTGTAATGAAACATTATTCCCACTTACTAATGAAGCAGGAATTTGCCTTTAAAGTTTCTACAAATCCTTTTTGGGAAAATCAGAAACATAGGAGAAAATTTCCTTTTGCGTTTTTTTTTCTTATGTCCCCTTTATTCCTATATTTTATTTCTACTTACAGTTCTACTTGTTTCCAGGTGAGAGAAGTGAAAAAAACAGTCTGCTGAGAAACTTGTATAAAGTTTACTACCCTTCACCCACCCACCATACCCCAGCATACCCACACTCTTTAGAACTATATCAATATCATATTGTTTCTGAAATCTTCAGATGCTTATCTGAAGTATCTTCCCAACTAATTTAGCAATTGTGAATGAATGATGATTAAAGAATGTTTTTCATATAATTCTCCGCTGCAGGTCCAAGATTTGGTTTTCAATCTCCATATGATCCTTTCTGATACTGTTAAAATGAAGGAACACCAGGAGGATCCTGAAATGTTGATTGATCTAATGTACAGGTAGCATTTGTTTGATTCACTTATACCTTATGTAATGGGCTTAAATTAAATTAGTAAGACACACAGAAAACATTGGATTAAAAAATAAACATACAAAAATTGTCATTTTCTAATGGTAGGTTGAAAAGTCAAAATACACTTTTTCTGGGCTGCTTTTTCAGATCCCCTGTGTCACTTCTTTTAAGAACTATACATTAGTATATTTATTGATTATCAAAGACAAGAGGATTTTAAAAAATAATCATAACACATATTTAACATGTTGGTGTCCTTGGCCCTAGACTTCCTTCGAAGGCCCAAGACCCATATTTTAAATGTAAAAATCAGTCCTTTAAGGAGAAAATACAGTACGTTGTTGTTTTACTATAACATTATTTTCCTGATTTTAAATATGGTTATGCCCATAGGATAATATTTCTAGGAGCACATTTTGAGAAATTTGTAATTCCTATTGTATCTTGAAAGAGGTAAGTAAAACTTGAGACTTTTTCTTTGTCATATGACCCTCTCTTTTCACAGTTTTGGAGTTTTTTAAAGGTACAAATAAAACAAATATTTTCTTTAAAATAAAGATGATGCTATGAAACTGTCTTTTATAAATCTTCTTTTTTTCCTTGACCATAAAACTTCCTTGTAATCCCATAATGAATACATAAATTCCCATAGTTTTTCCGTTACTGATTACTTTCTTAGTGGCCAGATTTTAATATGGCATGTCTTTTTTTAGTCCCCCCAAAAGACAAACATTACCCATTCCATGGGTCTACAGTTATTTCTCTAAGCATACTTGAAGACGTTGTCATTACACTCAAACACTTGTCTTAATAGGTTGTGTTCGGTAACAGAAACTTTACTAGGTAAACACTGAACAAGCCATCTAATCTCTCTTCCAGCTTGGGAAGCAAATACTAATTGAGAATTTCTGTTCTAATTAGAATTGCCAAGGGCTACCAGACCTCTCCAGATCTACGGTTGACCTGGCTGCAGAACATGGCTGGCAAACACTCAGAGCGCAGCAACCACGCTGAAGCTGCGCAGTGCCTGGTCCACTCAGCAGCACTTGTTGCTGAGTATTTGAGCATGCTGGAGGACCGCAAATATCTCCCTGTGGGGTGTGTAACGTTTCAGGTAGGACTCTCCCAGAGGTACATTAAATCAGGGTATGTCCTTTTCTGGTTTTAGCTTTTCTCGCTGGTGTTTAGATTCATTCATCTTGTAAGGAAGCATAAAGACCGAAGGCGATGCCTCGAAAGATAAATTAACATTTCACTATCACTGTCATTAATACATTTTTAAAGAGTACTTCTTGCTAATTATCTTTCCACATTTTCTTACCTCTGAATTATCAGAGCTATGTATATTTATTCTCTTTGCCTATACTGCTATGGACTTCATAGCATTTATGAAATACACTTAAAATACTGAGAATTAAAATTCAGTAGAAACTCTTTAATTGACTTTCACTTAACACACCCAGTAAAGCAACCTTCTTGGTTCCCTGTGTAAACGGTGCTAATGCTGTGACTCAGAGAGGATAGTTCACTCTCTGGGGGGCTACACACCCCTGAGACGCTAGTTGAATTCTTTGCTTACCAACGGTCAGTTACGCTTTGCTTTTCTTCAAAACCTCTTAATGCTAGGTTTAGGAAATTACAGAATTTAATTAAATATTATATCCTCTGATGAAATCTGAATGCAAAAGGAAAGTGAGTTATTGTTTCTCTGAAAAGTAAGTTGAATGTTTTGCAGACTTGATAAAAGTCAGTCTCCAAAACAATTGCTGTTGAATTAGTTTTGGATCAGACAAATACAAAAGATTGAGGGGAAAGCTCCTAGAATCCAGGATAATTTGATAGTTTTTTAAGTTCTAGTTTTTATTCGATTTTAAAGAAACCAAAACTGGAAATCTTTTTTTTTTTTTTTGTGAGGAATATCAGCCCTGAGCTAACGTCCATGCCAATCCTCTTTTTGCTGAGGAAGACCAGCTCTGAGCTAACATCTATTGCCAATCCTCCTTTTTTCCCCCAAAGCCCCAGTAGATAGTTGCATATCATAGTTGCACATCCTTCTAGTTGCTGTATGTGGGATGCCACCTCAGCATGGCCGGAGAAGCAGTGCGTCGGCGCACGCCTGGGATCCGAACCCGGGCCGCCAGTAGCGGAGCGCGAGCATTTAACTGCTAAGCCATGGGGCCGTCTCCTAAAACTGGAAATCTTAAATGAAGGTGCATTATGAGTATTCAGTCAAGAGATTATATGAACTCTGATCTGGAGACCCTTACACAAAGAAAACGCCTTAGACCTACTTCAAAAAATTGACATATGAGTGTATATCTACTGTAAATGTTTAGGTTAAAATAAAATATTTAAGGTATGTATATATCATTTCTTTTTAGGAAATAATGGCTGATCCCAATCTCATTGGGTAAGAGGGCTTTTATTATACCTGAGTTTTTTCATTAACTTGATCTATGTTAAGCAAGCCAAGAGACCATTTTTGTACCTTAATTTTTCTCGTATGGAGTTTTGATAAGATCAATTAAATTAAAAATAAAGACTGTTTACGTCTTCTTAGATGTCCTCTCTCATATCACTGTTTCCCTTAGCTCATGATTTTTCTTAATTTTTTCTCTCACAACTTTTTATTAATGGAAAAGGTATCTAGCAGTGGTGTTACCTTTTTACTGTCGTCTTCAAATTACAGAAAGTTTTTGAGATTTGTGTTTGATCTTTGCATTGACTACTCCCCTCTTTTTTTTTAACCTAAGCTGATAGTTATATTTCATTTTCAACTACTTCTTCATATACATCTTTCATGATAAGAAATTAATTCCATTTCACAAACCTTTTCAATTTTCTCCCCCTAGAATGTTTCATCTAATGTTTTAGAGGAATCTGCAGTCTCAGATGACGTGGTCTCTCCAGATGAAGAAGGTATCTGCTCTGGAAAGTACTTTACTGAGTCAGGACTTGTGGGATTACTGGAACAAGCAGCTGCTTCTTTCTCTATGGTAGATGACTCTTGTTCATTCTCTTTCCACAGTTACAAACCTCTGAATTATCAGTGGCATGTGTATTTATTCTCTCTGTGCCCCTTCTTTTCTTTTATGATGGTTTTCCATAAGTACCTTAAGAACCATCTAGGAACAGATTTTCTTTCTAGGTTCATCATTGCTTAGTCTTTTTTATCTTAATAATCTGTTACTTACTCAATTCATTTTCATTTGCTTGTTTATAAACTAACACTTAATCTACAGCAGATATTTTTTGGTATACAAAACTTTTACCAAAAAACATTTTCTAAAACCTTAAAATTAAAAAACGGAACATAACAAAAAGCCTCTGGATGATTTAAGTTCCCGTTTGGGTAGACTAACATGGCTCTAGATATAGAGCTTGTCTGTTGGATGAAAGGGAGAATCTTCTTTTGAGTGTTGTTGGGCATTGCCCTGGCCCTCAGGAAAGTCGTGGCCGCTCATCCTGTTGGTTGCATAGTGAGCCCTGTTGGGTGGGTGTTAGTGGCCTGGAGCTTACTTATCAGGAGCTTTATGAACTACATCCTAGATCCCTTGCCTGACCTACCCTCCCATGCTATAACTCCAGTCCTATCCTTCCCCATCTGTATGTGAAGATTTGCAGCAGTCGTGTAGATCCGTGAGAGGATATCTATTGGAGAAGGGAAAGATAGCTAGCTGAATCCCTGCTTACTTTCTTGAACCGTGGTGATAGGCTCACCTACTTTCTGTGACTTTTCTGCTGAGTGTTTAGTGTCCTAGCACCAAAATTTAGGACAGTGAAGTTCATGCTAGGGTAAGAGGGAACCTTGAGGTAATACACCTTGCTGCCCTCCTTCCACATTGTACTACTGTTGGGAAATGGTCATTTCTTTTGGCCTTAATCCTGCCCTGCAATATATTGGTTAAGGGCTTAGATTTAGAAGGCGTACAGTCGGAATTCAAATCCTGGCTCTGCCACTTTAGTAGTTAAATCACTTCAGGCACAAATTATTCAACCTATCAGTGCCTCCCCTTTCTTATGCATTAAATGCATCTAATAATAGTAGAAATGTTGTCAGGATTAATATATGTGATGTGCCTTTGCTCCAAGTAAGTACTAGTGTGTGTGCCACTGTCATCTTCTTCGTCATTATTGGCGCTTAGAACCAGCTCATTTAAATATAATAATTCTGAGACTCTAAGTTAAAATTTCTTGTCTTTGAGGACCTTTGACTGTCCTGATTCCTCTCCTGGATCCCTGCTCCTTGAGTTTCAGTTTAATTGATCTGAACTAGCAGAGGAAAAGGTTTTTTGCTATTAATAGAATATTTTAATAAATATATATGCTGTGTTTGTGTGTGTGTGTGTATAATTTTAAATCACAGTAGTGAATTTAGATTGGGGTACAATGGCTTGTATTACAGAACTTCTTTTACAATAGCATGATTATGAATTTCATTCTTTTTCAGTTAATCTCTTTAATCTTAAAATAATTACTGGGACATTTTAGTTACACTAAATATGTTTCACTATTACAGCTACATGATTGCTTAAATATATTCCTGTGAACTGACTAGAAAATATAAGAACCGTATGTTTGTTTCCTTGGGAAAATATGTTTCCTGATTTGTGAGGGATTGGGAACTCAGTGGCTTTCTCTCGTCCCTCACTGCAGCCACCAATCCATCATTAGGACAAGAGAATGAAATAGCAGCACACACACATTTTGTTCCTCGTTCTGATTATAACCAGAGCAACCCTTGGCCAACCACTGGCCACCTAGCCTCTAGTGGAATATTAATCTGGTGGCTCAGAAATTTCTCTTGTTTTGTTCAAGATCAGTGATTTTTCATTGATTTTCAATAAGATTTCCTGTGCCATTGTAATATTTTGGGAAAGTAAATGACGTTAGTTTCCCAGGAGGCCGCAGGTTATCTGATATCTGCATTATCTGTGACCAGTGTAATAACTGGATTTCTTTTATGCCTCTGCTCAGAATTAGTCTCTATAAAGGTTTAATGCATATGTAAGTACACATACATACACACATTTACTTTAGTGAAGTAATTACTTTGTAGATAGACGCAGAATGTCTGATTCAAATTATATAGAAATATAAATAGGCATATATGTATGTGTGTGTATGTTAAATGCTCACACACACATACATACATATTTATCTGTCCACCTGGAGGAGACATATATTGTGCCAAATTCTTTTATTAAGCCTTAATAAAATTAAAAATTAGTAGTGTTTGTTTTTATCTCCTATCAGAATAGCTTTATTGGTATTAGTAGAAATATTGTGAATTCATAAATTGTAATTATTTACTTTCTTATTGATGTAAAAGAAAAAAATATAACATTATTCTTACAGGCTGGCATGTATGAAGCAGTTAACGAGGTTTACAAAGTACTTATCCCTATTCATGAAGCTAATCGGGATGCAAAGAAACTATCCACGATTCATGGTAAACTTCAAGAAGCATTCAGCAAAATTGTTCATCAGGTAATGATTGCGATTTCTACCTTCAGTATAAACAGAGAAAACTGTCTAAAAGCATTAGTGTTGCTTTGTATTGATGTCAAACTAAATCCCATGAAATGACCATTTTAATCAGCTTACAAATGAACACTGCCAAAATGATGGTTTATGGCCAAAGCAAGACCCGTTAACAAACAATGAATTTACCTAAGGTAGATTATGATCATCATAAACTTTCCACATAGCTTTTCTTTTTTTTCTTCACTCTTTTTGAATTATTACTAGTTGCTAGATTTTTTTAAGTTGTGAGATATTTTCTATTTCACAATGTAGGTTATAATTATGAATCTGATTTTTAATTTGATTTCTATTCCTTTGCTGCCAAAAAAGTTTTTATATTTAGGTTAATTTTTTGTTAGATGATGTGAAAGTTTAATAAAATCCTAATATTTTTAATGATTTCAACTAAACTTCAGTTGTTTTCCTAGATGTTTCCAAGCATCCTTTGATATATTTCTAATATGCAATTAATATTTAGTGAAAATGAAGAAAATGGTTGTCTTATGATTATTCAGTTATAATAGTATCATTTCAGTAGTTGTTTGTAGTCATGCAATCCACATATTATCACCAAAATTAAAATCAAAATAAACTTGGTTTAAAAATGAAGTAGACTACCAGCAATTGATTTCCCTGAAACTAAATCCTTGGCTCCATTGGAAGACTCTGAAATATCCTGTTGAGCCTCCTCCTCTCCACTTTTATGTTCCCTTCCTGGGACTACGTGTACTGTTATCTGTTCCTGCTATCCTCTAAGAAGGAGGTGGGTTATTGATTATCCACTTTTGTCTTCAGTACTATTCCTGTTTTATTGTCTATCGGCTTGACCTCTTCTTTCTTGCCGTTTACTAAGCTGTTCTAGATGACTTGATATAATCTGAAAAACATTAACATTCTTAAAATAGGGCTGCTATACTGTTAAGCCAGAATTTTATTGTTGTCTACTAAAATACTGAAGTTGCAAAAGATTTATTAGGATTCATGATCATAAGTGGGTTTTTTAATAATCAGTTGTACATATACTGTCAAAGGAACCTCATCTCAGCTTCTAGAGCTGTAAATTGCAAAATATACATGTCAGGTCTGGAACATCTGGAGCCAGTAGTTTTCTAGGAAAATTTAATCCATTTATATCAAAGGCATTTGAGCCAAATTACAGTTTCTATCCCACTTTACCCTGGGTAGTTCAGTGAAGTGCAGCTCACTTTAGCTAAAGATCTAATTTAGACAGCAGCTGACTCTCCCCAAAATTTGTAGTTTCAGTTATTAAAGTTTCTAAAAGGTGAAATTTTAACTACTAGGTTTTGAACAAGCAATTTATAAAATTAGCATAGGTCTTAAGTGAAAAAATATGGTCTTTAAAATATCCTGGTGTCTTCTATTGTGGAGAAGAATTTATAGTATACGGTGCCTTACGCTACTGAACTTCCTTTGGCCTTTTTTTGTTCTTTTTAAACAGTTTTTTTTTTATGACTTGCCCTTTTTTACTTTTTATTATACAGAGTACTGGCTGGGAGGTAGGTAATGTTTTAGTTAGTTAAAGACACTAATAGATTGGTTTGATCAGATTTCTTATGCCAATGCTTTGCCCACATGTGCTAGCTGTGGGCATTCTGTTGCTGTCTGCTATCAACTGAATTCATTAACCAAAGAAATTTTGTTAAAATACTGTAAGTTACTTGAAGAAATTTATTATTAAGAGGTTGTAGGCAGTGCATGGAAATCCATATGTTACACTAATGAGATTCTTTGGTAAATGAGCCACTTTGTCGTCACTTTAGTTTGTTTTTATTCTTTGAAGCATTTTCTTTCATCAACATTTATACACAGATTTCTTTTTTTAACCATATTGTTTCACCTCATTTTACAGAGGTCGATTTATGTGTTATTGCTCAGAGGCGTAAATAGAAACTACTGTATTTTGCCTGATCTAAGACACCATCAATTGTAAGACATACCATTATTTTATATGCCTTTAAGAAAGGAAAAAACTCCTGTGTATTAAACCACAACATCCTATCAGTTGAAAGATGAATGCCAACTGCTGAGATCTTAAAATGTAGGCAAAAAATTCTGCATCTTAGAATTGATGAAATAACATGTTAATTTGATCTTGAGTCACTTCACCTTGAGTATAAGCACTACTGAGAAAAGAAATTCACTTTTTTCATTTAAATTTTGTTGGGAGGAGGGGTAAAGAGATTGAGAGAACTTGAAATTTACTTTGACCTCAGATTCTGACAGTGTTTGATAATTAGTATAATGAAGACTACACTTGCTTCTTGTTATGTAGTAGTTAGGCTTGTGATTGTTATTTATAAATCAGATCTTACCAGAAATATGCCAGGAAGAATTGATTGCCATTGTTTTAAATCTTTCTGTAAGGGAAAGAATTCTATAAAATGTTCCCTGATTTATTTTGGTGAGGTAAAGCGAGGTATTAATAAATCAGGCTTACCTTAAGCTAGGTGTATTTGTACATGGGCTGCTTTGCCTCTCACTCTGTAGTCAGCTGTATGTTGATTAAACAGCTTAGGCTTTCTCCGTGTGGTTTTCCATTGCAGTCCTTGTTTTGAGGCCCAGATAGGAAACCTAAGGAATGTGTTACTGCTGTGCTTTCTTCCATTTATCGATTAGTTCCCACCCTTTGCTTTTCTTCAGACGAAACCAGTCCTCTTACATCTGCCTTAATCCTGCAGAGTGTGTGTGTGCTCTTATTAATACCTGGGATGGAATCCCTCATCTCTGGGGCTCAATTAAGGCACATATAAAGGGACTTGCCAAGGTTATCTATGAGGGATAAAGTTCCTTATGGATTTCCTAACATGAAATGAAATTAGCTGAAACGGAGGCATAAAAGAAGATGTATTGAAACCTCTGAGCAGTTTATTACTAGTATGCTTGATGCTAAATCGACCCCTGAAAGGTATAATTTTCACTGGTTATGACATTAATATCATTCTGTCATCATGTTTATTGCATGGTAAAAGTCGCACAGACTTTATTTTCTTGTTTATATTCTCGTCACTGCCTTTCACTGGACCTGTAGCTGTGTAGCTTCTAAAATTGTTGCACGTTTGTTTTTTGCTTTTCCCTTGTAAAACTGGAATGGATGCTTGCATTTTAAAAGTATGTTTGCTACCATTTGCTGCTTATTTGTTTTGAAATTTCCCTAATTAAATGCTTTCTGTTTTCTCTTCTCTCTGCCCTGGTTGCTGACCCTCCTCCCTACTTTTACTATTGTCTGTTGTGGTAAGTTCCTACCTTGTGATAATTTTTCTTTTTGGGAAAAGAAAGTTTTTCTCTGGGAAAACTTCAGTAATTTCGTTTTTTCTAAAAGCGGTGTTTCCTAGCTAATTTCCTAATGTTCTCAAAGAACTCTCACTGGATTGAAATCCAGTGAGGATAATTTATACATTGTAGAAAGACTCTTTGAATTGGTAACTCGCTTCTTGCCTTATAGGAAAAGCCTTCTGGGCTTATATGTTAGCAATGTGTTTCATTTTTCATTGTGCTCCTTGATTTGGTACAAATTATTTGAGTTGGCAAAGCTTTTTAGGGGTGTGTGTGGGTGTGTGTGTGTGTGTAACAGATAACTCTAAAACTTGATAATTAGCAGTTTGGTAAAGTATTTACCATGCAAAATAACAAATCGTGACCCCTCCATAGATCAGGGTGGCTGCTGTCTGCTCCGCCAGTCTCGGTACCTGAATGGCTGTTGAGTGTTCACCTTTATTTTCTCTTTTCCCAAGCCCATTTATTTTTCTTGAAATGATAGGAAATAAGTTGTGTCTTAATCATTTCTTTCTTATCATTGCATTTTTAATTATTTTTAGAAAAAAGAGAAATGTTGAATTTCTGTATGGATATTTTTATAACCATCTCGTTTTGTGTATGTATATTTCATTTTAAAAATATACATTTATCAAATAATGATCAATTTGTAATCAGAAGTAGATTAATTCATTAGATAATTAGTTAGACCATTGTAGGTATAAAACATCCATGAGTCTTTACCTCAGGAAGGTGAAGTCAGATATGAAGAAAGGTAAGGAAAACACAGTAAGGGGGAAGAATCTCTAAGAGGAGATACTTTCTGGTAATTGGTGACTCCTTGGTAATGGGTATAGACCCATGACTGAGCACCCAACAATGTCATACCACTGACTCTGTTCTGCCCTTATGCAACTTTTGAGGAGAAAAAGAAAGATGTGGACAGCAAACATTTACTACGTGAGTGTTATTAGACGTGGTTTCTTTTTTCTGGACTGGGACATATAATGGTCAAAACTGAACTTCTGATAAGGAATGGGGTAGGATATATCTTAGAAGAATATTATTGGTAGGTAAACCACCAACGTGATATTAATTCGGGAGTATACAGGAAGGAGATGCATGCATGCAAAAACAATTATAATGGAAGACAGTATTGTAATATAGAGGAAGACAAAACATAGGGAGGGAAGTACCGAGTAATTCTGAGAATTACTCAAAGAAATTTTTTAAAATTCTCAAGGAAAACATCAGAGAAGTGGAAGATGGTTCAGGGGTCATACTTATGTCCTGGTGTTTATACACCAGTATATAGAGTATGGAGATTGTATAGCTTAATTAAGAGCTTGGACTCAGGTGTCAAATATATTGGGATTTAACTCCCAGCTCCATCACGGTGGTCCACCCAGTGTAACCTTGGGCAAGTTACTTTTCCTCAATTATAAAATGAGGGGGAAAATAAAGGTACCTAGCTCATAGTTGTGATAGGAATTGACATAATGCTTGTAAAGTGGATAGCCAGTGTCTAGCATATAGTAAGTACTCAAAAAATGTTGGAGGTTATTATTTTTGTTGTTACCATATTATTATTATCATCATCATTATTATTATCATTACTATTACTTGAAATCTTAACCCAGTTTTGTTACTGAAATCTAAGAGATGTTATGTTCCCAAGTTGAGATCTTTGGCCAAATAAACTGATAAAAGTGTATGTGTTCTTTAAGAGGAATAGATCTAATAGAAGGGAAGGGAATTACAGCTGGGTGAAATACTGGTGTGCCTATATGGAAATCAGTTAACTTGAAGGAAACATAGTGGAAAACAATTGGGTGAGGATAAAGAAGTTACAGAAGTGATGTCATTGTGGAAATTTTCAAGTAGCCCAGCAGAATGTTTCTTTCTAAATAAAGATAACAAAACTAGAAGAGATTTAAGATATATTTGTCATAGGAGATTTCAGTCCTTAGAGACGTGGATAGATGAGTAGATAGATTTCCTTGTCTGAGACATAGTTTCATCACCCATAAGATTGTGGAATCAATAGGAGGACTGCTAAGGAAGAATAAGTTGAAGTGTGGGAATGAGGGGAAATTCAAAAAGAGTTCATAACAGTAAAGGAAGGTAATGTTAGAAAAACATAGGCTAGATTATAGGAGAGTGGATTAAAAAATTTAACATTAGTACGAGAAATTAAATAAAGAGTTCCAAGTGGCTGCTTAGTAACTAGTTCAGTTCTAAGCTGCATTAATGAAATTCAAGTCCGGATCCAGGGAGGCAGTGAGCCCACTGACCCCTTCCCTGATCAGATCACGTTAGCAGTGCTGTGTCTGTTTCTGGGATACCACCTTTACAAGGTGGCATTGAAAAAAACTAATAAAATGCAAACAGGATAGTAAGTACTGCCATATGAAGATGGTTGAGAACTGGAAAGTTTAGCTAAGGGAAACAAATCTTAATAGCTGTCTTCAAATATTTAAAAGGCCACAATATTGAAGATTTGGAATAGTGTTTTAAAATGGAAACCTCTGAGAGGAGTACAGCCAGAATAACAATATTTTAATATTTGTGGTTTTTAAAAGTAGGAATGTATATGTATATATGTGTATGACATTTTTGAAAAATAACAATCACAGATTATGAATTTTCCCAAATGCCTCTTTTATTTTCCATGCAGTGCCTTCGTTCCTTGATTTTGTCAAAATTTGCTATTATTATATTGTTCCATTGGCTTGTTTTAATCAGAATTTTGGTTGAATACTTTTAATCTAGCTAATAAGATTTCCTTTGCTAAGAGATCAGTTAATTTTTATGTCTGTTAAATTTTGAAATAACTTGTGAAAAAAAATTTAAATTATAAACCTCAAGTTTCTTTAGCTCCAAAGCCATTTTTCTTTAAAATTTGACTTCTTCTGGAAAAAATGTAGGGATAGTTTTACTCACTGTACTCTTTTTTTTTGTATTATAAAACTGGTAAATTAAGGATCAGAGTTTCCCATTTTGCTTTTATCTGTAACATTTGTGGCTTATTTTACATACTCTTTTGCCTTTCAGTAAGAACTCAATATAGGGAAAATAAATTATAAGACAGATTAGGCTTAAAGAGAATTCAGAGATACTTAAATACTTAGTGTGTCTGTGTATGTAGGAGCCACCACAAAATCTTTCTGAAACATTTTTGTATCTAAATTGTAAGAATTGCATAGAAAGCTTCCAAATATTTTATCTTGATTGAAGGAATTTGTTTTCATGTGCGCTGTGTAAGAGTTAAGTGCCCTTGGTGTACTTTACACTTGAAATGAATGTGTGATTAACGTATGCAGTGGGTGGTTGGGGACTGTAGAATAACCAACTCGTCTCAATTTTTATTTTTTATCTTTCATTCTTACCTTTTTTTCCCTTTCTATTCCATTTTTAGTTATTCTTCCACATATAAATATTTTTATCAGCAGAGGGATGTGGATTGTAAATTTTTTGCTTTAGTGCTTCTGGGTGGTCTTGAGTTTTACTGATTGTCTGCTCTATGCCAGGTGCTATACTTGGCTCCTAACTTGCATGATCTTATTTAATATATGTAAAGAGATTATATAAAAGCTAATGCTAACTAAAAATGTTAGCATTGTTTTTACATTTAACTTTATTTAGTATGCTCTAGTTGCAGAGCAATTAAGGCACAGTTCATGTTATACCAAGCATCTTTTCTTGCAATAAGGAATATAAGTTAATTTATCTCAATTGTATGGACTTAAACCATAGACCAATGTGAGGTAGTCACTTGGTACAAACCTTGAAAAACATACCATATGTGATTTAGTTACTTGGTAAAAGCCCTAATTGCATAATGTTATATGTTAGAAATAATGAAGAAAGAAAGATTACTTACTTTGTTTTTACCTTCATTTGAGAAATAATAAAATATAATTTTGCATTAAAACTTTTTGCATTATTTGGGGAATTTTATACTATAGTAATCTAAATGTAATGTGAAAAAAAGACTTTGTGTTAAAGTTTCTTCATTTTCCTAAACCTAGGATGGTAAGCGGATGTTTGGCACCTATTTTCGTGTTGGTTTTTATGGAACCAAGTTCGGGGATCTGGATGAACAGGAGTTTGTTTACAAGGAGCCTGCAATAACCAAACTTGCAGAGATATCTCACAGATTGGAGGTGAATGCTGTGGTGGTTCATAAAATGTCATCTTTAATTTGTCTTCTCTATGATGAATAGACTTTCAGATCCAGATCTAATCATTTAATAAGCCAGATCTTTCCAATTAAACTACTCTTGTAGAGGATAAGGATTTCTGATAGGTACAATAATACTCTTTCGAATCTTTCAAATCTTTTATGGCAATAGTAAAATAATATTATTAACTTTATTTTTGGGGGGCTCTATTTTCATACATATTTTAGAAACCTCTATACCCTTCAGAATTACTGTGATTTATGGAGAAATGTATAGTATTATCCACATTTTATGGAAAAAGGCATAAGGAATTAAGTAGCAACTAATAATGAAACTAGAACTAGAGCCCCCAAGAAATTTCTGAGCCAAGTACATTATCTCTTTGGCTTAACTGATTCCCAGTGAGATGTCCTTAGAACTTAAAAGCCTGAAATCACACCTTAAAAATTAAAAACACTTCTTAGAATCCCTTAACCTTTATAGTTTCTTAATTTTCACCATTAATGATTAACTTTCTTATTTATGAGGCTAACAAATCCTTTCTGCTATAATTATTCTTTCTAACCTTTCTTTATTCTTGTCACTCAAAGTGTGGTCCATGGACCAGAAGCATTGGCATCACCTGGGAGATTGTTTGAAATGCAGAATCTCAGGCCCCACCCCAGACCTTCTGAATCAAAATCTGCATTTTAACAAGATCCCCAGGTGATTGTATTCACATCAGAGTTTGAGAAGCAGTGCTCTAGGCTCGTTTTTTTATTCTCAGCTGATATTAATTTCTTGAATGTTATGTCTTTACTGGTGACTTCACTGGGCTCAACTTGCATAAATGGGCTTAAACTCTGACTTTTTGTTTTTCAAGAGGCTAGGTAAGTCTTGGGGAATATTAAGTGAGACAGTATTTCCCAAACTTAATCACAAAAACTATCTTTGAGGGAAGAGTGCGGGTTGTCCTTTGAAGATTCCAATTTAATTTTTCCTTTTGAATAGCTCCATCCATTGCCCATGCTGCCACTGGTGTCATATGGAAAAGTCATTGCGTTCTTGACCTAGGGTTGCCTTTTCAAAAGGTAAACCTATACAGAACTTCAACAAGTCAATGTTTTTATTTGAAAATTCTGAAATATTACGTTAAATCATTCATAAAAAAGAATGCTTGGGGGCTGACGCCGTGGCATAGTGGTTAAGTTCGTGTGCTCCGCTTTAGCGGCCCAGGGTTCACAGGTTCGGATCCCAGGCGTGGACCTGCACACCACTTACCAAGCCATGCTGTGGAGGCGTCCCACATATAAAGTAGAGGAGGATGGGCACAGAGTTAGCCCAGGGTCGATCTTCCTCAGCAAAAAGAGAAGGATTGGCAACGGATGTGAGCTCAGGGCTAATCTTCCTCACAAAAAAAAAAAAAAGAGTGCTTGTTGATTGACCCATATCTGCATGAAATCAGGCCACATCAAACTCAATAAAAGTAAGATCCTATACATCAGAGATACTGAGTTTCCTTTGTCTTTCCTCTCTGTTCCCTTTTTGTTTTCTTGAGGACCTCTTGTGGAATCCTGTATTTTTATTGGAAAAAATAGTTGTTTTCTTCTATTGTCTATTATTTAAAGTGAGTAGATGGGAATAATATCAAGGAAATATGGACTGATACCATGCTAATTTGATAGGCTAAATATAATTTTTGTGAATCTAAATAATTTTATTTTGTAATTATTGACGTGATTGTACAAGAACTTACTAAATGGCTTAATTTTGCCTAGGAGTCTCCCTCAGAGGCCTTCTCTGTTCTCTAATACTGTTAACTTTATGTAAAAGATTTCTTTTTTTTTATTGTAGGGATTTTATGGAGAAAGATTTGGAGAGGATGTGGTTGAAGTAATCAAGGATTCTAATCCTGTAGACAAGTGTAAATTAGATCCTAACAAGGTATGGTTGATTAGAGTGTGATGCATAGGCACATTGTTGAGACTCTGTGATTTTGTTGGATAAAGACTAAATGATGATTTAACAGTGAGAAAATGAAGGACTTTCCTCTTTCCCAGGCATATATTCAGATTACCTACGTGGAGCCATACTTTGACACATATGAGATGAAGGACAGAATCACATATTTTGACAAAAATTATAATCTCCGGCGTTTTATGTACTGTACCCCCTTCACTTTAGATGGTCGTGCCCATGGGGAACTTCATGAACAATTCAAGCGGAAGACCATTCTGACTACTTCTCATGCCTTTCCTTACATTAAGACAAGGGTCAATGTCACTCACAAAGAGGAGGTAAGTTCCCAAATGGGGAAACAGAGTTGGTAAAACAAATACATTGGAGCACGTGAAAACAATGTGGCTGTGACATTATGAACCATCCGTCACATGGTAACATCCTAGAACTATACCCATTTTTGAGGCATTAACTTTAGGCTTCTTTTCTAAGTCCTTAGTTCACCCTCAGCCTATGCTTTAATAGGCTGATTTTCTTTTTTTTCATTAGGCATCCAAAGTTTGGAATTTTGTTGTTCGGTAACAGTTTACAATTGGTCTCCACTTTTTTTCTTATTTTAATTGATTTATATAAAGCTCATTGAATAGTTTTCTATCAGTACACTGACCTAGTAGATGTTATTTCACCCAGATCATCTTAACACCAATTGAAGTTGCTATTGAAGACATGCAGAAAAAGACACAGGAGTTGGCATTTGCAACACATCAGGATCCAGCAGATCCCAAAATGCTTCAGATGGTACTCCAGGGGTCTGTAGGCACAACAGTGAATCAGGTTAGTACTTTTTCTAGTGCTGTGTGATTTAAGTTATAAATGGAATTTGGAATGATTTCACTATTATATTTTACAAAGATCATGAATCAAGAGCCAAATCAAGTGAAAAAGATAGGTGTTAGAAGTGGTTGCAAAAAACACTGAAAGTATAAATGAAGATAAACTGAAAAACAGAAATTTTTCAGTATAATCTCTATTAAGGTTTTCACACCTGCCTTCTATAGTGCCTATGTTTTTCTACCTTTCTGTTCTTAAACATTCTATTAAGAAGGAATTGATTCACTTAAAATAACCTTTCCTTTAAAAGCTTGTACTGGAAGAATGTGCTCTAAAATGGAGGGCTCATTTCCAGAGCTGTGTACATGCACGTGGACACCTGCTCTCTGAGATACTCCCCGATGTTGTCTTCGCAGATCTCCTGCACAGCGAGTTGTGAGGAGTAAATAGTAGTTTGGAATCACTTTGAAAACTTTCATAATATATGTACTGAGATATTGTTGTTGTTTTGTCATATGAAGATTAGAAGGCATCCCCATTATCTCCTTGTAGTTGATTGATTCGGATTCTCTTGCTGATGATTAGAGAATATTCCGAAGTAAGGGAAAATCCAGAAAGGCTTCAAAGTAAGATTTCATGTAATATGTCTTATCTATTTTTTAGGTCAAAGGAATGAAGCCAAAAAATGTCCTACCAAAACTAGAGTAAACACTGTAAGACCTTTACCCACTAAAAACATACATGATTTGGAGGTTTCACCTTCGAATAAAAGAACTTAAAAAAGATCATCTTCTTTAACTTACAGTGTTAGAAACACATTTGGAATACTGAGGGAAGCTGTCTTAGGAAATAGGTCTAATAATCAGTGGATTGACAGTTGACTGTCAGTAGCCTGACAGCTTTTACTTCCAGGCTAAATTAAAGAATGTAAAAAACACAAGGCAGAATGCATTAATGAAGACAGTAGTCAGTCCTGGAGCTCCTGTTCTTCTTCTTTGAAAAATGAACTGAGAAGTTAATTTAATTGCAGTAGGCAGAAATATGGATTTGGCATTAGGGAAAACTAAAAGCATATTTCCAGAATCTGTCTCTCAAGAGTTTTAATATAGGTGTAGACTTATATGCATGAAACTTAAATGCAGCCATCTCAGTGCTAAGAAAAATCACGTGGGTAAATTCTGTCTCTGTGATTTTAGAGAAGACAAAAACGCACGTCTTGTTTTATCTTCTTATTTTACAGGGGCCTTTGGAAGTTGCCCAGGTTTTCCTATCTGAAATACCCAGTGACCCAAAACTCTTCAGACATCATAATAAACTGCGACTCTGCTTCAAAGATTTTACTAAACGGTATTCCAGGCTTCCTACATAAAGATCTTTCAATTGAGAATGTCCAATACCGTAGTGTGATATAAGTGTCTTAAAGGACTATTGAAAAGAGAAGATATAGGCAAGTGGTTCAGGATAACAAATAGTCTGTGTAAAACTTACTATTCCTTAATAGTGTATACGTATCTCCCTCAATACTCTATAATGCCATTTTTATAATTTTAAAGATTGAAAAGCCGAGACTCAGAAAACTTTTTTAACTTGAAATTATTCTTAGACTATTTAACTATTTAACTTGAGAACTGTTATTTATTTGTGAACCTTCTCTGTGAGAGTTTCTGCTTCCCTTCCCTTAGGAAACATACCAGCAACAACTTGGAAGCAAAAAATTGGTGTTCAAATCTTGTCCTTATCGTTGTGTGTCCTTTTCCAGGTCACTTAATCTCTATGAGCCTCAGTTTTCTGATCTATAAAGTAAGGATAATACTCTCTATCACAGGAAGGTTGTGCAAATTAGGTGAAATAATATATGGGTGTGTCAGGGGTCCCCAAGACCACCCCCAGTTTTGAGGATTTGCTGGGACTCCCAGGACTCAGCATGGAGTTGTAGTCATGTCGGTCAGTGATTACGTGAGAGAGCAAAGTCAGATCAGCAGAGGAGAAGGTGCAGGGTGAGTCTGGGGGAAACCAGGTGTGGGCCAAAGGATCCTCTCCCGGGGGTGTCACCCAGGAGGTGCTGATTCCTCCAGCAGTGAGTTGTGACAGCATGTGTGAAATGTTGTCTTGCAGGGAAGCTCATAGAGACTCAGTGCCAAGATTTTTATGGGGACCTGGTCCCGTAGATATCTCCCTGACAGGTACCAAAATTCCAGACTCCCAGAAGGAAAGCTGGTATTCAGATAAACCAAAGTGTTTACATAAATAGTTTAGGCCAAGTGAGCCACTCTTATCTTCTGGTAATGATGAGAATCCTCCCAAAGTCCAAATTCCTGGACACTAACCAAGTGCCAACCTTACAAACAGGCCTTCTAAGGATAGCAGTCTAGGGCCTGCAGTTAACTCTTTTATGCACAAATAATACTTGGCACATAATAAATAAGTGTTCGGTAAATATTAAATTTTGAAACAATAGGAAAAAATAGTCATTTATCAACTTGATGCTGACTCCTGCTTTACTAACACCGTGAGCACGAGAGAGAATGATTAATTTTACTTGGTGTTGTCAGGGAATACGTCACACCAGAGTTGACATTTGTTATAGACCTTAAAGGATGAATATTAGTTTTTCAGGCAGAAAAGAGGAGAAAGGGTATACCAAATAGAAAACAAAAAAACACCATGAGCAAATTTCAGAATCTTTTATAAGAAAAGTGAGTGAATAGTTTAGTGAAGCTGGAACCATGGAATCTATGAAGATAAGTAGTCAAAGAAAATACTGCAAAAGTAGATTGGGATTAGACTGAAGGGCCTGTGTCCAGGAAGTAATGACTTGATTGTCACCTAGTAAAGCAGTGTCAGAACCGTAGTCAGAACCCAGTCTTGACTCCCTATTGTGCTTTCTATTATCAAATCATTCACTGAGTGGACTTATTAGGAGTAGAAATAATTTTGCTTTACATCAGTTTTGTCATCAGAAAAATATGTGGAATGCGCATTTGTTCAGGTATTTTGAGACGATATTTCCCTTATTCTCATTGCAATAATTATCATGAATTGCTATCAGTTTCTTCTGCTTGAACATGGTAAATATCTTAAAAAAAAAAAAAACTTCAAAAGGCTTCATTGGAAGTCTGAGATTTTATAATCTGAATATTGGGGTAGACAGCCTTATAGGTTTAGTTTTAGGAAACAACAGGCAACATAGCTCCTAATGCATGGAGTAGATGAACTGTGGTAATAAAAGAGAAAAACCTGCTTTAAAGTTGTAGAATTAACTGATTTCTAGCATTAATTTTATTATTTGGGAAGTTTCAGATAATAACCAAAACAAGCCCTGCTGTCTTTGTGAGCCAGGTGATCTTGGAGCAATACACACTTCTCTAGGTCTTAGATGTTTTTAGTCCTAGACCATCAGATGCTACTTTTCTTGCTATTGTTTTAGAATTTTTACTGTGACTACAATTCCAAACAAATGCCCTGCCCTTTGTGTATGTTTACTGTAAGGTGATGAATTCCTGTAGTCTACAGGTATCCTTGTGTGTTAACTGTCTATAGAGAAGGTTTTCTCCTTTTAAATTGCAAAAAGGCACAAAACAAAACAAACTGCGTAAAATAACCTTACAAAGAAAGTCATAGCCAATACTACCTTTTTTATTTTTGTGTAACCTTTCATTTTTTATGCCAGTATGCATATATATTTTACCATAGTTCAGTTATAATATACATATAATCTTAAGGTCTTATTTTGCAATTAAAGTTAAAACTATTATTCTAATGGTTATATTATTTCATCAGATGTTTGAATTTAAGTGTAGTGTTTAAGCATGAGAGGACTGAGCCAAAGTACATGAACTTTTTTTTTTTCTCACTGAGGAAGATTCGCCCTGAGCTAACATCTGTTGCCAGTCTTCCTCTATGTTGTATGTGGGACGCCGCCACAGCATGGCCACTACTGACGAGTGGCGTAGGTCCGTGCTGGGGCACCAACCCCGGGCGCTGTAACCTGAATCTGAATCTATAGATCAATTGGCAGAGAATTGACTTCTTTATAGCTTGACTCTTCCAGTTCATGAATATGGTATATTTCTCCATTTACTTAGATTTTTAAAATGTTTTATTTAATATTATTTTAATTTTCTATAGAGGCCATATATATCTTTTGATTTTTTTTCCCTTGTTATTTACTAGTTTTATGCTTTTGTTAATGGTATCTCTTAAAATTATATTTTCTGTTTGCTGGTATACAGAAATGTAGTTGAATTTTATGTATTTTACATGAGAATATTGCCAAACTCACTTGTTAATTCTAATCATTTATCTGTGGGATCTTTTTCTTACAGTGATGTTTAGGACCTCCAGCAGTATGTTGAACAGGAATAGTGATAGAGGGCATCATTGTCTTGTTCTTGGTCTAAAAGGAAATATTTTCACCATTGAACTTAATGTTTGTCTTCTTCTGGATTTTTGTAGATGTTTTTAATTAGGTTAAAGAAGTTCCTACCTATTTGTAGTTATGCTAAGAGTTTTTTCATGACAAATTTTAAAATTTTATCATATGGTGTGTGTGTGTGTGTGTATGTGTATAATGTATTGGTAGAACAGTTTCCTCTTATTTTGTTTGGTAGTTTTGCAGCTGTTTTAAATTGAATTACAATTTTTTCTTATAGTCCCTATTAGGTTTTGGTAATCCAGCCTTGGAAAATGAGTTGGAAATTCTTCTCGGGAATAGTTCTTTTTTTCCTCTGTACTCTGGAATAGTTTTGTATATACTCTGGAATGATTATATTACATTGGGATTATCTGTTCTTAGAATGTTTAGTAGAATTTGCATGTTGATGTTTTCTTTGTGGATAGATTTGTGATTTGACTGATTCAATGTATTTGATGGTTTTAGGATTATTTGTGTTTGTTTTCGTAAATTATATTCATCTAGAAAAATATAATTTCAGATTTATTTACATTAAATTGTACACAATATCCTCTGTGCCTTTATAAACTTCTGCCATATTTGACTTTATGTCTCATTTTTAATTTCTAGTAGGGAATATTTGGCCTTGTCTCATTTAATCTTGCCAGAGCTTATTCTATTTTTTTAGTTTTTTTCTAAAAACCAACTTTTGCATTTCTGATATAGAGCTATCATACTTTTAAATTTTATTTCTGCCTTATACTTTGAGTTTATTCTGGTCTTTTTAAGTTGCTTAGCCCTTCAGTTTTAGCCTTCTTTTCTAATATAAGCATTTAAGGCGACACATTTTCCTCTGAGCATCACTTTAGCTGCATTTCACAAGAATTGATTGTATACATTGTTTTTTAACATCCTTTCTTCATTTATCTATATTTACCATTTATCATTTATCTATGAAAATATCTATCCAGATACTTTTTTCTTAAATATTTGAATAAATTGGATAAAGGATTGTTATCAAGATCTATTCATTTAAGAAACATTTATTTGAATACAGGCAAACTACTGTGCCAGATGCCATTGTTGCTACATAAATGAGTATGGTTACATTCCTTAAAGGTCTTTTAGTCTAGTGGTGATATGAAAAAATGGCTTCAGATTTAACATTAAAATATATATAATTTTTAATTAAATGAAAACTGGAAGTGAATGTTAGATTTTAAAGGAACTCAGTTGATCATCTGTTTTCAGCCTTTAATGTAATTACAAGAGAGGATATTTAACATTCAATTGAAAAACTGAATGTCCTCATCATGGTGAATATATATACAGTACTCTCCCTTATCCATAGTTTCAGTAACCTGTGGTCAACTGTGGTCCAAAAATATTAAATGGAAAATTCCAGAAATAAACTTGTAAGTTTCAAATTGGGCACCATTCTAAGTTACGTGATGAAGTCTCACTCCGTCCCATCCGGGATGTGGATCTTCCCTTTGTCCAGTGGATCCACCCTGCAGACACCATCCGCCTGTCAGTCACTTAGTAGCTGTCTAGTTATCAGATCAACTGGTGCGGTATTGCAGTGCTTGTGTTCAAGGAACCCTTATTTTGATTAACGATGGCCCCGAAACACAAGAGTAGTGATGTTGGCGATTCAGATATGCCAAAGAGAAGCCATGAAGTGCTTCCTTTAAGTGAAAAGGTGAAAGTTCTCAACTTAATAAGGAAAGAAAAAAAATCTTATGCTGAGGTTGCTAAGAGCTATGGTAAGAACGAATCTCTACCCCTGGAATTGTGAAGAAGGAAAAAGAAATTCATGCTAGTTTTGCTGTCATACCTCAGACTGCAAAAGTTACAGCCACACTGCATGATAAGTGCTTAGTTAAGATGGAAAAGGCATTAAATTTGTGAGTGGAAGACATGAACAGGAAACAGTTCCAATTGATGGCAACGTGTTGCACCAGAAAGCATAGAGCCCATACAAAGACCTCAGCAAGGGATGCCCTGAAATGAGTGACACCAAGCCATTTACTGCAAGTAAGGGATGGTTACACAGATTCAGAAATAAGTTGGGACTGAAAGAGACACATTCACATAACTTTTTTTTATACTATATTGTTATAATTGTTCTATTTTATTGTTATTAATCTCTTACTGTGACTAATTTATAAATTAAACTTTATCATGGGTGTGTATGTATAGGAAAAAACAGTATATAGAGTCGGTACTATCCAGGGTTTCAGGCATCCACTGGGGGTCTTGAAACATATCTCCCATGGATAAGGGGGACTACTGTAGAACACTACGCCAGAAGAAATCTTTTGATAACACACTGTTTTTCCTAGGTGTGAGGATGCCTTAAGAAAAAATAAGAGCTTAATTGGGCCAGATCAAAAGGAATATCAACGGGAACTGGAGAGAAACTATCATCGCCTTAAAGAGGCCCTACAGCCTCTGATAAACAGAAAGATCCCTCAGTTATACAAGGCAGTATTACCCATCACCTGCCACAGGTATGCCTATGTTTTCTATTATTGTGGATATCTTCAGAAAATGAAATCTACTTGAATTATTTGTTTTAATAGTGAATTAGTGTAACTGTTATTATGTGGTTTCAGACATTGTGTCTCCTGAAACCCAGCAAGTTCAGCTAGTATACAGTCACGTGTTGCTTTAACAACAGGGACGGGGTCTGAGAAATGCGTCGTTAGGTGATTTCCTCGTGTGTGAACATCATAGAGTGTACTTACACAAACCTGGATGGTGTAGCCTACTGCACACCTAGGCTGTGTGGTACTGATCTTACAGGACCACTGTCACATATGCGGTCCATCCTTGACGGAAATGTTGTTACTCGGCGCATGCCTGTGAGCCTTTATCGTCTGTACATGAATCAGCCTACAAGATAAAAGTCAGTTCTTTCTGTAATTTGAGAATAATGAAGTTGTGTTAAATGCTCATACTAACCGGGACACCACACATAAGAAGTCTGGCCTCCTAAAACTATTGCTTTTAAAGTCCTGTCATACTTCCTGGTATTTTTGTAGGAGAATTCACTAGAATGTATCAGGAGCCAGGTATTCATTTCCCTCAGCCCTGACTGTAAATAGTGTACAGCATGTTCTTCTAGATTTGTATTAAAACAGGTAACCTCACTGATGATCAAGAAGGCTTCAGGATTTTTCTCCACTTTCTCAGTGTGACAAATTTAGAAATGGAAATAACTTTGAATTTTCCACAACTGATCTAGTTCTACTTGAGCAGGTAATTTAATCTAGTTTTTAGATTTCTCCTTTGTAAAATTAAATGATACTTATCCTGGAGAGGTTGTTGTGGAATTAAAAAACATGTAAAGTTCCAAGGACAGTGCTTAACATTTTACTTTGTAGCCCTGAATTCTGGACAGGGCGTGATAACTGCTAAAAGCCAGCTGCCTTGTTTGCATTTTGAAATTCAAATGTACATACAACTATTGAATTATCGTGACACCGATATTTTACCACCTTTTGCTTTGAATTAATAACAGTAAAGCTATTAAATTGTACTTACCTGATAAATTAATATTTGGAAGGCCTTTGAAGTTGTGTTTATGAAAACAGAAGGTAGATGCATGGTATAATATACTAAAGAAGAAAGTGAAACTGGCCATTTGATCATCTGGAAATTAGTCCTGTTCTTCAGTGACCTCATATTTTTGTACTTCTAGACCTCTGAGAAAAATCACACATTCATTCAAAAAATGTCTACTAAGTGCCTGCTGTACGTCATGTCCCCTGTCCGGGGCATGTAGATCCTCTACAGGAACAGAGGGAGACCAGAGGGCCTGTTTTAGATCCTCTCTCCGGCAACATATATTTTGCTTCCACCATCCTATACTGCTGCAAGACACCCTAGGTGGTTTCCTCTTCAAGTTCCCAGTGGGAAGCAACACTAGCTCCCCCACTTTTGGCTCCCCTTCAGTCTTTTTGGAATTTCTGCCTTCTTGCTGCCTCTGGCCCCCTCCACCAGTCTTATACTCATTGGGCAAAGGTCCTGGGAGGAGGCTGCTGGGTCTCTGAGGGAGTCAGGCAGTCTCCTAATCCTAGTCTTACTTCCTTCATCTCCCCAACTCTTTCCAGTGGAAAGACTATATTCTCCCACCTGAAGGAAACTTGCCCTTACACCATCATCCTGAGTTTTGCCTTTCTCTGTTACCTACATTATGGTCAGTCCTCCAAGCTTTAGTTCTTAGTATTTGAAGGCAGTTTTGGGGAATTTAGAAAACTCTTTTTCTTGATGAATAGTCTAGTTTCAAGACTGCTCTTTTCCCTGGAACCAAAAACTGAGCTTTGAGATTCAGAATTGAACAGGATCTCTTTGTACCTGTCCTTTCCTTCCTGGAAATTGTAAACCTCAGGGGTTTACCTTAATAGCAGGAAGGATAAGTGAAAGAAACCAGCTTAAGGATAAAGGAAAGTACACTAAGAGGGATTGAAGAATATTATCCGTTTCACTCTTAATTTCTTCAGAACTTAGAAAATAAAATTTCTATAGAATTTGAATTTTTTATTTTGCTGATTTACAAAATCTGGAATATTAATTATTTTGCAATAGGCTTATAAGTTATTAAGATAGTGGTTCTCAAAGTATGATCTGGGACCCATGGGAGGGGGTCCCTGAGTCCAAACAAATTTTATATTAATACCAAATATTACTCGCTTTTTTCACTCTCATTCTCTCATGAGAGTACAGTGGAGTTTTCCGGAGACTACATGCGATGTGATATTGTAAAAGATATCTGCAGGAGCAGATAAGAGAATTTAAGCTTTTTGTTAAGCCAGACATTAAATATGTAAGAGTGCCTCTATTCATATTTAACTCTTCTAAAATTCCTGCAAGTTATTTTTAATGAACAATATGATTTATAGTATATAATGGGTTATTTTGTAAAATAATTTAAAATTTTTAGTGTTAATTTCTAGTATGGTAAATATCAAGATAACCCACGTAAACGAAAGCTTTCTGAGGTCCTCAATTTTTACGACTGTAAAAAGGACCTAAAACCCAAAAGTTTGAGAACCACTGATTTAAGACTTAGACTTTAATATTTTAGTAGAGAAATACATGGCTTTTGCTTTTTAATAACCCCAAATAAATCTTTTCCTGAAATCTGTCCCATTATCCCTTAGTTCCTGTTTTATTACAATATCAAATATACCTAGTGGCAAATGAATAAATGATCAATGGACTTGGCAAAGTGCTTATGGTAATATACTTTTAATCTATAGGGAAGTCTACAAGCCAGAATATATAGGGCAGAGTGTGTAGGATGAGCATGTAACTTGAAAGTTAATAAGAACTTTGGTGGTGGGCCGGCCCTGTGGCTTAGGGGTTAAGTGCACACGCTCTGCTACTGAAGGCCCAGGTTTGGATCCCGGGCGCGCACCGATGCACCGCTTCTCCGGCCATGCTGAGGCCGCGTCCCACATACAGCAACTAGAAGGATGTGCAACTCTGACATACAACTGTCTCCTGGGGCTTTGGGGGAAAAAAAAGGAGGAGGATTGGCAATAGATGTTAGCTCCGAGCCGGCCATCCTCCTCAAAAAGAAGAGGATTAGCATGGATGTTAGCTCAGGGCTGATCTTCCTCACAAAAAAATAAATAAATAAAAATAACAAGTTAATTATAAAAAAAAAAAAAAGAACTTTGGTGGCGAAACAGTTTTAAAGTTAAGTTTTTGGTGGCAAAACTTCGAGATAACTCTGGCTGAAAAAAGTACATAAAACATATTTTAAAGGAGTATGTAAAAATTGTTTACTTTATAATTCTATCATTTCATTTTCTCCCCAGAGATTCCTTCAGTCGAATGAGCCTGCGCAAAATGGATCTCTAAAATAAACGCATTTGTTTTATTCATTTGAAAAGAGCCATTGAGTGTAAAAAGAAGGTTAAGATCTGTTGAAAAATAAGACTTGGGACTTAATTCTGGAAGTTATAGCATTAATTTACTCATTGAAGAATGCAGTGGCCAAAACAATATCAAATGTAGATTGCTGAACTTTGAGAATCATGGCTATGGTTTCTAATGTTCTGGTAATATGCTGTTATCTTTTTTTTAAGACATTTTAATGACTCAAAGGTACACTATACATTTACCATTATTTATACCATGGCTAATGTTAAATTTATTTACTTTAAGTTTGTATTTTTTAATTTATATTACCATTTACACATTCATCTTGGAACCATTTTAAATGTAGTAATGCTTATTTTAAAGGTACTATTAAATATGTGAATGTTTACACTAATTTTACTGAGACTTCAAAAATTTTTCTTTATTGAAAAAGGCAGACAATAAGTTAGAGTTGATTCCAGAACTAGTTCCAAAACTAGCAAAATGAAAATCAAGATTGACAGTCACTTTATGGGCCCAAAGAAGAGCCCACATTAAATAAGTGAATAAATTAAATGGGTGAGATATACTAACTGGTTTGTGAAGTCTTAACACTGGTTTCTAAGCTATTTTTCATTTAAACATCCAAAAAGAGAATTAGAATAAATTGCAGAAATAACTTTACCTGATAAAACTTGTGTTTATAAATGATTAAATACTGGGATAACTAATACCAGTGACAATAGCTTCATCTTTGACTCCAACCTTAGTACACCAATGATGGTAGTATGAACATCACGACTCTGAACAACTAAAATGAATGATTCCTATGTTTCAAATTAAACAAGCTAGTCATTTCATCAGTTTTTTTAGGTATCTAAACTGGTAAATTAGAAATCTGCTTTAAAGCTATCTTACATCACCATAAAAACTGAACTGGTGTTTTAATCTACTAGTTGAATGAGAAGTTTTAGTTATTTTTTGACATCTGTATAGATTTTACAAAGTACACTTAAAAAGAAATTAGCTGTTTTAAGAACTAATTTAAGGGCCGGCCCCATGGCTTAGCGGTGAAGTGCACGTGCTCTGCTGCTGGCGGCCCGGGTTCGGATCCCGGGCGTGCACTGACGCACCGCTTCTCCGCCCATGCTGAGGCCGCGTCCCACATACAGCAACTAGAAGGATGTGCAGCTATGACATACAACTATCTACTGGGGCTTTGGGGGGGAAAAAAATAAATTATTAAAAAAAATAATTTAAAATTTATAACTTTATATGAAAACTATTGCAAAAAAGTTTTTGAAAATATATTTCAATTAGTTGTGAAGTTTTTCCGAGAAATTGCATATTAATGATTTCTGGAAGTGTTTTGAACAATGCTTTTTCTTTGGGTAGTATTATAGCTTACAGAAAGGCATCATTTATAATCTGTCCCTTTGATCTACTGACCAGTTACATGAATCACGTAAGAACTGATCAAATTCAATACAGTGCCTTCATTCTGTAGTTGATGTTGAAAACAAGATCTCAAGAATGTCCGATTCTCCTGAGAGCAGAGGCGATGGCTGACATCCCCCCTTCAGCCTACCTATGACAGGCAATATTACCTCAAATTCCTCTTATCTACATCTATTCAAAGACTGAATCACAAACAAGTTTTTCAGATGAGTCTACAGTGTTGGACCAAAAAGGGTGAACTGAAGGGACAGAGAATGCAGCTGAACAATAAGGAAAGGCAAGGAGTCAAGAATGGAAACTCATTAAATCAAAAAAAAGGTAACATTTATACTCTTTTCTCTTTGGGAGAGGGGAGTGGGGAGGTAGACATGAGGAAGAGAATAGTAAGTAATCCCTAGGTCATTTCTCATTAGGTTACACTTATCTAAGAGTTTGGATTGTTTCACACAAATCTCAATGACAATATCATGAACTTTAAGGTTTATATGACTTAATTATCATGCAATACTAATTACCTTCTGACTTGAGTCAGAAGAGGCTCTTACTCTTAAAACATTGGATGATACTGAACACTTCCTAACTTCCCACATACTTCAATTTTCTTAAAACTTTCTCCTATCAGGAATCTATATTAGTAGTTAACTTGATGGCCTCTTGAGTATTAGAAGCCCAGGCTCCATCCTAGAACTACTCCATCAGAAGCTTACGGGTAGTGTTCAGGGCTGTTTCTTTTTAAAAGTTCCATTCGTGATTCTGAATGTAGAAAGAGGTGAGAACCATGACTTTTTATGTCACACTACCTTGTGGAAAAATGAAAGACATTATTTAACTGTGTAACTAATTTATTAGTTAACAGGTACTTTTATTTGTTAAAATGGGGTATAACAGTGTTATTTCAATAGCATTTAGATATTCTTTAGAATTATTTTTAATATTCTTAATACCAAGGATGTCCTTTTTAACAAGTCATAAGATAATTGATCATTTACCAATGTAATATACTATATTTAAAATGAAAATTTAACCAAATTTTTGTGTGTGCCCAAAGCATCATCTAAGTTCTCCAGTTTTGGATTCCAGTTATATGTCTACTTTAAAGGACAACCAGGATGTGACCCTTTTTACTGTAAACTTCTTTTAAGCGTGACAACTTGGGTGGACTAAGCACAATTTCTCTCTGAAAATTTCTTCACCTTCAACTGTCAGAAAATATTGAGTATTATTAAAGGAAATTATGCATGTTTTTTCTCTTCTAGGGAGGTGTATGTATAATGTGTGTGTGTATATATATATATTAGACATACACACATTCTATTAAGAGAACCCAGCTATATTTATCATAAAAATATGCAAATAAAAAAGTTCGAGCATTTGCATACATAGTTAAGCAGTTTAAATTTTATTGACCTCCCAGTTTTTAAAAAAAGTTAAATTTAAGGTCATACCTCTAAATTTGATGTACTATATACAAATCGTGCAGAGTATGACTATGAAGAGATACAAATTAGTCCATGCCTAAAAAGATTTACTAGAGTACAGAATCATCTTCATAAATACATATAAAATTCTTGTGAAGACAGAAGGGGACTGACTGTCCAGGTTTTCTGAGACTCTTCAAAGTGATTCAAGGCACAAAATGTTCAACATTGTGAATACACATATTCCAGACCTTGTGCCTCTAATACAGCCCATCCAAGATGTGGCTTCAGGACTTGTTAAAACTAAATGTACTGAAATGAGATTCTGCTTCTAGCTAAAAAACCACAAGACCTATAAACATCTTGTAGATTACCCCAAAATATGGAGATACAAATACAAGCACTTTATTTTAAAAAGCAAACACAAAAGATAGGTGTAAATTCAAGTGTTGAAATGCTTCCATTTTGGATAATTCAATTAAGAACCTATAGAAGCTTGTTCCCAGAAGCTAATGCATCACTAGTCTCTACTGAGGAAAATGAATTCTAAAAATTAACATGGTTTTCGATAATTCAAATTTCACTATTTTATAAAAACCTAAAGAGACCAATGATATACAATGGCTTCAAAAGATAAGCTAAAGACTCTTTAATGTAATCAACTTTACCAATGTCTGTTTAATATATACACAAGGAAAATACACTCACTCTATAATTTCTTATAAAATAGCAAGTAAGGCGTAGATGTAGGAGATGTAGAAGGGGAAAGAGAATTCAAAAAGTCCTTCTCTTCAGTGACTTTCACTTCGGAATCATCAAAAAGCAGCCACTTCCCCTCATACTCCTTTAAGCTTTGCACTACATATGAAATTCTGTTCTCAAATCCACTCATGTTAATGCCTGTTTGGTCACTAGATTCCTTGTTTCTATCAGATTCATGGGTCCCATTAGTATTGTTAGTCTCAGAATTTCTATTTTCAGCAAATGCTGTACTGGCAGCTTTATCAGGATTAGATGCTTTGTTGTATAGCTCATAATCTGCTTTGCTCTTTTGTCCTCCAAGAAGTCCAATAGCTTCTACATTTTTTTTGTTCAAAACTTTACTTGGCTGTGTATTTCCACCAACTCTAGTTGACACTTCTTCATCAGCATAATTTTCGACCACACCCCTTGCTTCCTCCTCATTCGATGGTTCTGGCTTACCTATTTCACACATTTGGTCGACCACAAAATTTCCCTTATCTAGTTCTAAACTGTTAAGGTCAGTGACTTTAACAGAAGCAGTGTAATGCCCACTGCTAATTGTAATGCCACTATGCATCACAACCGCAAACAATCCATAGCTGTCGTTGGTTGGCTTTGTGCTCCATTCTTCTAGTGACAATTTAAGAGGTGTCAGTAAAGGAGTGTTGATCTTGGAAAGTCCACCACCATAACAATCAAACCTTTGGAAGAAAAAAAAAGTTTTCTGTGATTCCAACTTTATATATTTACAACCAATGTGAAACCAAGTAAAAGCCTGAATGAACCCTTAATATTTAGTACTTATAATAAACACAAAAGAATAAAAACAAGACCCCAATTTTGTGTAATATTTACATTTACACAAAGAAAACATTGAAAAAAGTGCTAATATTCAGGTGTTTCTATGACAGATACATGGCATTCCCCCTCCCTTTATTTTCCTAATTGTGTGCATTAAAAAAATAAATGGCAAAAAAATAAAATGGCATTTAAAAAACACTAAATTTCAAAATCCTTTACATTTTAGTAATTCACTTTAATGTGAAGTCTGTCTCTACCAAGATTTGGAGACAAAAATAAATAAGGTAGTATTGTAGCAAACAAAGGACTACATGGCATCTTCTGGCATAATAAGGTGTATGGAGAGCTACTGGGAAGCCCTCATGGTAATTTCAAACAATTCACTATTATAGAAAGGAATAAAATCTACAATGACATTATGTACACATGTCAGAAAAGGTCAGACTATCCAAAATGTAACTGGCATTTCTGTACTTACCATTTTTTAATAGCTTTTAGATATTTCAATTTTCAACTATAGAAGAATCTCTCAAGTTGTTCAAAGACTAGTTTGATTTCCTGGCTTACCTTAAAATAATTTTGCCTTTTTCTCCCCTCAAAAAAAATCTTGATGTATACAAAAATCTGTTCCCTGCTTTAATCAATTCAGCTAAAACCTCTATCTAATAAGGAACAAAAATGAGAAGATGTGTGAAGAAATCATAGAATATGTATTCATACCAAAAGGATTTAAACTGATGCATTTTTACAGGGAAACATCGTAAGAGAACTTTTCTAAGGCAATTTTTATACATTTCAATAGTTTGTATTATACTATTTTGTTACTATTAAAGTATTCTGAACAAAACATATAGCAGCTCATTTTCTTCATATAGCTTTTATTTATAATACTCACTCTAAGCCACTAGCAGCAAAGCACTTCAAATGAATAGTTATGACTTCAGGCATTTTGTCAAACAAAAGACTTCGTTCGGCTTCAGTATAATGATGGCAATTTTCACAAAAATATTTATCTTCTCCTACAATTCTCTCCACTGAAGCAAACTGTGAAATTGCCCATCTCAGAGTCTTCATTTCTGTTTTTGGCTCTGGAGAAACTACAGAAGAGAATCCTTTCACTCACAAATAAAAATCTCTGACATTTAAAAATTAAACCACAGAGTTCCTTGTTCAAAATTAGCATTTAATTTCAATTGACTAATCCTTCCCAAATAAATGAAGAGATTTCCTTTAGTTTCAGAAAAATCTCATAAGTTCATCCTCAACAGCGTACATATCTTTTAAATATTTATATTTGGTCAGCCAAAAAAATACTTAGGTGATAAGGACAGCAAAATCAAGATCAACCTAGTCTCTGACTCAGTGTAAGACAGACTTTATATTTAATAGCCAATGCCAATATCCAAACAGGTAAATCAGTCTCATGACCATTTCCCATGACATTTCCATACTTTTTGTGGTTTATACTAGACAAGACAGTGGCTCAAATACTGTATTAACAAAAAAACCCTCAGTAGCTCTGAGATTCAGATTCTCAAAATTTAACTTATTAAAGCATTTCCTTTTCCCATTGTAACATACTCTACACATCAAAATAAAGATGCCACAATTTTCCAAATGCTAACTATTAACAAGTGTATAAGGAGAAAGATTTTATTATACCAAAGACACTAAAAGCCAGCTTTTTTCTCAATAATTATACAAGCTACTATTAGACTCCACTATTTTGTCAAAGAAAACAATAATTACTCCATGGTCCATACAAGATGCCAATTTTGCTTACTTTCAGAACTCTCCTCTACTTTGGAAAGCTCATCTTCTTGTACTGGTACACTAATGTCTTGAAAATCTTCTCTTCTTTCTGTTAAACTTTCACATTCTAAGCAACGAGTCCTTAATACCAGCTGACCTTGAAATAATTTCTCTACTAGCTCAAAACCAATTTGCTCTGTGCCTAAAACAAAAAAAGGAAAATGTAAGTCTATAAAGATTAGTTTCTCAGCATAGCCCAAATAACCAATATTCCTTTTAAAGTATAGCATGTGGGCCAGCCCCGTGGCTTAGCAGTTAAATGCTCTCGCTCCGCTGCTGGCGGCCCGGGTTCGGATCCCAGGCGCGCACCGACGCACCGCTTCTCCGGCCATGCTGAGGCCATGTCCCACATACAGCAAGTAGAAGGATGTGCAGCTGTGACATACAACTATCTACTGGGGCTTTGGGGAGGAAAGAATAAATAAAAATCTTTAAAAAAATAAAAAATAAAGTATATCATGAATAAAAGGCTGATTTTCGTATCTCAACTTGCTTATTAAGAGATGCCTTATTCACGAAGTATAAATTCCCTGTAAAGACAGTTCTGAGTATGAATTACTGTTGTCTCTAAAAAAAGAAGAGAGTCACAGTTGTGTCTTAACTCCCTTCCCAAAGACAATCCCTAAAGAATAACCCCAAATTAAGGATACTTTTGGTAAAACCATTAACCACGTCAATACTACACGTCTTCCCTGAGATCTGTAGATGTGGACAAAACTGGATAGAAATCCAATTCAGGTATAACTACTTCTCTGCTTTAAAACTGCATTTCACTAAATGAAATTTCTTTTATGAGTTTATGTCAAATACTGCATATGTTAAGGGGGTAAAATATTCATTCTGTTTCCATTAAAATGTACTGAACTCCCATAGTTTATAAACCATAAAACATTACCTTAAGATTAATGAGATTTATACACACACACACAAAATTCATCTAAGCACATAGCTTGAAACACCATAGTTGACACTCAGTGTTAATTTCCTCTTAAACAAAACTTTACCAGATTTATATTGTAGATGTATCTAAGAGAAAATTCCAGTTCTAGAGCTGTTAATCCTCCCACCTATCAATGTCTAAGAATAAATTATACTGACCTTTATTTATGGGCTTAACTTCATTAACATTAACGGACTTAACATCATTCTCTGGAGATTCAAGTCCACAACCATTAGTTGTGTTATCATTTTCACCCTTCCCCAAGTCCTCTTCAAGATATTCATTTTCTTTAGATTGTTCTTTGGATCCTTGGTTTGTTGTTATTTTCCCCAGACTACAGAATTTAGAAAGAATGCTAGGTTGCTTAGTTGCAGGCTTTAACCAATTTATTTTAACTCTTGATTTCTTCTGTGAGGACCTTGTACTCTCACTTTCAGAAACGTACTTGGGGATCATTTTAGGAGGAATCTCTAACATATCACCTGTAGCTTTTCTTTTTGATCTGGTTTGTCTCTGGTTCTCTTCTAATGACTGGTGTTCCTTGGATACTTTAACTTTTTTCTTCAGGTTACCAAATTCCATGTCACTTTTTCTTTTCCCATTTCCTTTTGGGAGTTTTTCTTTACGGTCATCAGAATGCCTCATGTTGTCCATCTCTATGCTGTTAATACCATTCATTTCCTCTTTCTGATGAGGTTTTTCTTCTACCTTAGTAGATAATTCTGCCACATTTTTTACTTCTTCTTTTTTTAGAAGCTGGCATGTTTCTTGAATGTTTCCCAAAATACACTGTAATACTTCCTGTGCATCATGCTGTAGATATCCTTCATACATAGGGTTGAGTTCCCTATAAATAAAAATTCCCATTTCATGTATTGTAGTTTTGAAGATATAATACAAAAACTTTCTATATATAAATGAATTCATTTACAGGGATATCAAATTATTTTAAAAATCTAAAAACATTTATTCAGCTAATTTAAAAACATTTATTCAGCTAATTTGAAACTTCTTACCTAAACTTGTAACAAAAAGTAAAAATAAATTTTACCTCATTTTCACTATCACAAAGACTTTCATCCTCTTGTAAATATATTATTGTTACTATCAGCTAATTACATATACAGTGTTTACCATGTACCAGGTTTTATTCAAAATGCTTTTTATAATCTATGTATAACATAATTCTCACAATAACCCTATGAGGTAAGTACTGTTATCGCCACTATTTACAGGTCAGGTAACTTGCCCAAGGTCACAGAGATGCAAAGCCAGGGTTCAAACCTGCTCTTGGCCACTACGCTCAACTGCTTCTTAACAAACATATAGCAATGTATTACATCTGGGTCATTCCTAAACTAAATGATTACATAATTTTTTAAAGACTTACCCTATAATATTTTGGATAAGGCTATTTTATACATAGGATAAAGTTTCATTTTTTAAAGACAATACTACAAAGAAATCCAATCCAGTTAACTAAGTTATCTTCTAAGCACATACAACAAAAATAGAATATTTGGAATTTACATTTTTTATGCATAATATATTTTGAATATAGACCTATGATTCCCAATCGGAAATCCTTAGGCCCAAATGTGTTTAGGAATTCAGAAATTTTCAATATGGCACATAAATATTTGTCACCAACATGATATGGGGCAGTATCTCATAATTAAACACACTTCAATTTCTATAGAAAAGCATATGAATATTCACATTACAGATAAATAGGAATAAAGACTATAAATAGCCTCATACAAATTCAGATTTATTGAATTTAGTACCAAACGGATGAAACTGTCTCGTTTTTGGAGCCTCGGGGCTATTAAGGACTGTAGCTCTGTAGTTTCCATCTTCCTTGCCCTTTATCCTCATTTGTTCACATTCACTCTCCTCCAAAGAGAGCAATAAGTAGCTAAGCTAGAATCCTGAAACTGTATTAGAGGCTATACCTGAGTGTGTTAAGCAGTCGCCTTGGCTGAGTAGCAAGTTCATCAGTATATTTCTCTGGATTTAAGAGAAAACTAGCCTGAAGCTGTTCAACTGAAATGATCAAGGACTGTAAACTGCATATTAGTTCATAACTTGCCAAAGAATCTTCTTTGCAATTTCCCTGTTAAGAAATAAAAAACACACAACCAATATCTTTATTTATGAAATTAATGGGTTTGTCTTCCACCTTCTTGTCTTTGTCTCACTAGACAAATACTAGATTTTCTAAATTTAATTTTATTATAACGCTAATTTTGTGGAGATGTACCAATAAACTTTTTAAAACATTTAATAAGAGTATTTTTTGATTACTTTCTATTATGTGGATGATAATGGTTTTCTAATTACGTAAGTCAAAGGTTTCCTGACATTTAACGTTATTTTAAAAGAGTCAATTTGAAAACAATAGATAAAGAACAGATGATAGAAAGGTATGATAAATTGTGATGGTGGTATACAAATGACAGTGTTGACTGGCCAACAATATACTGGAGGACTGGAGAAGACACACTGTAAATGGGGATAATACAGTTAGCTACCTTGCAAGAATGAAAAATAACTGCCTGACAACATAAGATACTGAGAAATTCAATTCTCAGTTATAGTTGGTTAACAGAGAAATAAACTTTGTCATCCTCCTCCCAAATCCTGTGTATCTATTACTTTTTCATTTCTAAGCAAGTGAATTTCTATTAACTTACTTTTTATATTATTTTCTGTTCTTTTATTTTTTACCTTATCTTTTTGATTGGCTTCATCTTTTAGGGCTTCTTTCTTCCTTGAAATAATATTAAATAAGTGCTTCACTCCAGATTTAAAACCCGGACAAAAATATAATACCTATAAAAAGTGAGACTGAGTGTTTACTGAACAAACAACAATATACCTAAAATCATTAAAACACTATCATGCTTTTTGTAAAGCACTTTTAAATGTGCATCACTTAAAATTCTGAGATTAAGATTGGTGTCAAAAATTGTCCTCTATTTCATCATAGTTGCTCAGTCTTCCCTCACTGGCAGCATAGCACTAAGCCTGAGCAGACACTGCTAAGACTTATGGTTATAAGGGTACAACATAAAACAGATATAGTTCCAAGGGTTTAAAGACATATCACCAGGACACCAGGAATTGGGCAGAAAAACTAAAGGTTTGGCATTTTCCACTTAACCAAGATCTACTCAATTTTGCTATCCCAATTTTATTTAATATATTACTTTCTTTTACCCCAAAGGAAGTTTTAACATGCAACTTAGAATCATTATTTTAGCCCATTCTGGTTTACTTACAAAGGCAAAGGCAGTATGGACAATTAAAATCCTCCAATAATCTGAAATTCTCAGAAACACTAAATGTTACATCATTCTTCGCCTACTCAAGTTTCATTATATAGGAAAATTGTCAATTTACCTGAAGTATACTATTAAGATAACAAGTATTGCCGAGATTATTCAGTCCCACAAATGGTAACAAGTTCTCCCTCTTCTCACAGTTTATAGGTGAGGACTGTGCTGCAGGAACAACTTGATCACTATTAAGTATAGAGGGGAGAGAGATATAATGAAGTAATATTTAAAGAAACAAAATGGAAATATTACTTCCTTAGATTTTGTCTTTTCCCAAAAGTTATATGATCTGAAAAGTATATGGATTTTATTCAGATGACATTTTAAGAAATCTGTACAGGTACAAAAATTGCTATACACCCAGAACAGAAGTTTTACAAGCACTTTAAAAACATTATTACACTCAACAAGCCTCAAAACAATTCCATCAAGAGGCTGCTAATCCCATTTTAGAGAGCAGAAAATTGAAGAACTGGTATTGTGATTTGTAAAGCCAACAAGACATTTTAATTAAGTAGTTAACTCTGAATAGAAACCTGGAAATAACCTGACTGACAATATCTGGGAGAGGCTGCACTAAGTCAGATTCTGTTAATAAAAGGTTAAGAGGAAAGAGAGTCTATGAAGAGAATTATACAGCTGTCCCTCAAAAATGAATTGTTCACGTTTACAATCCTTTTACCTCACTTGAACAAACAGCAGGTCCTCACAGCATTTTTATTTATTTTACAGCTGCTAGATATTACGCCAGCACCTCCAAGTGTTTACAGGCATGAATGCGGGTCAGCGAAAGGCTCACACACCATCTCCTAAACTGACTACTGGTAAATATTAGGAGATTACACGTGGGACCTCATCCACTTGAGTTGCACAGCAGAGTGCCTATCTGCTGAACAGGCAGCTAGTGGAAACTCCAAAGAGACCCAACTATGGGTGGCATAAAGAACTCCGTTTGGTTCTGACTTCTTTTCAGTCACCGAAGGATTTATTTGCATCAAAAGCATTTCTTATTTTTATTTTAAATATAATTTGCAATTGTACACCCCAACAGGTCTGCTAATTCATATACTAAGTATGACTACAAAGCTTAAACATCTCAGGTAACTGTCAAGTCTTCTGAACCAAAAAACATCACCTATTTCTTCACCCTTACACAAAATGTGTTGCACTACAATCAAGTTTAAACTGAAAAGTAACTCTAGTCAATAAATATTTCTCCAGGTTAGTCTAACTGGCTGAGCCCAATGGAACTGAGTTCACGTCATGGGTGAGATGCCCGTGGGGAAGCACAGTTCTGCTTCTGTTCTGTTGCTGCTGCACACTGCTAGACCGGTCACACTAGCGTGTGCTCTCTCCTTGTCTCTGTGGACTATCAGGTCAGTGTCTAGAGATACCAATCCAAGTCCACCGTTTCTTGACTGATGTGGAGTCTAAAACGTACAGAAATAAAGTTAGATACATACATTTCAGATCCTCTATATTCAGAAGCTTTTTCTTCATTTTCTTGAGAATCTGTGAAATCCAAGGCTCTCTTAGTTTCCTTTTTCTGAAAAAACTTCAAGGAAAGTCTGTTTTTCTTTGAGGGACTTCCTCTTGAAAGCCCATTACTCTCACTAGGTATGACACCAGGCATCTTCTCTTCAAATCCCAAGGAGTTGACAAGAATTAATTTATGCAGGGATGTTGTAATCAACAATCATATCTGTTAATCACAGAGAAGACCTTTCATTAGTTTTCAGTTATCAGCTGTAGGCAAAAAATCATCAATGTTGAAAACAAATTTACCAGCGAATGTTACTAACTAGATCTTCATGTTTGAAAACTTAGTGCCTGGCAGTAATAGGCACTCAATGTTTACTGCTTAAATGAAGGAGCTTGCCATTTGTCCTTAACTTTCTTAAACAACAAAAAATATCAGAACTTTGATTAGCCTATTAGATTAAGGGTCACATCACAAAATACCCCATTTTTGTAAACCTGCAGTAAAGTAGTAGTATTTAGTAAAAACTCAACTTTTATTATAATTAATTCATTCAGAAAATATGAACGAGCAAGTACCATCTCTAATTCTAAAGTAGGAGGTGCAGGGGCCGGCCTGGTGGTGCAGGCAGTTAAGTTCTTGTGCTCCGCTTCAGCGGCCGGGGGGTTCACAGGTTCAGATCCCAGGCGCACAGAGAGACAGCGCTTGTCAGGCCATGCTGTGGCAGCGTCCCATATAAAGTGGAGGAAGATGGGCACGGATGTTAGCCCAGGGCCAGTCTTCCTCAGCAAAAAAAAAAAAAAAAAAAAAAAGAGGAGGAGGATTGGCATTGGATGTGAGCTCACGGCTGATCTTCCTCACAAAAAATAATAAAGTAGGAGGTGGAGACAGACAAATGAATGGGAAATCAAAGGAGTGCTGGAAGTCCTCCTTCTAGGCCTTTCCTCCTTGATAATATGAATACATGAAATAAAATCTCTAAAAACTTCAAAGTGTAACTTGCATACAAAAAAGGCACAGATCTGGTGTTCAGTGGTACCTAAAAACTTGAGTGAAAAGTAGTAAAGCGTCAGCTGGGATGGCGGTGTAAAAAACTGCTGCACTTGGTGTATATGCACTAGAAACCACAATACACCGATTTTCCAAACATTTCTTTAAACTACAAATTAAAAAAAATATATTGCTTTGAATAGAGAAAAAGATAATTTAGTTTGCCTGTTGCAACCTTTCTTTCCTGCTTTAAAGTAAGAAACTTCTGGACGGAAGGAAAAAATGGCAGTCTCGGCGGTAGTTATTCTACACCGCGCTGCTATTCTTCCGTTAAGAAGTCGGGGCCAACGAGCCGAGCGGCGTTTCACCAGCGGCTCACTCAGAGCCCCAAGCTCGGCGGGCGCAGAGCCGCCCGAAGGGCCGCCGCCCGGGGCACGCGCGACCCGGGCTCGGCTCGGGGCAGCGGCGCGCTGACCGACGCCCTCTCTCCGCGAGTGCGGGCGGCGCCCCGGCCCGCGGTGCCGGAGCCCAGCGTCCGCGCGGCCGCCTCACGACGACGGGAACGGGGTCGTCCGCGGAGGGCAGCGGAACGGGCACGCGGGGGCGACCGAGCAGCCCAGACGGCCGGCCGCCGCCCCTCCTCGCCGCCCCGCTCCCCGGAAGCAGGGGCCGCCCCAGCACGGCCCGCCGCCCCGCCCGCCCGCCCGCCCGCAGCGGCTCCTCGGCCGCGCCGCCCGGCCCGAGGCGTTACCGCACAGCCCGCTCCGGGGCCCACGGCGCGCGCCCACACGTGGCGTCCCGCGAACTTCCAGGACAGCCGCGGCGACGGCGAGCAGCGCCGGCCGGGACGCCCGAGCGCCCACCCGGGACCCCGGGCCCTCACCTGGGTGCGGCCCACGCAGGTGCGCGGCGGGGTCCGCGGGGAGCCCGACCGGGAGGCCGGCCGCACCGCGCGCACGGGAGGCCGCTCGGGCCGCCTACATCCCGGCCGCCACCGCCGCCGCCGGGTCCCGGGTCCGCGCCCCGCCGACGGGAACTTGGCGCGTTTTCCTCCGTCAGGACCCCGCGCCGCCGCCCCCGCCGCGCCCCGAGGGGCGGCCTGCCCGCGCGCCGGCTCCGCCGCCCGCGCCGCGCCCACGCCGGACGCCGGGGCCGCCCCGCGCCCGCCACTCGCGCCCCGGGCACGCGCGGACGGCGGGGCCGAGGGGACGCCGCGCTCCCCCGGCCGCCCCCGGGCTCCGCGCCGCCGCGCCGCGCAGGCAGCGCCGCGGGCAGCCGCGGGTCCTCCGAGGGCGCGCCGCCGCTCCGGCCGTGCGGGCGGGCTCGAGCTCACGCCCTGCGCTGTTTTTCTTCCTCTTTAACCATTCGTGCGCGCGAGGCGAGGACGGCGTACGGGTCGGGAGACGGGACAGAGGCACGCTGGGCCGGGCCGCTCGCTCGGGAGGAGCCGCCCGGCGCTCAAATCCACCAATCCGTGGTGACCAGCCCCCAAGCCCGGCCCCCCTGCCTGGTAGGAGCCAATCAGAAGTAACGAGGCGGAAGCCAATTGGGTGGCGGGGAAGGAAGTCCAGCCAATAACAAGAGGGGAAAGGACGGGCGCGCTTCCCCTCTTCCAGCTCTCATTGGCGCTCGAGGGCGCGCTTTCGCTGCCGGCGTTCAGTCCCGCTTCCGGGTGAGGCCCTCGCCGTTGGCCCCGCCCCTTTCTCGTCCGCTCGTGGGCGGGGCTGCGGGGCGAGGCTGGGAGGACGGCGGCGCGCCGCCGGGCGCTCGCGCTTTCCCTAGGGGCTCGCGCCGCGGTGCCACCCGTAAAAACGGGCACGCTGCCGGCCGAGCACCGCAGGGCGGGGCCCCCGCCTCCGCCCTCATCCTGTCCCGTCCCCGCCGGCGCGGACATGGGCGCCAGGGCCGCTCTCCTCAGAGGGCCGTCCGGCCCGCGCTCGCGGCGCCCGCTGAGGCCGGGCGTCCCCGAGGCCGGGGACGCGCCGAGAGGGCGTGCGTCCGCCGCCCGCGGGGGCGGAGCGTACAGGCAGCGCTTGGCCGCGGTCACACGTCGGAGCGCGGGGAGCGCGCCCCCTCAGATACCCGCGTCCCCCAGGCCGCGCCGCTCCCCCGGGCGCACCGGAGCGGGGCTCAGGAGCGCAGCGGCTCGGGGCGTCCGAGCGGATGGTCCGGCCACGTCCTCACGCTCGACGCTCGGCTCTGGGAGGAGCAGGCCTGGTGCTGGGGCTCCCGTGAGCTAGGTGCGCGCGTCCCGGGGTCTAGGTGCGCGGGGCCCACGGTACGGGGTCTAGCTGCGCGCGTCCCGGGGCAGGAGGTCTAGGTGCGCGCGTCCCGGGGCCCGGGGTCTAGGTGCGCGGGGCCCAGGGTACGGGGTCTAGGTGTGCGTGTCCCGGGGCCCGGGGTCTAGGTGCGCGGGGCCCAGGGTACGGGGTCTAGGTGTGCGCGTCCCCGGGGCAGGTCGTCTAGGTGCGCGCGTCCCGGGGCCCGGGGTCTAGGTGCGCGGGGCCCAGGGTACGGGGTCTAGGTGCGCGCGTCCCGGGGCAGGAAGTCTAGGTGTGCGCGTTCTCGGGGCAGGAGGTCTAGGTGCGCGCGTCCCGGGGCCCGGGGTCTAGGTGCGCGGGGCCCAGGGTACGGGGTCTAGGTGCGCGTGTCCCGGGGCCCGGGGTCTAGGTGCACGGGGCCCAGGGTACGGGGTCTAGGTGCGCGCGTCCCGGGGCAGAAGGTCTAGGTGCGCGGGGCCCGGCGCCCGGGGTCTAAGTGCGCGGGGCCCAGGGCCCGGGGTCTAGGTGTGCGCGTCCCGGGGCAGAAGGTCTAGGTGTGCGGGGCCCGGTGCCCGGGGTCTAGGTGCGCGGGGCCCAGGGTACGGGGTCTAGGTGCGCGCGTCCCGGGGCCCGGGGTCTAGGTTCGGGGGCACGGGGGTCTAGGTGTGCGCGTCCTGGGGCAGAAAGTCTAGGTGCGCAGGGCCCGGCGCCCGGGGTCTAGCTGCACGGGGCACGGGGCACGGTGAGCTAGGGGTGAGAATGTGCCGTTGAGAATGCGGCGGGGAGAGAGATGGGAGTCCTGGGTGGCTTTGAGGTAGGGAGTGGTAGTTGTCAAGTGGCTGCTGTGGTGGGTAGACTGTGGACCTTGAAAAGTGCCACCCACGGACTAAATCATGGTGGCTTGGAATGAGGTGGCAGCAGTGGAAATGTTGGAAACTGGTGGGATTCAGAATGTGTTTTAAATAGACCCAACAGGACCTGCTGATGGATTGTAGGAAAAAAAGATAAAAATGACAAGGATTTTCTTTTTCTTTTACCAAAGCATCTGGGTAGCGGTTGGTCCTTGCTAAAACGGGGAACACTGGGGTAGTCGTGGCTTTGGTGGGAGGGGCTGTTGTTTTTAGACATTAAGATTGAGATGCCTATTTCACATGCAAATAGTGACGTGGAGCCAGGAGATAGCAAGTTTCAAGCTCAGTGGAGAATTTAGATCACGGGATGTAAATTGGGGAGTCATGAAATGGTGTGTAAAATCATGAGACTGTAAGAAATCACGTAGAGTGATAATATTTATGCTCCAGAGTCTGCAGAGCATTGAGACCTCTTCCCTTGTCAAGCCACGAATCCTAAATCCAAATAACTGCCCCTTAATTTGTCCATCTTAGAATCAATATCCATGCCAAATACCCATTGTTAAGAGTGAGACTTATAAAGCTCCTGATCACACCATGACACGCACAGCAATCTGTAAGCTGCCTAAAGAGAAATTAATGCTGCTATCACTTGGTAAAATAGGCTAAAAACTAGTTTTTTTACCGTACTTTCAAGGGATTGATAATTCCTATTTGAGAGCAAAATAGAAAGCTTATTTTGAGACCAGTACAGTGTTGATACCCCAAACAGACAAGGGCAGAATTAGAAATATGATAGTCCCCGAGGTTGCCATTGTGTACCACGGACTGGAGTGTCTCATTCTCTAGTCCTAGCAGAATCATTGCCGTTTTCAGACTGTGCCAGGACAGATAACCAATTCTAGTTTCCTATTCTAGCTTTCCTAATTCTAGCTTTCCTGTCTCAGTTGAGATCCTGTTGTCTGCAGCTGCTATTCTTCCTGTACGATTTATAGTGTCACTTGAGGTTCAGTTGCAGAGAATAGAAACCATTCCCTTGGTATCGGCATGAAGAGTAGTGAATGCTTAGTTAGGAATGTGGATTAAATAGACCTAAGATTCGATTTTCAGGAATGAGGCCACCAAGGGAGCAGTGACCCTTCTGCGATCAGGAAATGATGACTTCTGAACTATGCTGCTCCGGCAGTGCCCAGGAAACCACGACTGTCAGAAAGCTGCACGCTGCACCCACTGCGATCTACACCCCCACGATGCGTGTCCTGTGTCCTGCCTGTCAGGGCCACGGGCCCAGTGGCAGGGCACTGAGACTCCTGCTTGTGCTGCTTCAGAAATAACCAGCTCCACATGGCTGGGCGCAGCAGCAGCGGTAGCACAGGGATGCATGTCAGGCTTGCTGTGTCTCCGGCAACGTAATTCATGCAAAAAGTTAAAAGGTTTCTGATCCTTTCCTTTCGCTCAGTTCTGTGTGGGGGAAGTTAGGGCTACAGTCTTGACCAAATACAGTCTTTAAGCCCAAAGACCTGACCTTTCATTTTCTGGCATCTGTCTGTGTGCTGCTACCTCACTCGTGATGACCGCTCACTTGGGGGCGTCTGCACAGGGGGTCTAACAGGCTGGCAGCATTCTTACTCCGTATTTCTCAGCCGTGTGTGGCTGCGTGTCAGGCATATTTCCTTCCAAGGCTTTTGTTCACAGATGCTGTTTCTGCGTGCTTCAATTTAGAGGTTTAGAAGTAGCTGGGTTTTTTCAGCCATTTAAGGCTCCAGATTATGGGATTCTTCATCCACTTAGATTACAGACAGAGTTCCCCTCTTAGCAAAGCTGTATTCCTTTCCATCCTTACTTGCAGATCGGCTAGCTCTGGCCTGAGTTCATCTCTCATAGAACTTTGCTAAAAGTGGCAAGAAAAAGCCACCAAATACCACGTTTATAAATTTTTCCAATTATTTCCCTTCATGCCACAAATATCTTGCCGCTGGACAACAAGGGTCACCAGTTTTCCATCTTGCCATATCTGAGTCCTTACCACCCACTGCCCAAATGCTTCCACTAAGCCAAGACCACATTTCTTTTAAGGTTGTTATATGCAGCACAAATTTATAGGGATCAAGTTCTGCATCAGATAGGAATAGGTTGATTTATGAGAAGCAGAACATTTTTTTAAGTGTCCTTAGCCGAGATGAACATTTATTTGTCACATAGAGTGCAGAGATAGGAGTCTAGATGATTATAGTGATTCCGTGACCATCAGGGACCTAATTACTACCTCCATTCTCAACAAGTAGCTTCTACCTTATGGTCCAGTATGGCTGCTTAAGTTCCAGCCATCATGTCTACATTCTAATAAGCAGGAAAGAGAAAAGGAAAAAGATCACACCGCCTCCCTTTAAGGATACTTCCTGGAAGTTGTGAACCCCATTCTTGCTTATAACCCATGGGTCAGAGCGAGGTCATTTTGTTAACAGACTGTTAACTTGATTCTGGGTCCCCATATGTCCAATTAGGGGTCATCAAGGAAGAAAGATAGAATGGATATTAGGGGGCAGATAGCATTCTCTGCTATGCTTCCCCTTACCTGATTAAAAGATTTCCCTAGCTGGGGGAGCAGAAGATAAAAAAAGGACTAAGTAGGTCTTTTGGTTTTTTGGGAAAGAGAATGTGCTGGCTATTTCTGTTTCCCTAGTAGCAGATATGGAGATGTGCTGCCCAGATCACCCTTCAGGGAAGGACTTGTTCCCAAGCTGCAGGGTGTGCCTCCAGCTGTCAGCTCCTCAGGGTCTTGCCCAAGGTCATGCCTGTCCAGGGAAGCCTACACCGGGGGATTGAGCAAGGCTGGGATGTAAAGGCTCAGCCGCTCTGGCCTGCCACCGGGCGCCTCCGATGTGCTGTGTTCACTCCAGAGCTCCTGGGCAGTCGGCCAAAGCCTTGTTGGACCTGTGCTGGAATTTGACTTCGTTCTCTGCGCAGTCCTGCTTCCTCTCCCTTCCTCATCTTGTATGCTCTGTTCCGGCGTCTGCTTCCTGAAAACCCTCCCTGCCACAGCTGGTACCGGGGTTGGTTGGAGAAAGCGGGCATAAGCTGGGAGCTGGATTATGGGCCACCTGGCTGGCTGTAGGTGAGGCACCGACAGCCCCTGGCACGAGGTGGTGGTCCGATTCAGATGGTGTGCCGGGTGGGAGGGAACACTAGAGTTGTGATGTATCAGGCTCTTGAGACGTGTGGCAGTAACAGCGATAAGGGAATAGAATTGGATGGCTATTGCTGAGCGCCACTGGTTACAGAAGAATAATGAACAGCTGAGGGTGGGTGATAGGCAACTGCTGGTCAGGTGTGAAAGCCAGAGCACCTCTGTCGCTCACAGAGAAGCTCTCGTCAGCAGGGAGAGGGAGAACGCCGAGCACCAAGACCAGAACTTCAGAGTGGTTGAAAGACAGTTAAGTGCCCCAAATGGCAGGTTGTTGTGCCAAAGTGAGGGCCATGGTTGAGAAGATCTAGCACTCTGAGACATGGAGGGGACATCTGGGTGGTGCTCCTGAAGAGTTTGATTCCTCGGGCCCCTTGGATGCCTGCAGTGTGGCTCGCCCCTCCCCACTAAGAGCTTCACTTTCCCATGCTGGAAGATTGTGCAGAGGCTTCTAACGAAGGCAACATGTTCTCTCGCCTAGCAGCCACACCCCCTCCACCAGCTTTCTGGCCACTGGGCCTGTAATTAGGGTTACGTCACGGCATAACCCAGTTGGGAGGTGCTGTGCCTGATGATGGAGGTCACGGACTATTCCCCAAAGAAGATGCAAGGCCTAGCCAGCAGGTACCACCAGGAGCTTGGGGAGTTTGCATGGGCCTGGATTCAGAGAGCGCTTGATCAAGGAGGCCAGAACATAAAATTGGATAGGGAGAATTCTGTTGATGTGGGAGCACTCCCCCGAAATACAGGATTTAACATTCTGGTGAGGACCCCAGGAGTTGGTGTGAACTCACTCTATGATGGCTCCTAGAAGGGTGAAGAAAACAATGACCCTCACGGAATGAAACTGGAATACTAGAAGTGCTAGGGCAGGCAGGTGGCACCAGAGGGATAACAAGGCTCAGGAAAGAGGGTGTGCTGGAATGGACGTACCATGCACAGCTGGTACCATGCACAGCTGGAAGGTTATGATAGTTATGTTCTAAAGGACGGCCCGAGGGAGGACACACTATTACCGAGGCCATAAGGAAGGCGTAGGTGCAAAGGGTGCGAGCATCACCTAAAAATTCAGTTCTGCAAGTCATGGCTGAAGGCAGCAGAGGCCTCCCAGCACTGGGCTCACTGATAGCAATGGGGATGACAGGACCCCAAACAACAGAGGCCAGGTGGCAGTGCTCAACTATGAGAAGCCAGGGAGCTACAGTTATCACAGCGTGGACCTGACCCACACAGTCATGGAAGCGTTAACAGAACATGGTCTCCTTAGCGGCAAAAGAGAGGCAGCCAACAAAGGTCCTATTTATATCAGCAGAAAAAAATCAAGGGTAGATGACCAGGACGCTAAGGTCTGTCACCCAATAAAGTCATAATTCCTTAATCAGTTTCCACACCTGAGCCAGTTGATAGACCTGGAGCCCATTGGTTGAAGAGGTCACCAGGAGACAGGACCCTGCTACGCTTCAACAAGTGTAAATGGGAATGATTTCCCCAGTCCAGTCCCGAAGTGTCTCTGGTCACTTACTTGGGTAGTTGTACTTTGGGGAAGTGGGAATACCCAGACATTTCAAGGACTGTTGGACACAGTCTGAGTTGCCATTGCTATCCAGAGAGCAGAAGCATCATCATGGCCCTCTGTGAGAAGCGGGCCTAGGGAGGCCAGTTAATAAATGGGTCACGGCAAGGTCCAGCTCAGAGTGGGTCCATTGGGTCTGTGGCCCCACCCAGTGGTCATTTCCCCAGTCCCCAGATGTTTAATGAGATTGATCTATTTGGCAATTGGTACAAACTCATTGGGACCTTTGCCTGGGGAGTAAAAGCTATCATAGTGCAGAAGGCCACATGGAAGCCTCAGGTTGTCTCTACTCCCCAGCCAAACACAGCGCTGGAAATCAAAACAATACTGTATCTTGGCGGGTAGGGGGCCAGAAATTAGTACCACTCATGAATTTAAAGGATACAGAGGTGCTGCTTCCCATTGTAGTTCCATTTAACTCGCCATGTGGCTCTGCAAAAAATAGAGGGGACCTGAAGGATGACAGTAGATTACTGCAAGCTCACCAATTAGTAGACCCGATGGCAGCTGCTGTGCCAGATGCGGTATATCTGCTAGGGTAGGTGAATGCAGCCTCAGGTACTTGGTACGTCATTGATTTGGTGAATGCATTCTTTTCTATCCCACTAGTAAGAAAGGGTCAGGGGCCAGCCTGGTGGTGCAGCAGTCAGGTGTGCGCGCTCTGCTTCAGGAGCCCGGGGTTCGCAGGTTCGGATCCCAGGTGCGCACTCACGCACCGCTTGTCAAGCCATGCTGTGGCGGCGTCCCATATAAAGTAGAGGAGGATGGGCAAGGATGTTAGCCCAGGGCCAATCTTCCTCAGCAAAAAGACGAGGATTGGCAGGTGTTAGCTCAGGGCCTATCTTCCTCAGAAAAAAGAAGAGGATGGGCATCGGATGTTAGCTCAGGGCTAGTCTTCCTCACAAAACAACAACAACAAAAAGATGGGGTCAGAAACAGTTGGCGTTCCCATGGAACAGACAGAAGTACACATTTACAGTTTGGCCCAGGGCTGTGTTAACATTCCTGCCCTCTGTCGTAAAATAGCCTGGAGAGATCCGGACCTTCTGGAAATCCTGCAGAACATCATGTTACTCAGTTACGTCAATGACATCCTGCTGATTGGGCGGGATCTGCGAATTATGTGATAACTATAGCAGGAGAATTAAAGGACGGGAAGTATAGATGAGTGGTGGCAGTGTGGAGGAGTGTTCAAAAGAAGGCTAAATCCTTGTCTTCCGTGTCGGGGAGTCAATAGATAGTGGCTCACTGGAAAATCAGGAAGTAGAAATGTGGACATATTTAGATATGTGGAGGTGAATACCAAAGAATCAGCTAAAAGTTGAAAGTGGTTGCCTCGAGGGAACGGAAAGACTTGTTAGAACCATTTAACTCTTTAAATCATGTACATGCATAACTTTGAAGAAAGGAAAAAAAACAAAACAAAAGCGCTGTAAATGAGTTGTTTTCCAATTTCATCCCCTGGGAAAGGTCAGAGCAGACAGGCTAGACAGGAGTAGGATTATTTGGGATTGGGGTGACAATTCTCCCCACCCTCACCTGGGGGCAAGTGAAAGGAAGGCTCAGTATGAATCCTTGGCCTTCATCCAGACTCCTTAGGAACCACAGAAAGGACCAACCTCAAAACAGCTGGTAAAACCACTATCCAGTAATTAAATTTAAATTAAAAAGATTATTTCCTCAAATTAAAGTCTGTTCAAGACGTAAAATCCACTTGGCTTGGGGACTTTAAATTCTTTTTCCCCATCTACAGCCGCAGGGTCAGGAGGAGGACCTCTGTGCCCCTGACAGGAGCTGGTTGCCCTGCTCCCTTAACGTCTGGTCTCGACTGAGTAGGTGATGTCCGGTGGGTGGGTGGGTGCTGAGGGGGCAGCAGGAGATCTCAGGACCTATTTATGTTCACGGGAAGAGATTCTTGTCTTTCTCATGCCATTAGGATTCTCTCATCTTTTGTGGGTTTAACCCATCCTGAAAAGAGACCTACAGTTAAAGTTCAACATTTGTTCTTCTCTGAATAAAATTTACTTTAATAAAGTGCTAAGTATTTGAAGAGAAAATAAATTCTCACTCTTTTCTTTTGAGTATCATTGTAGGCTCATGGCCTTTTGCAGTCTTAACTTGTTTTAATTAAGTATAATTTTTATTTCCTTTTGAAGCAAAAAACTGTCACATTTTAACCTGTGGGGACTCCTTTCAAACTGGCTTCAGGCATTCTCAACATGCTGAAAGCATCTTTGCTTTCTGGCAAATTCTAGGTCTATCTTAAAAAATATTTTCTTACTAACTTGAATGTACCACATAATATATATATATTTTACCATATTATATGTTTAAACCACGATATTATTGAAGATTTACAGGCCTTAATTGAAAAAATCAATCTTAGGTATGTCATAAGACACTATACACTGTGTATTACTTTACCATTCATTTTGGGGTTTGAAAAGAGCCCACGCATTGTTCATCCAGACAAGAGTACAGTTGGCTCTAATGTGGGGATTGTGTGATGATTATGACGTATCTTGCCTTGTTTCAGCCCAACTAATCTGGAATTAGATTTTGTGTAGGCCTTGGAATGAAATCACCCCAAAACTTGGTGGCCTAAAGGAGCAGCTTCTCTCTCCTCCCGCTTCTGCGGCCTGGCCTCGGGGTCCTTCTGCTGGTGTCACTCGGGCCCCCCGGGGCTGGGCTCCGCGGGGTCAGCGGGCCTCCCTCCTCGCGGCCCCGCCCCTCAGAGGCTGCCGGGGCCCCCGCCAAGGCGACGGCAGCAGGGCTCCGAGAGCAGGCGGGGGGTGCGCGCGGCACCGAGCCTCCGCCGCCGCCGCGCTGCGCTCCCCGCGGCCAGAGCGGGGCCCGGCCCGGCCCGCGTCCGCGGGGGCGGCTCGAGGCGTGGGGGGCCCGGCTTCGGGGTCGTGAGCGCCGCGTCTGCCCCGTCTTCCCGCGCGTGTCGGCCCGCGCTCGGGCGCCCAGACGGACGGCCCGACGGCGACCCGGAGCTGTGCCCGAGCCTCGGTCTAAATAAGGTTCAGCGTCCAGCTCTAATTTTCTACCTTTCAAACGGCTTGAAATGAGTATGTATGCTTTCTTCATCTACGACCCCAAAGCCAATTAAGAATTTTAAAGCAGTTTACTGTTAAAGGGAAATAATATTATAGTTAGGAATTATCACAAATATCGCAATTTAAAAACTACTCAATAAGATTAAAGAAAATGCTTTCTATAGGTTTGTATTTTATATCTTCATCTGTGATTTATACGAACTAATTTATAGGAGAGCGAGTATATGGATTATGTTACATTTCAACTGTAATATGTTTACCTTACATTTATACTTCTTTCAATACCGTCACAAAATATTTTAGCTACTTTAACTTTAGGAAAAAATTCTGAATCTTTGCAGGAATAAAATAAACCATGTTTGTATTCCTAATTTTATATTTTGTGGTATCTACACTTTCCCTTCAGGGGTTAACCATAAAGTCACATTTAAAAAATTACAGTTCAGGCCGGCCCCGTGGCTTAGCGGTTAGGTGCGCGCGCTCCGCTGCTGGCGGCCCAGGTTCGGATCCCGGGCGCGCACCAACGCACTGCTTCTCTGGCCATGCTGAGGCCGCGTCCCACATACAGCAACTAGAAGGATGCGCAGCTATGACATACAACTGTCTACTGGGGCTTTGGAGGGAAAAATAAAAATTATAAAAAAAAATTACAGTTCATTAAAAAAACCAATTTTGCCAATAGATTTTCTGTTTCACTTATTAACATTAATTAAGGAAATTCCCACAATAAGAAATGTTTAACGTTCCTAGATTAGTTATATCATATATTTTATTACCTTTGAACTTAAACATTTAATATAAAAGTTCTAAAATTAGGAATTATAAAATTTGCATCAAAAAGAAAAACCAGAAGAACTCATATATGATTTTTCCTCCCTACTGAAAAGGAAAAAGGAGTGGCTTAACTCCCAGAAACCATGGTCTTTGTAATCAAGATTCAAAGTGACTCAAGAGTCGGCCTGGAGGAACTGTAATCAAGATTCAAAGTGACTTAAGAGTCGGGCCTGGAGGAACTGTGTGTGTGTCACCAGATGTGTAGTTACCTGTGTGAACACGTGTGTGTGTAGGCATTTTATTATTATTATGCCATAATGTAATTTTTTGTCTGTATGCTGTCATTTTTTTGGAGCTTAGAAGTGAATTTTTTTCTCCTGTGAGGTTATGCTGAAAAAATTATTAGTTAAAACAATTTAATTCATAACACCTTAGCTTTATTGATTTATCACAATTTATCACAGCTCCGATAAAAGTTATGTCTTTAGGTTTGCACACAAAACATGCTCGTGCATATTCACTCTTGTGAACAGACATTTTAAAATAATTTGTTTTTACACCTTTTACCAATAGAGGATTTATGTTTCCAATTAAGGATTTTATTTGGCTGCTTGTAAGGAACCTTTGCCAAATAATCATTTCTGAGATCTTGAAACATCCAGATACCTCTTAAAAACTCAATTAGTTTGCAGAACGTTTGCACAAATGACATGGCTTTTAGGTCATGCTATTTCATTCTGTGTCTTTAATAGCAAACAACTTATTAACCCACATTAAAACTTACTCATAAGTATAAATTAAAAAAAATTTTTCCCCTCATTTTGAATTATAAAATCACAATGATTTCTGCCCTCTCTTGGTCACTCTCTTGTCTTTTTGTCAATGGGGTGCGAGAAGCAGGCTGGACTGACTGACCCAGGTTTGCTGCAGCACTCTGACCTGGCCTTGTAGTCTTGAAGTCTCCCCAGCTGAAGTTTCTACAAGTACTTCATCGTCTCCTCACACATTGGAAAGGCCATCCACTGGGCTTTCTTGCAGTGCCCTGCTCCCTTGAGTTGCAAGTGCATCCTTAAGATAGCGACATCTTGTCCCAAATTACCCGTGGTGCACCCAGTTCCAACATTTACGAATCAACGACATGTATGTGTACATTAAATATGTTAATGGACGTGACCTTGGAACTATCCTCTGTCTCCGTCCTCACAAGAAAAACCTCACCCTTGGACTGCTCAGCCTTGGTTTATCCCGAGTGTTTCCTCAGTTCACACAGGGGAGCAGCACCCTCAGACTGAGTCTGTTCTTAGCTCAAGGCTTCTTCAGTGTAAAGACCAAAGCTTCTAGACCCTCACTCCTAAAGACCTCTTGGAAAGGGGCAGCCAGGATGGCGGACAGGTACACCTCCGGCACAAGTCAGGAACGTTGTCTTGTTGAGTCTTCAGTTTTGGACCTATTGCCTCAGTGTCTTCACGTAATCAGAAGTGGCTGTATCTCAGTTCATGCAGGGAGGCTCACTTATCACATTGCATTTTTCCTTAAGTGTAAACACATTTTTAAACTTTTCTTCCCTAAGTGTAGGTCTAGAAGATCTGTCAGCAAAAGGCATGATCTTAGAGCAGACTCAGGCTGTCAGGCTGCTCTCCAGGAAAGGCCCCAAGGCTTTTGATGCCGATGTTGGATATTCCATCCAATGTCCGTCTATTAAGCAAAGTAACTCCAAGACAAGGGACCACAAACTGTTGAAATAAACCAGACTTCACACTTTGTTAAGATCTGCTGAACGGTATTTTAATTTGGCCAAAATTTCAACAATTGCTGGGGAGAGAATGGAGAAGATTAGAACTGAGAACATCTGTGTAATCAAAATTGTCTCTTATTCCTAGAGGCAAGACATATTTTTATGGTAAAAAAAGTCATAGCAGGAATAGTTTTGACATTTTTCCACCTCACACTTTTAAGTCAGCTTGAGATCATTTGCTAGAAGGACCGCAAGCATTGTCGTCAAGCAGCTGTGTTTATCAGAAAGCCCTCGTGTTCCTCACACAGGCCTTTTAAACAGACCTGGCACAAGTCTCGCTCTCACAAATTTAGCTAGAGTTTGCTTGAAATGCAGGATTCCACACAAGGGAAAAAATATATATGGTAGAGCAACAGAAGGTTTGGGAATTTTCAAAAAATTTCCCTTAATAGATTTATACCCACTGTAGTAACTTCTGTTACTGTCCTAGACTTCTTCTTTCTTACCCATTTGGTCAACTTTTCAAATAGTTTTTACTCACTATGAACTATTGGAGAGATATGGAAGAATATACAAGACATAAATGGACGTTGTGAAGCTTGATAATAAAATGAGCAACCGTGAAACCACCAATCGACTTAAAAACTGAGCATCAATAGCATTGAAGCCTCCCAGGGGGCCCCTTCCTCTCCCTCCTCCCACCTTCCTCCTCTAGCTAACCACTATTCTGAGTGGGTTTTTGTATTCTCCTATCTTCATAATTCTGTGAAATATATATGTGCATTGGGATAAACAATTCCGTTGTGTTTGGCTTTGAGGTTTATATAAGTAGTAATATCCTATAACTTGAATTTTCTATTTAGCTTTATGTTTGAGGAGTTCAACTATGTTACTGCATGTAGCTATAGTTGACTTATTTTTCATGGTTGTGTAGTTTTCTATTGTGTGACTGTGCCACAATTTATCCATTCGCCTGTCAATGAGCATTTGAATTACTTTCAGTTTTTTTCCTATTGTGGCATATATCCATATATATCTGGTGGTGGACATGTGCACCTGTTTCTCTATGGTATATGTCAAATTTACCAGATAATGTCAAACTGTTTTCCAAAGTGTTTATACCAGTCTACACTCACACAAAGTACAAGAATTCCTGGCTCTTTTCATCCTCACCAACACTTGATATTGTCAAGTTTCTTTATTTTAATGTCCCCTCAACTAGAAAATATAGAACAGTAACTTGCTGTAGGTTTAGTTTGTATTTCCCTAATGACTAACGTTGCTGAGCATCTTTCCATGTGCTAATTTTCTATTTTTATATTTTCTTTAATGATGTTTCTGTTCAAGTCTTGTGCCCATTTTTTAAAAAATGAAGGTCTTTTTCTTCCTGTTCTGTTGTAAGACTTCTTTTATATTCTGAATACAAGTCTTCATCAGATAAAGTTTGCCACTTTTTTTGTCATTCTCTTGGCTTCCCTTTTTATTAACAATGTCTTTTGAAAAACAAAAATTTTAAATTTTGATGAATTTCAATTTATCATTTTTTTTCCTTTATGATTCATACTTTTAGTGTTGTATCTAAGAAATCTTTGCCTAACCTAAGGTCAAAAAGATTTTCTTCTGCAAATTTTGCAGTTTGGGCTCTTATATTTAGCTCTATTCTAAGTTAGTTTTTGTGTGTGGTGTGAGATGAAGAGTTGAGGTTATCCAATTTTGCATATAGATATTCCAGCACCATTTTTTGGCAAGACCATCTTTTCTCCTTTGCATTACCCTGGCACCTTGGTTAACAATCAGTTAACCATGTATATGTGGGTCTATTTCTGGCCTCTATTAATAGATTCTGTTAATCTATACGTCTGCCCCACACCAATACCACGCTATCTGGATTACTGTACCTTTAGAGCGAGTCTTGAAATCAAGTAGTCAGTCCTCTGACTATGTTCTTCTTCTTCAAAATTATTTTAACTATTCTAGAGTTGCTTTTCATTTCCACATAAATTTGGAATTAACTTGTTGATTTATATAAACACACAAAACACTGGTAAGACTTACCTTTTCACTCTTTTTATGTTTTGTTTTGTTTTAATGAATGGATCTTCCTAATTTTAATATGGTCACATTTATCAGTCTTTTTCTTTATGGTCTGCTGTTTTTTCTTCTTTTTTTTTCATCTTGTCTAAGAAATCATTTCCTAACCTGAGGTTAAAAATACTTTCTTCAAAAAGTTTAAAGTTTTTTACTTTTGGTCTTTATCAATTTTTGTGTATGATCTAAGGTATGAACCCAATTTTATTTTATTTTTTCCACATGGATAAAAAGTTATCCCAGCCTATTTATTAAATAGTCCATCCTTACCCCTGAGATCTGTAGTAGCCCACTGTCATGTATCTAGTTTACATATATGAGTCTCTTGATGGATTTTCTGATTTATTACCTGTATCATTACTATAGTTTTTAAATAAATCTTGATATCTGGTAGGGTAAGTGCTTATACCTTGTTTTACTTCGAGAATATCTTGTCTATTTTTGGCCTTTACACTTCCATATAAATTTAGGAATCAGCTTGTAAAGTTCCATTAAAAACCCTGAGTGGATTACGTGGGTTCTATTTTGCTCTCCTCTTGAAGCTGGTCTGGCCTGTGACCTATTTTTCATGATAGAATGTAGAAGAAGCGATACTTTGTAACTTCCAATACTGGTCTCTAAGAGATCTACAGCTTCTTCTTTTGCTGTGTGGAACCCTCTTTCTTGGGACTGAGCCACCCTTAAAGGGAGCCCAAACTAGCTATGTGAAGAAAACCATGTGTAGAGAGGCAGAGAGGTTACAGTCTTCCAGCCAGCCTTGCCAAGGCATCAGACATGTGAGTGAGGCCATCTTGGGTGGTCCAGCACTGGCCGCCATCTGACATGCAACTTCATGGGCCAGTGCCATGTGGAGCAGGAGAACTACCCACACAAGCTTTGCTCACAGTCTTGTCCTACAGAATTGTGAACAAATAAAATGAGTGTAGTTTTAAGACACTATGTTTTGGGGTGGTTTTTATACAGCAGATAATGGCCTGAGGAGCAGTATGGTGGAAAAATATTTGGCAATACTGTCGTCATCACAGTATGTGAAAGATAGAAAATATACCTAATAAACTTGTCTTACTCTACCCTCCATGTCTAATTTTTTCTTCATATTCTTCATAGATTTGACTTCCAATCTGTACTCTGCATAATTTTTTCCATCCTATCTTCCATTTCACCAATTCTCTCTTTACCTGCATCTAGTCTGCTGTTTACCTTAGCATTGAGATTTTCATTTTCTTTGTGATATTTTTCATTTCTTGAAGTTATATATGTATATAAACATTTTAATCTGCATATTTTTGTTGACCTTTTGCTCCTTACTCATGTTTTTAATTTCATCTTTCATTTATTTAAACATATAAAATATTATTATTTAAAATTTTTTTATTTAATAATTCCAATATCTGAAATCTTTGCCAGATGGTTTTGTTGTTTCTTTTCTTTTTTGGTTGACCATTGTTCATGGTGGCTTTTCCTTGTGTGGGTCTTTTGTTTTCATGGGTTTTTTTTTTTTTTTTTTGTCTTTTTAGATTGTAAGCTCATATTTGTTGCAACCATGTCTGTAGGAATATTTTGAGACATGGGTTGAGGATCCTTGTGGTAGATAGAATAATGGTCTCCCAAAGATGTTGATGCCCTTTTCCCTGAAACCTATGAATATATTGCCTTACGTGGAAAAAGGGACTTTACAGACATAATTAAGGTTAAGGACTTTGAGATGGGAAAATTATTCTGGATTGTCCAGCAGACCCAATGTAATCACATGAGTCCTTAAAAATGGAGACTTTTTCCCAGCTGTAGTGAGAGAAGGAGATGTGATTACAGAAGAAGATCGGAAGATGTAAAGTTGCTGACTTTGAAGATAGAGGGAGGGGGCTATGAGCCAAGAAGTGCGGTTAGCCCCTAGAAGCTGGAAAAGGCAAGGGAATGGATTCTCCCCTAGAGCCTCCAGATAGGAATGCTGACACTTTGATCTTAGCCCCGTGGGACCCACGTTGGACTTCTGACCTACAAACTGTGAGATAACATATTTGTGTGGTTGTAAGCCTCTATATTTTTGGTCATTTGTTGCAGCAGTCATAGAAAACTAATCCAGTATTTTTCCCAAGGAGGATTTCTTCAATTTCTCAGTTATGCCCAAAGGCACTCCAGATGTGGGTCCATTTTAAATAATGATTTTGTGGGGGAGGAGGGGTTTGCAGTTTTTAAGACCTTCAGAATAAATGTAGATTCATGTCAAAATCATGTGAGAGCTGGCCAATCACTAAAATTCTCAGGGGAGACTTCCTTTTTTTCAGCTTTCTCTCTGAGCCAAGGCCAAAACAAACTATTTTCCGTGTTCCCAACCTTGTGGGGAAGATTTCCCCCCTTAGCTTCCTGGGAATAGCCTTTCCTGTGTCCCGGCTCTACCTAGAGTGGTCCCTCTGCTGCTCCCTGCCATGGGTGGGCCCATGGCTTTATTCCCGGTCCCTCTGGGCACTGACATCCCTGCCCGTGGCCCACACATGCCTGGAGGATATCAAAAGGCCTCATCGCTCACTTCCTTCACTGATTTCACACTGACTTCATCTTCCTTTACCTAAGCTCAGGCTCCCCTCCCTGGCCGTCAGCTCCCATGTCATTCCTGACTTCATCAGGTTCCCCTTTCCTTCTTATAACTCATCTAATCACGTAAAAGAGTGAGAGAGAGAGAGCGTGTATCAGTATTTTGCTGAGCATTTTTAGATGATATCCAGCAGAAGAATTTCAGCATCTCTAGTCTCCCATGTTGCCAAAATGGTCACAAATACTTGTTTTTTTGTGTGTGAGGAAGACTGGCTCTGAGCTAACCTCCATTGCCAACCCTCCTCTTTTTGCTGGGGAAGATTAGCTCTGAGCTAACATCTGTGCCCACCTTCCTCTACTTTATATGTGGGTTGCTGCCTCAGCATCACTTGATAAGCAGTGTGTAGGTCTGCGCTTGGGATCCGAACCTGCGAACCCCAGGCTGCTGAAGCAGAGCACACGAACCCCCCTTAACCACAACACCACCGGGCTGGCCCCCATCACAAATACTTTTGAATCTGTCCCTTTCTCTGCGCTTTCTACTTGGACACCCTCCTGCCAAGTTTCTCTTCTGGAGTCCGCTTCCCACTCTGATCCTCCCTCTCCATTGCCATTTGAGTCATCTTTCTAACACACATATCTGTGCACGGCGATGTCCTAACTCCCGTGTGGCGTGCAGACCCCAATGATGTGAGTTTTATCATGTTTCTCCAGTCTGATACTCATCGCTTCCCTCTTCCCACCACACACTCCACATATCCCGAGCTATTTGCAGTTTGCCCAGTGGGCTGGGCTGTTTCACAAATCTGTCCTTTTCCATGTTAATTCCTTTGCTTAGAGTCTCTTCTTCGGCCTCTTTTTTTCCAACCCCATCTCCACGTGTTAACCTTGAAAATTCCTTCTTAACTTGAACACCCAGCTCAGTCTTCTCCTTGATGAACTCTTCTTTGTCCTTCCCTCCCTGAGCACGATCCACCAGTCTTGACTGGCCACTGTCTTGCAGGCCCTGTGCTGGCCCAGGGGTTGCAAAATAAATAAGACCAAGTTTCACCATCAAGGAAGTCATACTCTAGTACAAGGACTCTCCAAGTAGCAGGGTTTACCACGCCATCTTTCTGTTATCGCTGCTCATTGTACTTAGTCCTATAGGAGCACTCTACACTGGGCATTGAGTTCATATGCATAGCTGTCTGGGGCTCCTGATATCTATATGTCCATTCCAAGTTACCAAATTTCATTCTGGTTTGATACAAAGAAAGGAAAAAAAATAATTTGTTTATATATCTGCCTCCCCTATTAGGCTGTGGGCTCTTTTAGAAAATGAATCCTGTATGATTTATCTTTGTGCATAAGTAGGCACTTAATATGTGAATGGGCAAATGAATAAGTTCCTGCCTGTTCTGACATTCTGTGGTTCAAAGGTCACCTCTGCAGAATCTCACGCAGAACTGCTCATCTCTTTTCTGGTTTTACTTCATAGAGACTTCCATTTTAGCACTTAACATTTGATTATGTTTTTATATCGTTGCTCTCTATTGATATAATTTTTTAAAACTCTGTATCCGCTTTATTTAGCGCCTGGCATAAAGAAAGTGATCAATGAAGGTGGAATTGGAGTTTTATTTTCTAGCAAGCCCACTGAACTAGTCTTAGAAATGCCAATTTCTTAAATCACTCAAATTTAAAGTCACTTCATTTACATTTTAAAACTTAAAACTTCTTAAGTAGTTAAAAGACAAAACTTTCTGGTTAAAACGGGGAATGTGCACAAATACTTGGCCAGTCAACTAACTAAGTAGTTAAAAGTTAAAGGGAACTTTTCAAGCTTTTACTTTTTGACTAGCTAACTGAAATAGGTGTCGTCGAAGTTTCGTCAGAAGGGTTTCTGGAACCAGTATGTGATTCCTTGAACCAAATCCAGACGCTGAGCGTCTCCGGGAGTGCCCGTGAGATTCTCGGTGGCAGGTGGCGCTCACGTCGAGGACTGGTCTTTAATCCAGCTGGTTTTCCAAAAGATGCTGACTTGGGGGTGCAAAAGGGCGGCGCCCTGCATCATTACGTATGCGGAGGGCAGAGTACATAATTGTCACAAGGATAAGAAATAAGTTCGTTAATATTTTATCAGGCTCCTGTTGGCTGGGCCCCTGGACGCTGGCAGTTTCTGGCCTGAGGGGCTCGTCAGTACTCCTTTTAGAGAGGGAGGGCAGAGCGGGCCCACAGGACGGGCGTCGGTCCACAGGGTGCTGAGCCTGGAATGCGGCGGGCCCACGGCGACCCAGGGCGGAGGTGATGCCCGCTTCTGCTGCCTTCATGGGTGGTGCTTGCTGAGCGCGCACGGGGTCCCGGGCGCCGGCTCAGCCCTGCCCGCGGAGCGCGCGCTTCAGTCCTCACGGTCCCGCGAGGAGGAGCTGGCCCGTCTCAGACGAGCCCCCAGGCCCCGAGAGGCTGCCCTTCCGAGCTCACCCCCTGCTCACGTGCCATCCCCGTGTCTCGCCACCCATGCCCAGCCCTGCTCTGCCCTCGGCCCCCCATCGGGATGGCCTGGCGGACCCAGCGATGACTGACCCTGAGCGACCCAGCAAGTGTGAGGAGTGCGGCGTGTGCCCGCGGGAGGGGGCGAGGGGTGCCGGTTCCTCCCCTCAGCCCCTCCTCCCCGGGAGAAGGCTGCTGCAGTGTGCACATGGGTGGGAGAAAGAGAGCTGGCAACTTGAGTTTTGTGCAGTATGTCCACTGTTCTGTAAGAACAAAACACATACTCATGTGTGAGCAAAGGAATACGAATTGGGCAATGTCAGTGATTCCACATATGAATTACATGTTCTTAAATTTGCCTTAAAAACTACCATTGCATGATATAAAGATGAATGGTAAAATTCATGCTAATAATTGAAATATTTAATTTTTCTTTACTCAGGATGACATTAGCAAACTAAAAGCACCATGAGGGGGCTTGGGACGCAGCGGGGGAGCGCCCCACCGTGCACCCTGCCTGCGCTGGCCTGTGGGCTGGGCAGCCCGGCCAAGGGCCTGGGGAGCAGACAGTGCAACTTCCCAGTGTCCAGCGCCTGCCTGCTAGTCTCTCAAGGAGGACTGACGTCAGCATCATGGCAGAGTGAGCTTTCCCGTAAACTCTTCCCTGGATAAGACACAACAAAACCGTCAGGCACAGACCAACAACGGACTCCTAGACAGCAAAAAGGAAAATAGGAAAGATCCACACTGCCCCACGTCTGAGAGTGGACGTGCTGGGGCCCCCGGAGGAAGTGGGGAGAGGTGGAAACTGCAACCAGATATTTCCAGGATGAGGAAAAACAAAGCCAACACAGGAACCACAATGCAAAGGTACATGAAATCACCAGACCAGAAGGAAAACAACAAGCACCCAGAAACCAACCCTGACGACACATAAATCCATTACCTAAAGGACAGAGATTTCAAAATAGCTATCATAAAAAAACTCAATGAAATACGAGATAACACAGACAAACAATTCAATGAGATAAGGAGTTTCTTCACAAAAGAGATTGAAATCGTAAAGAAAAACCAATCAGTGCTGATGGAGATGAAGAACACAATGGAGGAGATAAAGGAGAATCTGGAATCTCTAAAGAACAGAGCTGACAATATGGAGGAAAGAATTAGCATTATAGAGGACAGGAATACAGATATGCTCCAGATGGAAGAGGAGAGAGAACTAAGACTAAAAATAAATGAAGAAAGTCTCCAAGAAATATCTGACTCTATTAGGAAACGTAACATAAGAATTATAGGTATTCCTGAGGGAGAAGAGAGGGAAAGAGGAACAAAGAGCCTATTCAAGGAAATAATAGCTGAGAACTTCCCAAATCTGGGGAAGGAACAGGAAATACCAGTAAGCAAAGCCAACAGGTCACCTAAATATGTCAACAGGCAAGGCCCACTGCACGACATGTAGTGGTAAGGCTGGCCAAAGTGAATGACAAAGAAACAATATTAAAGGCAGCTAGACAAAAACAAAAAATAATGTACAAAGGAACTCCCATCAGGCTCTCAGCGAATTTCTCAACAGAAACTTTACAGGCTAGGAGAGACTGGAATGATATATTCAAAATGCTGAAAGACAAAAACTTTCAGCCAAGAATACTCTATCCAGCAAAAATATCCTTCAAATATGATGGAGAAATAGTAAATCTCCCAGATAAACAAAAGCTAAGGGAGTTCATGGCCACGAGACCCCCACTACAAGAAATACTCAAGAAGGCCCTCAGGCCTGGAAAAAAGAAGAGAAAGGGAATACAAAGCTTGGAGCAAGCACCATGACAAGTTGAGAGAGAGACCCTGGAAGAAAGAAAAAGCACTGCGTTTTTAGTACCTCTAACAGCACTTTATTCCTGCTTTGTGAACAAGGGGCCTTGCATTTTTACTTTCCCTGGGCCCTGCAAACTATGTAGCTGGCCCTGTTCACAGCCCTGACTCGGGGGGGGGCTGAAACGTACCTGTATTTTCTATAACCTGATGTGATTTCTGTCTCTGAGCCCCTATTCTGCCTGACACAAAAACTTGATTGCTCCCATTCAAGGAAACTCAGTCCAATTCAGTAATTTCTCTGCCACCTTAGGTTCAAAACTCAGTTACCTCTGGGTTCTCCCCATCCCCAGTGGCCTCCTCTGTCCCTCTGGGTTGACATAGCAGCGAGGGAAGGAGGTTCCTGGTCTGTTGTCATCCTTGCTCAACCTCTCTGCTCATGTCAGTCTTGTGTCTCATCTCTCTTTATTGGCCTCTATCTCCACTGCATTTGATAAGATAATGATATCCAAGTGAGGCTCTTTTCTAAGTTCTTGACTTATTCCATTCATTTAATCTGCACAACAATCCTATGACATAGGAATGATTATCATGTCCATTTTACAGGTGAAAAAACTAAGGCACAGAGAGGTCAGGAAATTGCCCAAGGTCACACAGCTGGGAAGTAGCAGGCACACTGGCTCCAGAACCTGCTGTCTTAATTGCATACTAGACTACTCTCTCATCATGGTTTCCCCAAAGGCCCTGCTTGATCATGGTAAATGTTTTTTCTCTTAATATAGCATTAAATTTGATTTTTAAGACTTTTTTAATTTCATTTTTTAATTCATAAAAGAGATTGGCCTATAATTTTATTTTCTTATTTGTTTGAATATCAAAGTTATACTAGTCTTGTAAAATGAATTGGGTAGCTTACTCTCTTTTTCTATTCTCTGAAACAATTTATAAGAGTTTGTTCACGAAGTTTTGGGAGAGCTTGTCTGTAAAACTTTCTGGGCTGGTGGCTCTTTGCGCGTGGAGAGACTTTTATTTAACTGGTTTCCACCGAGCAGACGTTTTGCACAGACTTGAGCCTCACGCAGTGAGCGCTGACGCGTCTGCCCTCCTGTCAGAGGTGCAGATTGCAGGCAGCAGGGCGATGGCGGTGAGGTTTCTGCTAGGGCCGTGCCCTGATGCGGTCAGGCGCTTTTCCTGGCTGTGTGGGCCCTGACCACGTCAATGCTGGCTGCGTAGTGTACAAGCCCAGCTCTCCAGCCCTCTCGGAGAATCAAGGAGCTACCTAGTATCTTGTAGTTCTTTTCTGCTCAAATTAGCTTGAGTACGTGTGTTGTCTGCAACTAAGAATAAACTTTAGGACATACTACATGGTCACTTTTTGTATATTATACTCTATTTAGTACTAACTTTTAGTCCACTTGAGCTATCATGTCTGATAGGAGTAAATTAAAATATCACATGCACAATATTGAAGGAGAAGAACAAAGTTGGAGGACTGACACTGGTCGACTTCAAGTCATGCTATAAAGCTACAATGATCACGCAAGTGTGGCACCGGCAAAAATATAGGCAAATAAATCAATGGAATGGAATAGAGAGCCTGGAAATAGACCCACGTAAATACACTCAACGGATATTTGACAAAGGAGCAAAAGCAAGACAGTGTAGCAAAGACAGTCTTTCTAAAAAATGGTGCTGGAACAACTGGACATCCACATGCAAAAAAAATTAATCTAGACTCAGACCTTGCACCCTTCACAAGAGTTAACTCAAAATGGATCACAGACCTAAATGTAAAATGCAAAACTATAAACCTCCTAGAAGATAACATAGGGGAAAGCCTAGACGACCTTGGGTTTGGCGATGACTTTTTTGATGCAATGTCAAAGGCACGATCCATGAAAGAATTGATAAGCTGGACTTCATTAAAATCAGAAATTTCTTCTCTGTGAAAGACATTGTCAAAAGAATGAAAAGACAAGCCACGGGCTGGGAGAAAATATTTACAAAAGACATATCTGATAAAGGACTGTTATCCAAAATATACAAAGACCTTTTAAAGCTCAACAATAAGAACGTGAACTACCTGATTAAAAAATGGGCCAAAGACCTAAACAGACCCCTCACCACAGAAGAAATACAATGGGAAGCAGGCATATGAAAAGATGCTCCACATCATGTCATCAGGAAAATGCAAATTAAAACAACAATGAGATACACTACACACCTCCTAGAATGGCCCAAATCCAGAACGCTGACAACACCAAATGCTGCTGAGGACAGGGAGCAAGAAGGACTCTCATCCATTGCTGGTGGGAGTGCAAAATGGTGCAGCCACTATGGAGGAGAGTTTGGTGGTTTCTTACACACATACTCCTACCACACAACCCAGCGGTCACGCTCCTTGGTATTTACCCAAAGGAGCTGAAAACTTATGTCCACACAAAAACCTGCACACGGATATTTATAGCAGCTTTATTCATAAGTGCCAAGACTTGGAAGCAACCAAATATCCTTCAGGAGGTGAATGGATAAACAAACTGTGGTACATCCAGACCACGGACTGTTACTCAGCACTGAAAGGAAATGAGCTATCAAGCCGTGAGAAGACGTGAAGGACGCTTACATGCACATGACTAAGTGAAAGAAGGCAACCTGAGAAGGCTGCATACTATATGATTCCAACTATCTGACGTTCTGGAAAAGGCAAAGCTATGGAGACAGTGAAAAGACCAGTGGTTGCCAAGGACTGGGGGGAAAGAGGGATGAAGAGGCAGAGCACAGAGGATTTTTAGGGTAGTGGAACTACTCTGCATGATTCTATAATGGTGGACACCTGCCATCATACATTTGTCCAAACCCATGGAGTGTACAAGAGTAAACTGTGATGTAACCTATGGACTCTGGGTGATGATAATGTGTCCATGTAGGTGCATCAGTTGTAACAGACGCACCGCTCTGGTGGAGATGTTGATAACAGGGGAGGCTGTGTATGTGTGGGGCAGGTGGTATACGGGAAATCTGTGTATCGTCCATTCAGATTTTCTGTGAACCTAAAACTGCTCTAAAAAGTACAAATATATATACATATTTATATAACATACTATGTTAATAAATGCATTAAAGTTCACGATTTTAAGGGGGTGGGGGGATTGTTCTTTTTATTATCAAGTACTGCCCTTCTCTCTCACTACTTAGCCCCCAAATCTATTTTCTCTAATGTAATTGTGCTACATTGCCTTATTTTTTATGACTGTCTGTATTAGTTAGACTTAGGTTCAGCTGCAGAGCTGAGAACCAAACTAACAGTAACCTAATGAGAGAGGAGACTTTTTTCTTCCATGTGGCAGTCCTGAGATACGCAGCCTGGGGCTGACATGGTGGCTCTGATTCACAGGCCCTTGGGGACCTGGGTGTTCCAGCCTCGCTACCAGCCATCCGTAGGGCAAGGCTCTCGTCCTCACGGTCCTCCATTGGTCTGGAAGCCTTCTCAGTCAGCATAATTGAGGATGCAGCCCTCACTCTGGCAGTGAGAGCACCCCTCTGCAGGACACCTCTCTGTGGGTTCAAGGCAGCGGTGGGCTCCTCACCATGTCCATTCTAACCTTCCAGCTCCGTCCTGCTAATTTCCCGACTCCACAATCTCTCAGCTCCATTGCGGCCCTCCATCCATCTCTGAGATCATCAGATCTGCCTCCTACTCTCCATGAGTGTACAACTGCGCCAATATTTCTTCCACCTTCTCTAGATCCCACCTCACCCTCCCCTGCCCCATCCTGTTTCTTTACTCATTCTTGCATCAAAATTCTTGAAAAAGTAGTCAGTTCTCGCTGTCTCCAATTCCCTCTCCTCCGTTCTTCCTCAAACCCGCTCCCTTCAGGCTTTGTCCCAGGTCACCACTGAAACCTCCTCCACTCTGCTGTACCCCGGCTGGAGTCCCAGTCCTGCCTGCTGGGAGATCAGTTTCCTTTGCAGCCAGAAGAGGCCAAGCCGTCCCAAGGGGGCCAGCGTGTCCTGGGCCTGCCTGACTTCCCCACACACGTCAGTGTTCATCCCGCCGGCCGTTTGGTTTCACCGACATCACTTTTTAACAGTTAATTATTTTAGGAGTCACATGGCGGGCCTGTGTTTCTGACTGCCAGAGGGGCTGCGTGTATGGAGACCGTCATTGGTGAACTCACATGTCGCTCTCCCACCAGAAAACATGCACAACGACACGGTGACCTCAGCTGCAAGCTCTGCGGGGCAGCCCAGCCTCGCTGAGGCCCGTGCCTCAGCCCAGGAGGTGGACTCAAGGCCGAGCTGGGGGCTCAGGGTGGGGAGACGCACAGAAAGACTAATCGTTCTCACCAACGGTCTCATAGCACACAAATTTAAGAGGGCTCGACACTTGCAGACCCTGGGCGTGGGGAATTTGAAACAATCTGAGAATGAGAACAGAGCTTCTCTTTGCAGCCTCCATTCTTCAAAAGCACTCATGAGGGAAAACAATAGCCGTCCTGCAGGGACCACGTAAACCCCCTCTATCTCCATCAGTCCCGGCCCAGACTTGGGGGCACGCCTGGCCTCGGGTCCGAGGGCTCCGAGGAGCTTTTACACAAACTCCAGTTGCCTGAGGATGCAGTTCAGCCTCCTAAGCCTGACCCTGTGACCCTTCGTTGGCTGAGTGCTAGCTGTCTGCTAGGCTCAGCGTTAGGGGCTGGGGCACAAGGTGAGTGAGACAGGCTTTCCTGCCCCCTCCCCCAGCCTCATGGATGTACAGATAGACAGACAAGTGCAATGACAGATAGACGCACAGAATATACTGTTGGCCAGAGAGGAAGGCCTGCGTGCACCATGAGGCCTCCTCCCCTCCCCCCAGCACACACCTCTGGCGCCTGCTGACTCCCTGCCCCTGACTGGGCCAGAGGAGGCACCTCCATGGATGGGGATTCACAGGTGCCCAGAAGGGAAAGGAGCCCTTTTCCAGGGCTGCACAGGACAGTGGAGGCTGGAAGGGGATGGGATGGGTGGTGGGTGGAAAGGGGGATCCCCTAGTTGTGAATGTACAAGTCGGGTGGCCAGGTTCTGGGTCTCAGGCTCGGGGTGTTGATGGGCCAGCGGGAAATGTGTCGGTGTTAATTACCAGTACAGCAGCTCATTTGCCAGACAGGTGGGCAGTGTCTGATGTCATGCACTCAGTGACCCCACGGGCTGTCTGCTACCCCACAGAGGCGTCTGCCCCATTCCTGGCTGGGGAGGGTCAACTCCTAGCGTGGTTAACCTTTCTCAGCCCTGACATGGCGGGACAGCCACAGAAATGCTGAGGGCCTTGTGACTTCTTCATGTTTAACTAGAAGTTTCATATTTGGATAATGTCCTCAACTATACTCAGTCACACGGGGCCCTTTATCAACTTAGCCAGTTGGAATGATGGCTTCACTTTAATGTGGTTTAATCCCACTGTTGGCACACACACACTGTGTCATTCGTTAGTAATATACAGATGCAGCCCTGGCTCCCTCTCCATCTTCAACTCTTACCACTCTATTCCTCACTTCTGAGCTCCAGCCTCTTTGGCTTCCTTGCTTTTCTTCAAGCATCGCCAGTGTGATCAGGCCTCAGGGCCTTTGCACTAGCTATTCCCTCTGCCTGGAATGCCCTTCCTCCAGATCTCCACGTGGCTCCCTCACTCTTTCATCAGGTATCTGCTCCAATGTCTCCACAGAGACGTCTTCTCTGATCACCTTTCTGACGTACCACCCTCCCCGTCTCCAATCCCCTATCCTTCCTTATTTTTCTTAACAACAACTAACGTTTATCAAGCATTCAATATGTGCACTGCTCTAAGGATCTAAATTAGCATAATTAATCCTCATAACCGCCCTATGAATTAAATACTATTCTTATTATCCCAATTTTACACTTGAGAAAATGGAGGTTCAGAGAAGTTAGCTATTTGCCCGATGTTACAAAGCATGTAAGTGGCAGTCCTGAGTTTCCAGTGCAGGCTTTCTGCCTCCAGAGTGAGGTGCTCACCGTGCAGAGAGCCTCCTGTTGCCTGATGTTTATTGGGTTATTATTGTCGGTGTGTGAGTCTGTCTTGTTCTCAACTGCGTGTGTCCCCGTGGGAGCCTGGCGCACAGTAGCTGCTTGTCTTAGTCTGCTCGGGCCGCCAGAACAGAACATCACAGGCTGGGTGACCTAGACAACAGACGTTTATCTCCTCATGTTTCTGGAGGCTGCAAGTCCGAGACCACGGTGTCGGCAGGGTTGGTTTCTCGTGAGGCCTCTTCTGGCTTGTAGACGTCCGCCGTCTTGCTGCGTGGCCTCACGTGGCCTTTCCTGTGTGCATTTCCTGTATCATCTGGTGTGTCTCTCTGTCTGTGTCCTAATCTCTTCTTTTATAAGGACACCAGTCAGATTGGGTCAGGGCCCACCCTAACGACCCCATTTTACCTTAATCACCCCTGAAAAGGCCCTACCTCTAACTACAGTCACCTTCTGAGGTACTGGGAGTTAGGGCTTCCACATGTGAATTTGGTGGGGGACATAATTCAGCCATAACAATGCTCAATGGAGATTTTTTTAAATGAATAAATGAAGCATTAGATATTAACAGATTAACTAGACATCGCCTAAATAAATTTCTATTAATAGCCTTTTAAAAAATTCTCCGCATATTACCTACCAGGAGGCACACTGGTACAGCAATGAGGGGAAACCACGTAAACCCACATGATGTATGGTTGGTGATGTGGTCACTTACCATCTGCATCTGTGGAAATCTCCAGGACTCACAATGACATTGATGGATTCATCCGCACTGAAGCACAATCCATCCAAAATTCCCAATCTTGCATTTCATTCCCTCTATAGTTTGATAATAGAGCATGGGGAGCCCCATATCAGTCACTTATGGGGACATATTTCAGAGGCTTTGTGTTCGCCAGTGGAACATAAATGTCACCTTATGATGAGCTCTGATGGCTCCCTGTCTGCTCATTTTATTTTTGGAATTGGTCAATTAACTTAGATTCATCTAAATTCAAAATCAAATTCTGTAGAGGACGGGGGCAAGTTGTTCATCTAGGGGGGACCCAAACATGGTGGGTGGTCGTTTTTTAACAACATAGTCCTCAGGGGCTTGGCTTCCTGTATCAGCTCTTAGCGTTCCAGTTTTACAGAATAGTTTTTCTCTGTCCTTCCACCCCTTATCTTGTGGTCACACAGCTTGCATATAAAACATTCTGGCTCCTTCTTCTATCACGGGTCATGTCTGCAGAGTTGTACGTACTACCCCATACAGGCATTTCTCAGGACTCCTCTGTAGCACGTGGAATGGATGGAGGTGGCCTGTGAGCAGACTCGGTTCATTCTGGAACTAACGTCCTCCAGAAGGCTATGGGTTCCAGTCACAAATTCCCCGGTTCTGCTTTAGACCCTGCTGAAAAGTAGTGTCATTTTTGGGGGGTAAATAGAGCAATCACATGGGCACGTGATCTCGCAAGAATTCTATCATGAGGATGGTTTCCCACCAAGACCCTCGAAGCCTCCAGAAATTAATCCCATCTAGTACGGTGAGCGGTTTCCCACAGTCCATCAGGGAGCTTGGGAAGGAACAGCTGGGATAGCCCTCATTCATCCATGAGGCAGCTACCAAGACCCCGAGGTTGGAGTGGTCCAGGATTAAACTTCCCACCCATTCTGGTGGTGTGGTACCCAAAACCGAGCTTTTTGCTGAGAAATATCAGCATCGTAATGGGCCCTCAACTGGAGCTTTCATTTCTTGTTCTGTTCAATTTCCACCAGGAGAAGTACCAGAAGGTTCTAACAAGTGTTTCCACACATGGCAGATACACTCCTTTAAAGACAGTAAACTCCATGGTTGTGAAGCGTAAGTAATAGGGTTGAGCGGTTGGCAAACTATGACCTGCAGGCCAAATTTCCTGTTGCTTGTCTTTATAAATAAAGTTTTATTGGAACACAACCGTGCCCATTCGTCCATGAACTGTCTGTCACTCCTCTTGCACTACAAAGACAAAGTTGAGCAATTGTGACAGAGACCGAGTGTCCTGCAAAACCTAAAATATTTGCTATCTGGCCCTCGACAGAAAAAGTTGCTGACCTCCGTGGTTTGAGCACAGCTTGACCTCTTTCTTCTAGCAATTAATGGCTTCAAGCTGCCCACTGTTTTACCCCAGGGGTCCCAAGTCTGCCTCTGACAGCAGATTGTGTACAATTGTTCTCAGTCAAGTTTACTGTAATATTTTCAAAGGCGGCAATATAGTTGATTATTAGGGTCCTTAGGACACACCCACAGAATGCCCAACTTACAATCGAAAGAGTCCATTCATTAGCACGAAGATGTTATTCCAGGCAACCACTAAGAATACAAGTAGTCGCACCACCAAGTTGGTCCTGGAAGCAAGTACAGCCCATCCCTCATCTTACGCCTGGGAGAATTTCATATGCAAGGTTTCCCCACTCTGGTTGTTATAAACCCAGACAATTGCTAATAGGTAACGCCAAGGTTCCTTGTTTCTACCTCCACTTCCCGGGCCATGACTATCAAAGTGTCCTGATATGAGGCAGACTTTGTAGGAATTATTTTTGCAGTCATGAACACAACAGAAAGCAATCCACTTTTCCATTTGACTCAAATTTTAATTATCAAATAAAACATATTAAAAAGTACATTATGAAGAGACCAATAATCAAAACCAACTTTCTCTAGAACAGGATTTCTCAATCTTTTTTTTTGTTATTGCCCTCCTAAGGAAACTTTTTAGATGAATTTTCCAAATCACCCTTCTCCCCATAAAATTTTAATATCATAGCTATCTTGTCTATCTGTTTATGGATGTGGCCTTTTGGAGGGCCACGGACCACTGCAATATCTAAGGTTTTGGCACCCCCATTTGAGAATACATGCTCTAGAACAATTGGCTAAGAAATTCAGAAACTAGGAAAAAATTATTCAACATGACATCATCATTTTTAATCCAGAGCCCCCATTTCTTCCTCTGGCCTCAGGAGTGCCATTGCTGCTGTGGCTCCCTTCTTGCGCCAAAGTCCCCACTCCACTTGCCTCTGCGGGGTGATTGGCCAGGGACTGGTGTGGGCTCGCCCCCTCTTGTAGAGTAGGGGCCAGGGCTGCCGTCAGGACACCATTCACAGCTTCTTCTTCTCAGGTCTATGTTCACTTCTCCATGTTGAGACCTTGCCGACCATCTTTGTTTGCCAGATCTGCTTGACTCACCACCAGTGAAAAAACATCTGGGGTTGATGGGGAGTTGGGGTTAAATACCACATGGCAGAGAACATTCCCTGTATGAACTGAGGCTATAAAGTCTCTTCAGGAAAAAATCTGAACCTGCCCATACCCCAAGGCAGTTTCCTTCAGAGAACCTCTCAGCTGATCTAGTACTCTGAACCCCAAAGTAGGGCTAATGCAGCTGAGGACCTCTCACGGTCAGCCTAGGGAGGGACGAGCCCAGGGGTAGCAGAGGATGGAGGGACACAGGAGAGATGTAGCCAAAAAAAAAAAAAAAAAAGCAAATACATTGCCTCGTGTGTTTGAACATCTTGAGAGGAGGTTTATACTTCAGTCTCAGAATTTGAAAATTAAATAGTGATGGTTACCTAGAAAGCTAAACAAACAAAGCCAAGGCAATTATTAACTTGACAGAAAACAAAAAGTCGTGTAGTCAAGTTGGTCATAATGCACTGCATGGTTCAGCTGGGCGTGCTGCATGGGTCTAATAGTGTTACCATTGAGGAACAGTGCTAAGCTGGGGTATATTTTTATCCCCAGAATTTCCTAATCTCTCCCTCTGGGGATACTTGAACACCCTTTAGCACTTGCTGATGTTTCTCATCTAGAAGTTATGTAGATTGGCCGTTTATTCCCACCACCATCCTACGTGTCACCATGATCTTAACTAATGCTGTCACTGGTGAAGGAGAAGGCTCCATCAGGGGCTTTCTCTCCAAAAGGGGACCCTTCCTCACGTCAAAAATACACCCACTCCAGAACTGGGTATCAGCCATGAAAAGGGACAGCCGTGTCCAGCACTGAGACACCCCATGGGGTCCCCGATAGGAAGAAAATCTGAATGTGAACAGCCCGGAAACTTCCAGATTGGAAGTGGAATCTTCTGCAGTGAAATGGTATCATTGGACAGGGGCGGGTGGGGGCCTGGTGTCTCATCAGGATTATTTTTAACTGGGGCATTAGGAGCCTGAAAAAATAAACTCAACAGTCTCTTACCACGTGTATGTTTCCCATGTTGCTGCTGTAACAATTTACTGAAAACTCTGTGGCTTAAAACAACACAAGTGACTATCTTACAGTTCTGGAGGTAAAAGTCTGAAATCACTTTCCCTAGGCTAAAGTCAAGGGGCTGTCAGGGCTGCATTCCTTCTGGAGGCTGAAGGGCCGAATCCTTGCCTTTCCAGCTTCTAGAGCTGCCATGTTCCTTGGCTCGTGGCCCCCTCCATCTTCAAAGCCAGCAATCGCATCGCTCCGACCTCTGCTTCTGTCGTCACATCTCCTTCTCTGACTGTGGCGCTCCTAGCTCCCTCTTGTAAGGATCCATGTGATAACATCGGGTCCACCCTCCGGGTTAATCCAGGATAATCTCCCCAAGGCAAGAGCCTTCATTTAATCACATCTGCCAAGTCCCTTTTGCCGTGTGAGGTAGCATATGCTCAGGTCCAGTGGACTAGGACGTGGACATCTCTGAGGGGCCTTTATTCCACCTGCCACACTGGGGCTCCAGGTAGTGGGTCTGGTGGGGGGGTTGAAAAGGGTGGCATCGAGTGGGGGGCTGTGCCCACTTCCCTCACCCCCAATCTAGAAGGAATACTCAGGCCAACCTTGGCCCAGGGTTTCCTTCACAGCCTGTCCTCCCAAGTACCTCCGACCAGGTGTATGGATGCCAGTCATGATCCCACTGTGTCCTCGCTTGGCCCCGGGACACCTGCTTAGACCTGCAGTTTCACCACGTCTGAAGATCTGCAGCTCTCCCTGAAAACTTCTGGGGCTCTGCCTCGGCCTGTTCAGCGTGCTGTAGAGTCCTGGAGAGTGGCCAGACAGACATTTAATCTGGCACCTACCTTGTGACACCCTCTCCTTTCTGAGCCCCCCCCCCCCAAGCTTGCATTTACTATGGGTTGTCAAGAGTTAAAACCCCATTCTCCCACTGGTGGACTGTGTGAAATCAGGACACTCTGTGCTGTCTGAGCTGGAGCCTCCTCGTCCCAGGACAGCCCCAGTGTCCCCAGACCCCTGGAACCACCTTGGGAAGGCAGAAAGCCACAGGGGAAGGGGCCCATGACACCTTCCTGCTCTCGTCCACGCAGAGTCCCACCCCTCTGCTTGCTCGGCTTTCGTTTCTGCTTCCTCATTCCAGCACAGCAGCCATTCCTCCCTAGCCACGTCGTCTCCGGTAGACCAATGTGGGGGCTCCCTGGGGCTCAGAGACATTTTACATCTGAAATCTCTAAGGCTCCAGGGCGTTGGGAGGGCTCAATGTGCCTGCAGCTGGCGCCTCTGCCACGGGATGTATGCCAGTCCTGGAAGAGAATTTCTCCACTAGAGGGCTCCTGGGAAGGGGAGAGGACTTGCCTTTGAGTGAAGTTTGAGGGGGTGCGTAACGTCCCGGACGGTTTTATTTCTGACTTAGACTGTGTTCTACTGGCTTTAAGAGTGATCAGAAAAACTCCCTGAGTTTTCCAGAAACAGGGGAAGAATTTCTCCCACTGAGTCCATTTAAAGGGATGGTGGAAACCAAATGAAATTGCGTTCTGATTACGTGCCACAGTCGGGCCTGTCTTGGTCAACACACCCAACACACTAGTGTCCCCTAGGAGGGCTCAGCGTGAGCACACTTCAGGTGATCATCGACACACAGTTCACCCACCTGCAGGTCCACTCAATATTCTTTAACATGTCATTTCTATTAACATCCTTTTAAAATTTCCAGTTTGCTCACTTGAGTGGGGGACCGGGAGTAGATGTGGAACTGGAAGGACATCCTCCTCGGGAACAGTCGGCCAGTGTGGGCGCACAGACCGCTGGGCCCAGTACAGAGGAGCTTTCTTCCAGAAGGAAAGGAGCACGTGGACGCCCGGGCCCTCCCTGCTCCCGTCCTCGTGAGGACCCTCTGTCCTGCGGCCCTGTGACGGGACCTGCAGGTCAGCCCTGTGCTGGGGCCGCTGCCTGGAGCCCGGGTCCCCGTGGCAGCTCCGTGTCTTCAGACGGGCCCTGCATTATTCCCCTCTGCCCACCTCAGCCTGGGTCACCCGCCAAGCAGAGGGAAGATGTTGAGGGTGTGACTGTTTGGAGGACGGGCAGGAGGGAGCAGGCCTAGGGAAGTCATCTCTCACGTAGTGAGCCTGCTGTGTGCCAGGCCCTGAGCTGAGAGCCCTACACGCTCAGGAACTTTCACTATTGCTCTCAACAGCCCCACGAGGGGTGTCACTATCCCCTTCTTGTGAGGAGACTGAAGTTCTGTGGCGTCCGGGATCCAGCAGGAAACAGACGGCATACTCAGGGGTTTGACTGAAGAGAGTTTAAGGAATGACTATTTCCAGAGGTGTGGACAGAGGACGGGAACTAACAAGAAATGAGAAGCCTCCAGGGATTAGCAACAGCTCGAAGCCATTATCACCCCCGGCTCAAAAGAGAAAGAGGAGGGAGAGAGTTACCCAGAATGTGAGCGAGCAGGAGCTGGAGAGGGTCTGAACACTGCAGTTCAGGGGGTGGGGGACTGACCACCCTGCCCTCTCGTCCCTACTGCTCCCCGCTCTGGTCTCCCACCACTGCTTTCCATTGGCCAAACCCAGCTGGAAGCCAGAAGGCAGGGAGGCCTGGACGATGCAGACTGTAATCAGCCTTGTGCAGGGCAGGTGGGGTCTGGCCGGCACATGTGCTGAGAGAGGACATGATTGGATCAGAAGTCTCTTGTGAGATTTAAACCTCCTGTTCTTGAATCCAGAGAACGACATGCTGTCCTCTTGTGGTCCACACAGGAATAGCACCTGGAAATGGGAAGGCAAGAGAGACGGACAAGGCAATTACATTTCAGCTCATAGACCAGCTACGTGCAAGTGTATTCCAAAGAACTGGACTTTTATTGCCAAAAAGTCTGCCAAAGGTTTTATTAAACACCTGCCAGTCAGAGCTCCAAAATGTGTTTTAGCATGTTGAAGACTCTGAGAAGTAATTAAACCTAACTCATTTTCACTGTTTTCTTCAACTGCGTTGACCATGAAAACTTTCTTGTTCATTTAACACCGAATACATTACACTGACTGTATATTCTTAGAAACACACTTGGGGGACACCTGCCGTGAGCAGAGTGGGGTTGGTGAGGGTCAATGTGGCTGCAGTGTGGAGGGTGGATTTGAAGGGGTGGTGTGGGAGATGGGCAGACCAAACAGAAGCTCCTCCAGCGTCCCAGGTGAGAGATGAGAGGGGCTTGAACCTCGGATGCTGCAACAGGAGTTGAGGAAGATCAGGTTCCTCTTCAGTGACTGGGGCGAAGAGCAAACTGAGCCTCCTGGAGAAGAAGTCAGACGGGGGCTGTGAGACATTCAGGCCGGTCTTGAACACACGGAGCAGGAGGTGCTGTGGGATTAACAGAGATTTTTAGTGGGAAATTGGGGACGCAAGATTCTGGTTTTGGAGAATGGTCGCTGCTCAAGGTACACATTTGAAAGCCATCAACACATGGGTGACACTTGAAGTCCAGGGAGTGGTCGACCTCCCCCAGGTGGAGAGAGTAGAGCAGAGGGGCTAACGTGGCTTCAGGGTGTGAAGGGACCTCTTGAAATTACTTAAAACTGAACACCAAGTTTTGTTTTGTTTTGTTTCGGGGAAGAGTGTCCCATCGCTTTCAGCAAATTTTCAAAGGTGTCCTTGGAAAAGAGAAGTGGAAGAAGCATTGGTGTAGAAGAAGAAGAGAGGAGGGTTAAGGGTGGCGTCTGCAAGGAGGGTCACCAAAAAAGCCTGACGCCTTTTAGCCAGAGCAGTGGAGACACGCAGGGTGAGGGGGCCGCAGGGTCCACACGGCAGGAGGAAGGATCAGCCATTCCCAGTGAGCGGAGGGAGGCCCAGTGCGATGGGTCCAGAGATAACCCTCAGGATCTGGCAGTTAGGAGGTCCCTGGTGGCCTCAGCAGGGGCGGTGTCGGCAGGGTGCTGGGGGCGTGAGAATACAGTCAGGGAGTAGTGAGGGCTTGGGAGGGAGTGGAGGGGATGAGAGGAGACGAACTCCGTCAGGGAGCTTCTGGTCAAGGCAGGGCTAAGACTGCATGTACTGGGTTCAGAATGAGAGCAAAAAAAGCAGTTGACATCAGGGCTCATCCCTGAAGACACTGTTGTAAAAGGAAGACTGGAACCTACACACTTCAAGACAAAGCAATTTCTCTGGGTGAATAACAAATACAACTCATGAAACTCATCAACACACACTCACGCACACACACACGCACGCAAAAGCAGCAGCTCCACGTAGGATGGGTGTTCAAGGAGAACCTTCAAGGTCAAAGCCCAGGGGACTTGCTGTTGACTTGGCAGCGGGTGAAAGGCGTGCCTTTCACAGGGTGTGGAGACCAGGTTAGGAGTGGAAAGTGAGTTCCATTCTGGATATCTTTTTTTTTTTTTTAACTTGACTGAGTTCTTTTCTCCCAGCTTTAATTGAGATATAATTGACATATAACATTGTGTAAGTTTAAGGTGTACAACGTGATGATTTCATATATGTATATATTTCGAATTTATTACCACAATGAGGTCAGTTAACACACCCATCACCTCACATTGTTATCTTTTTGTGTGTGTGGTGAGAACCTTCAAGATCTACTGTCTTATCAAATTTCAAGTATACAATACAGTATTGTTAACTATAGTCCCCATACTGTACATTAGATCGCAGATCTTATTCATCTTATAACCAGAAGTTTGTACTCTTTGACCCCCTTCACCTACTTCCCTCCCCCACCACCCCGCCCCTCGCAACCACCAGTCTATACTCTCTGTTTCCATGAGTTTGGTTTTTTTAGATTCTGCATATGAGTGAGATCATACAGTAAATATTTGTCTCTCTCTGTCTGAGTTATTTCACCTAGCATAATGTCTTCAAGGTCCATCTATGTTGTTGCAAATGGCAGAGTTTCCTTCTTTTTTATGACTGAATAATATTCCATTGTGTATATACAACATTTTCTTTATCCATTCATCTGTCAATGGACATTTAGGTTGTTTCCATTATGTTGTGAATAACGCTGCAGTAAACATGAGGGTGCAGATATCTCTTTGAGATAGTGATTTCATTTCCTTCAGATAAATACCCCAAAATGGGATTGCTGGATCATACGGTAGTTCTATTTTTAATTTTTCTGAGGAACCTCCACACAGTTTTCCATTGTGGCTGCACCATTTTACATTCCCACTAACAGTGCAGAGGGGTTCCCTTTTCTCCACAGCCTCACCAGCACTTGTTATGTCTTGTTTTTATTATTTTTTTTAACAGGAGAAAATCAAACAGAAGTTTAAAAACATGTATACATGGGAGAAATTCAGGAAAACTGAGTAACTCTCTCTTATGTTTTTGATAATAGCCATCCTAACAGGTGTGAGGTGATATCTCACTGTGGTTTTGATTTGCATTTCCCTGATGATTAGTGATGTAAAAGCATCTTTTCACGTACCAGTTAGCCATCTGTATGTCTTCTCTGGAAAATGTCTATTCAAATCCTCTGCCCATTTTTAAATCAGATTATTACTTTTTTTGCTATTAAGTTGTATGAGTTCCTTATATTCTAGGTATTAACTCCTTATTGGATACATGATCTGCAGATCTTTTCTCCATTCCCTAGGTTGCCTTTTCGTTTTGTTGATCATTTCTTCTGCTGTGCAGAGCTGTTTGGTTTGATGTAGCTGTCTGCTTTGCTTCTGTTGATGTGTGGACGTCTTAAACTATGCTAAGCTTCAGGGGCCTGTTAGACGCCCAGGTGGAGATGTCAGGATGGGGATAGGGTCCGGAGCTCGAGGAGAGGAAAGGGCTGGAGACAGAATTTTGGAGTCATCGTGTTGGATGGGATTTGAGCTGTGAGCTTAGCGGAGATCACCTTAAGAATGAGGACAGGTTGAGAAGATGCCCGAAGACTGAGCTCTCGGCGCTCCTGTGTTTAGAGGTTCAGCAGGAGGAGAAGGAGCCTAGCACTTGGCCAGACCCAATTCAAAGTGACCTTCGATCCCCAGGAAGAGCAGTCTGGGAAAAGTTGCTTGCTGGGTACGGTGCTCATAAACTGTGTAGTCACGGCCACCGGGGTAGTAGTCAGCTTGGCAGTATTGCCTGTTCTGCGTTTGTTTTCTTGTGACAAAGTTGAAGCTCAGAGAAATGAAGCGACTTATCCAAGGTCAAAAATCATAGGAGCTGATTTACACTTCAAGGTCGATGCCCACTCAGAGCATATGGCCGTGCAGACAGTGCCCGGCACAATTTCAAAGGTGAAATTGTTCACATTAGGAACCACAATGTGAATGGCACCCCCTGGAGTTGTATAGTGCCCAGTATGCACAACCGTACGCGGCAGCCTGTGCCCTTTCTTACCATGTCTTGCTGCCTGGGCATCTACCCTAGAAACTTCCACTACTCTTAACATAAATATTCAAGTCCTTCCAAAGCTTCCTGATAAAAGAGGGTTATCACGGTGATTATAGGCTCGAGCTTTGGAGTAAAACAGAAATTTGTTCAAGTCATAGCTCAGCCTCTTGCTGGTTGTAACCCCTGAAGCTTCAGTTTCTTCACGTGTGAAGTGAAGGCACTAGGAGCAGGCACCCTGGAGGGACTAAGCACTGAGAGGAAGGCGGCGCGGAGAAAGTTGAGCCTGCTTTCCTTACGCTCTTTGCCTGGTGTTCATTCATTCTTGTTGTTAACTGCAACTTCCTCAGCCCAGACCTCGGTTCTCAGGACGGATTGAAGTTTTCATGGAAAGGACGGGAATCAGCTTCGGTTCAAATTCAGCAGCATATTAATGAAAAGGACACCAGGCATCAGGAATCAGTGTGCAGAGCAAAGACGCGCAGCTCAGCACGCGAGGAAAACAGTTTGGGTGACTTTCTTTGGGTCTGTTACTCTTTCTGTTCAGAAAAATGCTTGTTTCCTGTCAAGTTTTAAGAAAACAGCAGGGGGCCCAGGGGACTGAAATCTATTTACAACCTAGTTACAGTGTATCCTGTTTTCTCCCCCCTGCTGTTCTGGGCTGAGTACCTAACACAAGCTTCTCCCACGTATCTGAAAACAGAATGGAGTTCTGGCTGCAGGGGCTATGAGAAATTTTCACCTATGTTTGCATTTTGTTTTTGTCAAAGGTGCATAATGTTTTCCAGGTTTTTCTGCTCTTCGCCATTCTTTAGAGAAATGAGAGGAAAGAGACCAGTCCCAAAAAGGGGGCGGTGCTGGCGCAGAGCCCAGGATGGTCCTTCTGGTCTCAGAAGGAAATGTGAAGATGGTCTGAGTTTGAAATGAAGACAGAGGAAAAAAAATTTGTGTTCTGGAGGCTGACATCATGGGCCTCAGACAACTGTGTGCAGTAAGCTGATGTTGGACAAAGTTGCTCTTGAATGTTTGTTCAAATCACTTATTTCGAAAGACATCAATATGTGTGAGGGATAGAGCAGGGTCATCCCACTCCTGCCACCTCCATGCACCTCGTCCCACAGGAGGGGGACAAAGGGGACTTTGCGGCCACCTTCAAGAATGTGCAAGGTGACTCCTTCCAAGAGGGAATGATCAATCCTATCTCTTGGAATGATCTATCCTTTTTTTTTTTTATTACGGAACATTATACTGTATACCAAAGTAGAGAGAATAGCATCACAAGCGCCCTGTAACCACCATGCAGCTTAACAAGGATCAACTCATAACCCAGCTGGTTTCTTCTATATCCCCTTCCCCCAAGCTTGTTATTTTGAAGCAAATCTCAGGCATTAGATCATTTTTTCCATAAATAGGTATGAAACTTTAAAAAATAAGAACAGAACCATTCCTACACTTTAAAAAATTAACAGTCCTTAAAATCACTATATATCCAGTCTGTTCAAATCCCCTGATTGTCTCATCATTGTTAGCTATTTTTTGGTAGAATCAGGATCCAAATAAAACCCATGTAGTGTACAGTTGATATGTTTAAGTCTAGTTTGATCTAAAGGTCACCCCTCCCTCCTTTTTCTTTTCTTTTCCTTACGATTTATTCATTGGAGAAATTGGGTCAGTGTCTTACAGAGTTTTCCATACAGCCTGTATTTTGCCGATTTAATCTTCTTCTGACCCCTGTATGTCCTATAAATTTATAGCTAGATCTAGAGACTTGATCAGATTCCAATTTGAGTTTTTTGGCAAGAATACTTCGTAGATGATGTGTCTTTCCATCAGGAAGCACAAAATGTCTGGTTGTCTCTTTTTTTGTGTTACTAACAGCTATCAATGATCATTATATAGACCCATTAGGAAATGTAAATTGGCCATCGGCAAATTATATCATTCCTTTATAATGCATTTAGCTGAAATACTCTGTAAAGAGAAACTTCTCCCTATCCACTGCTTGGCTGAAATACAGATTGTATAGGAAAGAGGATAAGTGCTTGATTCTTTTCCTTTATTTACCAGTTTCAAAATAATAAGTTGGTGCCCTAGGATCCTCCAAACATGACCAATGCAATTTGTTGACCAATGAAAATTTAAACGTATCATAATAAACTCATGGATCTTTAATACATTTGATGGTTTCAATACATTGTAGGGATTATTCTTACTAATATTCAAACTGTTCTATCTTTGACCAGTGGGTGGTAAGGTGGCTCTGGGTCCTTCCGACACAGCCCTTGTGGTCCTCGATGGTCTCCTTGCTTTCCAGTATGCAACACCATCCAGGCTTACCTTGTAATTTTCTGCCCTAGATTTGGAATCAGCTATTTCTCCAAGGAGCCCTGGTTCCATTTGGTGGGAAATACAGTTTACAGATCACAATGTGAGCACTATGTGTGCTCATCCTACTGGGTCGGTTATTTGGTGGGAAATACAGTTTACAGATCACAATCTGAGCACTACGTGTGCTCATCCTACTGGGTCGGTTATTTGGTGGGAAATACAGTTTACAGATCACAATCTGAGCACTATGTGTGCTCATCCTACTGGGTCGGTTATTGCTGTGGGGCTTTTCCCATGGACAGAGCTAGGAAATACTTTTTTTTTTTTTTTTAAAGATACAATATATCATGATTTCATACTGATACTTTCATTTCAAATTCAGGGCTCTGGGGTTTTTACTTAACCTCATCAGTCTCACATCTGTATTTCCTTTTTCCAGTGTCAATTCTTTCCTCTCACTCTGAGTAACACTGTTTTTAAAGATGTTCAGAGAAAGAGATTCCAAAGTCTTCTGGGAACAGAACACAATGCTGCTTGCCTCCCCCATGATTCATTGGTTGGGTCAGGGCAGGTACAAATTAAATTTTAAAAATCAAAATTGCAATGACTGTGTTTGGAGCTCTCCTCTAGGTTTTCTTTCAGAGAAGCTAAAGTCTCAGGAACTTTTAGGCTTTTGTCTTCTGATTATCTCAAAGGATTGGTTGGAAAACCAGCCCTCACTCTTCCAACCAGTTCTGGGAAATGGTTAGGTCAGTCTCAGAGGGACCAACTGGCTTCCAGAAGCAAGTGTCAGTGATCAGACTCGGTGTTTGTAGGAGCTGAGGTTGGACCACAGGTCACCACCCTCCTTACCTCCGGAGCCATCCAAGGAATTATGAGGTTCTCAAACCAACTCTGGATGTCGAAACTTATCAACCTGAGGTTTGGGGAGGAGGACAGGCACTAGGACCCTGCCTGAGACACTTATTTAGGAAGACGTATGGGAAGAGTTAAGGAGAAGCATGCTCATGGTTCTAATAAGCACAAAACAACCAGAGTTTGCCATTTCTCACGGCGCTTATCATCTTGTTGTCTTATGAGAAGTAGATATCTATTTCATACGAACTTATCTAGATGCCACTCATGGGGAAGGACCTAAGAAAGAGAAGTTTCCCAAGGCTGTATCTTAACTACAGCAGCTCTGTGAGGGGCTCACAGAATCACAGAATGACATGGGCCGGCCCCGTGGCTTGGTGGTTAAGTGAGCGCGCTCCGCTGCTGGCGACCCGGGTTCGGATCCCGGGCTCGCACCGACGCACTGCTTCTCCGGCCATGCTGAGGCCGCGTCCCACATACAGCAACTAGAAGGATGTGCAGCTATGACACACAGCTATCTACTGGGCCTTTGGGGGGAAAAAATAAATAAATAAAATCTTTAAAAAAAAAAAAAAAAAAAAAAAAAAGAATCACAGAATGACAGAATGGCATGGTTGGAAAGTCCCTGAGTCATCTCATCAAGTTTTCAACTTCCTTGAAGATAAGGACCTAGAACCTTTGCTTAAAAACAAGTAAATGAGGGGCCGGCCCTGTGGCTTGGTGGTTAAGTGCGCGCGCTGCGATGCTGGTGGCCCGGGTTCGGATCCCGGGTGCGCATCGAGGCACCACTTCTCCGTTCATCCTGAGGCCGAGTCCCGCATACAGCAACTAGAAGGATGTGCAGCTACGACATACAACTATCCACTGGGGCTTTGGGGGAAGAAATAAAATAAATAAAATCTTTAAAAAAAAAAAAAGTAAATGAGCAAACAAGCCTATAAGCAAGCAAACAAAAAACAAACAACCTAGATCCATTAATCGGAGTTTCCATGGAGGGTTTGGTAATCTCAATATTTAACCACCACCCCCAGGGATTCTTATCTTTGGGGAAGTTTTGGAAACGCTGTAATCCAACACCCTCGTTTTCCAGATGCCGAGATTGAGATGCATGTCGGGGAAGTAGTTTGTCAAAGTCACCCAGCTGGAGGGGAGCAGTTAATGTTCCTGAAGGACACGGACCCTACAGTTACTACCCATGAGCCCACCCACTTACAGATGACCATGGTATTTCTTTAACATGTTGGTGTTGTAGTTGCCCAATGGATCCATAGACCAAGAAGGTTGTATAAATACATGTTAATGGCCCCCCATGGCTAATTCCATGGTGAGGAAGAACTTTTTAACTCATTGTACTTTTGTTTAGCTTTATAATTTCAGAAAGGTCTTTATCATAGCAAAATGTGTTTTCAGAACTTGGCTTTATTGGGAAACATAAGACTTGGAAATGCAAACACACCTTCTCGCACAAAGAGCCCCAGTGAGCCAGAAAGCCTTGTTTAAAGAAAAACAAACATTTAAAGTCGAAAGGAAGATGAAAGCACAATACAAGGATTATTTTCCTGATCTTGGACACTGGCCAGAGTTTATCCACCTGTGTATACTTGCTGTTAGGTCAGTGTGTCATGAGGAACGCTGCTCTGGAGATATTAACAAATGTGCTGCCAACAAAGATTTTTCCTGATCAAAGTTTGGGAAATGCTGCATTAAACCACCTGTCTTGGAAATACAGAGGGCACGTTAGCCTACTGTGATGGGCCCAATGGCAGAGAAAGAAAGAAAACACCTGGACTGCCTCCCTCAGGGCCTCCCTTCTACGGAAGGAGGCCTCTCCCCTCCATTCCAGGGGTCAAAGGGTGGCAAGCCCACAGCTCTGGTCTCTGGCTTCGCTGGTTCCTCACTTCCTGCTTCGACCCCCAAACCTCAGGCACACCCCCAGGAACAACAAGGAGGCACCAAGGAGCTCTGTCCTCTCACTTGAAACCTTATCTTGCCATCCCGACTTTTTCGTGCGCTGTGCCAAGACGTTCTGCTACTAAAATCTAGAACTTCTGTCTTTTCCCCAATTTTCAGGAAAATACATCATTGTCAATAGGTAGAATTTAACTTTTTTAAAATTTTAATTTCTCCTTAAATCTTTGGACCTGCCACTCCTTGTCCGTATTCGAGTATAGTGTAAAGTGAAGGAGGATTCTACACCCAATGGTGTGGCTGGTTATTTTCAGTTGTACAGATTGTAGTGGTTCATGGTCGTGCAGAATGCCCCCAGGACCTGCGATTGGACACTCCGCTGCCTGCCTTCACTGAGGGCTGACCCCAAAGTGGTCACTTAGGCTGTCGTCGTGCAGCCCCTGCACCAACTCTGGTGAAGACCTTGTTCAGCAGGTCACCCACATCCGCCCTAGGAGAAACCACACTGCGAATTTAGCTGGGAGTTTGGTGCCAGAAATGTCTTTTGAAGGACTGAAAAGTGTCCGGCCAATGTAGATGTTTCCTAGATTTTATTGATGAATAAACGCAGAGGAGTGACCCGGGTTCAGGGGAGGGGAGGGAGAGCACAGCTTGTTGTTTAAAACCAGTTGCCACGTGACATGTTATGTTTTCCGTTTTGCCTCAGTTGCTCGGAAGCTGAGCTCTAAATTAATGCTTGATGCAATAACTTCTTTATCCTAGGTTTCAGTCTCAGCTATTGGCCTCCTTCCCAGAAGCTTTATTTATTTTCAGCATCCTACAGCATTCTATCGTACATGTGTTTTTGTTAGCAATAGCTTGAGACCATCATAAGATGTATCACGAAGTGATGCAGGAGTTCTGGAGACAGACACTGTGGTTCAAGTCGGCCCATCCCTGGGCGAGCCACTTATCTGCTCTGTGTCTCAGTTTCCTCGTCTGTTATGGAGAATGTTGAGAGGACTAAATAAGACAATGCTTAGAAAGTGCTTAGCAGAGTGCCTGGGACAGAGTAAGCAGCTGGTGAGTGCTAGTGTACATAATAACAGCAATAAAAATTAGGGAGTACAACACAAATCGTAGATACCTTAAATCAATACTTTGTGTGCACATTCTGATAAAACCATTTTGTTCTTTCAGTCTGTGATACCAGAATTGCTCCTGATGTTAAAAGTGAATGTTTAGGGCCGGCCCCGTGGCTTGGTGGTTAAGTGCGTGTGCTCCGATGCTGGTGGCCGGGGTTCGGATCCCGGGCGTGCACCGAGGCACCACTTCTCCGTCCATCCTGAGGCCGAGTCCCACATACAGCAACTAGAAGGATGTGCAGCTGTGACATGCAACTATCTACTGGGGCTTTGGGGGGAAAAAAAATAAAAATAAAATCTTAAAAAAAAAAAAGTGAATGTTTAAATAATGCTTACACCGTTCTAGGCACTTTTTTGAGAACTTTACATGTTAACGGATGCAAATGTATGTTTCTGATGTTCACTGATGGAAATGTGATCCTTACAACAACGCTCTGAGGTGGGACTATCATTTTCCTTATTATTCAGATGAGACAGTTGAAGCACAGAGAGGTCGACTCATTTGCCCCAGGTCATAAAGAGAGTGAGAGTAGAGCTGGGATTCACCCTCAAGCCCTCCAGCCCCAGAGCGGGTTAGCCATGGTGCATTCTGCTCCCAGCCAGTGGGTACTGAGCACTCGTGAGCCCCGCTCTTTGACAGGGCGCTGCCTGCAGCATCTCAGCTCATCCTTCCGACAACCACGAGAGCCAGACCCATTGGAAGGTGCCATGTGAAAAAAAACAAACCCATGGGCTCTAATATAAAGATCAAATGTGAAACCATCTGCAGATGAGTATGGTCACGATTTATATGTTATTTCCTCTCTGACCATGGAAACTCTTTATTAATAGAATTCATGGTTGACAAATAGAAGATCTTGTGTGAAAAGGACCAAAATAATGAACAAAGGCCACAGAAGCCCTTCTACATATTCATCCTCACTGAAATTAAACCAGCAGAGACACCACACTCAACAGAGCAGTGTGGCATTCCGCCCTTGGCTCCTAACAACCTAGATGCCTGTTGTGTCTCACAACCCAGCTGCCCCACAGCTGCAACAAGACTTGGAATGATCTGCATTTCAAATTCACTCCATGTGAAATTTTTGGCAACGTGGAATAATATACAATGTGTGTGTGAGGCTTGGAATTTCTCTTCAGGGAGAACTTGCATCCCTCGAGGGGTTGCCAGTCAGTGGAGTTGTGGGGTGCACATCCACGAGCTGGTGGATGAAGCCCTTACCAAGACTGATGTCTGTCTCCTGAGGGGAAAACAGTTGCAGGGAAGAGAATCAGGAAGGTTCACTCTGCTCTGGGATCACTTTTCAGGCCTGGGATGCTGTGACAAGAGTCCAGCTGATCCAGAGTGCTCTGGACAGACTATTTTGCTAACATCCACAGACCACAAAAGAAGAGTCAACTTCTTTTAAGTATAGGCCACTTGAAATTTTCCCAAGACAACCTCAGGCTTCGAGCTCCTAATCAAATACGTGAATGATTGAGGCCTTACTGAAGCAGCTCGGTTGCTGGTAAAGGCAGGATTCAGTGCATCATTGCTGTTGCCATTGGGTTCTTCAGGAAGAGGCTCTGAGACACAGCGCGGTGCAAGGATGTGTACTGAGAGCGCCCTTGGGAATGACACGTGCAGAAGGGAAAGGAAGGAGATGGGAGCGGGCAGAAGGTGCCGGCAAGTTGTGTTATAGGCTCAAGCGTCTCCACTGACACCCACAGGGAACTCCGGGGCTAACCTGGCCTGTCACAGTTGTCTCATGTTGGGTCAAAATGGCCAGGCCAGCCCTATGGTTGTGGGCTGCCCCTGGAAGGGCATGACCCCAGAAGAAGCATCTCTCCACAACTGAAAGAGGTAACCCCGAAGGGTCGACAGCTGTCTGCTGAGGGCGCTTCCGCCAGAGCAGGTGACAAGCCCTCCTGGAGGGGGGCTGGGCGGCTCATCTCCACGTCCGTCAGAGTTACTCATGGGACCCTTCTCACTCAGTGAAGTAACTATTGCTCATCCTCTCTAGGGGAACATCTTAACAGGAGCGGAGAAAAGCTTCTGATCTCCACTGTCAAGCTCCTTCAGCTGAGCAGCACTCTTCCAGACCCGGGAGCTGAGACCCTGTGAGGAATCTCACCTCTCTCGGGTGGGTTGGTAGGGAAATTAGGTGACATTTTAACTGGAATGACGGCAAATCGTGCTCAATGAACCAAAGCAGAGAGAGGGGAGGAAAGTTGTTACAATTTGTGAGGAATGATTGGAATATATTACTATTTTAATAATGTTGATAAATGTTCCTATTCAAAACTGGGAGAAAATTAACCAAGCTGTATTTGTGGGTTGATAGATATAGAGATGATAGATGGGACCAATATAGTGTTTAAGAGAATAGATTTTTTTTTAAGTCTTTGAAAATTTTTGTTGTGTGGAGATTTTCAAACATATACAAAAGTAGGAGAACAATACAGCAAGCCCCCATCGCTCTGATACCATAATCGTCAATACAAGGCTGATCATGCTTCATCTGTATTCCCAGCCACCCCGCTTCCCTCCTTGAATTATTTTGGAGCAAATTGCAGACATTATAATATTTCATCTATAAATATTTCAGAATGTATTCTAAAATATTAAAAATCAAAAAACCCACAATATCATTAACACATCTAAAAAACGAACAACTTTTTAATTTTATCAAACATCCATTCAGTAATCTCTGAGTGCCCCTGTAAGTCCTAAAAGTATATTTTGACAATTTGTTTATTAGAATCAGAACCTACATAACATACGTTAGAGTTGATTATGTCTTGTAAGTTTCCTTTAACTTGTGGATTCTCCTTTTCACCTCCTTTTCATTCCTTGTCATTTATTTATTTGTCGAAGAAACCGAGGTGTTTTCCTACAGAATGCCCTGTGGTCTGGAGGTTGCTGATGATGTCCCATTGTGTCCTCTAACAGTCCCCTTTCCCTTGTTTCTTAACCAAGAGTTAGACAAAGAGCTGCCATCGGAATCAGGTGTGATTTTTTCTTTCTTTTTTGGCACAACTTCTCTATAGGTGGAGTAATTTTCAAAATAACCAGATGGTTCCCTGGTGTCTTCCAAAGCAATCAGGCAGTCGAATGCTAGTTTAAAGGCACTTTGGAACAGCCTTATATGGCTGTGCCTTCAACGCCACATAATCAGGTTCAAATGCAGCATTTGGTTTTATTTTCTTCAAATTTAGCGAGATGGAGAAAAGTATGTAGAGTGTGCTATCATTTACCTAAGAAAGAGAAGTGCTTATAGATATAAAAAATGGAAGGATAAACCATAAGAAAAGGGCTACTTATGGGAAGGATAAAATAGCATGGAGGGGAGAGGATAGAGGCTGTATTTTTATAGATTTGACTTTAAAGATTTTATTTATTTAATTTTTTCCCCCCAAAGCCCCAGTAGATAGTTGTATGTCATAGCTGCACATCCTTCTAGTTGCTGTATGTGGGACTCGGCCTCAGGATGGACAGAGAAGTGGTGCCTCGATGCGCACCCGGGATCCGAACCCAGGCCACCAGCATTGCAGCGCGCGCACTTAACCACCAAGCCACAGGGCCGGCCCAGATTTGACTTTAGAACCGTGTTCACATTTTACATAAATATAAAACAAAATTTAAAAAAAAGCAATCCCTAAAACTCAAAAGAGCATAACTTTCGAAGGCTGCTTCCACCACTTCAGAACTGGAAACCCCTCAGCAAGTTATTTAGTCAGCCTCAATCAATTCTCCTCTAAAACCGGAATAATTATAGTAACTCCCTTGTTGGGTTGATATGAAGATTGAATCATGTACATTAACACACCTAACACAGTGTGCCTGGCACGAAGCAAGTGTCCCAATTACGTTAGCTATAACGCGTAACCCTAAAACTTGGAACAGAGTAGTTTGGAACCAAGCATCCATTTTACATCAAGATTCTCCCTGAGATCCTTCTTAATACTAAGATCCTCCAAAATATTTAAGTATTTCATTTACAAAAATGTGGTTTTTCAGAAATGGTTCTACTGCAGTCTTGAGAAGGAGGGTGGTCTTTACCGGCTGAGCGTGGAGACTCCGATGAGAGCCGGACCTCGGAGGCGGCATTAATCTCACCTCACTCTGGTGAAGGAGAGGCAGTGTTCACTGCACACAAAGGAGCTCCTGCCTCCTCTAGCAGAAAGAAGCTTCTAGGATTCCACGCACAGAAGCGTGGGGCTTTCGTTGGTGGGAAAAGTGAGACATGGCTGGGCCGAGGACCCTGGCGAGAGGACGGCCTCCTCCAGCCAGTCTTTCTCCTAACAGGTTTCTCCTCTGTACTCACATCCTTATGAGCCTCACCCTTCCTGTCCTGGGTCTGAGAGGTCAGCACGTGGTTGGCAGGGCTGTTCCTGGACCTGAGCCACATAGAAACTTCCCACCAAACCCAGACTCAATGGGTTTACACCCAACTCATTCGTTCTTTACCTGGATCCTAAAATTGCTCTCAGACACCGAGAACCCCCCAACACGAGAAGAGTGGTAGGGGGCGAGGGTGTTGCAGTGGAAAGAGACAATCACCTTAGCCAATTACAGTGAAAATAGTGTGCTTTTGTGAATTTGTAGAAAACACATGACCATGTAAACACATCGTGAGGGATCCTCCCAGGCCTTGGAAGGGCCTCTGCAAATGAGGGGCCTTGTAGCTTGAGCTCTGTCAGCTTCATGGTAAATCTGCCTCTGCTTCTCAGGGAGGCTCAGTTTTCAGAAGGATTTTCTCAGAAATCCTTTTCTAGAACAGAGCCTCATTTCTCAATTTATTAGCCTGTGGGACGAGGTATTTCCTTGTCCAGTTTTCTAAAAATGGAGAGACACCTGCATCTAAGAGCTGGAAATTCCGTGTGGTGGCTGAGGGAGGCGAGGGGGCGGCAGCAGCTGCTTCCAGGATAGCTTTCAGGGTGCAGTAGCCACGGCAGCTGCCAGGTCTGGGTAGGGGGCAGCCCTCAGGGAGCAGACGCACCCCAGACACAGGCTGGGGGACCACTAGTGACCACAGCGGTTAACAAGGTCAATGATGGCAGAAGGGAAAGTTCCTGAACAATCTCTCCTTCCCAGCCCCCCACCACACATCTTCATCCCCCCAACCGCACTCCCCACCCCGCCCCCTGGGCCAGGGAGCTATCACTACACTGGATTCTGGATGTGGTCCCGTTCTGGCCTTATTGATATGCCCTCTGTTATCATGCCAGGGCCCCCAGCCAGGAGAAGCACCTGGTCTAATTCTACTTATCACTAGATCCTTAATATCCCCTGGGAGTGTCAGGACGCCTCATTCCAAGGACTGCACGAGTGAAGAGCATTATCGCAAATTACTCATCTTAGACCTGGGCCTAGACTTCTGTTTCGCGTTTTCATAAATGGCTTAAAGGTTAGCTTAGGTTGCATCAGTTAAGATCACAGAATTTTAAATTTCACCTAAGGCTAAAGGTAGCTGCTTTCAAAACATGATTTCAGAATATCAGGAAGTGACTAATGAATTCATCGGAAATTATTATTTGAATTAATGAAACTTTCAGAACTGCCCTTGTGAGCTCTGTAACAAACTCCTTTTTGTTCAAATTTCAAAAAAGTCAACCAGAACACGACTCCAAGTTCCTCAGATGCATATCTCTGTAATGAACAGGAGGTTTGAAAATGCGCCCTGCGTCTACAGCAGGCTTTATTGCTTTTCAAGAGGGCAAGTTTCTTAGCTTCGAAAAAACCTCCACCACCGTTTCCCTCTTTAATTTCAAACCCTCCGACAGAGACACACGGGGAAAGAAGGAGCTGGTTGGGTGGAGTCTTAATGGCTTCCTGTGGTTGTAGGTCTACTGTGGGACAGAAAGGACAGACAGTGAGATTGCGTCTGTATTTTCATAAGGAAGGAATGTAGCGCAGTCCGCACATGAGTGAGACATCGTGAAGTATACGTGTTGCTGCAGGAATGGATCACGTAATAGCTACATTTATGCAATTATTTGTACAATAGTTGTTTTCCCTACTAAATTCCCTAAATTGTAAACTTCACTTGGCAAGGTTAATTTTTTTTTTAGTTCACCTCTGTGTCCTTAGACACTAGCACAAAACAGATGCCAAAAATATATATTGAATAAGCGCTATTGAGGTCCCAAAGAATGATTTAAAAAAAACATAACCAAGGCTCACATTAAAAAAAAAAAGTCAATAATTTTTAGGGAAGAAAATGTACTAGTTTTTGATAACTTTTCATTTTGCAATAATTTCAAACTTTCAGAAAAGTTTCCAAGTTATACAAAGAACTCTTGGGTGCTCTTCATCCAAATGACCCAAATTTCAACATTTGCCTCACTTGCTTTTATGTATTTGAGAGTAAGTTGCAGACGTGCTGCCCTTGTACCTCTAAATACTTCAGTGTGTAATTCCTAAGAACAAGGACATTCTCTTACATAACCACCCTACAGCTGTCAAAATAAGGAGATTAACAGTGAGACAATATTATTATCTAATCTCTAGACATTATTCAACATTCACTCATTATCTTAACAATATTTTATATAGTAATAGAAAAGTAATCTTTAAGGATCCAATCCGGGATTACACTTTGCATTATCACATCTCTCTAATCTCCTTCAATCTGGAACAGTTTCTCAGTCTTTGTTAGTCTTTCATGATTTTGACATTTTTGAAGAGTATAGGCCAATTATTTTGTAGGACGTCCTTCAGTTCAGGTGTATCTCATGATTCCATTCAGATTTTGCCTCTTTGGCAGGATCACCAGACAGGTGGTGCTGTGTCCTTTGCAGTGCATTGTATCCGGAGGCAGGGATGTCAGTGCGTTCTGTTCCAGGGGTATAACCTTGGTCACGTGAATACCGTGGGGTTTGCCAGTTTCTCCACTGGAAAGTTACTATTCGCCTTTGCAGTTCCCCTTTGTAGTTGGTAAGTATTTTGTGAGAAGATACTTTGAGGCCATCAAAGTATCTAGTTTTAGCACCATTGATAATTCTTGTTTGAATTAATTATTACTGTGATACTTGCCAAATAGTGATTGTCTAAATCCACCATTCATTCTACATTTGTTGGTTGGCTTTCTACTATTAGAAAACTGTTCTCTTTCTCCTCTATTTACTATTGATGTGTTTGTTTATATTAGCATGGAAGTGAATGATTGCTTTAGTCACTGGGGTTGTAATCTGTTAATACTGTTATCTACTTGATGGGCATATTCTCCCAGATTAAGTTGGCTCGCATTTTCTTTCGACACGTTCCGTTATTTTTGGGTATTCCCTTTCTCTGTAAAATAACAAGATGTTCCAGGCTCAGTCTGAACCTGCTCTGCCCCGCCCTAGAATCAGTCATTCCCTCAGGATCCCTGCTTCCTTGAAGTGGAGAATGGTGCCAAATTTACTTTTAAAATAAAACAAAGACAAAACAGAGAGCACACAACTGCTCAATAAATGTAATGAATATTTAAAACATATTCTGATGTGTACCATTGCCGGTTAAACAAAAGAGACACAAAGTTAGATTCGTTAAGACAGTGTAGTATGGGTTTGGATATAAGCAAATATATAAATAAAACAGAATAGAACTACTGTAAATAGATCTAGTCGTATACCAGACCTCAGAATATGATAAAGGATCGTTACAGTGGTCTATTCAACTAATGATATTAACGGTTTTTTAAATATTAAAAATAATCAACTTAGTTCCTCCTTCTCACAATTCAAAAAAGATAAGCTCTTCGTATATTAAAGCCTTAATTATGAAAACAAAACAGAATTATCAGAAGAAAATTTAGAAAAATAGCTTTAGAATACAGAGGTAGTGCAAGATTTCCTAAAACAACACAAAGTGCATACAAGTTCATAATTTTTACATCTTTTTGGCGGACTCTTCCTTTTATTGTTGTGCCATGATCCTCTCATCACCATTAAATTTTTCGTCTCAGAGTTGACCTCATCTGATATTCGTATTTGTATACCAGCCTGATTAGCATATGTGCAGTATGGCCTCCTCTGTCCCTTTATATTCCGTCATTTTCTGTCATTTTGCTGAGGCATGACTCCTGCTAGCTACGTATAACTGGATGTTTGTTTTTAAAAATCCAACCTGAGTGGCTGGCCCCGTGGCTTAGCGGTTAAGTGCGCGCGCTCCACTGCTGGCGGCCTGGGTTCGGATCCCGGGTGCGCACCGACGCACTGCTTGTCTGGCCGTGCTGAGGCCGCGTCCCACATACAGCAACTAGAAGGATGTGCAACTATGACATACAACTATCTACTGGGGCTTGGGGGTAAAAAAGGAGGAGGATTGGCAATAGATGTTAGCTCAGAGCCGGTCTTCCTCAGCAAAAAGAGGAGGATTAGCATGGATGTTAGTTCAGGGCTGATCTTCCTCACAAAAAAATAAATTAATTAAAGAAAATAAAAAATAAAAAATAAAAATCCAACCTGAAGTTTTGTTTTTTCATAGGTTTGTTTAATCCGTTCACACTTATTATCATTCTTGATATATTTGGACTTATTTCTAACATTTCATTGGTTTTTCCATTAACTACACTTTTTCTTTGCATCTTTTAAAATTTTTCTTGACTTCTCGAATTGGTCTTTTGTGTCTTCCTAGGAATCTGGCCAATTCATCTACTTTGTTTAATTTGTTGGCATAAAGTTATTACTAATATTTCATTGCAGTCTTTTTAATTTCTGTAGGGTCTGTAATTTCATTCCTGCCAGTAGTGCTTTGCAATCACCCTAACAATGTAAAACATTCCCACAACTTTCCAGAACTTTCCCTAAGGATCAGCACCCTTCCTGCTGACTCTCCTGATGCAAGGGATTTTTTGGATGGCCGTTGTGTGGTCCCAGGGGCACACTGTGTGCTTGGCCTGGAGAAGGGGTGGGTGTTGGGGTCGGTTGCGGAGGAAACCTGTGGAGTTGCAAGTCCATGGTGCGCGCTCTCTGTGTTGGACGGGTGGGCGACGTCGTGCGCAGGTAAGACTTAGGGCAGGCTGTGACGAGCACTGGAAATGATAGTTCTATAAACCTATGGTTTTGCTTTACTTTTAATAACAAAAGAAAAGACAGGATATGATAATATAATAAAATAATAATAATAATCGAAGAAAAGGCAGATCCATAATAGCAACACTTTTTGCAGGAAAATCCAATCTCCTGGATTTTATAAGCATTCTTTTGTCAATTCAGTCTTTAAAATATCTGACAGAGGCCTTTTTATATGGAAAGAGTTACTTACAGTTGCTTGGTTTTCATGGATATTCAATTTAATAAAGTTGTAAGTTTAAAACAGCTTTTTCTTATGCCTTTAAGCTCAGTGTACCAATTGGGTTAATTTATTCATAAATTTAGTGATTTTTGTATAAAAATAACATCACTTTCACTTGTTTTTTAATTAATATTCACTTAAGTTTAAGAGATAATATTTCCTTCAACAATTGACCCCATTTAACTCTTATGGTTAATTAAGGCCCCCTAAATGTTTTAATCCAAAATTTAATATATTTGATTCTTTTAAGCGTGTCAGACACCCGACAAGGCTCATTTACTGATAAGATGAACAAAACCTTCTTTAGCGTGGAAACTCTAGTTACAAACCCAAGACACCTGAAAAGACCTAAAAACATGCAGATAGTCAAACACGGTTTACCAAATTAAATAAATCTTCATGCATGATTTAAAGTAAAATGATGTCTAAGAATAATTAAACATTTCAAATTAAAATACTATGATTAATATGTCAGATTTTCTTAAATGTTTCAAACACCTTAAGTAACCATTATAGAGAATTTTTTCATGATAGTTATAAAACTTATTCCTAAACATCACATGGAAGTATTAATCCCTCGAGTTTCACTTACTTTGTCCTCTCTGTACTCTATCATGAACTTTCCTAAGTAGGAGAGTCACTTCCGGATAGCAGGGAGCAGATGCACATCTCAGCCCAGCGGGGGGCCTTGGCCTGAGACTGGCTACCGACCCAAGTCCAAGGACCGAGGTTCTGCAACCTGGATAGGACTTCCATGCTGAGGCTCCTTGAGACCCAGTCTCCCCTCCCTGACCATGCCTTAAGGTCATGGGAATCTAAATCCCCAAATTCCACACAGTCAAATTTAAAATCTTTACTGTCATTTCTGTCACAATTGTCTCTTCCCAAGTGGATTCCATGCTCTTCACAAATTGTATTTCCTTACCTGTCTCACTGGTCTAATTTCTATACTCATTCTGTTGACATCATCCTTTGTGCCCCACCTGAATCTTGTATGATTTAGCATAGCTCCTGAATTGTTTAAATTTATTCATTCATTGTGCCTCTCCCGTGTTCCAGGTGCTATACAACAGGAAACCAAGCAGAATGAAACCCCAACAATCCTGCCCTCACGGAACTTTTTTTCCTTCTCTTGAGCTACACTTGGATTCGAAGACTGACCATGTTACCGGAAACCCCGTGGGCTCAGGGCCCAGCACGTGACAATAATACAGGAACAGCTGAAGTTTCCCAGAGTTTTGCTGTGTCTCTCTGTAATCCTTGCCACCACCTAGAGTTGGGAGGGGGTCATTTTACAGAAGAGGAAGGGGGCTCACTGGGGTTCAGTAACAGGGCCTGGATTCTTAACCTGTCAGTTTTCCGGCTTGTGTTTAACAGCTATGCCACACTGCCTCCTAGAGTAGTGTGAAATAAATATCTGAAAAAAAAGAAAAACCTGTGGGAAATTCTTGTGGCCCTAACCAGCCGGTTACCTCGGTGTGTGCTGACAAACCATCTGCTCATCTCCCCCGCCTGCCCCACCCAGTATCTTTCTTCTGCTCTGCCTGACTGGAGCATCTGCTGATGTTTTATTTATATGTAATGCACTTAATTTAAACCAACTGTACACCAGGTGTCCGGAGACAGATTCTATCAGGAAACTCTTGCCCTACATTTGCAAGTGGAAAAATGGGATTGGATTAAGCCCAAAGGGAAAAGCTGTGCGGCATCTTCGGTTCATCTCCCCCCACCCCTTCCGTGGCTGATCCTTGCTGGCCAGAGGCAACAGGTGTCCTGCTGGGAAGCCACAGGGCCTGATGCTTGCACGCCAGCCGTCCCTGGAAGAGGAAACGGATTCAGCTTCGCTTGGATTCCTAGCACCTGAAGGACATGACCAAGGTCACTAATTAAATTCCTAAAAAGGTCGAGTGAAGGGGTGCTGGCTCCCAGAGCCCATGTCTGTGCTGTCCCATGAGAGTGACAAATGGGAAGGGTTCTGCTGGCCTGCAGGGCAACAATACCGACTTCTACAGCCCCAGACTCTGGCTAAGGCGCTCAACAAACACGGTCTCTTTAAACCTCACAATAAGTTCATGAGGTCAGAAACTTTACAGATGGGGAAACCGAGGCTCAAAATGGGGACTCTCCTCCCTCACACTGTGCTCATGCTTCTGATCGAGCCCTTATCATGCTGCACTGTAATCGTTTTGTTCCAGATATTAAAGCGGGGCTTTGGCTGTGATGTGATTCTGGAACTTAGAACCTTGATAAGCAGGACTTGGAAAGCCTGTGAGTGATTTTCAGTCTGTGAGATGGAGGTTTGACCTCACCTCTGGAGCAGGTTGTTCCTTTGTTTTGGCAAAATCTCTAGATGTGAGGCTCCAGAATGTAAGCCGGGTGCCATCCATGGAACTTGGGAGGAAATTGTGAAAACTCCATTTGTAGATGCTTTGGACTGGGAAGCGAATGCCCGGGTTGGGGAGGTGAACTGCTGTGTGTCGTTGCAACAGAGCCGTATCTCAGCTCTTGCTTTTCTGGGGAGAGTCGGGGAGAGATGCTTCTTGGCTATTTGGAACTGAGCTGTCACCACTGCTGAAGTGCTGCCCACTCTCGGTGGGCCTGGACCAGCCCCCATTGTTGCAGGAAATGGGGAGCAGAGGAGAGAAGCTGGAGTGGCAGGATCCTGGGTGTGGGACCTGTGAGAGAGCATCCCAGGGGCACTTCAGTTACCTGGAGCCAATCACACTTGCTGCCGGAGAGGGGACGGTCCCCACAGAGAGGCTTCAGAATGTGGCAAGAAGAGTCCTTCCTCCACCTGGAGTCCAGCACCATGCTGGCACCCCAGGCAGCGGGCGACTTGGGGACACCAGGAGCCAGCCCGCTTCATGCAGCAATAGCGAATTCATGGGGCGCCTTCACAGCAGCCAAGAAATCTCTCCCTCTTCAGATGGCTTCCTGAGCAGGGGCACCAGCCAGGGTGAGGCAGAACAGGAGAACGGGATTCGGGAGCGTCCTGTGGCGGCCCCGGTGCCCACACCCTGTTAGGACTCCCTGACGTGGCTCAAACAGGAGTGGGAATGTTCACGAGCCTCTTAAAATAATTCCTTGTTGTTGATCATCGTTAAATAAAAGCCACAGCAAAGAACCAGTGACCTTTTCATGTTTTTGTAATATTGCTTTAAAACAAAACTGTAATTCTTTGTTTCTCATCCAATAGTTAAGTCTCAATAGCACTAAAATGATTTTGATAAGGAGATAAGGACAAATAAGATGGTGGCGGTTCAAGCCATTGTGATTTGGACGTTGAAAAATACTACGAATGCTTTTTATATGCACGTGTAGACGAATGTGAGCACAGCTTATCACCCACCACCCGTACAGGTAGGACAAGCTTCAGAGGTATGTGACAGGAAATCCCCAGACACCAGGGGCTTAGACAGTGGAGACTGTTGCAGTAATGGCCTCCAACAAATCCCTCCTGGCTGTAGCTATGCCTTCGGGTGACTTGCATGGACCAATGGGACGTTAGCATATGTGACACAGGCAGACGCTTAAAGAGCACTTGCATATTAGGACCTGCCTTCTCTGTTTTTTGAACCCTGAGACTGTCATGTGAACAAGCTTAGGGTGACCTACTGGAGGATAAGACTAGATGGAGCAAAGATGAGCCATTCCAGCTGAGGCCCCCTAGACCATCCAGCCCAGACCGTCCAGCTCCAGTCAATCCTTCAGCCACCCAGCTGACCCATAGAATCAGGAGCTACATACGATGATTGTTCTAAGTCTGAAGTAGTTTGTTATGCAGCAAGAGCTAACAGATACATATAAAACTGACACTTGTTTTCTTTATCTTATAAATGAGAGCTACGAAGCCCAGGGATGGTAGAGCACTCCACTTTGTCAAGGACTGGAGCTTCTTCCATCTTCTTGTTCTCCCAGCCTCAGTCTGTGGCTTACTCTTCGTGATCCGGGTGGTTGCCCGAGCTCCAGCGGGAGCAGTCTGATTTCCAGCCAGCAGGCAGCAGGGTAGAGGGAGTGATGGAAGCAGAGTTTGCTCCTTCTCTTTACAAACACGCCCCGGGAGTTTCACACATACTTGTTGACACACACTTCACGTCTCGTTGGCCAGAGCTTAGTCATGTGGCCACAGCCAGTTACAGGAGAGACTGGGAAATGCAGTCTTATTTCTGGCAGCCGTTAGCCCAGCTAAAAATCTGAATTTTTTTTTTTAACTAAGGAAGAAGGGAAATGGCATTTTGGGGAACATGAGCAGCTTCTGCCTAACTTCTCCCTGCCGTGAACCACTGCAGCCCAGAGTTGTGCTCCTCCTTGAATCTGCAGCACTCGGCAGGCACTCAGTAGCGCTTGGGGAGTGTTGCTGGGTGGATGAAGGATGGTCTGTTCCTAGACCCCTGAGGAGCGCTCACAAGTCCAGGAATTGCACTCCACTCCAGCAGACGGTCGGCATAACCCTACTGTGAGTGACTAGATAACAGAACTTCTTAGCAAGGCTGCAGAATGTAGCAAGAAAGCCACAAGCCTTACAGTCAGAAGTCCCTCTCTGTCACTTAATTCCTGGGTGACACTGGACAAAGGGGCTAACCTTAAGTATCCTTGTCTTTAAAGTGAAAATAAAAATTTCTACCTTAATGGAGACTTAGTGCTTAGCAGGTACAGGGTTTTGTCTGGGGTGATGAAAAGTTCTGGAAATAGACAGTGGCGATGATTGCACACACTGTGAATGGAATTGCGGCCACTGAAATGCACACTTGAAAATGGTTAGAAAACTCCCTGTCTCACAAGCTTGCCGTCCTTCTCTGTGGCCTCACGTGCGTTTATGGAAGGACGTGACAAGGGAAGCCATGAGAAGGCCAATGTAAGAAGCGGTCACAGGAGGGAGGTCCGGGATGGGTCGGGTGCACGGCTGTGGCTGGAGGGCCATAACCACATTTTCCAGGCCTTCCCTGAGTCTGGAACCAGGGCCCCGTGTGGGCTCCTGGCAGCAGGTAGATGGTGCAGAGAAGGCCCGATGTGCAGAGTTAGTGATGAGCGGTTCTCCGGCCAACTCTGCAGGACTGAGAGCGCTGTGCCTGCAAACTCAAGAACTTCATACATGGAGCTGGGTGAGACAGGTCACTCAGTCTGGTCAGAACTGGTCATTCAACTTCAGTTCAATCAATACTTAATGAGCACCTGTGTGCCGTCATTAGGGCTGTTAATAAATGGTCTGGCTCTTGCCTCGGGACATAAGGTCAAATTTCACATCCCTGCTGCCTCAGCTTCGGCAAAGGAGAGAAGAGCAGAAGCGCTGGGTGGAGCATCGCCCTCCCTTTCCAGCCTCCGTGACTACAAGCCCACTACGAGATGCGGCCTCCCTCACCGTGTCTGCGGGTGACTGCGATGAGCCACACTTGCCGCCCGCACACGTAGCTCGAGGGAGGGATACACTTTTGGTGTTGTGCCACTGAGATTCTGGCGTTGTTTGTCATCGCACATGACCTAGCCTAACCAGACTGTGCCATGTCCCACCCTGGGCTGAGGGAGTGTTTTAACGTAGAGATTAAGCTCTAGAGTTAGGGAGCCTGAGTTTCAATCCAGGTTAGCTGCTTTCTCCCTGTGTGATCTTGGACAAATCGATGAACTTCTCTGTACCATGTTTGGAAAATGGGGATAACGGAAACCATCGCACAGGGTTTTATGAAGATTAAACTAAGTGAGAAACATAGCCCAGCACACAGCAAGTCCTCAGAAACGTGGGGTGATGATGATTCCCTGTAATCCTCACAGCAAGTCTGTGGAGGGTTGGTTGCCCTGTCCAGCGTTGAGGTTTTGGCGCTGTTACTGCCGCACACCCTGGCCCTAGCAGCACAAGCAGCACTGACCCGTCAGTCCACCTTGCGGACATCCTTCTACGCCCCCAGAAGCTGTCCAGCTCAGCGTGCCTCCACGTCTCCTCATCTGCTCTCTAGGGGCTCCTCCACTTACTTAACACAGTGCCACATCCGTGTAACAGATCCCCCTGGCAGAGACTCAGAGCTACAGCCACAGCCCGGGTCCTTCAGTCAGAGACCGTCCTGCTCTCCCCCTAGAAGGCAGGCCAGGAATCAGACCCTTGCACATGGGATCCATCCGATTCCCTTCTGCACCAGACTTGCCTCTTAATCTGCCAAAGATACATGATTTAGTAAAGCCATTAAAAAAAACCCAGTAATCGGTGCACAAGGTAAAAATATCCCAAAGATGTGGAAGGGTGTAGAGAGATGGCTCTCTAGACGCCCAGTCCCCTCCCCAGAGGCAGTCGTGGTGACCAGGTTCCTCAAAGTGGGTCTTAAACCAGTTCCCGTTTCTTCCTCCGGCTGCACCCTCCTGGCGGTGCACTCTGGGGGCTAATGTCCTTCCTGCCCCAGAACTGCTCTCTCCCACCAGCAACACTCCGTCCCGGCCTCCTAATCCTGCACATCCTGCCTGCTTGTTGAAGCTGCCTTCTCTGGACGAGCTCGTTAGCGATTCCAGCTGTTACTCATCTCTGTTCTTCCGGACAACAGGACATTTCTGCCACATATTTGGAGATTTTGTCGTATCCAGTTTACCAGGTGCTGGTTTCTAATCGCTTGGTGTGGGCCGCCCTCTCCCTGCCCCAACAGCCTGAAGGTTGATCACCATCCCCATGGCTTCCACCACCACCCACACCCTTTGACTCCCAAATCCACTCTCCTGAGGTTCAGATCTATTTCCAGTTGAAACTGGGCATCTTCCTGGTTGTCCTAGGGGAACATCCAAAACTGATTTCTTGCTTTTTGCCCTTCACTTACTCTGCTTCCCGAACCGCCTCTCCGCGTGAATGGCATCAACATCTCTGTAGTCACCCCGACGTGAGACGTCAGTCACCTAACCCCACGCAGTGCCCCTGAGCCCCCTCCAGGAGGACGTGTGTGTGGGAGGCTGGGAAAGGCACCACAGGCCCGTTAGCTGTGCATCACAGCGTCCCTCCCATCCACCCCCTCCCTGTAGTCCTGCTGTCTCTGCCCGGAGAGACTCCCACCACCTCCTGCCTGGTTTACAGAAACTGCTCCCCAAGTGCTCTCCCTCCCTCTTCCCTACACCTATCTTCTCCTCTGGCAATGTCACCTTCCCAAGGACATTTGTGATCCTATCACCTTCCTGCTCAAAAACCTGTCAGGGTCCCCTCAGCCTGGGGCCCCTCCAAATCCACCTCCTGTCCTCCTCCCCAGACTACCACAGCCCCCACCCCCATGCCCCCCCACCTGACCACCTGCTGTTCCCCAGACAGAAGCCTCGCTCATGCCCTTACTCCTTTTATCCCTTGAATTTCCTCTCTCCTCCTCTCCTCTCCCACCCTAAGCCGGATTCTGGGTTCCAGCACAAAGGTCATCTCCTCGTGAGACCTTCCCCCCGCCTCCAGCCCTGACCCTGCTCCTGGGCAGAATTAACTGCTTTCCCTCTGTGCCCTGCATCTGTGGTGTTGTCCGTTCACATCACATGGACGGTGGTGTCCACCTGAGAGTGAGCAGGCATCATGAGTTCGTCTGGCACTCCCAGCGCCCGAGGGGACGGATATTCAATCTAGGTCTGTTAGACACACAAATGAATGAATGAATGAATTGGATGCTGTATAATTTTTAAATCTGTAAGCAAAGGGGATGCAGCATATGCTCTTTAAGGGCCCTTGAAGCTCTGAAATTCTGTCATTTGGAGCTCCTCGGTGTCTCCAGTGTTCAGCCCTTTTCCTTCCCTCCTTTCATTCAAATGTTTGTTACTGAGAGTTCCCTGTGCACCAGGCCCTGGACGGGCACTGGGGAAACTGAGGATACTAAGGCATCTTTCTTGCTTTCAAGAAGCTCACAGTCTGATGTGGGGGTTGGTGGCAGGATTGTGTGATCCAGACGTCAGGCACCCACTCCCCCTCTCAGAGGGCAGCTTTCTTTAACATACAGGCCACCTACAGGTCTGGTCCTGCTGTCTCTCTCTGTTTTGTCTGCTATGGTCAGTATCATGCGTATTTCCCAGCCTTTCTGTGGGCCACCCTCTTTTCTGCTGGTCAGTACTTGAAACTCTGAGTCACGGTCACCTGATAGAATGACGCCCCCCGCCAGCACCAGGAAGGAGATGGAGAGGGGCAGGCTCCCCTCCCTGGTCGCCCTTCCAGGCTGTGCAGCGACCCATGACGTCCCCTAGAGGAAGGCGGGAGCAATTTCAGGACTCGGATGCTGCCCACTGAGGGCTCCCTGGTGAGCACTCCGGCTCTAACCTCATTCCTTCTGCCTTTGGGCTTGCATCTTCTCCCCCAAGCACTCTCCATCCGAGCCGACACCCACCTTTCCAAGAAGAGCTATATTCCCCCCTTCAGGGAAAGTTATCAATCCTTGCACCCACTTATCCCCCACCTCCTCCCCAAGTAATGCCCTGAATCTGAGTCATCCCTTCCAGGTAGGGCCACAGGGCTCCAGCCACAGCCATCAAGACTCAAGAACCATCTGGGGAGTGAGGGGGTTCCAGTTCCCAGGGTCAAGGATGAGCGAGGGTCCTCCAGGTTAGATTTCCTTTTCCACTTCTGCTGGCACGAGCGCTGGTCATCCTCAGCCATCTCATTAGCAGTCTGGCTGAATTAAGCAAACACGTGCTTCCCAAGAACAGAATGTTTTCTGGAAACATTATAGTCCCTGTAAACCCTGATCAAAGACAGAGAGAGTTCTGCAGTTGCCGGAATGCCTTGCCCATCTCTGGAGTCAGTGAGCCCTGTCACTGTGCGGAGCAGAGCAGGATTCCGTTCCTTTTCTGCACTGGGGGACAGTCGGTTTAATAAAGGAACAGTGACACCTTCTAAGGGCTGCTCCCGATGTTGCTCCAGGAGAAACACGCCTCTGTGTGTTCCCTGTTGCAACTCAACATCATGTGCAGTGAAGGGCACACAGCCGGTGCTCAATAATTGACTGATACCACCAGCTACCCAGTTGCTTAGGACAAAAACCTTGACTCCCCTCTCTCCTACATCCCAATTCTGATTCGTAAGCAGATCCTGTATGCTCTATCTTCAGAATACATCCCAAATTTGACGATTTCAATCCACTGCCACCATTCCCTGAGGTATTTTTCTTTATTTCACTTGTCACCCACCATGAGATTGTAAATCCACAGGTGACCCTCATTGTTTGTGGATTCTGTATTTGTGAATTCACCTACTCGCTAAAATTCATTAGTGACCCCCAATCGATACTTGTGGTGCTTTCAGGGTCGTTCAGACACACACAGGAGGTGAACGTTTTGAATCACCTGACGAGCACGTTCCCAGCTGAGGTCCAGTAAGGCGACCCTCTGCCTTCCTGTTTCAGCTCTCAAACTATAAACAAGCGTCTTTTTCACGGTCTGTTTAGTGCCACATTTTTCGCATTTTTGTGCCTTTTGTTGGTGATTTTACTGTTTAAAACGGTCCCCACGCACAGGGCTGAAGTGCTGCCTAGTGCTGCTCAGCGCAAGAAGGCTGGGATGTGCCGTACGGAGAAACATGCGTGCGACAGAAGCTTCCTTCAGGCTTAGAGTTATAGATCACCATGCTGTTGGCCGTGAGCACAGTGTTGATGAATCAACCACATATGTGAAATAAGGTGTCTTTAAACAGAAGCACACAGGAAACAAGGTTATACGTGGATGGGTTGATGAAGATGTTGTGACCACAGGCTTGCAGGAACCTCACCCTGCACTTCCCCAGAAGCAATGGTTCCATGTTTGCTAATTCAGTGTCCACGGTGACTTTACACAATGTAACTACTGCAAACAATGAGAATCAACTATATTCATTTATGTCATCTGACTCACAGCAAGAACGAGAACTCAATGAGGACAGAAACTTTGCCTATGCTGGGACGATGCCTGGCACATGACAAGTTCTGCATAAATACGTATTGAATCAATGAATGTGTTAGGGGACATTTTTTCTGGACCTTAGGTGATGAGAAAAACTGCATCTTTATTTCTTCACTCGCCAACTGAAATGAAACGGTTCCTTCAATCATGAATGTGGGCAACAAATCATAGTAGAATGAGCAGCGTCTGTGACGGTCACAGTAGAAATCAGTGGCATTTTCAAATCACAGTAGAGTTGTTGCAGAAAACTTGAAGTATAGTTTAACTTTCATCAATACTCTGAGTTATAGCAGGTATTTTGCCCACCACCAGATATTATTACTTTAATGTGTTAATAAAGAAACATTTCTGAACCACACATTTTAATAATTGTCTTGAGTATAATTGATTTCCTTTGAAATCTTGTGGTTTTTATTTTCTGCACTTAAAACATTAAACATTAAAACATTCTGAGAAGAGCTCCAGAGGCCTCCCACACCATCAGTGAGGTCCCCAACACAGAAGAGTTTAAGAACCTTGGTCTAGCTTCAGGTCAGGGCCACATTCAGGTAACGTGTCCAGGGCCATGAAGCTACTTAGACAGCAGAACTGGGATCCACACTCAAGTCTGCCTGCCAACATCACCACAGAGGGGGCCTCCTCCACAGAGACAGTCCTCTGTGTGTCCCCGCGGACGTCTGCAAGAGCGCTGGTGGGATGTTTCCACTGGACCCATCAAGTACACCAAGCGCCGATCACACGAGGAGCCTTCTCACAGGGGCTGGAGGCCACTGCTCCTCCAAGAGCAGCCTGAAAACCATCACTGGCCACAGATGAGAAAAGTACAGAAGTTGAGAGTAAGGGTTTATAAATCTTTATAGCAACTTAAATCTAACAATAAAATAAGTAAGGCTTATATTGTGTATATCTTTGTTTTTTAAATTTCATTTTATTTTACAAAATCATTAGTCTGCAACAGATTGAAAATATGCAAAAACAAAAACTAAGCCAAAAACAACACCGGTTTTTCCTACACATAGAGCTTGAGAGTCACCATTGTGAGGGATACAGTGGACAGAGAGTGGGGAAGGAGACACAGATACAACTGGGCCAACACTCAGAAAAACCCGAATAAAATGTGGGACACAGAAGCACATCAGACTGGCAGCACCGGGGCAGGCAGAGGGCAGAGGAGGCACCTGAGCTGTGTTTGACCAGCATCTAGAGGTGGAGAGGAGGCCTTCCAGGTGTTCCAGACAGTGGGCTCAGCAGGAGCCCGAGGTACACAAGGGAAGGCGGTCGTCAGGCGTGACGGGGCAAAGGCCGGGGTGTCAGTGGCGAGTGGGGCAGGACACAGAGGAACGCAGCCTGGGAGGGCTCACGGGAGCACATCATAATGGCTGTGGAAACACGCTGAGGATCTGGGGCTTTTTCAGCAGCCGTGAAGAGCAGAGGACCTATTTCCAGCAGGGAATGAAATGATAGAATCTGAGTTTTAAATGATAATGTTTATTGAGCCAAACGAAACTTACAAAGTTCTCGGGCCCCGACACTTTCAGAGAAGAGAATTTCCCTCTTCCACCAGAATGTGCAAATACACGAGATTGATTCCCATAGATGAACATGTGCAAGGATGTGCAGGAATGAGGGGTTCCCTGGAAAAGCAGCTTGCCTCTCCTCTCCTCTCCTCTCCTCTCCTCTCTCTTCTCTCTCCCTCACTTAGCACTTCCCAACAGCACTTTCTGTGATGGTGGAAATGGCCCATGTCTGCACTGGTAGCCACTAGCCGCATGTGGTCACTGGGCCCTTGAAATACGGCTATTGTGGCTGAGGAACTGAATGTTATTTAATTTTAATTAATTTAAATTTAAGTAGCCGCATGTGGCTAGTGGCTACCATATTGGACGGTGCAGCGATGTTTACTACCACGAAAACAGAGAAGGAAAACACAGATGCTAGAAGTCTTCAGACAGGCTGTCGTGGCATATTTTGTTAATGAGAATAGTCAGAACAGAGTGAAGAAGGAAATGAGTCCTTTTGCTTTTAACCCAAATATGTGGGTTTTAGCCTATTTGTGTCCCGTGGGCCTCTTGGAAGGAGACCCGGTAGCCAGGAGCTTAGGGTTCGCTCCTGATTCTGCTGTGTGACCCCAGACAGGTCAGCGCCAGGGGAAGGACAAGGACTGACGTCCCCCGAGCATCAGCAAGTACCAGGCAGGGGGTCAAGCGTTTTTACAGATCATCCCGTTTGAACGTCAGAGCAGACCTGTGAAATAGCATTTTTATTTTGATGTTACAGGCGAGGACAAGGAGCGTCAGAGAGGTAAGCAATTTGTCCAAGTCTCCCAGGTTGTGAGGTGGAGAGGAGTCTATATATTTAGAGCCAGGTCTAAGGCCACAACCCCTCCACGGCCCCCTGTGCCTCCCCGAAGTCCTCGTCACCAGCAAGACAGGACCAGTGGGCCTCGAGCGTCCACTCTCCTAGTGAAGGGAAGACGACCCTGAAATATCGACAAGGCAAAGCTGCTGAGTGTGCTCCAGGGCAGGAGGTGGTATTTTCTGAGAATACAAACAGGGCACGGTGTTCTGAGCTGGTTCCGCCCTCTCAGTGATATTGAAAATACTTTAAATTTTCCATTTAAGAAATGCCCAGGGCCAGGCCTGCTGCAATCATGTAAAAACCAATATCAGTCTGGAAAGGTTATCACAGCCTTTCCATTTCCAGTCAACATTAAAAATGCAAATGTTTGCTATTTAAATATAGCCTTTGGCCACCAGTGCAGGGCTCTCAGGACACTCGGTGAACCGCAGAGGGCGGCCGTCTGCCCCCAGGCTCACTAGCAAAGCAGGAAGGAGGCAGAGGATGTGCCAAGCCGGGTCCTACCAGGTGGATGGCAGCACTTCCACCGGCTGAAGGTCTGGGGCCTCAGAGGGTGTCCAGTTCCAGTCACCGAATCAGACAGCCATTCACTGGGGGCAGGGACCCTGCTGGTTTCCTTCATCCTTATCTTCCCTGTCCCCAGCTCCGTGCCCACTGCACAGCAAGAGCTCGAGGGATATTTGTTGACTAGAGAGACTAATTCACCCATCATCTTTTTTTGGATACCCTATCACGTCCCAGGCACCGTGCTAGGCCTATAAACTGGTACAGAAATGAGCCTTTTGGGGAAATCAATCTCAAGTAATTTACCACCCAAGAAGGCAGGTAAGATGTGCAAATAAAAAATAATAGCATAAAACAGCATCGAGTTAACCTCACCGTAAGTATTAATTCTGGAAGTCTGTCAACAACAGGTGTTTGGAAATGTGCCCGATGAAGGATGCTTGCGTGGCTGCACACGGGACCCCAAGCGATCTGGGAGATGGAGTGACTGGAAGGTGGGATCAGCAGTGGGAGCTTCTTGGAGGAGTTGCCAAGAACCACTCCTGGGGTGGACTCATGTCCTGGGCTCCTCCACTCAGACTGTAGGCTCCATGGGGGCCGGACTGTGTCTTATTCAGCTCTGCACCCCAATACCTCAGATGGGGCCTGACACACAGTAGGAAGCAGCATATGCTGAAGAAATGAATGAATGAATGAATGGATGTTAGGAACCCATCAGGAATCATAAGAAGAAAAAGCATTTATTAAGAGTTTAGAATGTACCAAATGTTTTATATACTTCTTCTTCATTAATTATAGCAGTCAGGGTGCAGCCAAGAGACAGGAACCACATCAGTTACTTGAACAGAGAGCATTTAAAGGATTGTTAACTAGGTATAAAGTTAACTAGGTCACTGAAAGGGTGCAACGAGAACCATAAGGTATAACAGAGAGAGCAACTGCAGAAAGCAGCTGTCACCCGAGGGATGAGGGGCCACAGGGGAAAGTTAGAATTATTAAAATGTAGAAGCTTTGCGGAGGGACAGATCGCTGAGCAGGGGCCCCTGCTGGGCTGGCGCTGAGATCTCCGATCGGATGTGAGGAGGCTGATCCTGCTGGAGTTGGAAAACCTGCACACTGGCTTCAGCTGCTGCCAGAGTAAAGAAGCATTGCTGGAGCGATGCTCATAGCCACCCAACAAACTCCTCTCCATTCTTCATGACCCAGTTAGATGTCACTTCCTCTGAGAAGCCCCCCTGATCTCTTCAGACCCAGCCATGCCCTATGGTGCTCCCGCAGGACTTGGTGCTGCCTTGTCTATATGCCACACCAGATTGAGGCTCCTTGAGGGCAGGCCTAGGTCCATACGGGCTCTGCCTGGCACGTGGTAGGCACCCCGTGTCTAGTGATAATTATAAAAGCCTGTCTCTTCTGGAAGCATGCTTCTATGGGAGCACTGGCAACCTCAGCACCATACCGTTTGACTCACACTCTGCCTTCCCAGAGTTCTCCATCCAGTGGTGAAGACATGTTGAAAACACCCCCCGGTTTAGCCCCTCACCTCTCACCCCTTCCAACCCATTCTTCTCACTTCAGTGAGACGCAAACGCAACCCATTTGAGCCTCTGCTAATCCAAAGGCTTCCCATCGCTCTTAGGATGGAGACTGACTCCTCCACACTGTCGCCGGGCCCTCCACCACCTGCCCCTGCCCTCCTCCAGCCGCGCGTCTCAGCACACCTGTTCCCCTTCCGCCTGCTCCTACTCCACACTCCAGCTCTGGACCTCTCGCGGTTTCCCCAACTCACCACGCCCTTTGAATTGTTCTCTGCATCGTGGTCTTTGCAGGTGGGGTTTCCTCCACCCAGGACCCTCCTCTTGCTCCCTTCACCCAAGACACTCCGATTTATCTTTTAGGACAGCTGCTGAGTCACTGCCTCTGGGACATTACTGGCAGAGTAACTTGATGCTCCCGGAGCAGCCTGTTCCTGATCACGCCTCTCGTCTAGTGAATTGCAATGGCCTGCATTTGCTCAGTCTCCTCCTCTAGACAGTGGTGAGCTCCCCGGCACGTGGCAGGTGCTCTGAAAAATAGATTCGAATTAACTAATTAATTAAACACAAAACAGAAAACTAAGAGAGTTCCCTCCAGATGATTTTGGGAGCCACAGGCTGCCTGAGATGCGGTGAAATAACTCTCTCGGGCCTTGTGAAGAGAGGAGACCTCCAAGATGGGGGAGGAGTCAGGTCGGGACTGGAGTCTGGGTGAGTGGGGGGCAGCCAGCTTGTCTCTGTGAGTATTGGTTTCTTCATCTCTATAACGGACACTGTAGGGGAGGAAAAAACACTTTTCCTCTCCTCTCCTAGGTTCTGTGGCTGGGCCCCAGGAAATTAAAATGATAAAAGACAGATTAACAAGAGAAAAACCAGTCTATTAATGTGTGCATACACGTAGGAGAAACTCAGTGATGAGTGACTCCAAGGGGTGGTTAGAACTCTGGCTGATTAGCCTCTTAACAAAGAACAATAAATTTGTCGAGAAGTGACAAGACAAAGGAAAAGAGGTTCAGGCTTTCAGGGTCGGCAAACTTGGGAAGGTAAACGCATGGGGAAGTTGATGGAGGATAAGGTTGTTTTGCTGAGGTTTGCTGTGCAGGTGCCATATCTGGGCAGGCAAGAGTCAACAGTCACCTCCTGCAATTCAGTCTAAGAGGTGCCCTCCCGGGTCCTCCTTCTGGTACAGGAGACGGAGACGCCTTTACAAACGGAAATCTATGTTCTGCTTATAGGTAAACAGGGGGCCAGGGCAGAGAGCGTTTTTTGGTTTTGGTGTCTGCTTTTTCTCAGTTGCCTTCAGCTCGAAATAATCCTTATGCCCACGTGGCTTATTTGGCGTGGCACATTCAGATCCCCTACAGTCTAAACATGCCCATCCTTCCCAACAGAGGGTTGTGACGGGATGGCGCACATGGAAACTGTGCAAACTGTGAAGTGCTGTACTAATGTCAGCCATAACCATATCCATGATCATCATCTCCAGGAGACAATCCAGGCCACAGCCTTGTCCAGTGTCTTCACAGCAGCCCAAGCCAGGCCTGAAGCTCCACCTCCTCCTCCCCTGGGGCCAGGCCCGACTTCTTACAGAGAAGACATCAAAGCCCCAGCTGAGGATTATTATGGGTCCACGTCCTGGTCCTCGAACAAGCTTCCGTCTGAAGTGATAAGGAGTCTGGAGGAAAGGTGGGGAAGCTAATCTAAACTTCCTGCTCCCCAGCCCCACCCCCATGCCTGACTCTTTTAAGACGAAGCTCCTGACGTCTGCATGTATTCATGAGGCCCCTGCCCACCGTGTCTCCTTTGGATTTCTTACTCTTCTCTGTGGAAGCCAGAGAGACACACTGGGTAATAAAAGGACCTCAGTACATCCCTCACCCCAGGCCCCCAGAACAGTGAATCAGACAGAGCTCACTGAACATTATCCAGCCACGGGGATGGGACATTCCAAAGAGTTAAAATCCTCTTGAAATTGAACCCTTAATAAGGCAAAATGCTTAGTCCATCCACGGACTAAGCATTAATGAACCTACCATATGTCGGATATTTAACATGTTTTGCATCAATTAAACCTTATATCAATTATTCCTATTTTATAGATGAGTAAATTGGGTCTCAGAGATGATTTAATTAGATGGAAGGATGGAAGGATGGGAGGATGGATGGATGGATGGATGCATGCATGGATGGATGCATGGATGCATGGATGGATGGATGCGAGGGTGGTCGGATGGATTGGTGGGTGAATGAGAGTATGGACGGATAGGTGAGTGGATGAGTGGATGGGTGAGTGGGTGGGTGGGTGGGTGGGTGGAGAAGCTTCTTTCCAGAGTCAAGAGGAAGTGATTGCATCTCCCCAGAAAGGCGGAGCTGCCACATCACACGTGGTTTCACACTGAAGCCCCTCACAGGAATGGGCTGTGTGTGTCACCTGACCAACGTGAGCAAGGCCGTGTTCTGGCAGAGCTGTTCCTGGACCTAAGCTGATGGAGCGGATCTCTCACGGTTTTCTGTTGTGACTTTGGAGTCAGAAAAATCTGAGTCTTGGCTGCACCATTTATTTAACTGTGTGACTACAGACAAGTCACTGAACCCCTCTATGCTTAGTTCCCTCATTTGTAAAATGGAGAACTACCCAACCTCACAGTGCCATGAGGTTCAAATGATGTCACTCAATATAAATATTTGTGAAATATTTATAGTAAGTATTTGTGTTACATATAAGTCAGTTTTCCCCTCTCTGTCCCCTGGGCAATGAGAAAACCACTGCAGAGATGAGCTAAGAGTAAAAGTGGTGAGAATCTCCCCTGAAGGGGGAAGGTCCAGATGTAGTGAGCTTCTCTGGAACAGACCTGGCCATATTCTTCTGGGGTTGAGAACAGAATTGTTTCTGTCCAGGTGGCCACAGAGGAAATGTGTTTTCCCCTGTCACGAGGAAAGTAATGGCAACTCCGACTCGGGGTGACCTGTGAACTGTGGGAGGGGCCTCAGCAAGTACATGAAATCACAGATGTCTAAGCACTATTTATAAACTCTCCTTCACTGAGGATTTATAAACAAGTTTATTTTCCATTGACTGACTGATGTTCATTCATTCATTTTCCCATCCTCAGCACTGGCCTACAGTGAGAAGGGAAGACGCAGATGGGTTTAGTAACAACGGTGAACATCCTGGCGGCACGCCGGGCACCGTTCTGAGCACTTTGTGTGCACTGTCTGGTTAGCTGCTTATAACAACCTTCCATGCAGGTCCTACTGTGACCCACATTTAGCAGATGAGGAAACTGAGCTTGGAGTAACTGGTCCAAGGTCACACACGTGTGAGCAGAGCCAGGATGACAGGGCACGCAGCCTGACCCCTGAAATGTGCTCTTAACTATCACGTCAGGATTGTACCATCTGCTCCCAGATGATCTACAAGGGCTAGGCTTAAGTCCCTTTTACAGGCCTGGCCACCCGGGAGCAACCACCCCGTCAACGCTTGGTATTCTAGCCCCTGGGAACACCTGATCTGTCGCCCGGGGTCCACTGCTGTCAGGCCCAATCTCTTCCCCATTCCTCTCTCTACATCTCCTGCGCTGTTTCTGCTTCTCATGTCACTCCAAGACTAGGCTGAGAGGAGGGCAGTGTAAACTTAAGGGCCCATCTCCCTCCCTGCCCACCAGCTTCCCCACCAGATCTGGGGCGGGGGTACCGGCCCCTGATGTTCTTCACCCTGAAAGCCTCCGTCCTGCTGATCCTGAGAGGCATTGCCCATGACAGCCACTGCAGTGGGGTCACTGGGCCTCAATACATGGAAGGACCTGCCTTTAGTCCTCAGGGTCATAATAACATCTCCATCCAGAGAGCTCCTGCAAGGGACCAGAACAGGCTCAGAGGCTTTAGGTACATTATCTCCTTCAGTTCAATTCCCATGACAGCCCCATGAAGTGAGGATTATCAGCCCCCATTTACGGATAAGAAAACCATGGCTCAGTGATGCCAGACAGCCAGCTCAAATGGTGGTGCTGAGGGGACAGGCTGGTCTGAAGCTCAAAGCCCGGGCTCCAGGCCACGCTGTCATGCAGGCTGGTCTTTCCCTCTTCACACTGAGTTCTAAGTGGAGTGAAATGTTAGTCCTGACCCTTTCCACTGCCAGGCGGGGGAGACTGGGTGGGTGGTGCTCCGTTCTAAACTTCCTCCAGCGCTGCGGGCCAGCCTCTGGGCTAGGCCAAGTCTACTGGTCTGAGAGACCAAGGAGCTCCCCGGGAAATACCTCACCCCAGGTGACCAGACGGAGGCCGATGCAGAGTAAGACCTGCCGTCTCCCCTCAACTTTGCCCCGCCTGTCAGTCCCCACACGCTCTCATGCCTGGGTCCTGGGGACAGTGGCCTGTGAGGACAAAGTGAACGAGCAGATTCATTCGGGCCTCCCCAAGCATCAGAGGCCAGAGCATGGAGATCTCTTTTGATAGTCGGTGACATAAACAGAGAGAAAAACTCTCCCACTGCAGTTGTTCCTTAAATCCCTGCAGGGCTTGGCTGTGCTGAGGGCATCAAGGGAGGGACACTGGGCCAGCGGACACAGTAACAGATGCAAAAATACGAGTGCCAGAGGTGGCGGGGCCAGCCATGTGTGTGTGCATGTCTGTGTGTGCACGTGCCTGTGTGTGTGCACATGTGCATGTCTGTGTGTGCGTGTGTGTGTGTGTGGCAGGAGCAGAAGGGGACAGCTCGCAGAGGTCGTCTGGCAGCAGGCTAGGCTTGTGGCTGACACAGGAGGCACCATCTGGGAGCTCCCGGAGACAACACTCATCTCAGTGGGGGGAGCAGTTTCGGGGGATGGGACCATGCAGTGGTGAACCGGCAGGGAGAGGGTGCTTGTGGTAAGTTATCACTCTCACAGTTACATCCTTACTTATGGAGGCTCTGAAGGCTGTGTTCCTGCCTCAGGGCCAGAGGTTTCAGAAGCACAGAACAAATGTTGGCCGTTGTCCTCCTAAAAGGACCAATTCAACAAACAGCCCTGGCTGAAAGGGGGAGGGACATTTCTCAGCCTTGTTTTGTCCCCTCTGGCTGTCCAGGATAGCAGGGGAAGTCATCTGAGCCAACGCAGGCCAGCCGTGACCTATGACCTAGGGCCCAGCCCAAAAAGGGAGCCAGCCAATCAGATTCCATCTCAGGAATCCAAACCAAGAAACGCTGAGACAGGCAGGCAGTTAGCAGCAGGGCTGGAGGCCACAGGAATGCCCTGGAAGGTTCTCTGTGGTGGAGTCAGAGCTGCGGGGGGTGACGGGGAGAGACGGGAGCAGGCAGAGGACTGGACACGCAGTTGATGGTGCGCAGCGGGGGTAAATGAGACTGGACAAGATGGTGAGAAAGGCAGAGACGGCGCTGGAAGCCACATGTGCACGACACAGAAGGCCCGGCACCTTTAGCCCCTGCTCGGCCCGACTCCACCTCGCTCCCTTTCCCCCCGGGCACCCGGGCAACCGAGGAAGGAGGGCTCTCTGCTCCTGGAAACTGGACACCAGAGCGTCTGAGGGAATAGGAGGACCTCCTGCAGGTGGAGGGGAGGTTCTGGGGGAGGGGACCCGAGCTTCAGTCCGTGGTGGCTCTGCAGACACAACAAGGACGCTGAAGAGCTGAGTGAACACGGCTGAGTCCGGACGGGACGTCTCACAGCCACACCCGAGGCAGTGCAATGGGGAGTGTGAAGGCTTCGCACGTGCAGATCTGTGAATTGGGCCGCGGGAAGGGAGATGGCACCGGGGGTGGTGGGGAGCCGGACCACTGGGATCCCGGCGTCTCTGTCCGCCTGTGGGAACTTGGGCGGCTGGGTGGGGGAGCTCTTCTAAGTCTCCCCTGCCCCATCTCTAAAATGGGGACAGAGTAGAGCCTCCTCCCTCGGTCATCGGGGGTATTAGGGGGATTTCTGGAAAGTGAGAGGCCTGGTGTGGGGTGGCGCTCTCCCCAAGCGCTGTGATTATCCTCCACGAAGGGCAGGAGGTGGAACAGAGGTTGAGGAATCTCTTTCCCTGTAGAATTTTTCACCTGCTATGACCAGCGTGGGCCTGTCCAGTGGCGAGCACACCCTTCCCTTTGTCACCTCGGGGACTCTTGGAAAAGAGGCTTTCAGAGCTGCCCTGGCCGCAGACAGGCTCACGTAGCCAGGCTTATTAATAGGAGCGCGTCCATTTCTGTCTTAAAATAGCCATAGAAAGTTACTGAAAAGGAGCTTCCAGGTGGGTGGTCAGATCGCTTTTCACTGTCTTCCTCTGGGGAGAGTTCAAGAGCTCTCATACTTTTCTGTTTCATTTACAGCAAAACAGTCATAACAGGAAGAGCCATTGCTCTGTGTAACTTCCTGAGTCAAGGACGCCCGGGCTGCCTGGGGGTCTCACAGCCAAGAGCCGCCCCACCCACCGCCCACCACCCCCGTCCACGTGTCATTGGCAGACAGTCATCTGCCAGGCACAGGGGCCTCCTGGCTCCAATGACAGGGGCTTGCCCAGGGGAGGGGCCCTGGACCTGGGGGCAAGGGCCTTGACCTAGAAAAGGCCCCACCGCCTGCCTAACCTGGCCTTCGCCTCTGTTCTGAACACTTGAAGAGGGTCCCCGCCTAGAGCAAGGGCCTTGTAACAAAAGTCCCCTCCCCAACCTCAAATTCCACCTCCCCCACCACCACTTCTATCCCTCCTTGTATTTCTTACTCACTCCAGTCCCAAACTCTGTGTAGACACTACACCCAGAACCCTCCCTCCATGTGAACACACACGCTCCCTTTCCCCAGACCCTCACAGAGGCTCTCATCATCTTTGTCCTAACGGCAGTCTTCCCGTCCTCTGTAGCCCCGGAAGAGACTTGCTACCCTCCCAGACTCTTACCCTACACTTCTGAGGTAGAAGTGGTGGCTGGGTCGTCCTGGCTCTCAGTTGTCACTTCCACACCCCTGCTTGTCCCCACTCATGTCTTTCTTTGAGCCTCATGCCATCCAGCCACTCTCCTCCTAAGCACCTAAACTCTCCAACGCTCACTCAGGGAATCCTTCATGGCCTGGCTCTCCGTCTTCTCTCTGCTAAAGCGCTGTGTCCTAACCTTAAGAGATTTCAGGGCCAGGAAGACACCTGATCAGACTGTTACTTCCTGGATCCGCTTAACTCCGAGGGCCGTCACCTCCACTCCGCTCAGCACCACTCCCAGACCCACCCTGCGTCTTCACGTGACCAGGCCTGCGTCATCTAGAGTCCAGTAACTTTCTTCAGGGTGGCCTTCTCCCATCCTTTTAGCTATCTCATGACCTCATGCCCAAGACACCTGCACTTTGACCTCCAAGATACCGGAGCCCTGTCTTTCTGTTTCCTTAGTCTGTCAGTCCTCCCAGCTGACAGTCCAGACCCAATGGTGAGCATGTGAACCACACTCACCTCCGTGCCCCCATTTCCCTTGGGCTGCTCGGCCTTCCTCCCACAACAAACTCCAGTTGTTTTCTTCCAGTCTCAGTGGACCCCACATAAGCCCAGCTCTCCTGCCATGCCTGCACCTCCGCTGCCAGCTCCTCTACTGCCACATCTCTTCTCTGCCTCAACTCTCCCCTCCTCTGACGTTGTCCTCTTGTCCTGTAAGTCTGCCCAGTCTACTCCGTCTGACAGGAGCCCTCCTAAGCCTCTTCCAGCACCCTCCAATTCGATCTCCCCCCACTACAGTCTACTCGTGTGTCACGCGCTTCCTCACCTCCTGCACATCCCCAACCCGCTGCACTCCGGCCTGTGTCCTGACCGCTCCATGGAAACTGCTTTCCCTAAAGTCATTGTTCTAGGTACTATAACTGTGCAATAAATGACAAATTGCCCCAAAACTTAGTGGCATAAAACAACCGTTTTATTATGCTGGTGCATTCTGAGGGTCAGGAAGTCAGACTGGTCACATAGCATGACTTGTCTCTGCTGCGTGACGTCTGCTGACCAGAGACCTACACGTGGCTTCTCAGTGTGGTTTGGCTTCCTCACAACATGGCAGCCCCAGGGTAGCCTGGCTTCCTACGTGGAACGCCCTACTGTTCCAGGAAACAAGGCAGAAGAAGCATTGCCTTTTATGACTCAGACGTCATTATAACATTTATAGCCTTAGACATCCCACAGCACCACCGCCATATTTCATTCAGGCAGCCACAAGCCCACGCAGAGTCAAGGGGAGACGGTACAGACCCCACTCTCAGTGGGATGGTAGTGAGGTGACATCGTAGAAGAGCATGTGGGGTGGGAACTACTGTTGCAGTCATCTTTGAAAAACACAACCTGCCACAATCTTCAATGATCTTCCAATGAGAATCTGAGGGATGTTTTTCAGTTAACATTGTGATCTCTGCATATTTGTTATTGTTGGTCATTCCCTGCTTTGTGAAACTGTCTGCATCCATCCATCTGCGTCACCATACTCCCAATTCTAGACAGACCTCTGTCCGTTTCCCCGCTTCACATGCACCTCTGTCCTCCTCTTAATGAGAATACTCCCTCGGGGTCCATCCTCAGCCCATGGCTTACCTCACTGTTTGGCCTCCCTCCCATGGCTTCGATTACCATCTATAGGCCATTAACTCCCAAATCTATCCTACCACGGATGTCTCTCTAGGCCTCAGACTGTACACCCATCAGCCTGGGTGATGTGTTCACAGATGCCTCGATTTCTGCATGTCCAAACTTGAACTCACCATCTTCCTCTCTAAACCAGCTCCTCCTCTAACCTTCATTCTCTCTCCTAGGGTACGCAGTTGTCCAGACTTTGACTCTTCCTTTCCCTTACCTCTCACATCTAATCATCTACCAAATCATGCTCATTTTGTCTCTTAAATAATTCTACAAATTTTATTTGTTATTTTACAAATGCAGAGATGAAGAATCAGAGAGGTTGTTATTTCCAAGGTTAAACAGCTATCATCTATTTGCCTTCATGTGTTAATCACACAACTGAGTTCTAGGAACTGGAATGAAAAAGCTTGTAAGACACAGTCTGATCCCTTTCGTGGGAGAGATAGGCAAGTAAGCAGTGGACTCCTAAGAGGCATGGTCAATGCTGACATTGTGGGAGGCACTGAGTACAACTGGGGCAGTGAACCCACCCTGGGGTGGAGGTGAGGCTCCATTAGTGATCTATTGCTGTGTAACGAATCACTCCAAACTTTAGCCACTTAAAACAACAAACACGTATTAGCTCACAGTTTTTGTGGGTCAGACATCCGGGTACAGCTCAGTTGGCGCCTCTGGCTCCAGGTCTCACAAGGCTGCCACCTGGTTACATCTGGGACTGCAGTCATCTCCTTGCTTGACTGGGGAGGACTCGCCCTGAAGCACTCACCTGGCTGCTGGCAGGCCTCAGGTCCTCACCGGCTGTTGGCCAGACACATCTGCTTCTTGCCGCGTGGGCCTCTCCACAGGGCGACTCAGAGCAAGGCACCTGACTTCCCCCAAAGCAAGGGTTCTGAGAGAAAGAGAGAGTAAGAGGAGAGGAAACCGTGCCCAAGACGGAAGCCAGAGTCTTTTTGTCACCTAATCTCATAAGTGACACCCATCACCTTGCCATGTTGTATTTGTTAGAAGCGAGTCATTAGGTCCAGGCCCCACCCAAGGGTAGGGGTTGCACAGGGCATGAACACCAGGAGGAGGGGGCACTGGGGCCACTTCAGAGACTGTCTGTCACAGGGGTCGGGTGATACCTGAACTAGACTCAGAAGAGGAGAAGCTGGGTGAAGAGCTCTGTAGGACTGTCCCAGGCAGAACACGCTGTGTGTGAAATCAGCTGGAAGAGACACGGACAGAGAGCCGGAGGAAGCGCGTTCTCAGGAAGGCTGGGCGTAGGCTGCCCTCTACGTGGAGATTAGAATGCAAGCCGGCGTTGCTGAGATCTGCCTCACGACTGCCTCTGTCATCCGATGGATCCCCTGTGCCTCTCGACTTCACGCCAGCCAGGTTCCTCGCCTAATGGGCTATTGTCCATTCTACGATTTAACCAAGTTTGAAACAGTTAATCAACACTAAATACTTCACATACACAACAAAGCTTCATTAGATAAAAAGATAAGGAAATTGAACTTACAATCTCTTTCCTCTTAGAAAACCTTAAAAATGCTCAGAACAATTTTCCAGCAGAGCACATTTATAAATCATTACAAATGGGAAAAGCACAACTAGTATTTTCAGTTATCAGTCGTTGGAGACGACCCAACACTTTGGAATGTATTTATTTAATTTTTAAATAAAATTTTATATTGAACTGTAACACACAGAAATGGGCCCAAATAAAGAACAATTAAGTGAATTTTCACAAAGTAACATAGTCTTGTAAATATCAGTTGGATTAAAAAAAAGAACATTGTCGCCCCCCGCCCCCCCACAAATCTCCCTCATGCCACCTCTTAGTTCCTCTCTCCTTTCCAGATACCTACTATCCCGATTTCTGTCATCATAGAGTAGTTTTTCCTGTGTTTGAGCTTCACTAAATGGAATCAAACAGTCTCTACTCTTTGTATTTGGTGCTCATCATCCATTTTTGTGAAATTCATTCATGTTGTTTCATGTAACAGTAGTTGGTTCATTTTCACTGTTGTTTAGTATTCCATTGTATGACCAAACCACAGTTTATTTATCCATTCTACACTCGATCTAAATGTAAATTGCTTCCAGTTTGGGGAAATTATGAATAGTACTGCTATAACCATTCATGATTCTGCCCTGTGGGGTACATATGTACACGTTTTATTGGGTCTGTGCCTAGGAGTGGAATTGTGGGTCATGAGTGCACATATATTCAGCTTTAGTAGATAGTGACAGTTTTCCAAGGTGGTTGTACCAATTTACACTCCAGAGCAATGTTTACGAGTTCCATTTGCTCTACTTCCTGCCAACACTTTGAATTATCAACACTTTCATTATAAGCTATTCTGAAGAGTGATGCAGCGGTACCTTATTGAGGTTTAATTTACATTTCTCCAATAACTAATGATGCTGAGCACTTTTTCACATGATTGACCTTTTAAACATCTTCTTTCGTGAAGTGTTTGTTTGAAATTTTGCTCATTTCTCTGTTGGATTTTTTTTTCTTATTGCTTTGCAAGATATTATATATTGTATTACATATGAGGCCTCCATAACAAAGTACCATAGACTGGGGCTTAAACCACAGAAATGTGCTGTCTCACAGTCTGGAGGCTAGACGTCTGAGATCAAAGTGTCAGCAGAGTTGGTTCCTTCTTTTTTTTTTTTTGTGAGGAAGATCAGCCCTGAGCTAACATCCATGCTAACCCTCCTCTTTTTGCTGAGGAAGATCCGTTCTGAGCTAACATCTATTGCCAATCCTCCTCCTTTTTTTTTCCCCCAAAGCCCCAGTAGATAGTTGTATGTCATAGTTGCACGTCCTTCTAGTTGCTGTATGTGGGACGTGGCCTCAGCATGGCCGGAGAAGCGGTGTGTCGGTGCGCGCCCTGGATCCGAACCCGGGCCGCCAGCAGCAGAGCGTGCACACTTAACTGCTAAGCCACCAGGTTGGCCCAAGTTGGTTCCTTCTGAGGCTGTGAGAAAAAATCTGTTCTAGGCTTCTCTCCCAGCTTCTGTTGGTTTGCTGGAATTTTTGCTATTCCTTGGCTTGTAGGTCTCTGCCTTCATCTTCACATGGCATTCTCCCTGGGTAAGCATCTCTGTATAAAAATTTCCCCTGTTATAAGGACACTGGAGTAGGGCACATCCTCCTCCAGTATGACCTCATCTTAACTAATTACATCGGCAATGATCTTAAGATCACAGTCTAAGTTACTGGCAGTTAGGAATTCAAAGTATAAATTTGGGGGGGGACACAATTCAACCCATAACATACATGTTTTGAGAGCATCTTCTCCCAGTGCGTGGTTTGCTGTTCCACTCTCTTCATGGAGTTGTGTTAGAGGGAAGATGACATAAACTCTTCTCCACTCGCTTCATGGGAGTTGGTGTTGATTCCTCTCTCCCTCTGAGTCTAGGCTTGCTTTGTGACTGCTCAACCAACAAAACGTATTGAAAATGATGCTGCACCAGTTCCGGGCCCGGCATTTGAGAGATCAGGCAGCCTCTACTTCGCTCTTGGAAGACGTGCTCTCGAGAAGCTAGTCTGTGAGGAGTCGAGCGGCCATGTGGAGAGGCCACGTGTAGGTAGGTACTCCTGGTCTGCAGCCTAGCTGCGCTCCCAGTCAATGACCAGCACTCACTAACCAGCCGTGTGAGAGAGCCCACTTGGACGTTCCAGCCCAGAGCTCCAGGTGACTCAACGCCAACCAGCAGCAGTGGAGCAGCAGGTCAGCCCAGTGGAGCCCAGTCAACCCACAGAATCACGGGCAGGAATAATATGGTTGCTGTTTAGGTCAATAAGTTTTGATCAACAGAAGTTCTTAATTTTAATGTATTCCAAATTTATCAATGTTTTTCTTTGAGGTTAGTGCTTTTGATGTCTTGTTGAAGAAATATTTGCCCCTTCTAGGACATGAATATTCTCCTGTGTTCTATTCTAGAAGCTTATTGATTATCTTTCACATTTTAATCTATATTATCTAAATGATTTTTGTGTATGACATAATGCTTGGGGGCATATTCCTTTTGAATTTAATAATGATGACTTTTTTCAAGTTAGAATTAAGTGTGTAGTATAAAACACCAACATAGTAGTAATTTAACATCACAAGTAAGTAAAAGAAAACTTGAAACCTCCATAATTATTTAATTTATCTGCTATCCTATCGCTAATAGGTCTCAAGACAACGGAGATTTAGTCATTTATTCATTCGTAAAACCTTTACTGAGAGCCAGGATTTGCCCTTCTGTGTGCCAGATTCTGACCTAGGTGCTGAAATACATCAGAGATACAGGCCTCTCTTCATGTAATTACAATTTTGTGGGAGAAATGGGCAATAACACGTAATTTGAACTGTGCTGAGTATGATGCAAGATGAGCAGAGATGCTACGGGAGTCAAGACCAGGAACTTCTAACTTAGTCTGGGGGTTCGGGGTGCATCAGAGAGATTCCTTGCAGAAGTGATGTTTAAGCTGGGACTCCTGGCTGAGTATTAATTATCTAGACAAAGAATTGGAGGCGGGAAAATTCCAGGCAGAGAGGTAGAGGAAAACACAGCATATGCAGAGAACTCTAGGCAGGGAAGAGCCCAGTGTGTTAGAGGAACTAAGAGAAGTCTAGAGGGGAGAGGATGCAGGGGACACAGATGAGAGTGGGGAGGTAGGAAAGGGCTAGACTGTAAGCCTTCTTAAAGGAATCTAGCCTTGGGCCGGCGCCATGGCTTGGTGGTTGAGTGCGTGCGCTCTGCTGCTGGTGGCCCTGGTTCGGATCCCGGGCGCACACTGACGCGCTGTTTCTCTGGCCATGCTGGGGCCCTGTCCCATGTGCAGCGGCTGGAAGGATGTGCAGCTATGACATACAACTATCTACTGGGGCTTTGGGGGAAAAAATAAATAAATAAATAAAATTATAAAGGAATCTAGTCTTATCCCAAGAGCAATGGGATGCCTTTGAAGGGTTTTAAGCAGGGGACTGGCACGATCAGATTTGTCGGGTTTTTGTGTGTGTGGGTGTGTGAGAAAGATTAGCCCTGAGCTAACATCTATTGCCAATCCTCCTCTTTTTTATTTTCTGAGGAAGACTGGCCCTGGGCTAACATCCATGCCCATCTTCCTCTACTTCATATGGGACGCTGCCACGGCATGGCTTGATGAGCGGTGTGTAGGTCCGCACCCAGGATCCGAACCTGGGAACCCCTGGCCGCTGAAGAGGAGCGCACGAACTTAACTGCTACGCCACCCGGCTGGCCCCTCAGATTTGTGTTTTCTGAAGCTCACTAAGGCTGCCTTGTAGTATGAGGTAGAGCATGAGCAGTGTCTGATGTAGGCTTCAAAATACCATGGTGGTCCCAGGGATGGCGAAACCCCCTCATCTGGGGCATCAGGAAGGCCTTGGTGGAGGAGAATGGTTCAGACACGGGAAGACGGGGTGTGTGAGTGTGTGTGTGTGTGCACGCGCGCTGCGAGACAGAGAAGGAAGAGTCCAGGTGTAGGGAGCAGCCTGCACCATCACAAAGCTAGATACGTGTGGGGCGTGTGTGGAGAGTGGTGCACTGTCTGGTCGGGCTGAGGATGACCAGAGACACGCCTGGAAGAATGGGTTGCAGATCTGAAGGCCCAGAAGGCACGCATGGCTGCGTACTTGCACAGCCAATCCTCACACTGTGTGGATTCTGTACTTGTGAATTCACTCACTTGCTAACACTGATTGGTACCCCAAGTCAATACTCGCAGCCCTTTCACAGTCATTCACGGACACGGGCTGAGTAGTGAAAATTACCGGTACGCACACCCCCAGCCGGGGCTGAGCAAAGTGACCCTCTGCTTTCCTGTTTCAGCTCTCCTGCTGTAAACAGGCGTCCTTTTTGTGGTCCATTTGTACTTCTATGGTTTTGTAGGTGATTTCAATGTTGAAAATAGCCCCTAAGCACAGAGCTGAAGCGCTCCCTCGTGTTTCCAAGCACAAGAGGGCTGGGATGAGCCTATGCAGAGAATTCGTGTGTTAGATGAGCTTCGTCCAGGTGTGGGTTACAGCACTGTTGGCCACCAGTTCAGTGTTGCTGAACCAACAATATATACTGAAAATATAATGTGTGTGTGTGCGTGTGTGTGTGTGTGTGTGTATATATATATACACACACACATATATAGTCTTTAAACAAAAACATAAAATAAGGTTATGTATTGATGAGTTGATAAAAATGTGCCCAGAGGCTTGTAGGGACCTAGCCTGCACCTCCCGTGGTTCAACATTAGCAATTTCAGCCACTTTGTAGAACCACCTCAAATAGTGAGCACGGACTATACTATGCACACATTTCCCCCCGAGAGCGGGTCGTTAGACACTGCCACCACACCCCTGATTGAGGCAGCCCTGCAGGAGCACACCTCCCTGTGGAGGGGTCAGCTGACCACGCCGCTTACAGCCAGGCAGGCCTTTCTTCAAGCAGGATCCGAGGGACCGTCTGCCCATTGGCCACAGTTCCAGGCCCTCAGGTGGGAGGGTTCAGCCTTTGGAGCCACCGAGACCCAAGTGTGAACCCCACCGCCCCAACTTACTAGCTGTGTGGCCTCAGGCAAGCATCCCTGAGAGAACAGCCATTTCAGGTGGTGTTGGGAGTTGAGGAGATGACATGTGTAAGACACTCACCTGGATGCTTGGCACACACACGGCAGATGGCGAGTGCTGCTGGCCCTCCATCCCCACCCCAGACTCCAACAGAGGGTGGGCACGGTGGCACTCCACCCTCTGCCTGCTCCTCAGTCCTCCTGGTGCAGCAGTGCTGTGTCCAGTCATTCAAAATTGGCTTCCCAGACTTCTCTGCCTGGAGGGCCGAGGCTAGGTCTCGCAGTGGAGATGCCCACCCTGAGATTCTGGACCCACTGCTGCAGGGAGTCCTCTCTTCCCAGGACTGCACAGGGTCCACTCTCCAGTCTAACTCCTGTTCTGACCAGAGAGGCACGTGATGCGCTAGCTGCTGTCTCTGTGTGTGTGGCTTCTGGTTTCATAAGGGGCTTGGGGGCAGGCGTATTTGCTTAGTCCGTTTTTCACCCCGTTTCTCGATACCCTACTCTGGGGTTCAGGAGCCCCGGGTGCCCCAGTTCAGACCTCGCTTCTTCTGACTCAGCTTTACCCTCAAGACACCACCGCTTCCTCTCTGAGTCATCAGGCTGAGCTTTCGAGGACAGCAGTCTGGCACTCCCACTCCATCTTCCCAGGAAGGGTGCTACATCTCCACACCCCAGTGCCAGCCCCATGTCTAACTCGGCTCACAACGATCAGAAACCAAGAAACAAGTTCTTAATGGGCTCAGAGTATGCAGAAGGAAAAGGTTCCAGGACCAGGAGTCAGATGGCCTGGGTTTCAGTTCCAGCTCTACCCCTAGCTTGTGCAACCTTGAGCTAGTCAAGGAACCTTCCTCCTGAACCAGGGTTTCCTACAGGGGCATCGAGAGGCCCACACGAAATAGGGTAAAGTACCCCTGCTCCCTGGGCTGGATCTGGTCCGTAAACTCATTTCATTTGGCTTGAGCAATCTTGATATATATCAACTGTTTAGCATTTTTAAAATGAGTTATTAACAAATTGGGAGACTTCACTTAAATATCTGGATTTACAGCTTCTCTTAAAAAACAGGAAGATTGGGCCATATTAATTCCTTGCCCTGAACGGCAAAAATCGACTAGAGCTGAGTAGCAGCAGCCCCTCCTGCTAAGGTGGGAACCTGAAGCTGCCCTCCAGCTCACCACAGTCCCCACCACTCCCTATTGTTTCCTAATACTGAGGCCAAGCCTCGGCTGCCACTTATTATTGCTGTAGGGCTATTGATTTTCTTCTAGTGGAGTCCTAGTGGAAGCGAAATCATTATAATAACCATGTTTCCATCATAAGGGGAAAATGAAAATCCGAGAAGTGTCCCTTGCCCCGTTATCTCCCCTTTCAGGGTCTCAAGGTCAAAAATGAAGCCCCTTTGGCTAAGTTTTACCTGGAGCCAACAGGCCCTTTGAAAGGCGCGCGGTGGGTCAGAGCTGGGGTCTGGAGTCCCACAGGCTGGTACATCCTACACCTCCCACGCCTCTTGGTCCTCATCTGGACAATGGGGTGGTACCAGCTCTTTTCTCCTGGGTTTATTGTGCACAACTAAGGCACTTAGTGAGCTGGTCCTTTAAGGTTAGTGATTGAAATGCAAATACTTCGAACTGATAAAAAGGGTTGTGACAGGTGGGAGTGTGAAGGGAAAGACTTGGGATTTCTGAGTATGGCTAAAGCAATGGAATGAAGGCAAAAAGCAAATGGGAAAAGAAATGACTTCGGAGAGAGAACGTTCGGTTACATCCACCCACACCTCACTCGTCCACGCCCGCTGACCGCGTATCGCCTCCCGCGCTCGGACTCCGTCACCGGGACTGGGTTCTAGACCTGGCTTGGGCAGCTCATTCCCTTGCGTGATGGATAGAAACGCCCCTCCTAACCGGCTAGTAAAGACGAACTGAGATAAACGTATGTGGGAAGCGCTCTGGAAATCCGAAAAGCGCTATACACAGGTCAAGAGTTTTCCAGTCCCTTTACAAAAAGTTTTTCTTCCAAACTCTATCCAAGGGCTTTTTGAGTTTATCAAGGCTAAGACCCTCCCCTCGGTTTCGCAAGGCTGCCCCTTCCTACACACCGAGGTGCGCCGCGTCAGGACTCCTCTCCGCGCGCGAAGGCGGGGACTCGGGGTGTTGGCAGCGGCGACGCCGGGCGAAGCTTTGGCCGCGGCGGGTGCGCCCCCGAGGCTGTGCGTCCCTCGAGGGTGTGTGCCCCCAGGCTGTGCGCCCCCCACCCCGCCTCGGAGGTGTGCGCCCCCAGCCCAGGCCGAGGGGCCGGCGACCGGCGAGAGGGCGCCCGCGGGTGTGCGCGCCCGGACGCCGAGTGTGCGCGCCCTGGACACGGACCGTGCGCCCCGAAGCCGCCGCGCGCCCGCCCGCCGACCGCCGACCGCCGCGGCTCGCCGAGGTAAGGCGCCTGCGACCCTCCGCGCGCAGGGGTGGCGGCGTCTGGCACCCAGCCCTGCGCCACCCGCTCTTGGCCCCGCGCTCGGCCACTCTCCTTTGCCTCCGCCGCCCGCCTCGCCCCTTCCTGGCCCGCGTCCCGGCTCCACAGAGGCAGAGGCTGCGGCCGCCTGGGCCGACCTGGCGCCCCCGCCCGGGGTCCGCGAGCGCGGGGAGGAGGCTACCGGTGCTGCGCGGGCCGCCCAAAGGCGGGCGCCGCTCCCCTTCCGCCGCAGCCGGCGCCCCAGTGCTGGAAGGGGGAGCCGGTGGGGAGAGGAGGCCGCGTGGCCCTTGCGGCTCCGGCGGTGCAGCCCCCGCCCAGCGCTGCCGAGCCGGGCGCTGCGGTCCGGGATGCGGCTGGCGGGACTGGGCGCCCTGGCGCCGGCTCCCAGGACTGCCTGGAATCGAGCTGTTAGTCTCCCTCCTTTCGCAAAAGCTGGCCCCCGGTTCCCACCCTGGTACTCCTCGGCCCCTGGCTGAACTTTCCGGCGCTCCAGTTGGGCCGCGACCTTGGAGGGAGGCAGTGGGGCCGCCTCGGGGTGCGCTGGCCGCCCAGGGCGCTTTTGCCGAGACTGCGCGCCGCTCGGTGAGATTCCCCCCCTGTTATCCTCCCTTAAGGTCAAACTTCTGACCCCAAGTACTTCGTCCCTGCGGAGTGGCCAGTTACTTAGCATGAGAGTTGGGAAGTTGAGCCCGTGGCGCCTACACCAGGTCTGACTCTGCGCTTGTCCGGGGCATCCGCTAGGGCTGCAGGAACCAGCGGCTGTAGGTCCCAAGCGCCCTAGGGTGCAGGCCTGGAGGGCCGGGCGGAGGCATTTTGCAGGAGATGGGGGAGATTCTCCACTTCCTGAGGATGACCCCCTGAAGCCTGGGCAAAGTCCTGTTGACCAAGTAGGGTCAGGGGAGGGTCAGATGCAGCCAGTGACCAGGTTGAGGCCTAGGGAGAAAGCATCTTGAATTAAACACAATCGCCTGGGACCTCCTGGGTGAATCAAAGGCGGGTTCCTCGGAGCCTCTGAAGACATGAGGCAGGAGAACGCGGTGCCACGCGTGGAGTGGAAGGAGAGTCTGCTGCCATATTGCCTTTTCAAGTCCAACCCTCCTGCGTTTCCAAACTCCTCACTGCACCATGATGTGAGTTATGAGAATGTTAAGGGGCAGTGAGTTTAGGGGAATGGCTCAGGGTCCAGAACAGACTTTCATTCAGTCAACAAATACTTGGTCTGTGCCAGGCACCCGGCAGGGTAGTGGAATACAGAAACGAACAAAACTGGCACTGTCTGGCCTCACGGAGCCTGCAGGCCAGTGGCCAAGACCTACGAATCCCTCAGATAAATATAGAATTAGGAACAGCAGTGAATTCTTTGAAAGGAAAGGATAAGGTGCCCTGAGAACCTGTGGTAGGTACAGGAGTTGCTGGCAGGAGTTTAGTTGAAGAGGGTGGAATGAGCCTTCCAGGCAGAAGGAACAGCATGTGAGGGGGCCCTGAGGCGAGTAGCAGAGTCCATTAGAGGAACTGTAAGACTGTTTACCAAGTGACCACCAGGGGCCCAAATGGGCATGCCCCTTACCTCTGCGTCCTATCGCCAGGCCAGTCACTACCTTCCTGTCTCAGCCGTGATGACGGGCAGTTGGAGTCGCCCTGGCTGGGTCGCAGTGCAGGGGAAGAGAGGGAGAGACTGGCAGGCAGGTGCGGGACCCACCCTCCTGCGTGCACTGACTACCTGCACCTGGCTCACACGGCCCGCGCCCTGCGGCGCCCACGCAGGGCGCCAGAGGCAGCGGTTCTTTCCTTCGCTTGTTCCCAGTTGCCCACTGAGTGCACAGCTGACCAAGGCCTCTGCCCGGCGTTCAGGAAGGTTCGTGCTGGGAGTGGGGGCTCATCCCAGACTTTAAAACTAGAAGGAACGCTTTGCCCGCAATGTGAGATTCCTGAGGGGGCTTCCAGGGCGTTTCCTAATCTGGCCCGGCCCACCTCTCCAGCCGCCTTTCTGGCTTCTGCCGCTCTCCGTCTCCCCCAGCCTGCCCCCTCAGTGAGCACCCTCTTCTCTGCTCACAGTGGCGCTCCGGGCGGTTCCCGGAACCCTGCTGCCCTTTGTCTGAAGTGCTTGGTACCCCTTGTTCACCCAGTGAATGCACACTCAGCCTCCAGCTCCGGCGTTTAACGTGAGGTCCCCCCCAAAGGCCTTTCCTGACCGGAGTCCAGTGCTGTCTTTTCTGTTTCCAAAGGTCAGACGCCTCTGCCACAGTGAGCATCAGCTGCTCCGTCCTGTCCTGTCTCAAGCACCTGGCGCAGAGAGGGGCACAGAGAGGGTGCTTCATCAATGCTGGTTGCATGAAAACCATCTAGTCTGGTATTTCTTAACTTTTTTTATGGGGAGGGGAGAGTATTACATGTATCTTTAAGATTCTGATGAAAATTATGGATACTCTCCTCCAAATGCATGTAACCTACAATATCTTACATACGACATCTCATTTTTTGCAGCCCTCCCCTCGATGTTGACCCCATGTCCAGAACTTTGGGCTTTAATTTTACAGGACACAGAGGCCCAGTGACGTACAGAGGCTGCCGAAGCCCCTACAGCTGTTAAGAGTATGGACCCCTCTGTCCCCACATCCCCCAGCTCCTGGCTCTCAGTCCAGGGCTTCTTCCAGCTCTCTCTGCGTCTTTTAACCAAGTAGCCTCTGTTTGTCCCTGGACCTTGTGAAGGCCACTGCTCATGGCTGGAAGATGGATATCTTAGTTTTGCTTCAGTTCAGTAGCAGCCTAAGGGGTGACGGGGAGAAAAATGGGCAGAGCTGACAGTTAGGAAGACGGGTGGGCCATCTCCCTGGCCTGCGTGTTATTACATCTGTTTTAGCTGGAGGAGGATCGCATGTGCCTCGCACTTGTCTTCTGGGCCCTGGATTGAGCCACGTGGGCCAGGCTCGGAAACGCTCTGCTCAGGACTGTTGAGGTCAGGGGCCCAGCTCTTGGCTTTGTCAAAGGCTTCTTCCCCATGGAGCAGGCTGTGGGACTGAAGGAAGAGAAGGGGCTCTTGCTTGCTGCCCCCAGAGCTGTGCCTGCCCGCCTCTGCCATTCTGCAACAGGACACCTGCTTCCGGCTACTGGGGGGAAGCAGGGCCTTCTCATCTGCAGATCAGAGTCTTCTTTCCCTCAGCAGTTCACTCACTCATCAGCACTGCGTTGAGTCTGCTCTGTACCAGGCGGTGTGCTGGTTCCAGTTTATGAGGAGGGGTCATGGGCTGGGAGCCGCGAGGCACGGTGCTGCTCTGCGGGGGAGGAAGAGGTCACTTTCCTTCCGGTTCAGCCTACCTTGGGAGGTGCGGTAATACCAACACCGTGCCAGCTTTTAAAACTCTGATCGCGTGCAAGTTACATCCTCTCTGGGGGACTGAGTTTTCTTAACCGATAACCATCTTTTCTTGCCTGTCTCTGGGCAATTGTACAGATCTGGTCATCACGTGTCAGATGGCAGATCCAGTCACTTCTGTATGTGCAGCTGGAGCAGTGTGGTATAATAACAGGGTGCATGTGGGTGACGCTCTGGCACAGTTAGTCCTCGAGATGTTACAGTCACGATTCCAGATGTGTCGATGAGGCGCACAGAGGTTAAGTGACTTCCCTAGGGTTATAGAACTAACACATGATGAAACTGTGTTGTGGGAGCTCTGCCTCTGGGGAGCAGGCGGCTAATGCTGTGCCAGTGTGTGGTAGGTATTCGGGAAGAGGTGAGGGCTCGGAGGCCATGGCCTCCGGGGATGGGAGCCTGGATCTCCTGCTCGCCAGCTGTGTGCTTTACAGCCAGACCCCAGCTCCCCGAGCCTCAGAATGCTGACCTCCCAGACCCCGAGTTTAGACTAAGAGGCTTCTAATAGGCCTTTCTGTGAACAGTTTCCAGTCTACAGGGATAATATTTCAAAGTAGGATTGAAGGAAAGAAGAGGGGCCCTCCTGCTAAAAATAGGCCTGCTGCAGTTTCCAGGAGAAATAAGGGGGGGGGGGCCAGATCTCAAGGAGATGGTTAGCGTGATACACAAGCATTGATCGGTGGTCTGAAGTTGCTGGCTGAGCCTGCCTTCTCCAAGGGAAAGAGCCTGTTTTCAGAAGGAACACCTCCTTGTCTGGCCGGAGCCGTGGGTCCTGGGCCCTGCCCCTCACAGGGCTTTCCTGGGACACAGAGATTGTGGGAGAAAATGTAAATGCCAAGGCCCATCCCCCTCCCCATTTTTTCCCCCAAAAGTAAGTAAAACTTGCAGGCGGGATGTATATTACTTGAGTGTGGCTGTGCTATCCCCACGTGGAGGATCCTTTGTGTCTGCAGCTCCCTTTGCTGGGTATTTCTAGTTTGTTGCTCTGGCATCAGGTCGGGTGGGGGCAGAGGAATGTGGCGTTGGGGAGAATTCACCCCGTGCGGGGATGAAAGAGCAGAATCGTGGATTCCCCCGCACAGCCTGGGTTCTGCCCAGAAGCCCTGGGCGCCGCTCTCAGTGAAGTCGATTTTGAATCTCCCCGAGGGGCGCCGGGGCCGAGTGCTTCCAGGTGCTGCTCCTCGCCAGGCTCCCCAGTGCCCCCCTGCCGCCTTGGAAAGTGTGGCCATCCTGCGCTTGGGGAGGGGCCTGAGGGACAGGAATGTCAAGTTGGGTGGTTGGCGGATATAACCCAGTGTGGTCAGGGTCTGCATTGATTAGGTACAACACTGAGCGTGCGGGAGGTGGCATTTTATCAGGAACGCTTGAGTTTTTTAAGAGATTGTTTTCATGTATCACTTGTGTGAGTTTTAAATAAATAAATAATGAAAGCCTCTGCTCCTCATAAAAGGAGGAGGGCAAGAGAGGGCAGTGGCTTCACCCTTCACCAGCCCCGTGAGCCCGAGCAGAGACTGAGGTTTACTCGACCTCAGCATCTTCATCTGTGAACTGCTTTGGTGGTACTGACTAGGCTCCTCTGATAGGAGAGCGGACTCCCTTACGCTGGTTCTGATGAAGAGGAGGAGCCACAGAATGCAGCAGTGATGTCTAAGCGCAGGCCGGAAGGAGGCCAGGCAGCCTGGAGGCGGTGCAGAGGGGTCTGAGTTGGAGGCTGTTCCACCGATGCAGCCGGTCACTGGTCTTCACCTTGAGTGCCCCACTGCCCGCCCCGCCCCCACCCCGCCATCACACGAGCCTCTCCTTTGTCACTCAGTTCAGGTTCCAGAGGGCCCTGCTGCCTGAGCTCGGTGCTCTGGAAGCTGAGGTTTCTCTCCAGGCCGCGTCCCGGCCGGTCCCCGGTCAGCCAGGGCCTGGGTGGCTGCTCAGTCATCCTCCCTGGGCCGGTCAGGTGGGAGGGGCCGGCAGAGGGGGTTATATGTACAGAACTTGACCTTTTAGGCAGGCAGGGCTGTGGGTGGAGATTCCTCAAGAGGGAGACTCCAGTGAGCTGGAACTCAGGAATACGGTCGGCGCACGCACTGAGCCACAGGACCCCAGGGACACTTCGCTTGGGGTTAACGGCCCCGAGGGGCCCGTATGCAGAATTCAGGGGAGTCTGTGAACTTGGGGAAATAGCATCTTTGTTGAGCATTTTCTTCGATTATGGCTGTAGGCACGAAGCGGTGGATCTGCAGTTCCTGTGACACGTCACCAGTAGGGATCACAGATGCTTCACGTCACAGTTCAGCTTCTGCGATACCTCCAACTCTGATCCATGCCCTCACAGCTCTGGAATTACAGCAGTTAGCACACCACTGCAAGAGCTCGTTGTGTAATGCGTTAATGAAGGACATATATTGCTATATTGCACACTCATTTTAAAAATTTTAATAATTATTTTTTAGTGTAATTGGTTTTCTTTGTAGTCCAGCTATGCATTTTATTTTATATGTTTTAAAACGTTCTGAGAAAGGGTCTGGAGGCTTTGTCAGTCTGCTGAAGGGGTCCACGGTGCAGAAGGGTTGAGACCCCCTGACAGGGGGTCTGGGAGCTTTGGTTCCCGATTTCCCACCTCCCTCCCTGATCTTTCATACACTGTCTATCTCCATCTAATTAGTGCATCCTCGAGCAGCAGTAAATTCTACTTAATAGTTTGGCAAATTTGCAAGAGCACATAATTTGTGGTTTGGGTAGAAGGTTTTGATGTATATCCAGAGGTTAATTTACAAATTACAGGCACACATGGACGAGTGGGTAGGCAGTTCCTATCAGCCCACAAGCCAGCAGGCCCTATCCACGCACACCAGTCCACTGAGACGACCACCCAGGGGACAGTTGGGCTCGTGAGGGGGTAAGGAGCTTGTGTGGGCCCCTGGGTGACTTGCCTGATCAGATGCGAGCTAGGATCCTAGGACAGAGGAGAAGCACTGGGAGGAGTCGCCTTGAAGTGGGTTCTGAAATGGAGGGAAGGCAGAGGAGGCCGAGGGAGGCGGAGGGAGGCAGTAAGGATGCGGGAGGACCAGCCGGATGCTGATTGTGAGGAGGAGGCCGGAGAGAGGAGAGCCCTAGGGAGCAACATCAGAGTAGTGGTGGGTTTTTTCCACCTTTTATTGGATGAGTGCCGGACACTGTGCCCAGCCCTTTAACTGGAGCAGTTATTTAATCTCTACCAACCACCCAATAAGGTCTGTGTTTCTATTCCCATTGAGTAGGTAGGTAAAGTGAGGCTCTAAGAGGTGGGACACTGGCTCTAGGTCACAGAGGCATTAGGTGGTAGAGCCAGGAGCTTAGCCCAGGTCTGGCGGATCCCGGCACCCGTGCTCTTAAAAACCAGTGCAGACAACCACACAGTCTGGGAGAACGGTGGCAGCCACTCTGTTTCACTAAGAAGGTGCTTGCTGTACGTCTGCAGTCTTCCCCACCCTTCCGTCTGAGTGCTCTGCTCTCTGCTCACGCCGGCTCGTTGTCCCCGTCTTCTTCAACGTGGACTCCTCTGGGAGGGCTTCCCTGAGCCCCTCAGACCCGACCTGTGGGCAGCAGGCGCCACTCCTTGGAGCGGCCAGCTCTGGTCTCAGTGGAGAGCTCACGAGCCTTACTCTGGGGCGTCCCCCCGGGTGTGAGCTCCCTCTCCCCTCCCGGCGCCCCGAGCCGCATCTGGCGTGGAGCCCTGTCTGGCAGAACCTTGATAACAGCAAATGAACCGTGTCCTCCCCTCCCCTTTGTGGGCCCCGTTGCCCGTTCCTGGCACCTCTTCTGGGTCCCCTCACCCAGGGCTGTCTCTAGGAAACCTCACCGGTTGCCTACACCTGCCTTGGGCTTACAGATGAGGATCCTGAGGACCGGCGAGGGCAGGAGGCAGGCCCTGGTGCATGGGGAGTGAGTGACTGAGCTGGAGTGAGAACCAGGCCTGTTGGGCCTGCACACCGCACTGCCCTGACACTAACGCTGCAAGTGTCTCTTCTGCACCGTGAAGCAGGCTGGAATTTTTGGGGGAGGGGACATGTGAGGAGCTCCTGGAGTCACGTTCTTCGGCAGTCGCTTCCTTGCTCCACTCTGGTGCCTGCCTCAGGGCTGGCCTTCCCTGACCTAATCTTCTTCTCCCTCGTTCTACCCCGTACCCTCTGCTTTGCCAGCTGCTGAATGGAGCCCTGTGTTAGCCGGGCTGTGGGTGGCCGCCTTTGGGGGATGCCCGGTGGTGCCCTGAGAACCCTGCTGACTGGCAGAGCTGAGGCCTGAATTCTGGGCATTAGAGTCATTCCTTTGGATTACTTTGTCTTCTCCAGAGAGCTGTTGTTAAAATGCAAATACATTACCTGCTGGGGCACCTGTGAACCGGCTGGCACTGTGGCCCTGTGGAGAGGGCAGTTCCCCAGGCCCTGGTTAAGTCACACCACCTCCCTGTCCCTCAGTTTCTTATCTGTGAAATGGGGATCATAAGAGATTACGTGGTAGGGTTACCCCAGGGATGAAATGAGCAAGTGCACATAATGAGTAGTCAATAAAATTAGCTTTCTTTTTTTCTTTCTAAGGCAATAGGATTATTGGGTCAGTTCTCTAGCTGAAGTCTTGGTTCTTATTAGTTTTTATTAATTAAGTATTTTGTTTGTTCAAGTAATGTAGTCTCCTTTCATTTTAAGATTTTTTTCCTTTCTAATTATGAAATGGTTTCCAACTTCATTTTCTTGCCTTTAACATGGGGGTAAATATCCTACTTTACTGGTTCGTTGGGGATTGACCCGGCTGAAGTGCCTGCAGATGCCAGGCCCGCCCAGGGCTCTGCCTGAGAGCCTGGTGTTCTGAGTTGTCCTGGGGGTGAGGGTTGAAAGCCCTCGGGGCCTGGGGGGAGGTTCTGGGTGGGCCCCTAGGGAGGAGATGGGGGACAGGGAGGGAGGAGATGGGGGAAATGAGGGCGACCCTGCCCCTCTGAGACCTCTGCCCGGGTCTTCTGCCTCCGAGGCGGGATCTCTGAGGTTCTGGAGTCCCTGGAGGAGTGGTCTCCTTGGCCCCTCCCCAGCGTGACTGGTGGAAGGGTGCTGAGGAGAGCAGAGGTCTCCTCACCCCTCTGATCTCCCGGGGTGTCAGTGGGTGTTGTAAACTGCTGCTTTGAGGGGGCAGTTGGGCTTTTGAGAACATCACCCCAGCTAGATTCTCTGCAGTTTCTCCAGAGACCAGGATGGTTCTCTTCAGCCTGGGCAGGGAGAGGGTCCACGAGCAGGAGCAGCCTGGCCGCCTCCTGGCCTGTGACTGAGGAGGGGTGGGGGCAGCATCACAGGAGTTTTCTAGCAACCGGTGGAGCAGAGAGCCTCACTTCCAGGGTTCTCTGAAAGAGGGTCCTCCCCTCCCCATTGACTGCCCTGGGCAGCGAGAACTGTTGTCAGCCCTTCTGCTCTGGCCTGCTGTGGGCTTCCCCCAGCCTTGGGGAGAGCTCCTCCCCCAGCACCTCCCCCCATCATCCGTCATAACTGAAGTGATCCTTCCGGAGCAGAGCCGGATGGATGCAGAAAATCACCTTCCTTAGGACCAGACACCAGGAGCAAAGAGGAGGTGAATGCTGGTTCCTGGGGCCCCAAGCCAAGCAGCAACCTGCCACCTGCCTGCCGAGCTCCAGGGGGTGGTGCAGAGAAGGGGGTGCAGCGGGAACCTTCCCAGTGATCTGTTCAGGGCTGGAGCACCTAGGAGCCGGCATCAGTGCCAGCCCAGAGGTGGGGCTTGGAGCCATGCCGTTTTACACCTCACGTTTGTTGATTGCCTGTCGGCCGTTACTATCCTTTCTTTCCCCCTCTCTCCCTCCCTCCATCTTTCCTTCCCTCTCTTCCTTCCTGCCATCCAGTAAATACTGACTGATCCCTTAACTCTGGGCCCGGGACTGTGCTAGGCGAGGAGCTTGCAGTCAACAGAGGAGACAGGATCAGACAGTTTGATGGCTGCTCTGACGACCTTCCGACAGGGCGCGTGGGGGTGCGGAATTAGGGGGAGGGGGCCAGTCCTGACTGGTGTGGAGAAGGGGAAGATGCTAGTTGGTACAGCGGTCTTGAGGGTTGAGTAGCAGTTGCAGATGGAGAAGGAAGGAGGAGGATCCCGGGCAGCGTGCAGAAGGAAGTCCAGAGGATATGCAAAGCTGTTCCATAGAGAAGGTTGCTTGTTCACTGAGCTTTGGTTTTCTCTCGTGTAAAATGAGGATAATAGCGCCAAAGTCACAGCTGGCACAGAAAAAAATCCTTCCTTCCTTTTTTCCAATTTGTGATGCACCAGAAAGACTTAAACATGCGAAAGTCATGGCAATGAGAGGCAGATGTGAGAAATGCTAGAATCGGTGGAAATACAATGGCAGGAAGTAGCTTTTTGAAGAGAGCCTTGGAGGTTGGACAGTATTAGCTGAGATTGATATTTAGGATTAGGAGGGGCTGGTGGATGGGCAGACTCTGGTAGAGAAGGCAGGAAAGGGCGTCTGCGGGTTTGTACAGTGTGAGCACGGGCACAGAGGTGCCCAGGCACCGGGGGAAGCTGCATCTGTGAGGGCAGGGGTGTGGGGACGAGGCTAGAAAGGTGGGCTGAGGCCACTTTGGTGCCTCACTGGTGGGCACCTGGGCGGCATTTGGTTTCCATGCAGGTTTTGTTTGACCTGCATAGTGTTAAAAAAAGAAAAAGAGAGGGAAGAATTAAGTCAACATTTAAAAATCAGATTTTACATAAATCCACATTCCTGGCTTCTTTTGGAAAAAATCAAGTCTGGCAACACCAGCCTTGAATTAATCCCCATGTGGCAACAGCTGGCCAGAAGGTGAGTGGTGGACATTCAGGTGACCCCTGCCGCCCCCAGTTGCAGGTTGCATCTCCCACTGGCCAGTTACTTGCCTGAATCTCACCACTCCAGTCACTCTTGAGTTACTACAGTGTGTTCAGAAAGCTCCTAATAAACTGCTAGTGCAGTACAGCGGGGGGAGAGAGGCAATTCTAAACCATTAACATTGTAATTCCTTCATCAGATATGGTGATGAATTTTACTACTCCCCGGGAAAATTTTCATTGTGGAGAAGCAGTTAGGAGGGGAAAACGGGATACTCGATGCAGGACGGCTTAGGAAGGAGACTCTAAGAAGTCAAGTGGGGGTGGACACCTAGAAAAAGGGGGTGTCGGCCTGCGGCGAGTCCTCTGCCTGCCTTTCTCAGCCACGGCATCTGTGTCTCTGCTGGGGAAGGACGCCGAACACTTGTCCCCGGCAGATACTTACTGCCTTGTAAGACCGTTAACACCTTAGTTTATTGACCTTTTAAGCTTAAAAAATGGGATCCTTGAAGGACAAGATGAGATTTGTGTGTTTTTTTAATTGATAAGGAAACTAGTGGAAAAGAGAAATTTTTTCCATTTTGTGAATAATTTTGAGAGTGTGGGTGTGTGTTGGTCTGTGTGTGTGTGTGTGAGTGGGTGGTCTTTACAATTTGAAAGGCTCAATAAATGCTATTGGGAAATTTTTTATTAAAAAAACTATTTTTAAAATCATACCAGTTAGTACTAAGCATTTAAAATAGTACAGAAACATAAAAAGGAGAAAACTCCAAACTGTCAAGAATTGGCGGTCGGGCGCTGGGGACAGTTTGGAGTGTATATACCTCTAGGAGCTCTATCTGTACCCTTATATAGCTCTAGCTATGTGTCCACATGTAAGTATCTGGATAGAAACGTTTTTAATAAAAGTGAGGTTTTGCACACTGTTCTGCTCTGGTTTTCTCCTCCTGCTCTACCTTGAGCATGTTAGCGGCCGTGACGTGTCCTCTAGGCCTGGGTAAAGAGTCTGCAGTGGAGGACACGGCTGGGTCAGAGGAGCTGGTTTTGAATGCCCACGGTGCCCTCCGCGCCCCAGTTCTCCTCCACAGAACGGGGTGACCCTTCCTCCTTCAAAGCTGAGGGTGAGGGTTAAGTGGAAGGCAGGTGTGCTCAGCACAGCTCCCTGCTCCTGGGTGATGGGAGCCCGTTGCGCCATTGGGAAGAAGCCGGCCTTGCTTCCATCCTCCGTTCCTGGGATTCCTCATTCTCCACCCTTCACCCCTTGGGAGAGGAGGGGGGGCGAATCTGGGGTGAATTATAACTTTTCACGGTGGAATTTAAAATCCTTGTTTCGTGCTGAGTAAGACTGGAGTCTCCGGCGGGTCACTCACAGATGCGTCAGGCTCTGCTGGGGGCGTTTTCTTGGGACCTCCTGTATTTGTTCAGCTGCAGGACGGTTCCTGATGCCAGGTGGAAGGGCTGTGGCCTGGGCCTGCCCTCTGTGGGGCCCCTCTCAGTGCAGGGGGTCCATCCCTCGTCTTTGCTCACACGTCCCCTTCCTGCTCCCTCTTGTCCTCTTCGCTTCTCTTCTTCAGTGAGATAACGGGGTAAGCGGTCTTTTTAAAGACGTGTTCCACGAGTGAAGGGAATGTGGTCATCTCGAGCCAGAAGGGGCAGGAGAGAGGTGTAGATTTAGGTCACTAGTGTTATGGGACAAGTGAAGCAGCTGAGGCCCAAAGAGGTGGTGAGATGACTCAGACTCACACAGCAAACATTGCACAGGTCTGGATTTCCTGGCCTGCAGGCCTTGCTAGTCGCGCTGTGTCACATTGCCTCTTTTTCTAATTGTGGGCAGGAAGCTCCTGGACAGGGGTGCTGTCTGAGGGGCCCTAGTTCAGGCCCGTCGGGAAGGGCTCTGTGGAATGTGTGAGGTTGTTGGGCGTGGTGTGCTGGGAGACTGCTGGGGTCAGGGGCAGGGCACCCGAGGTCAGTGGAGGGGCAGGTGGGAGCTGGGAGGTGAGAATGGCCCGGTGCAGGGCTGGGACGGAAGGGGAGGCCAGCCTTTGTCCTCACTGGTGGGTTTGTGGGTTCCTCCAGCTTTCGGTATCATGTTGGCTGTTTGGCCCTTTCTGTGCCGTGGTCAGTGGCCCACCACGACATCCTCTTCCTCTGCCCTACAGAGGACCCTAATTCAGCTTGCCTGCCTCTCACTGGCCCTCTATTCCTGCATCCAGCGAATCAAAACTTCTCAGTTCTGTTTCCCGTTCTCAGAGAATAGCTGGGAGGGCTCTGCAGATATGCTCATGGGCTTGACTGGCATCCTGGCCTGACACAGTTAATATAGCCCACGTTTAATGTCATAGTTGCCTCATAGACCAGCTCTTGCCTAGAAATATAATGCGGGTCATATTTTAAATGTTCTAGTAGCACATTAAATAAAATAAAAGGGGGCTAGCCCAGTGGCATAGTAGTTAAGTTTGCTCACTCTGCTTTGGTGGCCTGGGGTTTAAGAGTTCGAATCCCAGGTGTGGATCTACACACCACTCATCAAGCTGTGCTGTGGCGGTGTCCCACATACAAAATAGAGGAAGATGGGCATGGATGCTAGCTCAGGGGCCAATCTTCCTCACCAAAAAAAAAATAATAATAAAATAAAATAAAAAAGGAACAGGTGAAATTAATTTTAATAACATTTTTATTTAACCCAATTTACCCAAAATATTGTTATTTCAACATGTAATTAATACCAAAAAAAAATTGAGCTATTTTACACTCATTTTTTAATACTAAGTCTCTGAGATCCAGTGTGCATTTACAGTGCATTTTAGTTCAGACAGGCCACATTTCACGTGCTCAATAGCCACTGTGGTTTGTGGCTACGTTTTTGGCCAGCGTGGTTATGGGGCTTCACTGTTAAACTGAGCAGACTTATTTTGGGGTGGGGGGGTGGGTATTTTGGGCACCCTTGTGCTCAGGGTGTCTGTGCGTGGGGTGGCTGGTCAGCAGACCTCCGTTACAGTGCAGCATGGCTGCTTGCCCTGCCTCCACCTTTGTGCTCGCTGGGATGGGTGACGTGGCATTGAACATTCCCCCACCCTTTGGGCCAACACCCACGCTATCTTTGCCCTCCTTTGCACCCTACAGTCTCCCCTCTTAACACCTTTAATTTGGTAACTCCAATCCTAGATTAACTTTACTGTCCATTTCTCTGATCCTGCCTTTGGACTGTGGGATGGATTTTAAATCCATGTGCTTTGACCTGAGCTGCTACTTGGCACGTATGTCTCAGTCGTCTCTCATCCCAGTCCCCTCACTGACGGTTGCAAACCCCACCTTCTCCCCTCGAGCGCCCAAATCCGTCCGCACATGCTCACTCTCAGCACGTGGCCTGTCCTGCCGTACCAAGAGATGGGGGTCATGGGGCCTGAACTCTCGTCTCCATCTCACGGTTCTCTCCGTCTTCGCTCTCCTCCCTTGCTGGAGCCAAGCCTTAAAGCCTTCCCTTCCCACCTCTAGAAACACTCTCCTTCAAGCTGGCCACTCAGAGCCAGAGCTCCTGGCTTCACATCTCAGCTCCACCTCCGGCTAACTTGGGTGACTTATTTAACCTCTCTGTGCCCTGTTTCTTCATGCAAAATCGGACTAATAAAATCAGTCACCCTCTTCGTGGCTCACCTTGTCCTCCCTTGAGCTGCTGCTCATTTCTCTCCTGAACTCCCCCGAAGTAGCACAGAGCAGCGCCCGCCGCTTCTCCCATCTTGTCAACCCTTGGCATCTCCCCTGCTCTACTGAAACTGAGCTCGGGCCTCACCAGCTTTCTCAGCTTTCTCCCTTTGGGTGTCTGGGCTGCAAGCCGCCCTGGTCTTCCTCCCTCCTCTGCTCCCCATGTGCCCCTCCTCCGCTGGCTCCGGCTCCTCACCCCCCAGCCCCCCTGCCCCCCGCCGCCTCTGCAGTGGTTGCACTGACTTGCATCCATGTCTAGAATCTACCTGCCGACCCTTGGGTTTCTCTCCGGCCCAGGCTCGCTTTCTCCACTGTCTGCTGGGCTGCTCTCTCCAGATGAACCCCGCTCTGTGGGTGAACCCTAGTCAGGCACTCCGCACGCCCAAGGACACACTGTCCATCCTCCTCCTCCCAGACTCTGTCCTCTCCTGATTTCCCTAACTCACTTCTTGTCGCCAGCACTCTCCAGTCCCCGCGTTGGCGACCTGGAGGTTCGACACCTCCCTCCCCTCCCTGACGCAGCCTGAGTGCAGGTGGGTGCCCCGTGACCCAGGGTTGGGTGAGCAGTGGATCCTGTCGCTCCGGAGTCCTGCTGCTGCTGTCTTGCTTCCTCTTCAGCTCCTGCCCCGTCAGTTCCCAGTGCAGGCACCGGGATGAGCACTGATGTCTCCTTCCCAGTTAATCTGTACAGCCCTGTAAGGAGGAAGCCGTGTTTCTCCTGTTTTACACGTCGGCTGGGCTGGGGGAGTTGAGGGAACTGGTGAGTGGCCAAGCTGGGATTCAGACTCTGACCTGCCTGTCGTCATAGCCCACGCTCCCCACCTCTGTGCTCTCCTGCCTCGAGCAGGTCCAGTACCAGGCTGAGCTCTCGTCAGACCTGAGCAAGTACTGGATGCTGAGTACCGCGTCTGCACATGGATGCATCCTTCTGTGCTCATTGCTGTGTCGGTGTTGTTGACCTTGCTGTCATCCAGGCTTGTTGCTGGTATATTTCAGAGTTTGTGCCTCCACCCGGGCTGTTGGCACCTGGCAGTCTTGCCTGTGAGATGCAGGAGCCTAGAAGTGGGAATGTGAGCACATCTTCAGATAGGGCACCTGCTTCCCTCTCTCTGGGTCTCAGTCTCCCCATCTGTAAAATGAGAGAGGGGGACTAGTTCATTGCAGGAGTCCAGCTCTCATGCTCCGTGAGGCTGTTTCATGGCTCTGCTCCCCTGGGGCCTCCTGTATGCTCAGCACACGATAGGTGCTGCTGGGCAGGGCGGAGAGAGCTCAGGAGGCAGTGCCCGCTGTCAGGGGGCTGACAGAATTATTCCAGAAGACAAAGCCCACATTCAGGAAACCGCCAACAGTAGAAGACATTATGCAATTATGCCTGCAATCTCAGATTATACGCATTTGTGATCGTTCAGTAAAGGATCAGAAAAGCTGCTGTTCTCTTAAAAGGGGCAGTTAGTGAAAAGCATTGTCTGGCGAGACTTCTCTTCAGACTTGCTACTCTCTTCCCTCTGGAAATCATTTGTTCATTCTGTTAACTATTTACCGTCTACTGATGGGCCAGGCTCTGCGGCACCTCCCCTCCCCAGCTCACTGCAGCCAGAGTTGTATCCAAAACCTGCCTTCATCTTCCTCCTCCTCTGCGGAAAAACCCTGCTGGTCTCCTGCTCTCCACAGAATAGAGTGAGCCGACCCCCTGCCCCTGGCTTCCCCATCCTCTGCCCTGCCCTGCGCCCTGGGCCTCCTTCCCTGGTCCTTTCTCAAGCCCACTGTACATGTTTTCATCTCTGAGCTAGAGGGCTGCTTCCCCAGTCTGCCTGGCGAACTTTTATTTAGCCTTCAAAGCCCAGCTCAGCTACCTCGACTGATGCTTTCGTGGTCCTCCGTCATTCCCTCACCCACCGCTAAGACACTGAATGTCCTCGCTTCAGTCTCTGCCTCCCATTTGAGTCCTTAAACGGTCTTTATCCCCCGTCTTATTCATCCGTGAATCCACAGAACCTGGCCTTGAGCCTGGACAGGAATTTCTGATGAATGGCTGATCTTTGAACAGAAAAGGATCCCCTCGCACCCTTCAGGCTGCTGGGCTGTTTAACTTCATGCCCCGTGGCCTGCGGAGGTGACTGGATGATTGAGAAGGCGTGCCGGTCTCTTGTCTCCAGGCAGTAGTGGGAGATCCGGCCACAGAGCCTCGCCTTGGCCCTGGGGGGACTTTTGGAAGCAGCGGCAGAGGCTGTGGCGAAGGAGGCATTCGTGTTGGGCTTGCAGGCAGGGGCTTTGTGCTCCAGAGCACAGGCTCCGGGCTGCACACCCGCCCAGGGGCCGGCCCGAACGCCTTCCGCCCTGGGAAGAAAAGGAGGCATTGTGTGCGCTGGCCGCGCTCCAAGGGAAATATTCCTGTTGTTCTTCTATTTTGAGCTGCTCCCTTTTTAAAGAAGAAAAGTCCAGAAGTGAAAATCTCTCCCCCACTCCACACATCCTGCCCACCAATCCCAAATCAGCTGCTGCCTTCGAAATGTTAATTAATCTGTGGATCCCTCGGTTCATGTGTACCACTGCTGTGTCTCTAGGGAGCTGCCTGGTCAGCACTGGCCGGGGCTCTGGGAGGCAGTCCTCGGCCCTCTTGGGCCGTCCCTGGTGCCAGTCCAGATCCTCGTGGGACCTGCCCCCTCCTGCCCTTGGGCCTGACACCCCTCTCCGCTCAGCATTCCTGCCTCGAGGCCCATCCTGCCCCATGCACCTGGTCCTGCACTGACCCCTCACAGCCTCGTGCTTCAGCCCACCACCCTTCTCTCACCTCCACCGCCCTTCCCTCACCTCGGGCCTTGCGGACGGGTGTGGACAGAGCAGGCCTCCGTCTGGGCGTTGGACGCTTGGCAGGAAGATCCGAATGCAGCCCTCGCTCTGCCTGTCGCTGTCCTTGTGACATGGCCCGAGTTACTGAGGCTCTGTAATCTTCGGAACAGGACAGATCATACCTGACCTCGCACACAGAGCCACCGGAGGAGGGTGACAGCGGGTGCCTCAGGCACAGTAAATAATAACAATGAGCGGTTATTGAGCGCTTACTAGGTTCATCCTTCCCTCAGAAACAACAGCCACCACAGCTTCTGCTGGAGTGTTTTCGACAGGCCGAGTGGGTGTTAATCACAGGCCTGTCACATCTGAACAGCCTGATACGGTGCACAGAGGCCCTTTCGCAGCTGAGGAAACCAGCTCAGAGAGGTGGAGTGACGTGGCCAAGGTCACACGGCTTGCAAGCACTGCAGCTAGGAATCGTGCCGGGGTCTGCCGCACCCTCCCGTCCCTCCCCACCCAGACACACACCCACCCCGAGCCTGGCTCCTGGGTGCTGGGACCAACAGCAGCACCTCCTGAGAGCTTGTTGGAAACGCGGATCCTCAGGCCCCACCCACACCGACCGAATCAGCATCTGCGCTTTAACGAGACTTCGCGACATGTACACGCACGGTACAGCTGGAGGAGCACTGAGCCACAGTTGACAAAATGCTTCTAAAGTAGGTCAGGGCAGGACTTCTTAAACTGTCGTGTGCAAAGAGATCACCTGGCGGGCCTCTTCAAACCCGGGTTCTGCCCCAGGGATGCTGAGTTTGCGTCCACGCTACCCCACTCGTGTCTGTTGCTTTCACTCCTGGGTCCCTCCCAGTGTACAGCCCTGTGGGTGGGATCCAGGCAAACTCCTGGCTCAAGGTTTGGCCCCTGGTTGCTCGTGGTTTATGTCCGCCAGAGGCCTCGGGGAAAGCTGGGCTGGACCCGGGTCCTCCGCTGAGTCATCGCAGCAGCCTGCCTCTGCTTTTGGGGAAACTGCCCCATGGCAGGGAGGGACATCTCTCTGCGAGTTACACGAGGCGGGAGCCTGGACCCTGCACCAGCCCCGCCCCCGCCCTGGTGAACAACAGACAAAGGAAATTAATTTGTAACCTAAAACCCGTGTATCAGGCCTGAAAATACATCTTTCTGCTGGAAATTTTGACTGCTAGATCTGCAAAGAGCATTTTCTCTAAAATTGATATCTGTGTAACTTGCTGCTGTTATCTGGTTAAATAGTAATTAAACACCTCAAGACTCCTTGGAACTTTCAAAGATTACTTGAAAAGTAATTGTGTTGTATTGATTAAGTGATTTTTAAGTCATTTAGAAAGTCACTGCAGTTCTTAGTCTGTTCCTTTGCAAATAAATGTATCGTATTTATAGACCTATTGCATGGCCCCAAAATGTTGTTTGTTCTTAATAATCATCTGATATTTAAAGAGTGTGGCTGGTGATGGAGGAATTAATGTTGGACTCGTTCGTTTGGAAAACCTTCTGTCTGGTTCCTTCTCTCTTCAGACTCCACTGGCCACTCCTTTCACAGGTGGCTACAAAACCAGAACCTGGAAGCCGGCGAACGCCGTGTTAGGGGCTTGGTCTCTGCACTCAGTCACTCCTCAAGTTGAATTCCAGCCCTGCCACTGACATGCTTTGTGCCTGGAGCCTGTCATCTGTGAAAAGGATATAACAGCACCTACCCAGTACAGTCACTGTGAAGTTCAGTAGGTTTTCATTTGTACAGTACCAGACGGTGTCTGGCTAATAATAACTATCATTGTAATAACAACATAACTATTTATTATTAGTATTATGCCTCAGTTTTCTAATCTGTAAAACAGGTGTGACGGGGAATAGAACTGTTAACATGTGAGTAGCTGCAACTTCTCTGTCTGTGGAGCCTCCAAGTAACTCCCTTCTGAGGAGATTTCTGGCATCGTTTGCTTGGCTGTTCCCCCTTGTTGTTAAGCAGATTGGGGTCACGCAGTGATGAGAAAGCGCTGGACACATGGAGCCAGTACTGGGATTCCCGGTGATGAGGGTTGAGAGACTGGCCGAGGATGGGGGGGCAGCTGCCCGAGGTGCAGGGGTGACAAGTGAAGAGCTGGGCGGCAGAGTGGGCGTGCGAATTGGGACAGAGCGCCCTGCCTCTGGGGCAGTGGCTTTGCTGGGAACAGATTCTGAGAGGAGCAGAGATAGGAGAGAAAAATGTGACGACTTCGCCTTGTGCTAACAGTGCTCCCCCCCTCGGTGTTTTCTCTAGAGACTGCAGGAAGGTTTGGATGGCCTCCAATCCCTTTTTTCCTACTTAACTGCTGTTTCTCTGAACACAGCACCGAGCTGAGGCTGGGCCAGGAGGCGGCCTTCCTGCCTCGTTGACAGGGGAGCTGTGACGTAGTGCCTGGGGCTGAGCGGGGACGGGTAGGGGACCCTGTACAGAGAAAGTGCCTGGTTGACGTGTGCGCAGTTCTCCACTCTCTCACCACAGTAACACCATTGGTCCACGGTTAAACTGGGGACACCAGCCACAAGGCTTGTTTTCAAAGAAGCCATCAATTCGGTGTCCTCCAATACTGCCCTGCAGACCAGTGCCACCAGCATGAGGTTTATAAAGGAAAGCACTGGACCGGGAGTCTAGACAGCCCTCTGTGTGGGATGGGCAAGTCGTTGAGCCTCAGTTTCCCCATTAATAGGTGAAGGTGGTAATGTCCAGGTCAGTTGTATGTTTCTCTGCTCCCAGCAGTAGATAACCGGCAGGGCCCCCCGCTGGTGCCCTCAAGGATACCCAGATGCATGAGAGAGACCTGGACTTGAAGAGCCCCATGATCCGGCTGGAAGGAAAGATGTGAGCATCTTTATTCTCTTCATCAGTTACCTAAGGAAGCTGCCCATGCTGTGCTCTGTATGCCGACCGTCTGTGACACCGCGAGCTGCTGTGGGGATACAAACAGGGATGTGAACCTCAGCAGCACCGCTTCTTAGTGACTTGACTCACGTTAAAACCAAACCCGAACCAGAACAAGGGCGACCTTCCTCTGTATTGCCAGGTGGTGCACTGTGGCGCACCCTGGCTCCTTCAAGGGAAAGTGCAGTGGATAGAAGTTTCTGGAGCCCTTCTTCCCTCACTGCATCTCTCTGTTCATCCCCCGTGCGTCCTGCTGGGGCTGAGCGCTCGTCATCCCTGTTTGACCCACATCGCTGTGCCCGCTCCTTTTTTTTTTTTTTTGTGTGAGGAAGATCAGCCCTGAGCTAACATCCATGCTAATCCTCCTCTTTTTGCTGAGGAAGACCGGCTCTGAGCTAACATCTATTGCCAATCCTCCTCTTTTTTTTCCCCCAAAGCCCCAGTAGATAGTTGTACGTCATAGTTGCACATCCTTCTAGTTGCTGTATGTGGGATGTGGCCTCAGCATGGCCGGAGAAGCGGTGCGTCGGTGCGCGCCCGGGATCCAAACCCGGGCCGCCAGTAGCGGAGTGCGCGCACTTAACCGTTAAGCCTTGGGGCGGCCCTGCCCCCTCCTTTCTGACTGTGCTGGCTAGAGGGCCAGGCGGGGCTCTGTGAGATAATAATAAAAGCCTTCCAACTTGCCTGAAAAATCTGGAAACATCATGGCTCCACCCAGGTGTCTGGAGATTACTTGTCAGGCTCAGTTTGCTTTCACTGACTTTCCTGGATGTGCAGGCTGTGCCAAGAAAAATCTTCCTCCCAACCCAGGAGGCAGATGCCACGGCCCACGCCAGCCCTGCAGCGTCTGCGCCTGCAGCCGTGCTCCCGAGCCAGGCTGACGCCTGTGAAGGCTTCACTGGATTCACCAGGCTCAGTGATGCCGGGAGTGGGGGCTGCCCAAGAGGGGGCTGCGGGGGCGCCCCACTGTGGAGGGTGTGTCTGCGCCTGTCATCGAGGTCCTTTCACTGAAATGACCCAGGAAGCACGGGAGGCTGATTCCTCGGTTTATTCCAAGCTGTGGTTCCCAAGGCCTTTTGACCATGGCCCAGTTCAACCAAGACGCAGAAGACCTTGTAGCCCACTGAGCCCATTGACTCCCACTTTCCAGTGGGGAAGAATTTGGAAATAACACAGGATGAAAGGGGAAGAGAAAAATAATCAAAATGGTCACGCAGCAAATGCTCAGGACAAATCAACAGAAACTCCGAAAAGTAGTTCTACCAGTAATGTAAATTAACAGAATCGAGGTAATTAAACGCCAAGCCAACGCTGATGCTGCATTGTAGCGGTCAAGGGACTTCGCTGCAAATGCCAGAGCCGGTTAATTCTAGCAGGCCTACGTACGAATTCATTAATGGAGGTCAGGTCACTCCACCACCCAGCCCAGGGTCACTTGCCTGCAGCTGACCTTTTCCAGGGCACTTTCTTCTGGTTGGAGGTCTGGCCTGGGTCCCTCTGCCTGCTGAGTGTGGTCCCATGGCTGAGTCCCAGCTATGAAGGAGGCTGGCACTGCAAATTCTGCCTTCAACCCTGGGGAGGCGGGACTCCTAAGGAAGGAAATAACCCAAGCTTAGGAACGGTGTGCACGAGGTGCCCGGGAGCGCAGAAAAGCAGGACAGGTGTCTTCTGCACTAGTAACAGGCACCCTTCCTGAGAATTGCAGAACTCCAGCTCTTGGCCTGTGTGCACGCACAGGAGTTTATCGGTGTTGTTTAGTGAGGGGTGGTGGTCACACTTCTCTGTAGAACAGAAAATTAAAGTTCTCAGTAAACTCTTGTAATGAACTAATTTTTGTTTATGAGTGCCAAGGTTTATTAACTCTCAGTAACTCACTTATATTCCTAGTTCCTTCTAAGAATGAAATCTCATGTATGGGTTTTTTTGGGGGGGGTGATGAAAATGTTCTAAAATTAGGGCCGGCCCTGTGGCTTAGTGGTTAAGTGTTCTCACTCTGCTGCTGGCGGCCCGGGGTTCCCATCCCAGGCGCACACGGACGCACAGCTTCTCCGGCCATGCTGAGGCCGCGTCCCACATACAGCAAGTAGAAGGGTGTGCAACTTTGACATACAACGATCTACTGGGGCTTTGGGGAAAAAGAAAGGAGGAGGATTGGCAATAGATGTTAGCTCAGAGCCGGTCTTCCTCAGCAAAAAGAGGAGGATTAGCATGGATGTTAGCTCAGGGCTGATATTCCTCACAAAAAAAAAAAAAAAGAAAAGAAAGAAAATATTCTAAAATTAGATTGTAGTCTTTTCAACAAATGGTGCTGGGAAAACTGAATGTTCATATACAAAAGAATGAAGCTGGACCTTTATCTTAAACAATATACAAAAATGACCTCAAAATGGATCAAAGTCCTAAACTTAAGAGCTAAAACTATAAAATTCTTAGAAGAAAACATTAAGAAAAGTCTTCCTGACATTGAATTTGGCAGTGATTTCATGGATATGATACCAAAGCACAGGCAACAAGAGAAAATATAGATATATTGTAATTCGTCAAAATTAATAACCTTTGTGCATCAAAGGACATTGTCATTAAAGCAAAAAGGCAGCCTACAGAATGAGAGAAAATACGTGCAAGTCACATATCTGTAAGGGGTTAATATCCAGAATATATAAAGAGCTCTTACAACTCAACAACAGCAAAAACAACCCAATTCAAAAGTGGGCAAAGGACTCGAATAGACATTTCTCCAAAAAAGATATATAGATGGCCAGTACGCACATGAAAAGGTGTTCAACAATCATTAGTCATTAGGGAAATGCAAATCAGAACCACAATGAAATAACGCTTCACACCTACTACACTTACTAGGATGGCTATAATAATTTTTTTTAAATGGAGGAAAACAAATGTTGGTCAAGATTTGGAGAATTTGGAACGCTCGTGCTTCGCTGGTAGGAATGTAAAATGGTGCAGCTTCTTTGGAAAACAGTTTGGTGTTTCCTCAAAAAGTTAACCATAGAATTACCATATGACCCAGCAATTTCACTCCTAAGTATGATCCAAAATAAATGAAAGTAGGGACTCAAACAGATATTTGTGCACCGATGTTCGTAGCAGCATTGTTCACAAGAGCCGACACAGATGGAAGCAAGCCGAGTATTAGTTGCTAGATGAATGGATGAGCAATGTGCTACATACAGATAATGGAATATTATTCAACTATAGAAAGAAATGAAATTTTGTTATCTGCTACAATTTGGATGGACCTTAAAAACGTGCTAAGTGAAATAAGCCAGACAGAATGACAAATACTGTATGATTCCACTTATATGAGGTGCCTAGAGCAGGCAAATTCACAGAAAGTAGAATAGAGGTGACCAGGGCTGGGGGCAGAGGGAGAGGGGAGTTATTGTTTAATGGGTACAGAGTTTGTGTTGGAGATGATTAAAGAGTTTGGGGATAGGTAGTGGTGATGGTTACACAATACTGTATGTATATTTCATGCCACCGAATCTACACTTATAAATGATTAAAATGGTAAGTTTTATGTATATTTTATCACAATTTAAAAAATTAGCAATGTTTGCACAACTCTGATACTACAACTAGCGAATTGTGCAATTCATATGGGTAAATTGTATGGTATGTAGATTGCATCTAAAAAAAGCTGTTAAAAAATATATCCTTTCCAGCTCTGGACAGTCTCTATGATCCATCTGTTCATCCATTTATTTATTCCCTTGATTCAACACATTTTTGTTGGGTTCCCACCACGCCAACTGTCAGGAGTAGGGAGGTAAATAACAGTCATGATCCCTGCCCTTTTCTTACTTAAAAACTGTGGATTTAAAAGGTAATCGTAGCTAACATTCAGTGAGTGTTATTACACACCAGGCATTGGCACAAGCGCTTTACACACTTATCTCAGGCAGCCCTCACAGCTGTGCACTGAGCTGGGCTCTTCTTGAATCAGGAAGTTTGCTCAAGGTCACACAGCCAGGATTTGACCTGTCTGCCTTACCTCAAAGCTGTGCTCTTAACCATTCATCAGCATGTGTGGCAGCTGGGTTTCAGCCACCTGGACTGAGGGACGTCCCAGGACACCTGTGCTGAGGCCCTCCTGCGGCTGGGTGATCTGGTAGCGTTGAAGGGAGAGGTAAACCTGAGGTGGACTGGCCTCTACGAGGGAGTGGGTTTGGCAAATAAGGCCTAAGTCAGTGGAATCTGCAGAGCCATTTACAGTAATCGTTATAAAGCAGGTATCGCTATATTTTAAATTGGTTATGTGATATAATTTTAAATATAAAATTGAATTTACATTATTGTAACTAATATAGTTATTATTTATTGAACACAGACTACATGTCAGTCTCTGTTCTAAGTGGTTGACATGTATTATCATCTTATTTAATCCTCCTGACAGATCCACAGTGTGTAGAGGGTACTACTATTCCTATTTTACAAGTGAGGCAGCAGAGGCACAGAGGTTGAGTGATCTGTCCAAGGTCACACAGACAGTGGGCAGCAGAGCTGGGATTCCAGCTATAGCTTCTTGACTTGGAGCCCAGACTCTTAACCACCATTAGAACTTGCTCTGCAATTATGTTAAAATATGCAAAATAGGTGGACATGAAACTAGTTGTACTGAGGTGGTAGGATTATGGTGATTTCCAACCTTTTTCCCAAAATAATTTATTTTTTATCTTCCAAGAAGACATTGTAACGGTGATGGTTTTTTACAACAAGAAAAGAAGTCACGTGTCACTGTGACCTTCTTCCTCTTCTTACTTCACTGTTTTATTTTGCTGTGTTGACCGCATGGGCCATGAACCTGAGACGCCCATCATGTCTCGGACGTGCAGCTCCCCTGTGGGCTGCGGCTGCCCCAGCTCCGCTGGAATCTTCTGGGGAGGGTGTGTCCCCTTCTCACCACACTCTGATCGACACAGGCTCTTTCTTTAAAATTTTTTTTTCTGACTTGTAAGCGAGTCTGTGTGTACCATGGTTAGAGCAGCGTGGTAACTGGATTTGAATTTTGGTGCTGATCGTCTCCTCCTGGGCAGCCGCTCTGAGCCTCAGCTTTGTCCTCGGGTGATGGAGACAGCAATACTATTTCAGAGGGTTGTGGAGGGCGTTAGACTGGATGGTGTTTGGAATGGACCCAGAGTGCCTGGCACGTGTAGAATAGAGACAGACTGTGGCGTTCCTGTGTTTACCCAGCATCTGAGTATTGATTCACGCGGTTGAACGTTTCATGTATTAACTGTTGGTTTTTCTTCTTTTCTGAATTGCCTGCTCACGCCCCCTCCTCATTTGTCTACCAGCATCTTGACCTTACAGTGTGTTCAAGTGGAGGACCAGGTGCTTTCTGGAAGGTCTGAATGGAGGGAGGGAGGAGGGGTGCAGGTCTTCTCCCGGTGGCCCTGACGCCGTCTCTTTCTCCAAGGAGCACTTTTCACGGGTTTGTGCAGCCGCCTCTCTGCCTGCAGTTGGCCTCATTTCCTCTCTGAGAACGCTCTCCGCTGTGAGGGGCCAGTCTGTGGAAGCGCTGATTCCCCTGACTGCTCCACCTCAGGTCTCACACGCGTGATTTCTCTCCGTCCGTCTGAGTCACGCTTGGTCAGAACAGCGTGGCTGCCCCGGGCTGCTCCTCAAGGCCCTGTTCCAGCAGTGCGGGGCCCTAACCAGCGCCTCTCTTCAGCCCTGCCTCATCATCATCGCACAGACCGCCCAAGGGCTGACCTTCCTGAGCAGAGTGCAAAAGCCTAAGGGACCTAGGATAAAAGGCACATTCGTAGATAGTTCCATCTCGTTTTCCCGCTTGCCTAGTGCCCATCTTGCCTGGCTTGGACAGTCCACCTTTTCCCATCCTGCGGCGGAAGGGACCTGAGCCATAGAAGTCAAAGGTTTCTAAATTGCAACAGGAGGCAGAGTGCTCCTCAGCTAAGTGATTCCTGCCAGAAAAGCTCCCGTGGATAAACTCGTGTGGTGCAGGGGCTTCTCTGGGGGGCTTGGTGGTCACATGAAGTTGGGCTCTTGTCCCTGAGCTTCCTGTGAGAAGTCACCTGCCTCTAACCTTCTCCAGCCAGTTGGGAGGGATGGCCAATGACTATTTTAAATCTATCAGGGAGGCAGTTTGCTCCTCAGTGTATTTTTTCATAGAACCTCAGAATTCAAGGTATATTTCTGATTTTTTAAAAAATCTTGATGGTCTGGTCTGTGTACTTAGTTAACACAGAAAAGTACTTTCAGCAGTTGAGAAAGTGAGTGTGGGTGGTCCATAGTCTTGTCCGTCACTCATCCCGTGCCCTTTGGTAAGTTTCTTAACCTCCTTCTTCAACAAGATGCTCTAGAATCTTCCAAGGAAAATACGGAATGTGATCCAGTGTAGTGGGAAGAACACAGAATTCTATCCCAGGAATCTTCATTTTAATCCAGACACACTCCTGGGTGAGCCAGGGGAAGTCCCTTCTGTCTGTCTCTCTTCACCTGTACCGTGGGGATGCTCACCCCATCTGGCGGCCCCAGGCTGGCGTGCGGATAAATGGACTGGGGATGTGAGTGCTTTCCAGGTGCACTGGGCTGGGTGCAGGCAGCCTTTCAGGGTGACTCTTGGCTCTGGCATCGATCTCAGTGTGGAATCTGCCCTAGCCTTTGAAAGCACATCTCTTTGACAGGCAGTGTCTGAAGGTCAGAGCTGCTTCGACACATCTTACTGACGGGGCTTCTTTTCCCCAGACAGCCTCGTTTGACTAGAGCCTGGCCCTGTAATCCTCTTGCCGAGCCTGCCCGCAGGAGCCCAGCGCTCTCCTGGCCCCTTTCTGACCGCCCCCACCCCCGTGTCTCCCTCAGGTCGGGCAGTGGTGCTGGCTTGGAGAGCCTGGAGCTGTGCCAGCCCTCACACCTGCCTCTGCTCCCGAGAGCCGCGGCCGCAGTGGGGCGGCCGGATCCCCAGACCTTCCTCGAACAGCTGCCGTCTCCCTGCTCCTGCACTGCCCCTCCCAAGTCACCGCTCTGCACTGCAGCTGGAAGCCCTGCCGGGTCCTTCCAGGAGGTACTCCTCGCTTTTCTCTTTCTGCCAGAATTGGGTGCGTTTCGGTGCTCGGGGCATCAGATGGGCAGAGTGGCAGGGGGCAGGAGCGGCCAGTCTGGCCGGGACTCACTGGTCACTCTTTCTTCCTGCTCCGCCAACAGACTTCAGTCACTGAGTGATCAGGGCAGCCAGCGGTCTGGGCTTGTTCACAGAAGCTTCGCAGGTTGCAGGACCACAGGAGGCAGGGCGGGGGGTGGGGGTTCTAAAGCAGAGCCTGGAAGAACGAGAGGCACCACTGGAGGGTTTCAACTCCTAAGGAAGCTGCATCCTCGTTAGGAACAATTTTGTTAATGAGCCTCATCAGCTGCAGGAAGGCAGGAGGAAAAACCTAATGAATTGTGGCCCCCAGGTGAGCGCCTGGATGTGGGGGAGGCGGGGGTGTGCTGTTTCGTGTCTTTAGATGTGTCCCTCCCCAGTGGTAGAGCTCTGGGAACTAACTTTCTAGTGGAAGAATTTGCACTTTCTTCCTCTTTCTGCAAGATCCGGTATCAGCTTATCGAGCATTGAAGTCCTTCCTGACCCCACACCCCTCTTCCCGGGAGCAGAAAGGAAGTCAGGATTTGCTTTTCCAGCAAGGTCACAGATCAGCTGACCAAATCCTTTAACAGCTGGGAAGCCGATGCTGCTGGCTGACCTCAGGAGCAGTCACTCCGGTTGGTCCAGCAGCCGCTGCTTTCTGGGAGGGGCTGGCGCTCCTGCTCCAGCTGTGGCAGGGGCAGGATGCCGAGGGAGGGTACTGTGGTCCAGCGTTCCTCCCGACAGTTTTCTCCTCTTCCTGAAGCTCCGGGTTCAGCTGCTGCAATGCAGGCAAAAATGACGGGCACTTGCAGAAAAATGTGGGAGCAGAGTTAATGAGCTTGTGTTAGTGTGTCATTTATGGAGCATGAGTTATCTCTTTGTCTCCGGGGTCGCGGGAAGTGAGCCGGCTGGAGAACTCGTCTCGCAGAATCTTTCTCAGGCGTGCATCTCGCCCCGGTGTCTGGGCTTCAGCCCTCTTGTGTGAGGCGGTGCTGTCAGGCGCCTTCTGCTTCTTAGCACGGGGACGTTTGCACTCCGGGGTTTGGGGCCCTGGAGTGGGAAACAGGAGCCTCTCATCATTTTGGCAGGATCGTACGAGGTAGGGTAATTTTTTTTCTCTTTCGGAAAGAGCGCTTTGTCTTTGCAAGAGACCATGTGGGGGTTGACAGGAGGGCTGTTTGGTGCGCTACCTTGCTAAATATTTGACTTTGTAAGGTTGAATTCTCCAAGAATTCTCATGGCAATAAGGCTGTGCTTTGAGCCAAGCTTTCTTTTCAAGGAAATCCAAGGTGCCGTTTATTTTGGCATGCAGCCTGTTCTGGGATGAAATACGGCATTTTTATTATTGCAGAATAAAGAGAGATTTGAAGAGAACAAAAGTACAGAACTAGGTTTCGGTTTCAGGACTAGGTAAAGGAAGGTTTCTTTGCATTTGGCTTTGTGGTTAGAAATGAGATAGAAAATGGCATTATGAGAGGAATAAGTGGGGAGAGGGGGTGGGTGAGGGCATATACTACCGAGCTGGGCAGACCCGGGGAGTCCACGCTGCTGGGTGTGGACCCTGCTGGCCTGGTAGTTACACATGGCCCCGCTCTGGCTGCCAGTGCCTCCTCTTCGGTGGAGTTTGAACGGGCAGCCTCCGTCCCACCTCTTCGCTGCCCGTTGGCTTTGAGTGGCTGTGTGGGGTGATGGAGTCCCACACACAGTCCTGCCCCTAGTTAACTGGATAACTCCGCATTCGCCACATAGCCTCCTTGTGGCCTCCTTTCCTCATTTGTAACTTGGAGATGGCCCCGTGGACTGAGTGACTGCCACATGTTAAGGTACAGGGGGTGTGGAGGCAGGGGGGGACTGAAATAGTCCTGCAGGAATTCTGACCTTCACAAGCTTACAGATCCGTGGGGAAAAGGGCTAGAGAAAGAGAAAGCCAGAAATCCTCAGACATCCAGGATACTATGAGCTGATGAGAGAAGATGGGACCTCATCAGACATCCTTGAGCCTGAGATGGGCCTCAAACAGATGAAAACTTCCATCACACGCCGGGTACCGCAGGCTCTGAACACGGGGGAGGCAGCTTAACAGAACAAGTAACAAATTGTTTTATGTCAGAATTTTAAAGGGGAGCTCCATCCAACAAGGCCATTTCTCCTACTCTGTTGTACTGCAGACAAAGCAGTGTGTCCATGTGGCATTTACTCTTCGCTTCCACTGACCAGAACACGTCAAACATCCACCCACGGGAAGAGAGCCCCCTTAGCCACGTTCCAAGGTGTCTGCCGTCAGACCTTGGGCCAAAGTGGAGAAGCTGGGGTGGGCGGGCTGGAAGCAGCCGGATGTGGGCCAGCAGCTCCCCTTCCCTCCTGAGTTTGGAGCCCTTGGAGCAAAAGCCTGCTGGGCCCTCCCCTCCAGAGCCGGGGTGTCAGCGCCGTCTAATTTCTGGAGCCTTGGAATGGTTAATTCCAAGTCAAGTCAAAGAGAACTGTTAGAGGTCTCTATGGTTCTTTTTAGGGAGGTTTGACCTACTGTGTGCTGCAGAGTTATTTGAGGCTCCCCGATGTGCTAGATGAAGGGCTGAGTCCTACTCTAACCATAGGCAGTGTGCGAGACCGAGCTCCCCGAGGTGGGGTGAGAGCTGGTGCATCCAGAGCTCTGTCTGCTGTGCCTAGGGGAGCCTTGCTGCTTGGAGTCCAGCTTTGGAGAGGGTCATGCCTCTGGCCAGGAGGCCCCAAGAGAGCAGTTGCCGTCTCATGCCCAGGCGGCATTTCAGGGACGCTGTGGGAGAAGACGAGGAGCATCCGTTGGGAGCATTTCCCCTCAGAGAGAGCTGGGGATCCGTCCCAGCATCCGGCTGCCTCGCAGGGTGGACAGACGTTCACAAGTGACCTCGCTCCCAGCACGGGCTTGGCGTTGGTTAGGCATGAGGGCAACTCCTCCCCAACACTTGCTTATTATGTGATTTGGGAGGCCTGTAACCCCTCTCAGCCTCAGTCTCCCTATGTGAAAAATGGGGACAATAGTGATCCTCTTGGGCTTAGGTGAGGATTGCATGAGAGAATTCCAGTATGTGAAGTGCTCTGAGCCTGCCTGTTGCTCAGTCATGTTACGGGGTGGCAGGAAGAGGGGGCAGAAGGGAGAGGAGAGGCCGTGATGCTGGAGAGACAGGCCGAGGGGCCCAGCTTAGGGTCTGTGGCCTCACACTTTCTCCCCAGGCTTCACCCTGGAGCTGCCGAGCCTCTCTGCCCGCTGGCATCTGGGGGCTCCACCGCCTCCTGCAGACCGCGGACCGCGGCACCCAGACCCGAAGCAGTGTCCTCGGCCTGGGAACCTTCCCTTTCTTTTCTTTTTGTTTTTTTTCATTGTATATATTTTTTAAATTGAGATATAATTGACATATAACACTGTATTAGTTTTAGGTATACGACGTAATGATTTGATATAGGTCTGTGTTATGAAATGACCACCCACAATAAGTCTAGTTGAGATCCAACACCAACATAGTTATGCATTTTTTTTCTTCTGATGAGAACTTTTAAGATCTACTCTCTTAGCAACTTTCAAATGTGCAGTACAGTGTAATTAACTGTAGTTGCCGTGCCACGCATACAACCCCAGGACTTATAACTAGAAGTTTGTGCCTTTTGACTCCTTCACCCACTTCCTCTATTCCCCCACTCCCCGCCCCCCGCAATCACCAATCTGTGAGCTCGTGTGTTTTTGTTTTTTAGATTCCACATATAAGTGAGATCATGCAGTATTTGTCTTCCTCTGTCGACTTATTTCCTTTAGCATAATGCCCTCAGGTCCATCCATGTTGTCTCAGATGGCAGGGCTTCCTTCTTTTGTATGGCTAAATAATATTCCGTTATATATATATATATATATATATATATATATATACACACACCACATTTTCTTTATCCATATCAAACTTAGGCAGTTTCAGAACCTTCCCTTTCTAACAAGGATGACCTCCCTCGCCCCAGGTTAGAACCTTCCAGGCCTCTCCACTGTCTGCCCCCGTAGTGGCCACACTCAGCCTCCAGGACCACCACCCTCCTTATCCCTACTCCTGCTCCTCCTCTACTCCAGCTCTGTGCCACTCCAAACTCCAGTACTAGTTGCCTCAAAGGTGAGCGAGGGACTTAGTGTGGGCATCCCCTCTGCAGGGAGTGTCTCTGCCTGCCCTTCGGCCGTCGCACCTGCACAGGGAAAGGCCCCTCTCAGCTGCGTGCCCGTGGTTGGAGGAGCCAGAGCGAGAGCCGGGCAAGCAGAGAGAGGGACACGTACTCCCTGTGGGGCAGACCTGGGACTTCCTCTTCTTTGACAGGCCTGCTTTTCCCCGCCCTCTTCTCAGTTTACTTGTTTGTTCCCCTCTTGTGCATCCTGCGTTGCTGGGGGCCGCCCCTCACCCTTCTCTCACTCCCAGTCCCCCCCCAACCCTGGAGTTGTTGTCAAGCATGTAGGAATTCCTAAAACAACCCCACGCCCACCGCTGAGGTGTCACAGATAACTCATTATCCTGATGTGTGTGGAGGTGCAACCATAAAAGGCCAATTTCCTGGGTGATTTGTTGTAATGGGGGCTGGAGCCAGGTTGTTTACCATTCTAAGAAAGAGTCCTAGGAATGGATTAAAAGTTTGGGGGAAATTTATGATCGAACCTCAAGGTGCCCAAGTTCAGAGCCAGGACAGTATTCCGCTTGATTGTTACCTTCGTCCTCTGGCTACCCAGGTAGCATGATCAGAAATCACCTCTGGGGGCCGGCCTGGTGGCGCCAACGGTTAAGTGCGCGTGCTCCAATGCGGCGGCCTGGGGTTCGCTGGTTTGGATCCCGGGTGCGCACCGATGCATCGCTTGGCAAGCCATGCTGTGGTGGCGTCCCATATAAAATGGAGGAAGATGGGCATGGATGTTAGCCCAGGGCCAGTGTTCCTCAGCAAAAAGAGGAGGATTGGCAGATGTTAGCACAGGGCTGATCTTCCTCACACAAAAAAAAAAAAAAGAAAAAGAAAGAAATCACCTCTGGGTGTCAGCTCCGGGTCAGCACTTGGAATTCTCTCACCTCTGTCTTGAAGCTGATCGGGGTGTCAGTGGTCATTTATAGGTACCCTGATCCCAGCTTTTTCTGAAAATGGATTAAAGTTCTTTTACCATGATGGGGCGAGTTGATTTCAGCTCTTGACGTTCTGGAAACAGCACCATGCTGGTTGTCGGAGCCCTGGGTCTGGTTCCAGCTCCTTCACTAATGTGTTGAGGCCTGGCACAGAGCAATCAACTTCTGAGCCTCAGTTTCCTTGTCTGCCAAGTGAGGGGTTGACTCCTTTGGTGTCGACCATTGCTACCATTCCATGAAGACACACCCAGGATTGGACTCTAGGGGTGTGTACAGGCTTTTAATCTCCCTCCCTGGAGGCCTCTGAGCTCATGGGCACCCCTGGGAGAAAGGCAGAGATGACTGTTACTTCCTTGGGTGCTATGTTCCCTCCAGACTTATTTCAACTCTAATTAATCTTTCTTTCTTTCAGAGCTTCTGATGAATTTTACAGACTTATCAGATGAAGAGTGCTTGAGAGACTGACGGTCATCATTCCCTATGATGGAGAAGACAGAGGGTAGGGAGGCTGCTGGGTACCCCCGTCTAAAGTGGGCACATGGGTTGGAAGGGATTGTTACCATCAATCCTGGAAATAGCCTGGGGGACCCTGCAGGACACGTTCCCCATACAGTCGGTGCTGGGAGACCCAAACCATGTATTTCAGGTATGAACGAGAGAAAATGGTAAGGAATGAGAATGAAGCCTTATGTTTATATCAGACTTGTGTAATTTTCAGAGTGTTTTCGCATCTTATCCAAGCACCAGGAAGGGAGCAGGATGCTCTCACTCATTACCCTCATTTTAGAGATGAGGAACTTGAGGTCTAAGTGAGAGACACAATGTGGTGAAAGAGGCTCCCTTCATACCTGTGTGTCTCCGAGTCGTTGAACTTCTCTGAGCCTCAGTCCCCTCTTGTGTCGGTTAGCTTTGCTGTGTAACAAACCACTCAAAAGTTTATTCACTCAAAGGAAAGGTATTTATTGTTTCTCAGGAGACTCTGTGGCTTGGCTAGGCCGTTGCTCTGGTCTGTGCCGGCCTGGCTGACCTTTGCTGGGCTTGTTCGTGTGTCTCAGGTCTTCTGGGTGACTTGGCGGGATGGTTGAGAATGGCCGCCCTTGCATGTCTGGTGGTCGACTCCGTGTCTCCTGGGGCATTGGTGGTGATTCGGCCACCTGTCTCTTGCTGTCCAGCAGGCTGGTGGGGTTTGTTCACATGGTGGCAGAAGGGTCCCAAGCATGGCAAGGACAGACAAACCCCAACGTGCAAGCAGTTTTCAAGTCTCTGCATGTGTCATGTGTGCTGTGCACTGCACCCACTGGCCAGAGCATCACAAGGCCAAGCCCAGGGTCAGTGTGGGAGGGGACCACCCAAGAGTGGGGTATAGTTGTGGTTATTTTTGCAACAGTCTCCCATACCTGGTCCGTGGGCAGGTATTAATACCTACTGCACGGGGTTGGTGTTAATGCATGTAAGGTTCTTGAGTAATGAGCATCTTGCACAGCAAATGTCTCGATGAGTGTTCCCCTCTTCCCTCCGCAGGAAACTTGCCAAAGGTCGTAGACTAGACCCTGACTTCCTGACTTCTGGTGAAATGTTTTTTCCAGATCACCAAATGTCAGGAAACAGGAGAGCCGATAATCCCCCTTGAATCACCTGACCCTTCGCTGGCGCAAGACCTAGGGACCAGACAGCAGCTCCAGCCCTGCCTCGTCCTTCTTTCCAAATGCAGTCACCGTGTATTTCAAGAGTCTGTCTTTCTCCCCAGAGAGCTGTCTTGTCAGTGCATCCGTGGACGTGGTCCCACAGAACACCAGCTAATTCCCTCAGTGCCCTGGGGCCTGTCGTCACTGCCTGCCTCATTTGTCCCTGCTCAGCCTCCTACACGGCAGCTCCCACGTGATTGTTCACAACCTGCTCAGGAAAGGCACCCTCCCCGGGCACGCACGTCTCACAAAATAAAGGCAGGAGAGGGAGAAGCTTCCGTCGCTGTCTCAGCCTGTTAAAGAGGCTCATTAAGTTCCCCTTCTTTCTGGCTGTATTTTTGGCCACTGTCTCTCCAGTTTCTGCTTTTCCCATTTCCTTTAGGAACTGAATATAGGCTTTTGGACCTTTTTTCTCAGTTTAAATGCCTCTGGTTGGTTTGCTCACCTGCCTCACTTCACTCTGTCCCTCAAGATAATCACGGGGCCATCCCTCCTTCCCTGGCCCCTCCGATCCCCTTTCCCGTGTCTGTGTGCAGCTCTCAGGCTGTGACTGTGTTTGCAGGTCCTTTCAAGGGCCTAGCCATCTGCTGTGCCTCAGACCAAGACTCAGGGGGGAGGTCTAGGCAGCTCCGAGCCTCGTCTGTCTTACTTTTTCCTTCTTGCCTGACTCATTTTCCCAGTTTCTCCAGAATTATTTTCTTGGACTATCATTCCCTCTTGGGGCTGTTGTCCCAACAGAGTTGAACATTCCAAGGAGAGAGCACATCCTCAGCCAACCCTGCCCCACTGAGAACCAGCCGTCCTTGTCTTCCGCTCCCTCGTTGAGGGCCTGCGCCGTGCTCTCCGCCATCAGTGACAACACCCACAGAAACCCTGTGAATTAGGAATCATGATTGCTGAGTTACAAATGGAGAGACTGAGGCACAGGGAAATTAAATAATTTGCCCAGAATCACAGAGGGAGGAGATGACCAAGGCAGGACTCTAATCCAGCCAGGTTGGCTCTGCGTTGGGTTATCCGATCTGAAGTTCATTTTGAGCAGAGACAGTGCTCCTGATGAATTCTCACCCTGGCTTAGTGCCCAGAATTCTGAGCTCCTGCGTACCCGTCACCAGGTGGAATTAAGAGGAGCAGAGCTTACTGGGAGTGCAGGTCTCCCAGCATATCAGGTCAGGCACCCTTGTTCAAGGTCCTGCCTTCCTCTTGCACTGGGAGAAAGAGAGGGATGCAGGGTGGCGGGTGCAGGCACGCAGCATGGTGGATGTGTGTGTGTGCGCGTGTGTGTGTGTGTGCGTGTGTGTGTGCGCGCGATACCCCACAGTGCTGGCTTAGGAAAGCACGGACGAAACCTGTCATCCTGGATAGCTGCTCAGGCTCCAGACGCCTTTGGTTCCCCTCGGTCTCCCTTGTGGAAGATTTTGCCTTTGAATCTGCAGTTTCTTATTTGATGCTATTATTGTATTTGTGCTCTGGACCTGCTCCAAGAGGCCACTCGGTAAATCAGTGCATTTCTACTGAATTGAGGCAATAAGCAGATAAATAATGCAACCTCTCCTTTAGGAGAGTTCTTTGCCTTCTGGGTCATAAATCTGCTCTCTACTTAACTTTAGACAAATATCTCCTCTCTGACTTGGCCTGTCCCTGTAATCCGGGCAGCTGCAGGGTGGACCAGGAGGCCTAAGACTACAGCCAGGTTCAGCTTGCAAAACTAACAGAGAGCAAGTGCTCTCATTTACTGAAACTGCTGGGGGAAAGCAGGTTGGGAAACAATTGTGTGGGTAAATGGGACTTATTTGGAATCTTCTGGGTGCTGGAGGAGTGTTTACTCCTTATCCGTCTGGAGTCCAGGTATCTGCCACAGGACCTCTGGAACCCAAAGGGGACCATCCTGGGAATCAGCACCAGTGCCTCCTTCTGTCTCCCGTGGCGGTTCTGACATAACTGCCCACAGGCCCTGCGGCTCCCTCGGCATTGAGGCTCGTAGACTCAAGCCTTCGTGTGTCTGGCTGGCTTCGTTTAGCTCGTTGGTGATGACTGTACTTCCCTAAGCACAGAGTCCCCTGACAATCATGTGGCACCGGCCGCAGGAGAGATTAGACAGGCAAGTGGGATGAGCTCAGCCCCAGTATGTCATCACCCATAGGGGAAAAGCAGCCAAAATGTGCCCCAGGGAACACCATCGTTCCACCTTCTCTGTACCCTGCCCTTTCTCTCCATCCCTTCAGCTTCTCTCACCTGGGCCTTGTCAGCAGTCTCCCAGCTGGTCCTCTAATGCTCTGCAAGAATGCCCTGGGTGAAATCACATTTGACCAAGTCTCGCCCTTGTGTAAAGCCCTTCGATGCCCCTGTTACCTAGACAGTGAAGTGGAAGCTTGTTGGCATGCACACAAGTTGCTTCATGACCTGGCTTTGCTGGCCTGCCAATTGTATCTTTTTCTCCCCCTCTCCTTCTCCACTACACTTTCAGTTCCAGCCGTATCAACTGCGTTTACGGAACCCTGAGTTACTGTGGAATTGCACAGCTCCGTGCCTCTGCACGTTCTCTGATGTCTAACTAGAACCTGTCCTGGCTCTCTCTTGCTGCATAACAAACCACCCAAAACCTAGTGGCTTAAAACAGCCATGATTATTAACAGAGGCTCAGCTGGGTGGTTCTCACTTGGGGTCCCTCCTCTTGTTGACATCAGGTGGTGGCTGAGGCCACAGCCATCTGAAGGCTCTTCCACTCCTGCCTGCACTGGGCTGGGCTGGCCGGGCATCGCTCCACTCTCTCCACGTGACCTCTCTCTGCTACTTGGGCTTCCTCACAGCGTGGCAGTCTCAGGGAAGCCGGACTCCTCACACGGAGTCCGGCTTCCCACTGGGTGTGCCTTCTAAGAGACCCAGCTGGAACCTACAGGCTTCTTATGACCTAGCCTTGGAATTCTCTCAGCATCGTTTCCGCCATTTTTTTGGGGTCACAGCAGTCACAGGCCAGCCCAGATTCAGAGGGGTGAGGAAATAGACCACAGCTCTCAATGTGGGCTTCCCTTGCCTGTCTAGAGGGGTAGGAATTGATGGCGCCATCTTGGAGATAAACAGCTACAATGTCTTTCACCCTCTTGTTCTCCTGGAAAACTGCTATTTGTTCATTTAACGCCCAGTCAAATGTTGCTTTTGTGAAGTCATCCCTCTCCTACCGAGGCAGAATTAACCTCCAAGTCCAAGAAAGTCATTCTGGAGAAATGGGGAAAATGAGTCAGGAGTGAGGACTGCTCCTTGATGTGCCTCTGTTACTGTCCTCTCACACTGCACTTACTTGTTGGTGTTTCTCCTTCTTGACCGTACATTTTTTGAGGGCAGGGCTGTTCCTGATCCATCTCTGTGTCGTTAGGGGCCAGCTTAGCACCAACACATAGGTGCTCAAGAAATAGTGGTTGAGGTAAGTAAACTGAGTTACTGCTGTTTTGTAATTTTGCCCCCGGGCTGTTACCCTGAGAACCAAGCAGTCAGTCTGCCACACAGAGTTGGTGGAGCCCCTCCTGTTATCCAGCAAATCGGCTTCCGTTATGGGCTTCAGTTCTCCATGTTTTGGGCTTCCACAACGATAATAACTACAGTATCGAGCATGTATGGAATGTTTATCATGTGCCAGGCATTGTTCTAAGCACTTTATATGTATTAATTAATCAGTCCTCCCAATAGTCTCATCTTACCACCTGTTATTATTCCTGTCTTACAGATGAGGGGACACAGGGAGGTCACAGAGCTCAGACAAAGAGCAGGCTCGAGTCCGTATTCTTTGGCTCTGTGCTCTCCACGAACGTCCTCTCCTGAGCTCAGCATTTTCAGAGCATGTTTAGTGGAATGTCACAGCGATAATAAGGGGTGTCACGTGAGGAACATCGAAGGAGCAAACACTTTTCAACCTGAAGAGGAGGCTACTAGGATTCAGATAAGCAAAGGGCTGACTTGTCATCAGCGTCCTCTGTTGGAGGCAAGATCAGTGGGGCCTTGGCGTGATGGAGAACTTCCTCATCACTGTGTCCCCGCGAGTTTGGGCTGCCCTGAAAAGTCATGAGTCCCACGTCTCTTGGAGGATGTATGCCAATGTCCCTTTTGACATTAATTGTCCCTTTTCCCTCGCAACCTTTATTCCAGTCTGTGAAAAATATTTCTTTACTTGGCAAGAGTTTTTGAAAGTGGAATTCGTGTTTGTTAAGCACTAAGCAGTTTTCGGGTGCAAAGAGCATGGGCTGTGCATGATTCCGTGTCCCACTTCTCTCTGATCTTCATGTACCTAGAGGCTCAGGGATCTGAGGAAGCTTCAATAATGTAGAAGGCATAACTCCTTGATATCTGGCTTTAGCAAGGTTTACTAGTACCCACTTGAATAATGCAAGGTTCTTTTTGAATGTTGAGACAATTGCGTATCTCATCCTTTGAAACCTTCCATGTTCATAATTATACCCTGATTTGGCAAATTCCTTGCCACTTCAGTTCAGCAATTACCTGACTCAAACCCAGAAAAACAGCATGAGACTGTTTTGTTTTGCTGGTCTGCAGGCAGATTCCGCAGTAGTAGCTGAGATGGCACACTGCACACTGGAAACGATTCCCTCTACCTGTTTCCTGGCAGACACTGGCTAAGTATACACTGATTTAATACCATGGTCTCTCCTCATGGTCTTCTGAGCACCTCTGCATAATTTAGAGGCTGGAGTGTTTAGGAGAAGTCTCACGTGAGAGCGTTAAGTCAAAATCACAGATATTGGGCCTCACAACCTTGTAATCTTATTAACATTGTGCTTCTTTTTTACGTCTTTTTTCTCCCAGCCAAAGACCAGACCTCTCAGGGGGATGAAGAGAAAGACCCTCCCAAGAGCCACCCCTACTCCGTGGAGACCCCATATGGCTTTCACTTAGACCTGGACTTCCTCAAGTATGTGGATGACATCGAGAAGGGCCACACCATCAAAAGGATTCCCATCCACAGAAGGGCCAAGCAGGCCAAGTTTAGCACCTTGCCCCGAAACTTCAGCCTTCCCGACAGCGGGGCGCGCCCCCACACTGCTCTTACTCTTCCCCACCAGAACTGGTCCCCAGTGGTGCCGAGGAAGGGGTCGCTCGGGACAGAGGGGCGAGCCCAGTCCCTGCCGCCCGGGGGTCACCCCCGAGCTCCCGCCAGCGGGAGTGAGGTGAGCTTCCGCAGGAAGGCCCTGTTGGCCGAGACTGCCAGACAGCTGGAGCCCGCGGCTCCGGGGGAGGCTGAGCTCGCCCCCGGGAGTGGACGGCCCCAGCTTCTGAGAGCGTCCAGCATGCCAGCCACGCTGCCGCAAAACAGGGCCTCGGAGGACCCAAGCCTAAACTCAGGTGCCCCCATGCCTCCCGCACTTCCTCCGCTTCAGGGCGAGGGCAGTGTCTGTGACGGCTCCTTTGGCCCTGCAGAAGGATTTGCAGGTTTTCAGAGCTCCACCCCACGAGCAGCGGCTCAGCCCAAGGTCAGAGAGGTTAGAGACCTGGTGCCGGGGGTCCCAGAGCAGGTCCGGGAGGGGACTGAGTCTCCAGGGGGTGAAGAAGAGGCTCCAAGTCACCTCTCTCCCCCAAGTCCTCCCTTCTCATCCCAGAATGCACATTTACTTCTGGAGGATGCCGAAGACGAACACGAAGCCAGAGAAGCAGAGATGGAGGTCACCCCTGGCTCCCCAACACCAAGCCCCCCACCTCTGCCATCACCCACCCCTGAGAATGAGCTCCCCCTGGAGGAAATCGAGCTCAACATCAGCGAGATCCCCCCGCCGCCACCTGTAGAGGTGGATGTGAGGAGCGTCGGCGTCCGGGTCACAGAGGAAAGCCTGGGTCTTGCCACCCTGGACCCCGGCAGTGTCTCCGGCCTGCAGCAGCAGCTCTCGGACCTTGAGGGTGAGTTGTCTGCAAGAACTGAGGAGCTGGCCCGCGTCAGAGCTGCCCTCCAGCAGCGGGAGGAGGAGGTCAAGGCCCGGGGGCACAGGATTCAGGAGCTGGAGCACACCGTGGCTCAACTGGCAGCAAAGCTTAGCCAGGAGGACACCAAAGACACGCGGGGCCAGACTGACGCCACGGTCAACACTGACCCTCTCCACAGACTCCTGGCCAGGGAGTTGTGTGACAAGAGCATTGGGGTCAACCTTGTGGGCAGCACGGGATCCGAAGGCGGGGGGGCCAGAGGAGAGGAGAATGGCCTTCTGTGGGGACAGGACAATCACAAATGCAGGGATCTGAGCCCAGCAGGATTGGTGCCACCGCCCCAGCTGTCACTGCTGCAGGGACCCGAGATGGTCCTCAACCCCTCTTTACATAGCTGCCTCTCCACTGAGCTCCGGATTGAAGAAGCAGGCTCTGAGCAGCGGGGAGAGCCTCAGGGGGGAGCCCGGGGTCTGGGTAGGGGAGCAGGAGGCTCTTCATGGAACTGCGACAGAAAGGCGCCCCCAGCAGGGAGGGAGGAGGCAGGTTCAGAGCTCCCAGGGAGGGAGCGCCCGGGAAGACCGCCCGGCTCACCTGCAGATGCCACTCTTGGGCAATACGTGAAGAAGATCCAGGAGCTGCTGCAGGAGCAGTGGAGCTGCCTGGCGCACGGGTACCCGGAGCTGGCCAGCGCCCTCAAGCAGCCCGCCTCCAAGCTCAGCAGCATCCAGACCCAGCTCCTGAGCTCCCTGAGCCTGCTGCTGTCTGCCTGCTCCGCTCAGGCTCCAGCCCAGAAGGAGCCCCCGGCCCCCGCCGCCTCCCCACCCAGGGGTAAATACTGGTGCCCGAGACGGGGAACCGTTTCTCCTTTCCATGACGAGTCAAAGGGAAAAGGGGTTTTAATTGCATGAGTATGTTTTTAAAAAGATTTAAGCCCCTCCAGGAACCCAGTGGAATAAAGACTGATCCACGTAACAGTGGGGGCTCCATACCCTACTCTCGTCCTGGCTCTACGATGGGGACTGACTGCAGGGCCAGCACGTACAGCTGTTCACACGGCACAGGGCACAGAGATGCCAGCCAGGGAGGGTCCATGGGAGCTAAAATCCAGCCCACTCTTCACTTGCCAAGCCTGCAGCACTGCACCCACCCTGTTTCTCAGTTGCACTGCGCAAAGGCAATGTATGGGGCAAAGAATGGCCCTGGCTGTGTGTGCCCTACGCCTCGGCCCCTCCGTCATCTCCTGGGCTCTTCATTCCTCTGGTCCCCTCCTGTTCTTGCACACTAGAGGTTTTCTCCAGCTGGGGTTTGGAGGAACATGATATTGAGATCTGAAAATATTTCACTGAATATTTTCTGTGTGTGTGTGTGGGTGTGAGAGATGGAGTGATACTCACACATGGCAGTTGGCCCTGTGGCTGAGTGGCACTTCCTCTCGTAACAGAGCACACATTCTCCTCTGTGAGTAAAGTGGAACCATACTTCACTTTGCTCAGCGAGCAGCGTGTGCGTCAGCTTCCTGCCGCAGATCACAAACCGGCTGCTCCCTCATTGTTCGGTGCTGGTTCTAGTCTTGCCCCCTGTCCCTTTGAGCACAGCAGCGGAAGATGTGTGCCCTTGCTCACGTGTGTGCGTGCCTGCCCCACATCACAGGTGTCGACTGGCACATGAGCCAGGGAGGTCGGCCGAGGTGCCCGGGAGCAGCGGCGGAGCAGGAGTCTGGGAGCCAAGTTCGGCTCTGGCTCTGCCGTTGCCTGAGCAAATGTGAGCCTCCGATGTCCCAGCTGTGAGGTGGGGACAACAAAGGCACCTGGCTGTCCTAGAGAGGGCTCCTGTAACTCTGCTCTGAGATCCACACAGGGGGCTTTGTGATCAGCGACAGCTCGGCTGGCGTTGACCAGAAGGCTGGGCCTCCTCAAAGACCTTCAAAATATTTGATTGACATCATTTAGTTCCCTGTCCCTTTCTGCTTCCTCGCACACCTTCAGTCTGAATCCCCTGAAAGCAAAGGTCTGGTTTTGCTGCATTCTGGGGTATCCCCAAGATTCTTCTAACCTGTGATGTTGTGTCTGCCTAGAGATCTCCCCGTCGACCAGCCTTAAATCCATAATGAAAAAGAAAGACTATGGCTTCCGTGCAGGAGGTAATGGGACCAAAAAGAACCTTCAGTTTGTTGGGGTTAACGGTGGGTAAGCATCGCTCGTGACGCCCCATCACCTCCCTCCACGCTTGCTCTCCCGCGTCCTCCTCACCCTCTCTGTGTTGTCCTCGGCACTCTCTCTTCCTATGGGGAGGCATCTGGTTTTCATTCTTCTTCAAGGGAATTAATCTCAACAGCCCTTTAAAACCCCATCTCGGGTTTGCATGTGTTTGGCTCTTTGCCAGCGGTGGTGGTCTGTTGGATCCTGTGCTTTGATACGTCTTGGCCTGGTCCCCTGGGGCCAGGATGCCAGGTGGCATTTGGGAGTTTGGGGGGCACATGGGCCCTTTAGGGAAGACATTTAATCTGGACCACAACACTGAAACTGGGGCAGACTCTTGATTTGTTGAGCTTCAAACTTCATCCATTTAATTTTTTTTCTTGCTTTTACTAACTTATTGCAAACCAAACCAACCTTTTTTAGGATGAAGAAAAACAACCAATGTCTATTGACTCAGAGCATGAACCACACCTTATATATTCTAGAGAGTGGATCATTGGATTTAGAATATTTTCTAAGTCAGTCATTCAACAAACATTTATTAAATGCCAGCAGTGTATTAGGTGGTGGGTATAACCCACAGTTGGAACGTGGGCAGAGATAAGACGAGAAGTAGAGACGTGCTGAGACGCTGGGATGAATTCCAGTGGAGGAGGAAGCACAGGCTGCTGTGGAAGCCCAAAGCGGGCACCTGGCCGGTAGAGGGCCTGGGGGGCTGACCGGAGCGGTCAGAACCCGGTTAATTGGGTCAGACCAGAGGGAAGACGCCAGATCCAAACAAGGTGACGTCACAGTTGCAGGTCTTGTGAGAGAAACGTCAGAAATGGTGGAACGGGATGACAGGGGAGTTGCTGTTCCCATGCTTGCTAAGGTCAGACCCCAGGCCCAGGAGAAACCTTGTTTTGAGCTGTCAGCAGTTCATGTGCAGAACAGGGAATCAGCCCGATCTGAGTCTGAAGCAGGTCCTGGCTCCCCCTGCTTAGACGGCCCCCAGTCCTCGTGCTGTCCCCAAGCCTGGAAGCCCATCTCCGGGCCTAGCCTGTCTCTCCCCCCCTGCCGGCTCCTGCCTTTCTTCCCTCTGTCAGGCCCATCTCGGGGCCTTTGCATCTGCTGCCCCATTTACAGAGCTCCTCCCCCAGGTGGTCCTCAGCGTTTGTCACTTTGGTGCAGTGTCTCAGCCTTGAAACCCTGGCCAAGCCTTAAAAAATACCGATGCCTGGGTCCCCCCTGAAGACTCTAGTTTAGTTAGTCTGGGGTGCAGGACAGGTATTGGGGATTTCAGACACCCTCAGGTGATTCTGGTGTTGAAACTGCTGCTCTGATTCAAGCAGCCGCTCTGCCCATCAATCTGCCCCAGGCCCTTTACTATGGTATTCACTGTTCTGATCACCATCTGAGTCTATTATATAGTTTACAGGTTTATTTTCTTCCTTTCCCCACTGGAAAATGAGCTCAGTTAGGACAGGACTTTGGTGCAGCACTTAGAACAGCGTCTGGCACAGAGTAGATGCTTAATAAATTTCTGTTGAATGAATGAATGAACTTCCAGGTGAAGTTTTTATGAGAGCAATTCTAAGACGAGAACTGCTTGGTAAACGTAGTATGTCTCCCACTCTCTTAATCACAAAACCGGAAAGTTGTTCCAAGCACGAGAGGAAGAAATAGCTGGGTTTAAGCAGGACAGAATGCGAGCATAGCAGGGAGCAGGCTGGGTTTGCAAATCCAGTGAGCCCGGGGTCGTTATGTGGGGCCACGTTCAGAGGGAGAGCATGGGGGGGCTCCGTGGAAGTGTGGCCACTCGTCTCCCCTGGTCTCTGTGGCAGTGTCCAGTGGCCCCAGAACCTGAAATCTTCCTCTTAACCCTGGCATCCTCCCTCGGGGTCTCCTGTTGACATCAGCAGGGGGATCAATAAATCTTCCGGGACCTGCCTCCGTGCTCTCTGGTCAGCCTCCTCAGTAGAGTCGCATATGAGTGAACAGAAGGATCATGGCCGGGGAGGGAGAGCCACGCATCATGTGGCCTGTGCCCTCACTTTTGCTGTTCCAAGCAGTAGTTTAAACAGGCTGCAGCTGAGAAAGGCCGATGCTGGGTTCAGGTATCCTGGAACTCTGCTGGGAGCAGACACAGGTGTTCCTCCCTTGTCGGGGGTAAGCCGTGTGACAGCAGGGACCAAGGAGAGGTCTCACAGCCACCCAGTTCAGAGAACTCAGGTGGGGTGGGGCTGTTTGCCTAGATCTGGGCCCCTCTCTGGACTGGGCATTAGGATTCCAGAAGCAGATGCTTTCGTGAGAACCCTGCCTGTCTGGATCATGTGGAGGCAGAGGCCAGTCAGGGCTTGGCTGTTTATGTGCTCGCTGCAAAGAGCTTAGTTATCTTTTCTCCCCAGTGGCCTCTAGCCTTTGAGCCAGAGCTCTTGACCGCCTGTTTCTCTGACAGTGAGGTTCCTGGGAGACCCCCTCCAGGCCTGTGGGTGTAGAGAATGGAGGAGGAGGTTAGGAAGCTGGGAAGTCTTAGCTAATGCCCACCTAGTCCTCATTCGTGTTGACATGGGCGGGCGTTGGGCAGGACACACAGACGAGTGACCTCTGTCTCCTTCCCCAGCTACGAGACCACCTCGAGCGAGGAGACCAGTGATGAGGACAGCTCCCCAGAGGACCTGTCTGACAGCGAGGCTGAGAAGAAATGTGAGGGCCTGGAATACAGGCGGGGCAAGGATGCCCACCCCAGCAGCAAAGCGGGGCAGGGTGTCCCTGAGGGCACTGGCAGCGCAGGCCAGGAGAGTGGGCCTGGGGAAGAGCTCCCCCGCCCCAAGGCTGAGAGGTGAGTCAGAGGGGCACCGACAGGGGCGCTCGACCCTGGAGAAAGGGCAGGGGTGGTTGTTCACCCCTTTTTCCAATCCTTATTCATTCCTTCATCCATCCACTCACCAGTGTTCATTGAGTTTCTGTTCTACACCAGGTACTGTACACTAGTTGAACTAGACAGACGTGACTCCTGTCTTCACAGGAATACTGTCACAGACTGTCATGAAGCCAACATCGTCCTCACTCTGAACACGTGAAGGACTTTACATGTATTATCTCATATAATCCTTGAACAATCCTGCAAGGTAGAAAGTATGACCATCCTCACTTTACAGATGTGGAAACAGAGGCCTAGAGAAGTTAGGGGACCCAGGGCTTCTCCGATCTTTCCCACATGCTGTCTGCCTGTTCCGTTGGCCGTGCTGACCTAACCCTGCCTTTTAATATGAGGGGAGGTGGTGGGGCCGGCCCCGTGGCTTGGTGGTTAAGTGCGCACGCTCTGCTGCTGGCGGCCCGGGTTTGGATCCCGGGCGTGCACCGACACGCCGCTTCTCCGGCCATGCTGAGGCCGCGTCCCACATACAGCAACTAGAAGGATGTGCAACTATGACAGACAACTATCTACTGGGGCTTTGGGGGGAAAAAATAAATAAATAAAATCTTTAAAAAAATAATAATAATAATATGAGGGGAGGTCGTGTGGCCAGCAAAAGCATCCTGCTTTTGGAGTTGGACACCCCGGGTTCAAATCTCACGTCTGCATGCATTACTCTAGACCAGGTACTTAAGTCGTGGTCACCTCACTTGCCTCATCTGTAAAACGTGGATAATGGCAGCCTGCTAGGTGTGGTCTGAGGACTGGATGAGAAAAGTACGTAAAATGCCCAGTGACGTGCCTGCCACATGATGGGCTCTCAATAAATGGGAGAAGTAAGAACAGTCAGTGCCACTGTCATCGCTGTCACCGTCCCCAGCCTGCTTGCTGGAGCAGTGACGGGCAGTGAGTGTGGCTGACTGTTCAGCAGGTGGACAGGGCTGCTCCAGTGTGGCAGCACCGTAAGGACGTGATGAGAGCGGAGCTTCCCCGTGACCAGTGCCATCGAGTCCCAGCCTGGCCTCTAATGCCGCGTCTGCCATTATGCTAACACAGGAAGGATGCTGGTCATGGAGCATGCCCGGCCTAATTGATTTCCATTTTATTGACTTATTAGCACTATGGTGTCCTTCGTGGAAGAATAACCTGAAGAAATTCGCTGGTATGGATTGGATTCTTTGGATTTGTCAAGTTGCTCCGGCAGAAAATGTTTGATCCAAAGTCAGAAAGACAACCCTCCCTTTCCCGGCATGTCAGGAATTGCTGTTGGGCCTGTGGCCCCCACTTTGGTGGGCCACACTTGGTGATCTGCTCCTGTCCCCCCAAAAACAAAAAAAGCAGGGTGAAAAGGGAAATAGGCTTGACTCACACTTCAGAGGAGTTCAGAAGCCTTGTGGCCAGGAGGCTGTATCCACCTGGATTTCTGAGGAATGAATGCCCCTCATCTGGGGAGTTGCCCAGCTTGGGTGTTTGAGCTGCTGAGAAGTGAAAGAGGAGAGTGAAAGTTGAGGTGGGGATAAGCTTCTTTTTCATCAGCATGGAGTCTGATATATACATATATTTATTTTTCTTTAGATATAAACCCTCAGAAGAGTTCCTTAATGCATGCCGGGCGTTGAGCCAACATCTGCCAGAAACTGCGACCACCACCGACCAACTCTTGGTACCCTGATTTTTCATTGTCGTGTCTGTACTGTTAGTTCCCACTGGGTGACTTTGGTCCCTTGCCTCAGCAGCAGTGTGGCATGCACGCAGCTGTCCCTTTCCTCTGGGCGCTCGCTCATGCGCCCGAACTCTGCTGCCTCAGGGGGCGGACCGTGCTGGGAAAGTGGGAGTGATGCATCTGTGCAAGAGAGCAGGCCTGTGCTTGGGGCGTTACCAGCTGGTATCAGGCATTGCGCCCTGACTGTCAGTCATAAAGCTATTTGTGGCTTAGGCTCAGAATTGCCTTGCAGTTGAGAGAGCTGTGGGTAGAGTGGGAAAGAGCGTGTGGAAGGGGAACCACGGGTTCTGTTCCCAGGAGCGCTGCCTCTGAGATACCGGGCAGGGCAGTTCAATGCTCAGGGCCTTGGTTTCCCCATTGATGAGGTGTGGGTGGTCTCCTTCACCCCCAAGCCCTGGCATTTAACTCTGTAGTCTTTACTGGTTTTCTTGAGGTGCACCTTTGGGTCCAAGACCACAAACAAGAAAATACACCTGTTTCCTCCTTAACACCTTCGTGCCATGGAGATTTAAACACAGAATAATTGGGTTCTACTTGCAATCCAGAGATACTGGAACACAGACACATTTTCCCAAAGTAGGAGAGCAGCTGGTAAGACCCAGCATGTAACAACTTGTAAGCATTTTTAAAGACCATTTTGTTCTTTGCAGAAGAGCCTTAGGAGTAAAAACGATCGATTCAGCCCAACCCATTGTCATTATTTTATCTTAGCTGATTTGGCAAATAACTGTTCCCAGATTGGTAAAGAGCCAATGTGTGATGCGGATGTTGATCGAAACTCCTGTTACTTATTCTTAAGTCAATTACAGAATAAGTTATTTCTTAGCTCTACATTTAAAACCCACCACTATGTTCCTTAATATGAGCATCTTTCTCCAGATTCTCCTGAAGATTCCCTGGATAAAGGAGATAGTCTGATAGATAAAAAGTGTTTCAGCTGCGAAGATTCCACTGTTTCCGCCTAGACGAGTGATCAGAGGCTACGCAGATCTGACACCACATCCATGTTAGGGTCACAGGCCCCCCCCACCTTAGAAACAGAGTATACAAGGACCTCACTCTGTAGAGCCAGGGGAGGTTAGGGAGCCTGCCCTTTTTTCATCCCTGTTTTGTAGACTAGTAAGGTTCAAAAACGTTGTATGACTTCCAGGGTCACATGGCTGAGCCAGGACGTAAGCCTGGCCACCTTGGTTCAGTGACTCCCAATGCAGTGCCTTTTCCAGAATGAGTATGGAATCGTTTCTGATAATCCCATCCCCGTAGTTTCTCCTCCCCTTTAGACAAATGGTCTAAACATGTTCCATGTTGAACACTTAGGTCACGTCACACACGGAGTGGGTGTCATCCGCTCTGGAACTCTCTTCATTCATGGTTCCAAAGGAGCTGAATACTGCAGACAGCGGGGTCCTGCGATGGGTTCTTAAACCATCTTCTCTGAAGGTCCTAGCAAAGCTTAAAAGCCAAAAATAATTCAAGCACGGCTATCTGGGTTTTATTTCAAGCACAAGTTGGGCGTGTTGTTGGTCTTAGCTTTCAGCATGCATTTTTCCCATCACTACAATGTTGTGGCTTTCCAACTATGTGTATTAAAACATGCAGCAGTCCTGGTAGAGTCTGGGCTGAGGTCTGGACAGGCTGGCTGTGCGTGCGTGGAAGAGAGGATCTTGGTTGTCCTGTGCGTGTGGGGATGTGATCTAAGCCTCAGCTTCCACCCAGTGAAGTGCTTTGTTACCGGTTGTCGTGTTGCTCTCCCAGTCTCCCTTTCTGCCTCAATGGGGGGCCAGTCGCGGGGGCCATACTGTGACAGGTTCACAGTATGTTGCTGCGTCCCCAACCCCGCTAGCTCTGAGCCCTCCAGGAGTAAGTTGCATGGGGAGTTGGAGGGACAGAGGTGGAGGCATCAAAAGCTGACTTTTCCCAGTGGAAACGAACACCCCAGCTGGAGCATCTAGGCCAGGTAACCTCTGGACTTGGAATCTTTTGGTGTTTCAGAGGCAGAGCCTGAACACCATCAGGCAAGAGTGGTTCCGCATCTCCAGCCGGAAGTCGTCTAGCCCTGCTGTGGTGGCCGCCTACCTCCACGGGGTCCAGCCTCACTCCCAACACGTCCTCAAGCTGCTTGTCAACCTGGCTGATGGCAACGGGAACACAGCCCTTCACTACAGCGTGTCCCACTCCAACTTCCCTGTCGTGAAGCTGCTGCTGGAGACAGGTCAGAGCTGGCTGCTTCTGTGCAGCCTGCGCCCCTCCCGGAGGGCAGTTCTTGTACCCACTTCTTTCCAGCAAGAGACTCCTCACTGTTCTGAGTTCCTCCTGTATAGGAGCTGGACTGGACCATTTTGCCTTTATAATATCATTTATCCTTCACAACACTCCTGTGATGTGGGTATTATTATTCTCATGTTGCACTTGAGGAAACTGAGGCTCAGAGAGTTATACACTTGCTCAGGTCACAGGGCTGGTAAATGGTCGAGATGGACTTTGTATTCGGTCTGTCCAACCCCAGAGCTATACCACACTGCCCCTAGGAGAGGTCACGTGTTACATCTTCATAAGTACGTTGTAGCAAAGGCCGTGGCTCCGTTTGATCAATTTGACTCAATTTGGCTCAGTCATCCTTCATCAAATATTTGTGGACTACGTGTGAGGTCCATGCTGGCCACCACCAGGGATGCAAAGGTGAGCCAGGTGTGAGCCCTCTGCTTCCCAGGAGGTCACAGCCTGATGATCAGGGTGGAGCAGGGAGACAGCTCACGAGAGAGAGGTACAGAACATGATTCCAGGACAGAAGTGAGACAATGTCCTGTTCAGGGAGCAAGGTACACTGAAGCAGGTGGGATCCAGCAGAGGGAGAAATCTCCCAGAGGAGAACACCAAGGAGGTAAGAAAGGAAAATCTGGAGACCACAAGGCTTCTGGTTGGATTGGGACGTGAATCAAGGTTGAGGAGGTAGGTGGAACCACAGCGTGGAGGACCTTGAGTGCCAGACCGAAGAGTGTGAGCTTGTCTGAAGGCAGCGAGAAGTCAGTCCAGGGTGGTGAACAGGGGAACACCGGAACCAGGCGAGTTCTCCACAGAGGTGAATTTGGTGGTAGGAGCAGGGGCAGGAGGTGGCGGGCCAGGCAGGAGGCCATTGCAGGGTCCACAGAGAGGTAGTGAGGGATCACAATAGGAGAGGGTGGTAGGAATAGAAGAGCAGAAAGCCACTGGGGAGCTAGTGACAGACTGGCTGTGAGGGAGGGGAGTGGGGTTCTCTGATGTGTTGGGCCTGAATGGCTGAGAAGATGGTGCAAAAGGAGGAGAACAAGTGTGGGGGAAGCAAAAAGGATAATTCAGTGTGGGGCAGATTTTGAGTTTCCCGTAGGTCGTCCAGATGGAAGAATCCAGAAGGCTATTGAGAATTCCAGATCCAAAATTAACGGGCAGTAGACTTTTGGGTGGGGCCAGCTAGAGCACAGCCAATGGAGTCCCTTAGGAAAGGAATGCAGATGGAGAAGGGAAGAGGCTGGAGAGGGAAGCCCTGCGGAATGCCTGCATTTAGGGGGAGAGAGAGAGAGCACACCGGTGGGGGAGACCCAGACGAGCTGTGTGAGAAGCAGGAGAAATAACAGAATAGTGGCCAACAGGGACCGATAATGAAGACAACGTCAGGAAGAGAGATCATCCGCTGGGCCAATATGGTAGTACCCTTGAAGGATGATGCCTGGGCTTGGCAGGTTTGGGAGGGGTTCACTGGTGACTTTGGAAACAGCCGTTTCAGGGAGATATTGGGAGGAAGCTGGATTGCAGAGGTGAAAGGAGTGAAGTGGGTGGGTCGGGAAGGCAGTGATGCAGCGTCATGACTGGAGGAGGCAGGAGAGACTGCAGTTATTTTTGTGTGTTTGGGGATAGAGGATACCTGAGCACGTTTGTTGGCTGAGAAGAAGAGTCCAGGGAGGCGGGGAGGGGGACAGAAAGGGAGACAGAGACAGAGATAGAGAGAGAGAGATTAAAGATACAAAGAGGAGAAGAAGCTTGGTCTTGCAGGAGCTGGAAAAACCTGGAATCCACAGCAGATGCAGATGAGGTCAACCTAGTCACGCTGCTGGATATTTGTTCCTTTGAGATGGAAATGAAAGGAAGGGAAGGTGGTAAAGGTCCAGAGAGATGCTGAGGAGGAAGAAGAGACATGAAGGCCACTTGCTTTTTGATCTTGGCCTTGATCTTCTCGGGAAAGAGAGATCGGGTTCCGGGTTGTGCAATCTGGAAAGGGGTGGTTAATAGTCAAAGAACTCTGTGAGGATTGCTGAGCGTCCCCATGGTCTGCTGACACCAGAGCACAGGGCTCAGAGTGGACTTTCAGCAGCGTCTGTGACAACATCAAGCAGCCTGGGAGTGACGGTGTGGACAGGTGGGTGATGGGGCTGACTGAAGGTGTGTGGGTCCCCGAAATGTCATCTATGAGTTAGGGAGGCTGTCGGGGGGATATCTAGGAGGGTCCCTACCAGAGGTTAAGCCCCAAATGCTCTCCACAGATTAGGCCCTCGGCTGAGCACCCGGCATATGAGATCTCATTTAATCCCATAATGATCGTATTAATAGGGATGATTATCCCTGTTTTATGGATGACGAAAGTGACGCTCAGGAAAGTCGACAGGCTTGCCCGAGATCACGTCACAACTAAGTGTGCTGCTGGGGTTTGAAGTCAACACCATTGAGCTGTTCTTCTCATTCCTGGCATCCAGGAAGTGGAGCACTTGCTGGATCTGTAAGCCTTATTAGGAGGCTGGAGGGGGAGTTTAAATGGGCATCGGAAAGTCTGAATTCTGGTTGCAAGAGCTTTCTCCCAACTTGGATCTTGTCCACCAGCTTAAACCCCTCCCACGGCCTCCCATAGCTCTTAGAATGGAAGGCAGCTTCCTCAGCCTGGCCCTCAGCAATCCCAGATGGCCTGGCTCCCACCTGCCTTCACTCTCTCTGCCATCACCACCATCCTCCTTCCCTCCCCTCCAGCCACGTGGCCTCAAACTCGCAGAGCGCATTCCCTCCTTGGGACCTTTGCCCTTGCTTTGTAGCTGGAGTCTCTTCCCTGAAACTCTTCTCATGACTGGCTCCTTCTCGTCCTTCAAGTGACAGCTCAGATGTCACCTCAGCAGGCTTCCTGGTGACTCCATCTGAAGTGGCCGCCCCGTCTCTCTCTCTCTAGGGGAACACCTTGTTTCTTTCTTTCGATGATCTTTGCTTGTCACTTCTACCCAACAGAACTCAGGTAACTCAGTCATGGGGGCTTCTGTCGTCTTGTCCCTTTCAGTATCCCCAGCACCTAGACGAGTTCCTGGCTTATAGTAGGTGTTGAGTGAATCTATCTGTTAAGTGACCCCTGGGAGCTAGGTTAAATTCCAGGAAATTTTCAGTTCTCCAGAATTCCGTCAAGCGCTCTTCACCTGAATGGATAGGTGACGTACATAATGACAGCCCCAAGTTCTTTCTGCTTCCCACATTATCAAAGGAAGATGCAGTTACAGTTCTAACATGGAGCCGATTTTGTTGGATTTCAGTTCCTCGTGGGTTCATGGGTGCCATAAACGTGGTAGCTGTGTTGAGGAAGGCGCACACCTGAGTGGAGCGTGCCTCTGTGTCCGTTTACCACGTTCGATGTCAGGGGCTGTCAGTAAGAACAACTTCCACTGCTCTTTGAGGGCCTTCCCCACCAGTCACAGTGCTGGTGTGGTACACATATGCACGGCCACATACGGTCCTTGTGGGGACCGTGAGGCAGATATGAGCTGCATTTTCCAGGTGAGCAAACTCAGGCTCAGAGAGGTCAGCTCATGTGGTCAGGGTCACAGAGCCAGTCAGGAGCTAAGCCAGAATTCCAACCATGATCTGTCACCCTCCCAACCTGGGCTTTTTCTGCTACCCCAAACCAGGTTTCAGGGACACTGTGAGACCTTGGAAGCCCCTGTTATGTGCACAAAGAATCCAGAGATGGGGAATGTGGAGCCCTCGTCTTAAGTAGCTCACAGACATGCAGCTGTTAGCAGTTCTCCAGGTGGGCCGGGCCAGGCCCAAGGATGGACGACATCAGATTAGGCTGTTGTAAATTTTTGCTGATGTTAGCTGAGACTCCATCAGTGCTCATCAGCCCTGAAGTGGCTCGGAAGCTTTTCCCTTTAACGACTGGAAGAGCTATGTGGCCACAAGCATGAGGTCTGAAGGGGGCAGGGAGAAGAGGCCGAAAGTGCCGTTCCCTTCCCTCCCTGGAGGAGGGCTGTGGAGGGGGACGGACGGTCACACTCCCAGACCTGGGCTCCCTTCCCTGGGAGTTGTGAAGCATCGGGAAAGCACATTGGAAACTGTGAGGGGCTGCAGGAGGTGACCTGTCTGTGGAGCACAGAGCTCAGTCCTTTGTGACCCGTCCTTCGTTTTGCCAGATGGCCGCTGCAGAGGAGGAGCATGCTTGTCCTCCCCTCCCCTCCAGGCTCCTGGGGGGCTGCCCAGAAGCTTCTGCTGTGAAAGCCCTGGGTCCTCAGCCCTCACTCTGCTGAGCTACAAGTCATGTTTCTGAAGAGAGTAGAGAGAACCACGACCTGAGGCTCATTTACACCTCTCAGAAGCAAATAAAATCGTCCTGGGGTAAAAACAGAAGAGTCACTAGCAGGCAGTGCACACAATCCCGTCCTCACCAGGACGGAGCTGGGAGGCCATGCTTGGAGGTGTGATTCAGCTTTCCTGGCCCAGCTGCTCATGACAGCGGTCAGAGGAGCTTTGGGGAGGAAAGTGCTGATTTCTCTGTATCCGCCGGCATCCTGGTATCACTGTGGTACATTTCTGAAAAATTGTTGGGGTTGGCTGGAGGGAATGTCGGCCAATGTTGGTTTTTCCCTTGCACGGAACTTGTCAGTATCCGTGACTGACATTTTTTTAAAAACCAGATGTGTTACAATGCATACCCAAGTCTTCCTGAGCGAGTAGCAAGGATATAAAGACAATAATACCGTTCTGGACAATAATAATAACAACACTTAACACTTTCTGAGTGTTTACTATGTGCTAGGTGCTGTGCTAAGTGCTTTTGGTATTTGAACTCATTAAATTTCTATTATCATCCCCATGTCACAGAGGAAATGCTAAGAAAGGCCCGGTGACTCGATCTCTGAGATAGTTTTACTATTGTCCAAACATAGGTTTTTCACATAAGCAGTGGTACTGGGAGGATCTGCTTTCCCACACAGCATCTCCCGTGAGAGGGGGGATGTTGACACAGCAGACAGCAGGCTGATAACCTCCTGCGCCTCCTTTGGTGGGAGGGATAGGAATGCACATCCCCAGGGTTACAAAGCAGAAATTTCTTTTGAGTTCTCATTTAATACTTCATCTTAAAACTATGCCAGTTTTTCCTTTTTGTGAAATGTATATTCTTAATTGCTTTAATATAAAAATGTATGGAGTCGTTTTCCCCTCCGTTTTTCAAATGAGATGGTTATTCCTGGAAGATTCCCCATGTTTATCCTGTGGCATTCTCATGCCCCTTGGTACATTGCACAATGTATCACTAGGCCTTTGGAAGGACCTGCAAACACAGCCATCAGCTTAGGAGACACACACAGGCACAGAGAGAGTGAAATCTGAAGTTGCGGCCATGGGTGACATGGGGCCGGGTGAGTGGTGGGCTCTGGAGCCTGACAGACCTGAGTCCTGGTCTCACCTCACCTTCGCTTGGGCAGTTTATGTAGCTTCACTGGCCTTCAGTGTCCTCATCTGTGAAATGGGAACATGTCTTGGGCTCCGCTTTAGGAAATAAAGCCATGGTATTGGCCCCCTTGGCCATCTCTGACTCTGCCGTCAACCTTTCTTGCTGGGTATCCTCAGAAAACTTGTAAAGAAAAGTAGCCACTTTGAAGGGCTGCTAAAACTGTCAAACATGGATTCAACCACTGGGAAAGGATTGCCCTGTTCCGTGGCCTTTTAGCCAGCAGGCAGCGTCCTGTTGATCAGGCTGGAGCGGGGTCTCGCCCTGGCCCCTCAGGAGCCGTTCCAGTGGCTGCTCCTCTTGCAGGTGTCTGCAGTGTGGACCATCAGAACAAAGCTGGCTATACCGCCGTGATGATCACTCCCCTGGCTTCTGCAGAGAGCCATGAAGACATGGCTGTCGTCCGGAAGCTCTTAAGAGAAGGAAATGTGAACATCCAAGCCACTCAGGTAGGAGGTGTGAACATGATCTCCTCCTTAATAAATGTGGGCACTTCCCAGTTTTATTCTGCCAGTGGGGTGAGAAATTCATGCAGATCCACGTAGGGTTTTTAACTCAAGAGGTCTGGGCTTTCCAAACGGCATCTTTCCAAAGCCTGAACGTTTGATTTCCTCAAAGGCTCCCGAGACCCAGAGGCAGCTGGGACAGAGGTCAGTGAGCTTGTAATCTGTGTCCCAGTCTGAAAGTGGGCAAATTCCATCTGGACTCGACTTCTCGAATCAGATATTCCCACACTTAGCTCCTTGAGAAGGCATTTGCTAGTTGGCTGCTCTAGGAATGCCCTGCAGGTGATCCACCTTGCTCATGAGCCCCAACTCCCAATTCCCACAGGGTGGTGTGAGGGGGACCAGGTCCCCGTGCTGGAGAGGGGTCCTTCCCTGTCAGCCACCACCTCACCGCACGCCTGTGCTCTTTGTGCAGGGAGGCCAGACCGCGCTGATGCTGGGAGTCAGCCACGACAGGGAGGACATGGTCCAGGCACTGCTCAGCTGCCAGGCAGACGTCAACCTGCAGGACCACGAGGGGTCATCGGCCCTCATGCTGGCCTGTCGCCATGGCAACGCTGACATGGTGCGTCTGCTCCTGGCACACCCGGCCTGCGACAGCAGCCTGACTGACAAGGTGAGACTCAGGCGATTAACAAGTAGGTGTTTGCTTCCCTTCCTGAAAAGCGCCTTGCCAGCCAGCGGAATTCAGGGAACCGTCTGGCAGCAGCAACCGAATCAACCTCCTAAGGCTGTTGTGGGATTTAAATGAGATGATCCATGGTGAATGCTGGGAGCGTTGGAGCTGGGGAGCCCCAGACACTAGCCTTTCACCCCATCCTGAGGGGACGTGCCCAGGCCTGGCTGAGGCCCTGAGCCTCCTCTGGTCACGGCAGTAATAGTGCGTGGGCTTTGAGGCAGCAGCTTGGACGGGGACCCCCTGCTGTCTGTGAGGTCTCCCAAAAGGCTGGATAAGGAGCCAAGTGGAAATCAGGTCCCCTCCCGGCAGTGATCCGCCTCACAGGGCAGCCCCTCCATCAAGCCAGCCTGCTCAGGTCGTGCCGCGGACATGTGCTTCTTCCATAAACTGCCTTGTGAGGCACTGGTGAGGATGATGGTGACAGCTAACGTGTGTCAAGAGCTTGGTGCCGGGCGCTGTACTGAGCGTTCCATCCCACTTAAATCCCACGCCAGCCGGGGAGGGGGCTCTGTGGATGCCCAGTTTGCTCACAGGTGTCCTGGGCTTGGGTGGCTCACCCAAAGTCACAGCGAGTGGAACCAGCTCCGTCCACTCCTAAGCCCACACTCTTAGCTCTGCATCATCGTCACTTGTCACACTGTGGGGCCACGCCTCTGGTTCCTGCTGAGTCCCCAGCACCGAGCAGAGTGTCTGCCACACATCAGGCAGGTGAATCAGTGTTGAATGAGTGAACCCCTGAGCTTGAGATGGACGGTCAGGACGCGGTCGTTTTACTGGTTGTTACGGTAGGTAATAACTCTAGAGTCCTTGTGGGACGTTACCTCGCTGATCCTCCGTCACCCAGCGAGGTAGAGACTGCTGGCCCGTCTTTACCACCAAGGAGACAGGTGTGGAGAGCTTACGTTGCTGTCATGGGTGCAGGCTGCGGGTCCTTGGAGCAGGGATTCAAGCCCCGGCCTGACTCCAGTGTCCTATTGTTGGCACTATCCTCCTCCACACTCTCTTAACACCACAGTTCAGGGCAACAAGGGCCTGGGGAGGGGAGAGAGTCCCCCACCTGCTCTTACTAGGCCACATCTGAACTGCCCAAGATTATTCCATCAGCGATTCAAGCTGCCGGGTCCCTCCCATGCCCAGGAACAGCCACCCCAGTCCAGCGTCTCAGGTCCTGTGAACCCCAGCTCCATCCACGGCTGTATCCGAGATAATGAGAGAACACAGACCCTCCTGAAATGCACGTGGGAACATGGGCTGCTGGAAACAAGAACCTCCTTGTCCAAACACTGTACAGTCAGACAAAGGATCTGCGTTAATGAGCCCCCACAAGGTCGCCCTGAGGCAGGAGGAGGCAGCCCCTCAAACTGGAGCAGGCCAGGGCCTCTTAGAAGAGACCACTGCTATTGCCCGAGGAGGCCTGAGAGGCAGGCCCGTGGGACAGGGCGTGTGAGCCCTGAAGGTCCCTGGTAGCTGGCTAATCATCAGTGAATCTGGACACCTCTGCAGGTGGGTCACAGACGAGAGGTCAGTGGCTGCTCTGAGGAGGTGGAGGAAGGGCCCTCGAGGGGGCTCCGCTGTGCTTCAGACAAATCGAGTGACTGTGAGAAGCGTGGACTTAAATACTCATGAGCGTGAAAGTGGGTTTAGTGACTGTGTGCCCTCGGGCAGGTCACCTGGCCACTCGGAGCCTCTGTGTGCTCGTCTGTAAAGGGGGCTAGTAACAGACCGTCCCTAAGTGTGGGGATGTTGATGAGGCCGGTACTCGACACCTAGGAGATACCCACTCGACGGGAACTGTCACCGCTGTGAAGGGGTGAACAGTGGTGGCTGATGCGAAGCAGCCCCACAGGACTGAGTGGGGACCTCGCCTGCACAGGCAGGGCCTGGAGGGAGTAGGGAGGGTGAGGGTCTGGGGTTAGGAGAGCCAGTCAGAGAGGCCTGGCCCCCAAAGGGAGAAGGGGCTTTCATTCGGGGTGACTTTGCCCCCCAGGGGAGACTCGGCAGTGTCTGGGGACATTTTTATTTGTCACAAGTGGGGGAGGGGTGTTCCTCGCTTCTAGTGGGTCGAGGCCGGGACGCTGCTCAAGTTCCTGCGAGGCACGGGAGCAACGAAGGATCACAGCTTACCCGGCCCAACACGTCGACAGCGCCATGGTTGAGGAAGCTGATGTAGGCGCGTGCTGCGGTCCAGGTGGGCCCAGATGGCCGTCTCAGTCAAGTGCTGGACCAGGGAGAGCCAGACCGGGGTCTGGGACAGGCCGGCTGCAGGTCAGGCCTCGAAGCCTGGGGCGGGGCACTGACCGCCTATAGGAGAGGGTGGCGGAAGGTGGGGAGGTGAGGGAGGGCGGGTAAGCGCAGGGGCCCGGCCTTGGGCAGCGGGCCGGCGGAGGTTCTGGACCCCGCTCACGCCCGGTCACCTGCTGCCTGCTTGGTCAGGGTTGACTCAGGGTCACACCCAAATCCCCCAAAGGTGCTGTGCTGAGAAGTCTCTGCGGGAGACGGGCCTGTGACTGGGCCGACGGCCACCGAGCCCCCTGCTGGAGCTTCCACTTGGGGGCGAGTCCGCCCCTCTCGTGATCACCGTATCACGTCAGCGGTCAGCTTTCCCACGGAGGCTTAGATGCAGGCCCAGGTTATCTGATAATTCCCTCGGAAAACTGAGAGAATTCAGGTCCTGAAATTGGTTTCTCTCATCCCGCCAACATTTAAAGGTTGATGTAAATGCAGAACCCCCAGAACAGCAGGCAAGGCACTTCCCCTGGGTTAGAAGGTTGTTCAAGAAAGTAGTCACCCAGCCTCTTGGGGCTGCCAGAGTGACAGGACCGGGAGGTGGTGAGGACTGAGCCTGACCCAGGCTCGCCTTTGACGGCTTGTTTGGCAGCCATCAAATTGAGAGCTTCCCGAAGGCAGAGACGATGCCTCCCCATCTTTGCCTGATACATGGTGGGTTCTTGGTGAGCTCTTATCGTATTGAAGGCTACTTTCCACACACACACACACGTGCATGCACGCGCACACACACAGGTCCTTTCAGTATCCTCAGGCCTGCAGTCTCGCCGAGCAGGGCTTGCCGTGCCTGGTCCCACTGCAGCTGCATGCTGTGGGCTCGTTCCCGTGTGAGGGACACATGCTCCCAGATGGTGTCCAACCACACTTTCTGAGTTGAACGTGGTCCCTCATCTCCACATCTGCAGCTGAGGAGCTCACAGACGCAGGCTGTTGTCTTCAGGCAGGCTCAGTTCAAAGTTCAAAGGTGCATGTGTCCCTGGGCCTCCCTGTGCTCTTTCCCATCACAGCGGTAATCACACCGTCTCTGTGTTTACACAGAGTCTCTGGGTTGACAGAGAGCAGCGATGGAGGCCAGAGTGCAGGGGACGGGCCTAAACAAACCAGGCCCGTCTGTGGGGCTTTTACAAGACTCCTCTGCTGGATGTCTTTGCTTCCTTCCAGACTTGTCCAATCTAAGAGAACACTCACGAGGATTTAGGGTGCTCTGGGTCTTCATCAGCTTGAAAGCATACCTCTCTGGTACCGTCCAGCTCCCCTTTCCGACAGTGCTAACTGAGGCCCACCAAAGGCAGGCACGGGGCCAGGGCTGGGCCAGCAGGAACAGGCCAGAGCCCGGCCCGACCTCGTGAAGACAGCGTTATCACATAACCCACACCACCAGCTCATAAAGGGCGGTGAAAGGAAGGTACAGGGGTCACGGGGCCTTTTCAGAGAAAGAACTTCCTAGGTTTTATGAAGCCCATGTGCCGTCCTTGGGGGTCCTGCTGAAATGCGCCCCCTACACACACACAGACACACACACACATACACACCAGTCATCATCCCCGAGTGCACTCTGCTCCCCTTCTGGGCTGTGAGGCCCTTTGCCTGCATTATGGTTACTGACTGGACTCCATCCTGCGCACAGAAAAGAGACTGCAGAGTTTTGAGCCGAGCGTGGACACCTCCCACCGGCTTCTGCAGATGTTTCCCGTTTTAGGAAGCGATCCCATCCATACACAGTGGGAACGACCTGGTGGGTCTTGGGTGCCCCCCACGTTATCAAACCCATTTTTTATGCAGCAAGATGTAAGAATATTCACACCAACTAGGCTAAATAAGGATCATAGACAGCCTCAGGTCGGGTTTTCCCTCCAAAGGGGTTACCAAAAAAGTGGTTTGGGGAGCTGTTTAGATTTCAGAGTTCTGGCTGTGAGATGGAGCCCACTCCTGAGACTGGCTGCCCTTGCGGAGCTCAGCATCTGCTCATCTCTCTGGAGGAACGGCCGGTGTTGCTGCCGAGAGCCCCTCTGTGCGGCTTCCTCAGGCAGCAGGACCCGCTGCTTCCTGCGTGGCGCCAGCCGTGCAAAAAGCACTCTGGTGTCCTGCACCAGGAGGTAAAAATGTGAGTGTCCTTCCATGCTGCAAGCCCACTTCTACGAGTTGGTCCTTAGGAAGTGATTAGAAATGGGAAAATGCTTTCTGTACTAAGTTATGATGGTGAAGACTTGGAAACAATCTAAGTCTACAGTAGAAGGGAAACAGTTCAGTAAATTGTGGAGTATTATACAACCAATAAGAAAAATTATATGTTATGATGACTGTGTAAGAACAGGGAAAAATCTTATAGCCTACCATGGTAAGTTAAAAATAAAAGCAGATTCAAAATTGATACACACTATCATTCCTCTGTTTAAAAACCAACAACATATTTGCCCAGGAGAAAAGACTGGAGGGAAACACACCAAAATGCGAACTTGCATTTAGGTCCATGTAGTGGAATAACGGAAGAGTTCTTTCCTGTTTCCCAATTTTTTAAAAAAAGTATTAAAAACTAAGCAACGTGTCTTTATTTCCATTGCACGGCTCTCTAGGGGTGAATGCTGTTTCCGTGGAAAGGGGCCCATCGCTCCTGAGCCTCATGCCCTATGAACCCCCTCCTCCCCAAGGGTCTCTGGACACTTGGAATAGACTTCCATGCCCCCTGCATGCCCCCTGCTCCCAACTCGCCCTTCCTCTCTGGGGCGGGAGGCAGCTGGGGTAAAATTTGTTTCTGCTTTTCTTTCTCCCCTGCAGGCTGGCCGAACAGCTTTGTCCATCGTCCTGACATCACCCGCCCACGTGGAAATTGCAGGGCTTCTTCGTGCCCACGCGGAGCAGGGCAGGTCCCTGGGGCCGTAGGGGCTGCGGAAGAGCTGGCAGGGGGAACAAAGGGCTCCCTCTCTGGATCCTCCCTCGCCCTTGGAGAGGGCATGGGTCAGAGCCCGAGGGCTGCCCCTCAAGAGAAGGAACTATGTCAAATATGCACATACATTCCTGCCGTATAATTCTGCTCATTAAGATGCTTTGTAGTTTTGCCTTAGGCCAAGCCCCTAAACTCCGCGGCTGCAGAGCAGGGTGCAAGGCGCAGGGTGCGCTGATGTCTCAGCGTCCCAAACATCCCAGCCTTGAGTTCCTCGTGCCTCCACCCTGTGTAGCACCGTGTAGCAGGCAGGCAGGAGCACATTAGCACAGCAATACTTTTTACATGAAATTTTTAAGTGCATCATCCTTTTGTTTTTTAATCAACTGTATATGAATTTGTCCGTGGAATATGCATGTCTAGAGAGGATGGGAGTTACGCAGCCGCCCTGGCGATCATCCTCTAGAGGACCCCAGGAGAATCACCACGCGGACGGGTGAGACTGAACAAGCCCCCTTTGGGGCCCTTGTTTAGTTGGAGTTGACAGAGAAGTCTTAAATTCCGTCAAGATAGATAGGAAGAAGCACGTTGGCGTCAGTGCCAGATACAGTCTCAACTGTTTCCGAGTCTTCGAGTGGCTCCAGTTTGCTCTAGGGAAATTGGAATTAGGAAATTCAGTGCAGTGATGCACACCAGTGGTGTCTAGGCAGAGTCCAGTTAGACGTCTGCTCTCCTGAATCTGTGAAAGAAACAAATCGATCAGAGCGAGCATCCTCCTGGGTGGGTTATTGTCATCCAGAAGCCCCCGCATTTCCTCCATGGCTGTACCCATGGCCTCATGGTAATCCCCCTCCTTTCCTCTCCTAGCCCTTACGAGCCAACTATGAGGCTCACCTCCCCCAGGCTCTGAGGTTTCCAAGGCTGTTAATTGCAGAACCTGTGGGCCTGGGCTGCAGCAGGAGTGTGGGGCCCCTGGCAGGGCAGGGCAGGGCAGGGCCCACCCTGGGCTGATGTCTCTCTCCAAGGCACAGTTCTTTCTTAAACTTCCATAATCCCAGAAGACCACACGTGCCCGGCTCATATTCAGTAAGTCACTCAAGGTTATCTATGAATTTGTTCTTTCTTAAGTCTCTTATGCAAAAAATCTCCCTTCTATAAAAAGGAGAGACATCTGAGTTCGGTGAGCCTCACATTAAAACTCCATTTTGACTCAGATACCGATTTGCTTGGTGCCCCCTGGGTGAGTTACAGAACCTTGGGCCCCAATTTCATCATCTCTGAAAACGGAAATCACCCTACAACCTACTTCCTGGGGGTGTTGTGCAGGAAACAGCTGATGGAAGTTTTGGAATCCAATTTAATGCACAAAGACCGTCTACAGAGATGGCGCGGGAACTTCTGTATTCCGTCGTAATTCACAAGAGAGGCTCAGAGGCCCAGAGCAGGACGCTGACGCCGGACGGCGTGACTCAGGGGTGGAGACAATGGAGCAAATAATGAGCTAAAAATGCTTTAAATGGGTTTATTTTGACCTCAAAGCACATTTTAAAAGCAAAAGCCTACATTAATAAGTGTCCTAGCCCAGTGCTTCTCCAACTTTGATGTGCGTACAAATCACCTGGAGATCTTGCTAGAACGCAGTAGGGCTGGGGGAGGGAGGGCCTGAGATTGCATTTCTAACCAGTTCCCGGGGATGCTGATGCGGCTGGGCACCCCACACCTGGAGTGCAAGGCTCTGGCCTGTCCTGACTGTGTATTAAAATCCTGCCTCTCACTCTTTTGTCTCAAAGTCTCTTTGCTCTTCTCTGCTCTCAGTTCTCAGGAATTTGCGTGTTTGTCTTATTTGCTGTTGTGTGTCTGCAGACAGCATTGGGGCTCCGTGTCCTGTGCTGCCAACTCAGGGTCTCTTTCTGCATCTCACTTGGGGGTGGCAACTTGCATTTGGTCCCTTTTTTAAATATCTCATTGGAGTCCAGCTATTAAAAACAGCTTCTTTACCAGAGAAGGCAAACTGGTTTTCCTAGAGTTTGAAGCCATTGGGTCATTATCAAGAAGACTTTGTCCATCCTTTCTGAGATTTTTAATAAGTTTCTTTTAATCTTGAGTTGGGCACGTGAACACGTGATCCCATCGGTAATAACTGTTCCGTTGAGCCCGGAAGATGGTGAGATGAACAGCCCGCATCCCTCGTTGTCCTCTAGAATTCAGTCAACAAATAGCCAGCACTGGCTTTTAGAAAGCAGCTGTGGCCCCTCTACAAAAACAGTGTCTAAGGGTACTGTGATCCCAAACCTGGGCTTTCAGGACCCTAAGCCACGGCTCCACTGATGAACACATCTGTCAAGCGCCTGACAACACAGCCTCCAGGCAACATAAATCAGGCTTACTGGGGACAGGGATTAAATCCAGGCCTGGGGAGAGACCCCCAGGTATTTTAGCCCCCTCACTGCCCTCCTGGAGTGTACAAGCTGCTGTGGAAGACAGGACTCGTGTGCCGATAGTAAGGAATGAGACTGGGCAACAGTGCATCCCACAGACATTTCTGGAACGCCCACTGTGTGCAGGCGCTGGGCTCACCTTAGATATATCATAGTGACACGGTTCAGACTGCCATCTCACCATCTGTTTGGGAAAACAGATGGTGAGAAAGAGGTCCAGAATACCACAGAGGTACCAATAAAGAGCACTCGAGCTGGTCTCAGGAAGTCGAGGGGGGCTTCCTGGAAGAAGAGGTATCTGAATTGCAAACTGAAAGATTAGTGGATGTTAGCCAGAAAAGGAAGAGGGGTGAGAGGTGAAAATGTGCCAGGCAGAGGGACCAGACTGCCGAGGCTGAGAGGTGGGAGAGCAGGCATTTGGGGACCTTCATTCAGTTCAATAGGACTGTCATGTAGAGTTGAGTGAAATGCTGAGGTCAGAGGGTGGATCTGGAAGAGATGAGACTGAAAATACGTGGGGATCGGGTCATAAAGTGCCCTACAGCCGTGGTAAGGCTTTGTTCTAAAGGCAGTGAAAGCTATTGGAAACCAGATTCATGATTGAAAAATTCATTCATCTAACTCTCATTTAACACAGACTTATTAGGTCCCTACTTACCTCCAAGTACTGTGCGTGGGGCTGGGGACATACTGGGGGGCAAGGTGGACGCAGAACCTAGGTTTAGCCAGGGAGGAAGACACAAGGCACTTTGGGTCAGTATGGGGCTTGTCGTGACTGGGAAAGACGAGGTGCCCTGGGGATACCTGGGGGAGCCTCAGCCTGTCTGGGTGTGGAGAGGGGTTCCGAAGTCTTCCTGAGGGATATTCAAGCTAGCTGAAGGATGAGTTGGCCTTAGCCAGGCAAAGAGAGCTGAGGAAGAAGCCCGTATAAAGCCTCAAGACGAGGGGAGCACTGACGCGGGGCGTGCAAAGATCCTCAGGGCTCCTGGACTGGAAACACAAGCCACTGCCAGAGGTTCAGACCCGAAGGAAACAGGAAGGCAGGGACACTCAGACCTACGTCTAGAGAGAGCGCGCCCACGTTCCAGGCATGAGTGGACAAACATCGGTGGACTGTCTCCTCCGGATCCTGCGCTCCAGGTTCGTGGTTTGGAGGAGAGACGTTGGCTGACGGTGATGTGTGATGGCGGTCTGCACGGTGCTGTGGACACCGACTCGGCCTCAGGGAGTCAGGCAGTCCTCACAGGAGGCAGCTTTTGAGTCAAGCCATGAGGAAGTGTAGGAGTTTGCTAGGCATTCCAGGTGGAACGCAAGCGTAGAGACCTGGAATGTGCCTGCCTGGGCGACGCGGAGAATCTGGGACTGACTTCTGCTCAGTTACGTGAGGGAAGTGCTGGAGAGGAGATCTGGGGGGATGTCAGCAGACACGTCTCGCTCGTGTGTTCAGAGAAGGAATTTGGACTTCAGCCTGGAATTGAGGGGGAACCACAGGCCCGTTTGAGAATCTGAAGCCCTCTTCAGAAAAATGCACACGTGCAAAATTTGCATGTAATTTCAGGGATTCAGAAATCTGTGGTTAAAACTGTACTGCTCTAGGCGGGGTGGGGGGTGAGGGGGGAGCCATCGCAGAATTTCTAAACAGTGAGCCACATGGTCAGTTTTGCCCCTTAGAATGATCACAGCGGGAGGCTGGAGAGAGAGGGACTGGAGGCAAGGGACCAGCTAGGAGGTTCTTGTGGGACCCTGGGGCTGGAGCTGCGAGGCCCAGACCACGGTGGCATCCGTGGGATGAAGGATAGAGCCCCGTGGGAAGGCATCAGGAATGGGGATGTGCCAGGACGTGACGACAAATGGGATGGTGGAGGGGGCAAAGATGAGTGATGGGAAAATGGTGATGCCACTGTCACCAACACCCACTCTTCCCTCCTCCTTAGTAATAGACTCCGCAACTTTCAGTGTGCACGTGGCCACCCAGGGTAGAGACTCCATCTCCCAGGCCTTCTTGCAGCTTGATGTGGCCTCATAATTAGGTTCTATGGGATTTGAGGCAAGTGATGTGAGCAAACTGTGGCTCCTGCATTCCAAGGAAAGGGAGATGCACTTCCCATTCCCACTGGCTGAAATGTGGTCAAGACCCATCTGGATCCATGAAGATGAGGCCAACACCCCAGGGACCACAGAACAGCAAGTCAGAAGGGGCTCAGGTAGCCAACACCATAAAGCCATCACATCTGCTCTGGACTGTTTATCCCCCACGTCCTATGTGAGCAAGAAATAACCTCTACCACGTGTAAGCCACTGTACATCTGAGTCTCTGCTCTCTGGGAATTGGACCAATGCGCTCAGCATCTCTTGGCCGTCTCACGGGATCTCAGGGAGGAAAAGGAGGAAGGCTCTGGGAAAGAGCATCCTTTTGGTGGCCAGGTACAATGGCTCTCCTTATGGCACCACCCCTCCTCTACGCCCACACAGAATCACCCAGCCACAGCCGAGAAGAAGGGGGGCCTTGTGTCACCCTAGCTGGTTCCTGAACACAGGCTCTGGGCCACAAGGCAGCCAGTCTGTAAGCGAAACAGTGCCTATGAGCTGGCCTGGTGTGGAAGTAGGGGCAGGACCGTTGAATTATCTGAGAAATTTGAATGAAGAAACATGTAGAGTTTCAGGCAGTAGCGACGGGTTACGGTTCAGGAGTGAGAAGCACGAAGGGAGGAGGAGAGGGGTGGGATCTGCGTGCATGGAGGTGAAGAAGCGTAGAAAGTATGAGGAAAAGGTGGAGAGTAAAGAGAAGAAGCCCGTCGACTAGACACCTCTGGACTGTCTGACAGGTCCTCCTATCCTAGGAACCCCCCTCTCCAGCCCCATCCAGCACCCACATGACTGCACAGGACCTGCCACGTTCCTAGGAGAAAATGTGGCCCCGGCCATCAAAGGATGGTCACCGGACACTTCCTGGGCCAACTGGGCCCTCCCCCAGGAATTCTGGAGCTGGGATTAGAAAGAGGGAGATTCAGTCCCTTCTGGGTGGCTGGGTTCAGAAGCTGCTAGTGGCCAGATTCAGCCTGCGGACAGAGGAGCAGAAAGACTGAAGCCGACCCCTGGCTTCACCAGACAAGCCTTGTTCCTTCCCTCTGGCCCCAGTAGCAGCTACCCTTCAATTCCATAAACACCCTATTGTTTTCTCTTCCAATCTCTCTCTGGGTTGTGTAGCATAGGGGAGGCAACGAAGGGCATGGGGTCTGGAATCGACTGTCCCAGGAGTCGAGTCCCAGCTGGACCGCTGGGCCACACAGGCTCTTGACCTGTAAACTGGGGGACAATGGGTCCTCCTCTGTTCTTGTAAGCAGTTCATCAGGAAGGCACCGCAGAGTCCTCAGCCCCTACGACAGAGCTCAGTATACAGAAGAGCACTTCTCCTCTCCCCTGGCGATTTAATCCTTTTCCCTAGACCTGGCCCCATAACAATAGCAGCTTGCCTTCACTGAGTGCTTAGAACTACCCAGGCATGGGTAGTCTTAAGGGCGTTGTATGAAATCATTTACTCCTCATAATCACCCTAAGAGGTAGGTGCTAATATTATCCCTGTTGTACATCTGAAGAAACTGAAGCACAGAGAGGTTGAGGAACTCACCCAAGGCCACACAGCTAGTAAACAGCAGGTCTGGGATTTCAACCAGGAGATCTGGCTCTGTGACTACACTCCACTGCCTGCCGTACATCCGGGGCTCTTCTTGCTCCCTTGAGTGACCCAGGCTGGGAGGGGTCCCCCGCAGCAGGGGGTGGACACTGCTGAGAACACAGCAGCTCAGGGACTGGCACTAAGTCAGCGGCTGACCTTCAGGTGGCCCAGCACAGAGGAGACAAACAGGCAGAGTGTCTGGGGCTGGAACAGCTGAGAGGTCGGGACCGCCTGTGCTCAGGATTCCTGGGGAAGAAAGCGCCTCTGTCCAGGGCACAGATGGTCTGAGCCCACACTGCCTCCGCTGCCCCCTCAGGGGGGAATTCCCTGCAGTTCCAGATCAGTTCCTTCACCCCCTCTCCCATCCCGGAGAGAAGGGCCTGGAACAGAGGGAGCCCAGCGGTGTCTGGGGGCCCCGCCTGACTTCCCCTCTGTCCCGCACTCGGTCCCGCACCCTACCCCGCTCCCCGTCCCGCTCCCGGTCCCGCACCCCGCTCCCCGCCCCGCTCCCCGCCCCGCTCCCGGTCCCGCACCCCGCTCCCCGCCCCGCTCCCCGTCCCGCTCCCGGTCCCGCACCCCGCACCCCATCTCGCTCCCCGTCCCGCACCCTGCCCCGCTCCCCGCCCCGCTCCCCGCCCTTGCCGCAGGCCGCGTGAAGGCCTGGACACAGCTCCGGCCTTGGCTCCGAAGGACAGCAGCACGCTGTTGTGGAGCGGGGGTGCGGGAGGCACCTTCCCGTCCTCGCGGGGCCGCAGACGTGCGCACATTTGCACGCCTCTCCCGGAAGGGCAAGTTGAGGGAGGAAACCGCCCTTCGACGCCTCGCCCACTGCCCAGCGGTCAGACCCCGAGCAGGAAGCCCGCGGGCCCGGCCCTGTGTGTTCCGCCCGCCCAAGGAGAGGACGCCCCGGGTCTGCCCTGCACCCCGGGCGGCTCCGCGGGGCAGGCCCAGCTCCGGGGCCCTGAGACGCCGACCCCCAGTGCCGGGGGGGGGGGGGGTCCCCACAGCCCAGGAGTGCTCTGAAGCCAGCGGGGTGTCCTGCAGTGCAGCTCGGTTCTCACACCACCTGCCCAGAGACAGCGTCAGATCCCCCCACTTCAGACCAGTCACCAGGCCAGGTCGCCCGTCGTCCGTGCCCCTGACCCACTGGCTGTCCACCCCGACATCTTTTGTCTTTAGCTGGAGACGGTATTGAAGGTGGTGGCGTGGCCGTGTCAGCGAGTCACTCGGTTTTCCTGGGTCTCTCCCATGTACGCAGGAGGTATACCTGTTGTTAAACTTCTGTTTTTCTTCTCTTAATCTTTTTTGTGTGTGTGTGTGAGGAAAATAGGCCCTGAGCGAACCTCTGCCAATCCTCCTCTCTATCCTCCTCTTTTTGCTGAGGAAGACTGGCCCTGGGCGAACATCCATGCCCATCTTCCTGTACTTTATATGGGACGGTGCCACGGTGCGTGCAGGGTACCCAATGGTTGAACCCCCGCCCCCGCAGCGCAGCGTGCTCACTTAACCGCTTGCGCCACCCGGCGGTCCCTTAATCTGTCTTTTAATTACAGAGGTGTCTCAGCCAAGAATCTAGAAGGGTAGAGGGAAAATTATTTTGAAACAAATAAAATAAAAAATAAAGTAAAATAAAATATTATTAAAACAAATACAGGGCCGGCCCCGTGGCTTGGTGGTTAAGTGAGCGCGCTCCGCTGCTGGCGACCCGGGTTCGGATCCCGGGCTCGCACCGACGTGCTGCTTCTCTGGCCATGCTGGGGCCGCGTCCCACGTGCAGCGGCTGGAAGGATGTGCAGCTGTGACACACAGCTATCTACTGGGGCTTTGGGGAAAAATAAATAAATAAAATCTTTAAAAAAAAATAAAAAAAAAAAAAACAAATACAGGGGCCCGCCCGTGGCTTAGCGGTTAAGTGCGCACGCTCCACTGCTGGCGGCCGGGGTTCGGATCCGGGCACGCACCCACGCACTGCTTCTCTGGCCATGCTGAGGCCACGTCCCACATACAGCAACTAGAAGGGTGTGCAACTATGACATACAACTATCTACTGGGGCTTTGGGGGAAAAAATAAAAATAAAAAACAAATACAATGATATTTTTACAAAAGTCTGGTCTGCAATGGATTTGGAGGGGAAATTTTTTTTTTTTTTTTGGTGAGGAAGACTGGTCCTGGGCTAACATCCATGCCCATCTTCCTCCACTTTATTCTTGTTTGTTTGTTTTTTGTTTTTTTGGTGGGGAAGATCAGCCCTGAGCTAACATCCAATGCCAATCCTCTTATTTTTTTTTTGCCGAGGAAGATTGGCCCTGAGCTAACATCTGTGCCCATCTTCCTCTACTTTATGTGGGATGCCGCCACAGCACAGCTTGACAAGTGGGTGCGTCGATGCACGCCTGGGCTCCGAACCTGTGAAGCCCAGGCTGCCACAGCGGACCGCACGCACTTAACCGCTTGTGCCACTGGGCCGGCCCCTGGAAATTGGTTTTTAACCACAAATTATTTAAGAAGCACTTCTGTATATAATGTCATTGCACATAACACATCGTGTTTTATCTGTTTTGATTTCTCTCTCCCCCACTAAGCTGTGGACTGAGGGCAGGCAGGGAGACCTCAAATTTCTTCAGCTTTTAATTCCCACTGCCTGGCTTCTGACCTGACAAATGGTAGACATAATAAATCAAATTAACTTGCAGGCCCAGGCGAGATCACCTAGGGCCATGTGTGTTGAACATGACACTAAGGCCTTTATCCTGCTGGACGAGTCCTTCTAACCCAAATCCCCTTTGTCCACAGTCAGGACAGGCTCCAGAACTGGGGAGAGGCTGAGATGACAGGTGAGATCGTGGAATGCTGCCTTCCCCACAACACCCCCTTAACACCCTGTGATCAGAGGAGGCCGGGTTCTCAGTCAGAGTGAGTCTCAGCGGTGTCATGTGGAGGGAGTATCTACGAGGTTTTGGAGTCTGGTGTAAGCAGGTCTTCCAGTGCCGGCTTGATCAGGACCGGGTAAGGACCACAATGGGGATCAGGATTGGCGGCACAGCCAGGAGTCTTGAGGAGTAAACTGTCATTTGATGTTTTCAGGTGAAGAGTCGAACCATTTGATGATCATTTAAATAGTTTTTTGGAAACTTCCAGGAATAAACTATAGTTATTTCAACTTTCCTCTTCTGGGCCAGAGTTTCCTGAAATAGTGAATTTATGTTGATGAAGACAGCAGAATGGGAAAGTTGTGTTAACGTAGACAGTAGCTGTGTGGTGTGGATGGTTTCAGTTCTCAGGGCTCAGGTGACCTGACCAAGGGAGGAGAGGGCCAGGGAGGCTTGGGCTGGTGGACCCAGACACCAATCACTGTGTATCAGGACACCTGTTAATTGCTAAAAAATAACCCCGCAGCGGGAATCTCCTGTCCCTCAGACCACAATAATGCCACTTGAGTGCACAGTCACTGTTCTCTTGACACCGACTTTTGTCACTGGCCCCATGGGAAGCCATTTGTTCTTTCTCCTACACCTTCCCTCTCCCTGTGGCCCTGGTTTAGCCTCCAGCCAATCATCGGGGCAGAAGAGGTACCTAAGATCTGACTGGGCTTCCCCTTCCTCCCAGAGCCCTCCACGGTTTGTGTGAGTATATGCCGGGCAAGTCACATATGCCTGCACCGGTGACCTTTACCACGAGCCTCCCGGTCTGTCTGCACGTGCCTCGGGGTCTGTGTGCAGTCTGGAAGTGGGAGGCCTGCCCTGCAGCCTCCAGAGCGATTATCCTGCTGCAGACATCTGGCACAACGAGCAGACCCAGCGGGAGTGAATGCTGATGACAGTGGAAAGGTCAGTCAGTGCAGGCGGGAGCTGGCGGCCTCTGGTTGGGAGAGCGAAGCATCTGGCCCCGACGAGAAGACCTAATCTAACTTCTAGGCCGGAAGAGCACAGCTCCCTGTGACGGACACCAGGCCTGATGTGCCCAGAAATCGCTGGGTGCGGCGGGTGGGGGTAACTAACGTTTATTGAGGGCCTGCAAGGCATTTTTTACATATTTCAGGGGAAAGCTCAGCATATCCACAATCTTTGTAAATTGAATAATATTTTCGATACCCTAGAAGAGACGTGTTTAAAGGAAACTTGTAGCAAACCGTCTCTCAAGTGAAGGAGACATTCCCTGTTTTTGTTCTTTTCATCTAGTTGACCTCTCTTGGACGAAATCTGTTATCCAAGAGAAGGCACCAGTCAATATTTTCCATTGAAGATGTGCTACATGCTAGGAAAGGTGAAACTTGACCTCCCAGTCCCAACACCAGCAACAACAGTTCTCTAATATATATATTTGTGTGTGTGTGTGTGTGTGTGTGAGGAAGATCGGTCCTGAGCCAACATCTGCCCATCCTCCTCTCTTTGCCGAGGAAGACAGGCCCTGGGCTAACATCGGTAGCCATCTTCCTCCACTCCACATGGGACTCCGCCACAGCATGGCTTGCCTAGCAGTGCATTGCTGCGCGCCCCGGGTCGGGCCGGCGAACCCCAGGCCGCCACAGCCAAGCGCACACACCCAACCACTTGCGCCACCGGGCCGGCCCCCTACAGTTCTCTAATATTTTGCTTGTTAATTTGAATAAAATGAAAAGATGTGAAGGGGTGAAGAGCCCATTCTTCCCAGGACTTCCCAGGACCTACGTCCCCTCGATGCTTCCGCTCTGCTCCGTGACACTCACGTGCGCGTCAGCACTGGGCCTGCGGGAGCCTCCAGAAAGGGGTCCTCACCAGCCTCCCCCTCCTCACCTTCTTTCCCTCCTCCACCCACCCCAGCTCTGTCCCTCCGCTCCCGTGACTCTGCTCTCTGGTCTCCTCCTCAGGTCTGAGGCTCCTCTCTGCATTCCTTTTCTGACTCTCCTCCTCCCTCCTCTCCCATAAAGCCCCAGCACTTCCGAGGTTACTTGCACCCACAGCACCTCCACTCCCACCGCTCTGCCCTGGCCCTCCGCAGCTCCACTCATCCCGCCCGACTGAGCAGAGCTCGCAGGGGCCGGCCGTCCTGCCCTGTCCACTGCCTCTGAACCCTGGTCCTGGCTCATGCCTGAAGCCCTCTGAGCTCCTGGTGCCCTGCCCTAAACAAAACCCATGGAAGCTCCCCACTGCCTGCGGAAAGTCTCCACACTCTAGCCTTGGGTTCAAGGTCCAGGGGTCTGGCTTCCAGACAGCTGACGACACCTCCATCCCTTCCCTGCCTCCGAGCACTTGCTGACAGTGGTTCCTCTGCTGTCAGGATCTTCTCGTGCCCAGTCTCTGCGTACTCACATCTCACCCAGAGGTCTCATCTAGTCCTCTGGGTTTAAGGCACCAAAATACGCTGGAAAGGAAGTAAATCCCAAAAGGCCATCTCCAGTGGGGGTGATATCCTGGAAGGCCAACAGGTGGCGCATATCCGCTCCCTCGGAGGAAAATCCGGTTATAGTGCTGCCATTACAGAAAAAATACACGGACTCACCTATTTCAAGAAGTTAGAAAAACAATAAACCCAAAGAAAGTACAATAAAGGAAACAATAAAGTTAAAATCAGAAATTAATGATTAAGAAAACAAAAAAGTTGAACGTATAAATCTAAAACCTGGATCGCTGAACAATGTGGGTGTCAGGAGCCTAAAGAACAAAAGGAGAAAGCAGAAAAACCCAAAACTAGGATAAAGACAGACGTGCCCCATAGACAGAGGGAAGGCAGGAGGGAGGCTGTTACAGCTGCAATCCAATCCCTCTGAAAACCGGGGTAAGACTATGACCTTCTATGGAAATGGGTATTACCAAAATCGCACTGTTTCCAGTCCGAGATGAAAACCCAAACAAATTAATAACATGGAGAAATTAAGAAAATTCTCCTCAAACACTCTAGTCCCAGATCATTTCACATGTGAATCTTTCAAATACTGAATGAACAGATATTTTTGATGATGTTTAAACTATTCAAGAGCATAGAGAAATAAAGGAAATAATTCATTTTACAAAATCAGCAAATCACTAATCTAAGAATCTAATAAAGACAAAACTACAGACCAATTTTACTTGTGAATAGAGACGAAAAAGAAAAAAGTTGTATAAATATATATATATACAAACCACATATGAATTGTATATATCAAATCAAACCAGCAATACATTAGAAGAATAACACACCAAGACCAAGTAGGGTTCATTCCAGGAACCAAGGAATCAAGGATGGCTCCATATTAGGAAATTTAGTAATATAAAGTAATTTTAAATGAGTTAAAAGAGAGAAACCATGTGATTACCTTTATTAATGTTTAAAATGCATTTAATAAAATTTATACACCCATTCCTCATAAACCTCTTAATAAAATGAAAATGTAGGGGTATTTCCTTATCTTAATGAAAGCATATTTCTCAAAAGCAAAGCCAGGGTGTGTTTAATGCTAAAACACTAGAAGCATTTCTGGTAAAGTTAGGTACAAGAGAGGGCCTGACAGTACCACTATTATTGAATATTGTTCTAGAAGTTCCTGCCAAGGCAATTAGAGACAAGGACTGAATCAAAGTGTATAATTAGTAGAAAGGAGGTTGCAAAATTGTCACTACTTACAGATCATATGATTGCACATCTAAAAAAACCCAGAATCTGCTTAATTCTACCAGAAAAATGAGAGGTGAGTAAAGAGATTATTTACAAAATTAATATAAAAAAAATTTTTTTTTTTTTTTTGGTGAGGAAGATTAGCCCTGAGCTAACATCTGTTGCCAATCCTCCTCTTTTTGCTGAGGAAGATTGGCCCCGGGCCAACATCTGTGCCCATCTTCCTCTACTTTATATGCGGGATGCCGCCATAGCATGGCTTGACAAGCAGTGCATAGGTCTGCACATGGGATCTGAACCTGTGAACCTTGGGCTGCCGAAGCAGAGCCCTCGAACTTAACCACTACTCCACCCAGCTGGCCCCAAAGCCCCCCAAAATCAATATTTTACTAAAAATAACTTCTAGTTAAAAATTTAGGTCAAGATGTACAGTAGACTGGGAACCTTCTAAAACACTAGCTTCCATGCCTAGTACATAGAAATGCTAGATAGAATATTATTTACAATATTTGAGTATTAAAATATTTTAAGAGTACATGTCTCAAAGGCAAGAAAAGGGGACTCCATAGGCATCATATATATAGAGCAGTAGGCGAGGTTGTCCAGCCCATGGAAGGACCGGGGACAGATACAGGCTATAGGGGCCAGGGTAAAATGCCCACAGGCCTGGCATTTAAAGAGGAGCTGGAACCAGAGCCAGGATCAAGCTGCCCGTCCACAAATGGGAGTCTGAGTGTCCAAGTTCTGAGCTAGAAGATGGAGTCAGCCCTCCTATGCTGGAACCGTGAAATTGGAATCCCGAGTCTGCGTCACACACACGTGGGACCTGCATGCTCAAGGTGGCAAGAGCCTAGCCAATCCACGAACACAAAAAATTATCCAGACTCAGAGAACCCAAAGTAGGACCTGAGCAGAGGCAACCAGTGGAGTGCCCCAATGGAGACAAGTCACCTGAGGAGAATCTGAGCAAGAATTACAACACGTGTGAGGAAGCCCAGTGCCATTGAAGTACAATCTACATACTTAAACAGGAGAACTTGCTCATGAAGAAGCACAGCTACTAGAACAATCTAAAAGAGAATTAAAATAGATACACTTACGATGTTCGAATAAGGAACGATAGTACCATGAAGTGCGAACAGAAGGTGGTGCTCCACCAGCCTGACTCAGGCTTCCAGCCTTAGCCACTTGCCCTGCCAGCACCTGTTCTCCCTGACAATCCCCGAGCCGAGGCCCCGTGGACCCACCTCCACGGCCCCACCCTGCTGCAAACATGTGCTGTGATTCCCCTGTGGATCCCTGGATGTACCAGGCGCCACGGCCCACTCCAACAGCGCTCCCTACGCATGAATGTTAATAGAAGGGGTTGAGGAGGGGCCTCAATCCATTCCTACTAGAAGGTCCTCGTTGCCCTAGGCCACCCTGCCACCTCCATCCAGAGCCCAGCATCGGAAGGGACATCAGGAAGGGGCAGCAGCCTTAATGGACACAGAAAAAGCTCTGTTACACCCTTCCCTCAAGGCTGCCCACGGCCTTCTCCAGGGGGACTTACTTCTGGGTTTTTCTGTTGTTTTAAAATTCCAACTCAACAGCCATCCCTTACATTTCGTACATAAATCCATATACGACTCAGCATGCAGAATAATTTGCATGTGTGAGATTATTTGATTTGGGTACACATTTTCAAGTACCAGGGACTAGGAAGACACAAACTTATTTTAATGTTCTAGAAGAACACACAATGGTAAACCTACTGCCTAAAAGCTAAGAGACTGCCTTCTGAAATCAAGAAGAATGACGTGGTGTTGTCCGCTGACCTGGGAGAGCCACGGCTCTGCTCCAGACGGCACTATGAACTGGCCAAGCGACCTGGGTGGGCCCAAGCCCTCTGTGCCGAAGCGCTTTCCCATCCTGTATAACCTACAGCCAGGCAGAGCTGCCTCCACTGCAAGTGTACCAAACCGGGTTCTTTCTGCTGGAAAATAGTTCATTCAAGCCCGAGGTGTCCAGGGCTCCCACATGACGTGTGCGCTGCGGGGCCAGCGTGGCCTCTCCAGCCTCAGCATTCGCCCCCGCCAGGCCTGCTGGCTCCCTGACGAGCGGCAGGTCTGGGCAAGGTTGCCAGCGTCCTCGCCTGCAGCTGCCTCCTGGGCACACGCGAGCACGCAGACACTCTTCTGGGACGCTCCACTTGGAGCCGGTCTGATTTTAGTTTCTTGTCTTGGCTCCGCAAGACAGAGACACGGAATCAAGGCTGAGCAGGGAAGGGGAGGGAGAGGGGCAAAGACACAGGGAAGCCGGGAGGGGACCACACAGTCTCCTGGGTCAGGGAAAAAGTCATTGCCCAGAAAACTGAGCACTCCCCAGAAACCTCAGACACTTAGAGTTTTTTCCATGTGGAACTTGGAGAAATCAGATTGGGAGTGCAGTGCAAGTGTGGCCTTCCCATTTTTGCGATCTAATTTTTTTTTTTTTATTGATGTTTTAATGGTTTCTAGCATTGTGAAATTTTGGGTTGTATATTTTTGTTTGTCCATCACCACATATATGACTCCCTTCACCCCTTGTGCCCACCCCCCACCCCCACTGCCCTGGTAACCACAGTCCAGTTTTCTCTGTCCATGTGTTGGTTTATATTCCACATATGAGTGAGATCATACAGTGTTTGTCTTTCTCTTTCTGGCTTATTTCACTTAACATAATACGCTCCAGGCCCATCCATGTTGTTGCAAATGGGACGGTTTTTCTTTTTTTATGGCTGAGTAGTATTCCATTGTATATATATACCACATTTTCTTAATCCAATCGTCAGTCGAGGGACACTTAGGTTGCTTCCACTTCTTGGCTATGGTGAATAATGCTGCAATGAACATAGGGGTGCATAAGCCTCTTTGGATTGTTGATTTCAGGTGCGTTGGATAGATTCCCAGTAGTGGGATGGCTGGATCATAGGGCATCTCTATTTTTAATTCTTTGAGGAATCTCCACACCGTTTTCCATAGAGGCTGCACCAGTTTGCATTCCCACCAGCTGTGTATGAGGGTTCCTGTTTCTCCACATCCTCTCCAACATTTGTTGTTTTTTGTCTTGGTGATTATAGCCATTCTAACAGGCGTGAGGTGGTATCTTAGTGTTGTTTTGATTTGCATTTCCCTGATGATTAGTGATGCTGAGCATCTTTTCATGTGCCTATTGGCCATCTGTATATCTTCCTTGGAGAAGTGTCTGTTCATTTCCTCTGCCCATCTTTTGATCGGGTTGTTTTTTTGTTGTTCAATTGTATGAGTTCTTTATATATTATGGAGATCAACCCCTTGTCAGATGTATGTTTTGCAAATATTCTCTCCCAGCTGGTTGGTTGTTTGTTCATCTTGATTCTGGTTTCATTTGTCTTATAAAAGCTCTTTAATCTGATAAAGTCCCACTTGTTTATTTTTTCTTTAGTTTCCCTAGTCTGGGTAGGCATGTCATCCGAAAAGATTCCTTTAAAACCAATGTCAAATAGTGTGTTGCCTATATTTTCTTCTATGAGTTTTATAGTTTCATGTCTCACCTTCAGGTCTTTGATCCATTTTGAGTTAATTTTTGTGAATGGCAATAGCACATGGTCCACTTTCATTCTTTTGCATGTGGCTGTCCAGTTTTCCCAACACCATTTATTGAAGAGACTTTCCTTTCTCCATTGCATGTTCTTAGCACCTTTGTCGAAAATTAGCTGTCCGTATATGTGTGGTTTTATTTCTGGGCTTTCAATTCTGTTCCATTGATCTGTGTGTCTGTTTTTGTACCAGTACCATGCTGTTTTGACTACTATTGCTTTGTAGTATGTTTTGAAGTCAGGAATTGTGATGCCTCCTGCTTTGTTCTTTTTGTTTAGGATTTCTTTAGCTATTCGGGGTCTTTTGTTGCCCCACATAAATTTTAGTATTCTTTTTTCTATTTCCGTGAAGAATGTCATTGGGATTCTGATTGGGATTGCATTAAATCTGTAGATTGCTTTAGGTAATATAGACATTTTAACTATGTTTATTCTTCCAATCCACGTGCATGGGATATCTTTCCACTTCTTTATGTCATCGTGGATTTCCCTCAATAATGTCTTGTAGTTCTCATTGTATAGGTCCTTCACCTCCTTGGTAAGATTTATTCCTAGGTATTTTATTCTTTTTGATGCAATTGTAAATGGTATTATCTTTTTGAGCTCTCTTTCTGTTAGTTCATTATTAGCATATAGAAATGCAACTGATTTTTGTAGATTGATTTTGTACCCTGCAACTTTACTGTAGTTGTTGATTGTTTCTAATAGTTTTCCAACAGATTCTTTAGGGTTTTCTATATATACAATCATGTCATCTGCAAATAGTGAGAGTTTCACTTCTTCGTTACCTATTTGGATTCCTTTTATTCCTTTTTCTTGCCTAATTGCTCTGGCCAAAACCTCCAGTACTATGTTGAACAGGAGTGGTGAGAGTGGGCAGCCCTGCCTCGTTCCTGTTCTCAGAGGAATGGCTTTCAGTCTTTCCTGTTGAGTATGATGTTGGCTGTGGGTTTGTCATATATGGCCTTTATTATGTTGAGGTACTTTCCTTCTATTCCCATTTTATTGAGAGTTTTTATCATAAATGGATGTTGTATCTTGTCAAATGCCTTCTCTGCGTCTATTGAGATGATCATGTGGTTTTTATTCTTTGTTTTGTTGATGTGATGTATCACGTTGATTGATTTGCGGATGTTGAACCATCCCTGCGTCCCTGGTATAAATCCCACTTGATCATGGTGTATGATCTTTTTAATATATTGTTGTATTCGGTTTGCCAATATTTTGTTGAGGATTTTTGCATCAATGTTCATCAGCGATATTGGCCTGTAATTTTCTTTCTTTGTATTGTCTTTGTCTGGTTTTGGTATCAGGGTGATGTTGGCCTCATAAAATGATTCAGGAAGCGTTCCATCTTCCTCTACTTTTTGGAATAGTTTGAGGAGGATGGGTATTAAATCTTCTTTGAATGTTTGGTAAAATTCACTGGAGAAGCCATCTGGTCCTGGACTTTTATTTTTTGGGAGGTTTTTGATTACTATTTCAATCTCTTTACTTGTTATTGGTCTATTCAGATTCTCCATTTCTTCTTGGTTCAATTTTGGGAGGTTGTATAAGTCTAAGAATTTATCCATTTCTTCTAGATTGTCCAATTTGTTGGCATATAATTTCTCATAGTATTCTCTTATAATCCTCTGTATTTCCATGGTATCCGTTGTGATTTCTCCTCTTTCATTTCTAATTTTATTTACTTGAGCCTTTTCTCTTTTTTTCTTAGTAAGCCTGGCTAAGGGTTTGTCGATTTTGTTTATCTTCTCGAAGAACCAACTCTTTGTTTCATTAATCCTTTCTACTGTTTTTTTGGTCTCAATATCATTTATTTCTGCTCTGATTTTTATTATTTCTCTCCTTCTGCTGGCTTTGGGCTTTGTTTGTTCTTCTTTTTCTAGTTCTGTTAGGTGTAATTTAAGGTTGCCTATTTGGGCTTTTTCTTGTTTGTTAAGGTGGGCTTGTATCGCTATGAGTTTCCTTCTCAGGACTGCTTTTGCTGCATCCCATATGGTTTGATATGGCATGTTATCATTTTCGTTTGTTTCCAGATAGTTTTTGATTTCTCCTTTAATTTCATCAATGATCCATTGGTTGTTCAGTAGCATGTTGTTTAATCTCCACATTTTTGTCACTTTCCCAGTTTTTTTTTCCTGGTTCATTTCCAGTTTCATAGCCTTATGGTCTGAAAAGATGCTTGTTATGATTTCAATCTTCTTAAATTTATTGAGGCTTGCTTTGTTTCCCAACATATGGTCTATCCTAGAGAATGTTCCATGCGCGCTTGAGAAGAATGTGTAGTCAGCTGTTTTCGGGTGGAGTGCTCTGTATATGTCTACTAGGTCCATCTCGTCCAGTTTTTCATTTAAGTCTAATATTTCTTTATTAACTTTTTGTCTGGATGATCTATCCATTGCTGTAAGTGGGGTGTTAAGATCCCCTACTATTATTGTGTTGTTGTTGATTTCTCCTTTTAGGTTTGTTAATAGTTGCTTTATGTACATTGGTGCTCCTATGTTGGGTGCATATATATTTATAAGTGATATGTCTTCTTGATGTAGTGTCCCTTTTATCATTATATATTTCCCTTCTTTGTCTTTCTTAACCTGTTTTATCTTGAAGTCTACTTTGTCTGATATGAGTATGGCAACACCTGCTTTCTTTTGTTTGCCATTAGCTTGGAGTATTGTCTTCCATCCTTTCACTCTGAGCCTGTGCTTGTCTTTAGTGCTGAGATGTGTTTCCTGGAGGCGGCATATTGTTGGGTCCTGCTTTTTAATCCATCCTGCCACTCCGTATCTTTTGATTGGAGAGTTCAATCCATTTACATTTAGGGTAATTATTGATATATGAGGGCTTAATGTTGCTGTTTTGTCACTTATTTTCTGGTTCTTTTGCATTTCCTTTGTTTCTTGTCCCATTTGTTTTGGACTGCCAATTCAGTTTGGTTGTTCTGTCTTATGGTTCTTCTAGTTTTCTCTTTGTTTATCATATGTGGTTTTGCTTTGATTATTTGTTTAGTGGTTACCTTAAGGTTTGGGCAAAAAATCTTGTGTATGAGATAGTCCATTATCTGATGGCCTCCTATTTCCTTATACTAAGTCAATTCAGTCACTTTCCTCTTCCCCTTCTAAGTTGCTCTTGTTATACCTTATTCTATCTTGTGTTGTGGCTGTGTGTTTACAGTGATGAGGTTAAATTTATTTTTGGTGAATTTCTTCCTTTGATCTTTGAGTTTAGTATTTAAGTGGTTGCTAACCTATTCCGGTAAAGATCTACTATTTCTCTGATTTTGTCTACCTACTTTTCTCCTTCCTCCAAGCTTTGTGTTCCCTTTCTCTTCTTTTTTTCAGGCCTGAGGGCCTTCTTGAGTATTTCTTGTAGTGGGGGTCTCGTGGCCATGAACACCCTTAGCTTTTGTTTATCTGGGAGAGTTACTATTTCTCCATCATATTTGAAGGATATTTTTACTGGATAGAGTATTCTTGGCTGAAAGTTTTTGTCTTTTAGTATTTTGAATATATCATTCCAGTCTCTTCTAGCCTGAAAAGTTTCTGTTGAGAAATCCGCTGAGAGCCTGATGGGAGTTCCTTTGTACGTTATTTTTTGTTTTTGTCTAGCTGCCCTTAATATTGTTTCTTTGTCGTTGACCCTGGCTAGCCTTACCACTAGGTGTCGTGGTGAAGGACTTTGTCTATTAATATATATAGGTGTCCTGTTGGCTTCGCTTACTGGTATTTCCTGCTCCTTCCCCAGATTTGGGAAATTTTCAGCTATTATTTCCTTGAGTAGGCTCTCTGTTCCTCTTTCCCTCTCCTCTCCCTCAGGAATACCTATAATTCTTATGTTACATTTTCTAATAGAGTCAGATATTTCTCGGAGTCTTTCTTCATTTCTTTTTAGTCTTAGTTCTCTCTCTTCTTCCATCTGGAGTATATCTGTATTCCTATCCTCTAAAGTACTAATTCTTTCCTCCATATTGTCAGCTCTGTTCTTTAAAGATTCCAGATTCTCCTTTATCTCCTCCATTGTGTTCTTCATCTCCATCAGCACTGATTGGTTTTTCTTTATGATTTCAATCTCTTTTGTGAAGAAACTCCTAATCTCATTGAATTGTTTGTCTGTGTTGTCTCGTATTTCGTTGAGTGTTTTTATGATAGCTATTTTGAAATCTCTGTCATTTAGTTTATGGATTTCTGTGTCTTCGGGGTTGATTTCTGGGTGCTTGTCATTTTGTTTCTGGTCTGGTGATTTCATATATTTTTGCATTGTGGTTCCTGTGTTGGTTTTGTTTTTCCTCATCCTGGAAGTCTCTGGTTGCAATTTCCACCTGCCGCCACTGTCTGGTGGTAAAGGGCTGTGTAGTCTAAGCCCCCTGCGCTCTGCCCTGGTTTTTCTGCTGCGATCTGCAGTTTTGTTTTTTTTTTTTTTTTCCTGCTGCGATCCACGGGTCCAGTCCAGTTTGATTAGGTCTGCCTCGGATCACTAGGTCTGGTCTGGTCGAGCTGCAGACTCCGGGTTGCGGGGAGGGGGGAGCTCTCTCTTTTGCCCTCTGGGTCCCTGATGTGGGAGGCTTCTCGTTTGCCCCTCTTTATCCACTCTCTGGGGTGCTCAGATGTTGATGGTAGCCCTGTGGCTCCTCTGAGTCCTCTGTGCGGGAGTTTCCCACTGGCTGAGAGAGTCCGAAGAGCCACGGTTTCCCCGGTTTCCCCGCCGAGGTTCGCGGACCGGGATCGCTGATCTGATGGGGAGGGAGCGGAGTTCTCCTTACCTCTTCCCACTTCCTCCGGGGGCCCAGCACGTTCCGCTCTCAGATGTGCGGCAGTGTGGATCCCTCCGCTCTAGGTTTTCACTGTCTGGGATTCCATTGTTGGTCTGTGGCTGTTGCTTTTGTTGTATCTTGTGGGGGAAGAATTCACGGGAAAGCTCACTCCGCCATGATGCTGACGTCACTCCGCGATCTAATTTTTTAAGTGCTTGTCTAGGAAACTGGTAGCTTGTCACTCTCAGACCCCCTTGGCTGGTGGGCTTTTGGTGGGGACAACTGACTCTCAGCAACTGGCCAGGCTGGGGCCAATCCTGCCCTCAGCGCTTAGGAAGGTCCAGCCCAGGACCCTGCTGTCTGTCTGCAAGGCACCTCAATATTCCAGGGCTCGCCAACGTGGTCCGGAGCGCCTACCTGCCTCGGCCTGGGGCTCAAGGAGGGAAAGGGCCTGTTGTCTGGGCACTGAGCTAGCCCGGGGCATCAGAGACAGCCTCCTGACAGCTAAGTGGAAGGAATTTCCAAGTGACACTGGGAGAAGGGCTCAGCGTGTAGTGGGAACAGCATGGGGGCAGGCAGAGGAGTGGGCACAGGACATCCAGGGAACTGCCAGCCCAGGGAGGCTGGCTGGCGAAGTGTGAAGAGGGAAGGGGGAAACCCCTCAGTCTCTTCAAGATCTTTGTTGCCTTGACTTAATTTGTAAACTTGTTTTGGCTCTCTTGAGCACATACAATTTTTTAAATTAAAATTTCCCCAATTAGAATATAAATTATGTTTTTAAAATTTTATTTATTTATTTTTTCCCCCAAAGCCCCAGTAGATAGTTGTATGTCATAGCTGCACATCCTTCTAGTTGCTGTATGTGGGACGTGGCCTCAGCATGGCCGGAGGTCGGTGCGCGCCCGGGATCCGAACCCGGGTCTCCAGCAGCGGAGCACACGCACCCAACTGCTAAGCCACGGGCCGGCCCATAGAATATAAATTCTTGAATGGCGGAGTTTGTCATGTATCTTTCTTCCCAGCAGAGCCCTATCCTAGTCTGGAGAGACCACCCGCCTGGCAGCCACGCCCAAATCTGGAATCACTGCAAGTGTGGACGGATAATGATTAACGTCTGAAGACCCACGAGATTTCTGCCCCTGGTGCACTCGGCTCTCCTCAGAACAGAGGCTTCTACTTCGAAGGCCCTGGCAGAGGTGAGGGGCTCTGGGGCTGGAGGGGGCAGAACCCCACCCCCTCACCCTGGGTGCTGCAGCAAGGATCTTTCTTTTGAGACTCACGCTTCTGGCATCAAGTTGTTGCTGTGTTAATTTCTTGACAATTTGCTAGCAGAGTTCAGAATTTTTCAAACGATGGATTTTGGGGAGTCCACGTGTTCTCAGGGACAATTTAATTTTGTGTTTTAATTTGGAGAGGATGAGAAAAAAGCTTGAGATAAGCCTCTTCCAGGTGTCTGCCTCACAGCGTCAGAGCGGCTTCTGTCTTGGCACGATGAGGGAAGGAGGGCTTCCCAGTTGGTGAAGAGAAATGCCCCTCGAGGAGGTCTCCCGAAGAGAGCAGAATTCAAGAGCCGTTCTGGAGTGGGTGGGACCACACTCACGCTGTGAGCAACTATTAAATTCCAGAAAAACAACATCCTGGATAAGGTTATATTAATGGTTTTAATTTCGTTGGCTTTGCAACTTGGTGGTTCAGATGTAAGTCTGTTTCAATTTTACAGTTGTATAGGAGCTGTGAGCCCAAGGAGTTTAAATATGCACAAAGGTTGGCATAATAACTTTATAACAAAACATTTTATAACAAAATCTTTTTCTTTAAAAGAAGTCGGGCAGATCTGTGAGGTCTTTGGCCTTCAAGGAGGCAGGTTTGCTGCTGCTGGGACCTCAGGACACCCGGTTGGTTTTGGGGCCTGAGACCTGGCAGCCGCTTGGCCCACTGGCGTTACTTCCATGGGGCCACTCCCCTCGACTGGGGTGTCTGGCCCACCCATTAGTTCGTCCCAGAGACCACTGCTTCCACGGTCTTATTCCTTTACAGCCTGTCCCCAACTGGAGGAGGAGGTGGGCTGCCAATGGTTATCTCCATCACAGGCAACTCAGAGTTTCATATCTAAAGACATTCTGGTAGGCACCCCCTCTCTTCTAAGAAGACCTGGAAACTTTGGCCCCTCTCTCTGACCTGCACAAGTTTTGTTTGGATGGTGTGTAGAGGGAGGGAGAGACCGCTGCCGATCTCACTATTAGCTGCTGATGGGACAGGGCAGCTTTACCGGATGAGCTGTACGTGGACGATTCAGGCGTTTTAGGAAATCATTAACCACCTGTTTTCATTGGAAAAAAGACTGAAGAAACCATGAAGGCCAGAAATTTCAGAGAAGTGATGCAGGATTGCCGGTATCCACATGAATGTTCAAAGAATAAGCAGGTTTATTCTAAAACCTGCGGAGCAGAGAGGAGGGCTGCTAACTTAGAGGCGGGTCTATCTGAGGGCGTTCTGACCAATCCTGATGGTCGTCTGGGCGGGCTTGAAACTTCCCTTGCACCTATCAGGTGACAGCCGGGCTTGCTTATTTCTAGTGTGTTATGGAGCACTCTTATTTTATTCTTGAATCATCTGGTCACCAAACAAGAAAGAATGCTTCACAAGATCTCCACTTCTGGATTGTTTTATTATCTCAAACATTTAAATAAGATGATCACTGCTGTTGTTCTAGCCGTCCAGGGTATTGGCACTTCCCCTGGGGTGCTTGTAGGGGTGAGGGACTTTCTCAGACCTTCTGCGGGAATTAAGGGTGTCATGACTGAGTGAACAGTAGACTGAGACAAGCTTCATGTGATAATGTCAGGATTTTTTCTGCTATGTCTTTAGCTTTGACGATTAAAAAAAACAATTCTGTTTAAAACCAAAAAGGAGGAGGAAGAGGAACAGGAGGAGGAGGAGAAGACTTGCAGCACCTTAATCAAGCCTGAGAAACCCCGGGGCAGGAAATCTATTTATCAGGTCAAGGCCCCAAGGTTTCCGTATTTCTGTGGAAGAACTCAAGCTGACACGTCATGGACCCAAATAGTCTTTCTTTTCTCCACCTTGGGGCAGCAGGTGCCGCAAATCTGTGTGGCTCCTCAAGACTTCCCTGAATCTGGAGCCATCAGCTGGAGCTAAGAAGTTTGGCCTTTACCCTCAAGATGGAAACCTTAGAAGAAAGGACGGTATGAAGCATCCAGCCAGACGGAGAGGCCTCTCCAGATGTCTTAGACTTGCGTGCGTTTCTTGGCTGGTAGCTCTTTGGGTGGGAGACAGACTCACTCCAGAGACTCTGGAAAGGGCAGTGGGGACTGGCCAGCAGCCCGAGTCCATCCAACTGACCCACTGAGGGAATCTGTCCCACATGACACCCTGGAGATGGTGGTTTGCCAAACTATCTTAAAGTATCTCAAGTTGCCAAAACAGAGCACAGGGAGCACCCAGCTCTACTGAGGCGGCCCCAGCAAAGCAGAGGCAAGTCTCGTGGCAGTGATGTGATCCCTATTACAAACGCTCTGAAGACTGCCTCTTCAGTCTCATTTCACACCCTGGAAAGATGGCAAGCGACTCTCGAGTTTTTTGTTGTTTCTACATTTTGTTTTGGACTTGCATTCTCCCCAGGTCTGGGAGATCCTATTTTCCAAGGCCCAAGGATGAAAAATGTCTCTGGAGGCTGATATGGGAAGTGTGTGCCCATGTTGGGCCCCTCCGAGTGAAGCCACAGTGGGGATCTTGGAGTGGATGGCCTGAGACCTATGGTCTCCTTGAAGCTGGAACCCTGGAGAAGCAGAACCCGACCACACAGAGGGCGGCCCGCACACTGCATCTGATTTCAACTCCATGGTGTTTTTTGGTGAAATAGCTGATAATGGTTTAGTTATAAACAGCCTAACCTTGAGCAATGATGGAGTCATGGAGACCCCCGAGTCAGGGTCTAATCTTCCGGGATTTGACTATGGGAGAAAAGCCATTTCCCCTTAGAAATAGACCCCTTCTTCTGCAGTTATCTACATTCTGCTGGCTGTCTTCAGTGTTCGCCCTCCTCCCCCATCTGCCCTCGGAAATATTTTAGCACAGAAGCCCTGTAGGTGCAAACTTAGTCCCTCCCAACAGCAGTAGTTTTCTGGTGAATAGGGAAGAGAGTCTTAGGCACCGCAGCCGTCACCCTGTGGGCCTCTGGGGACAGATAGGGGGCTGGGGACAGGGAGGGCAGCTGGCAAGGAGGCGCACTGGCTCTCTCAGGAGCAACTTGCAACCAACTCACTGCAGCGGATCCCAAGTAGCTGTGGTGAGCAGCACGCTAGCTCTCCACCCCCTGAAGGATGCACCAACCGCGGTCGTGTGTTTGCTGTGAGAGCCAAGGGCCCTTCTCCTGTTCCCAAAAGCAGATTTTCTGTACTTTGCATCACTGATGAGACAAACTCAAAACCTGGCTAATATCTCCCCTCCCCGATGCTGTGTACTAAGTCCTTCCTTATGTCAGCCTCAACCCTGTTGGGTCAGGTCACGCGGGGGCTTGGGGAAAAGCTGGGTAGGTGGTGGATTGACCTCCAGCAAATGAGGACGCTCCACAGTGCAGTACCTTGAGGCCTTCTGCTGTTCTAACTCTATGTTGGTTAAACTTTTTTTTTTTTTTTTTTTTTTACCATTTTCACATCAAAAAATGTTTTTATTGTGATATAATTGACATATAACATTGTGTTTATAGATGTACATCATTTTGTCTTCTTAACTTTTAAATGTCTACCTTTGTTTTTATTCTCTTTTTACCTCTAACTAAAGGTAAAAATAATGTGTTTTAATTTAATTAAAGGTAAAAAGAGTTTGTATCCTTTTTATGGAGTCGTCTTCTTCCCCTTAAGTTTTAACTATCTCCTTCTTCATCCAGTCTGATATCTTCTCATTTAATTCCATTTAAAAAAAATTCACCACCCAAGTCTTTGAGCATAGCTTTGATTACAACATTCTCTTGAACTCAACCCTTCGAAAGCCCCCAGGTTCCAGGAAATCAGATAGGCCCACCCCTAACTCTGCAGCAAGAGTACAAACGGAGGCCTACATGTCCCACCTCAACACGGAAAAATTACACACCTAACAAGCTACTAACGATGTGCCTTCATGAGGACAGAGAATGCAAGTTCACATTTGGAATTCTCAGACCCTGTGAGCTCCACACTAGACCACGGAGATGGGGAGAGTCTCCTCTGGCCCACAGCCTGTCCCCACCTCTTCCTACCCACTGGTTGTGCTCCAACTTGGAGGGTTCTCGGAATACACAGGTGGACATCCAGACCTCATCCACACCTCTCCCCAGGCAGCCACGCCCAATCAGTCAGCCCTCGGCCCCCTGTAGGACCCAGGGGTGCTCGCCCCACTGTTTCTCCTCAGAGGCTGGGGGGCTAAGAGGTGCTGGAACGCCCCGGCGTGGGCTCCGAGTTGTCTGGCCAGGAAATTCTGGGAGTTTGGCTGGAAGGTGGCAGAGGGCAGGCTCTCTTGTGGGCTCCTCGCTCAGCTCCCTGGTCTCCTTTTTTGGGGGGAAGAATGCAAGAGGGGAGGGGTTTTGGAGATCCCCAGTTTTAAGTTTCTAATCAGCATAAATACAAAGATAGAAATTTTTATGGATCAGAGAGTTTCCTCTGGTCAGCCCTCCCCCTTCCCCACAGATCCAGGACAATCTGCAGGATTTGGGATTGGGACTGGGATTCGGGCGAGTTTAAGGGCAGTGGTGGCCTCCACGTTCGCTTGTGACCCACCGGGTCCTCACCTACTCCTCCCCTAGGGACCTGCTCTCACCAGCCCTTGCTCCAAACTCGAAAATGGAAGAGCGAGGGCACACAGACAGAACTCCAAAGTGAGGCTACCAGTGAAGAAGTGACTTTAACATGTAAGAATAGGAAGAGGGTAAATATTGGTAAAAGAAATGAAACAAAATTTAAAAATAAGTACAAGAAAGTCCCAGGAGATATGATAAAGGATATTTAATTGAAACGATCCGAAGGCTCAAAGTAGTGCAAGAAGTTAAAAACATGAAACTCGAGGGATAAAGGTGGAGTGGGTAGAAAGACGAGCCCGGGGCTCAGGTCTTCAGGACGGCAAGGAGAGGTGAGATGAAGGGCACTCAGAGACCTAAAACAAAACACACTATCTACACGCAGATGGACAGGTGCAGGGCAGGACACAATCCCTGGGGGGATAATGCAAACGGGGGGGTTGTTGTCTCACAGAAGTCAACACGGAGCCATACAAGAGACCACTTTTTTCCTATTAAAATGTGCTTTTAATCATACCCTTCCATAGCCGCCAGAGGCGAGGAGCTGGCCCTCAGTTGAGGCAGCCTAAATTGCTAACACTGTTTTTGAAAGCAATATGGGTAATATTTAGCAAAAGCCATAAAATGACCATGCTCTTTGATCCATCAATTCCAGACCTGCGGACTGTCCTCTGGGGGGGTCCTATGCGGAAACGGGGCAGGGCCAACCAAAGGAAACAGTCCCATCCATGAAAGTTTCTATCTTTGTATTTATGCTGATTAGAAACTTAACCAAAATGTCCAAAGGTAGGGGACAGATTTAACAAATTATGGTACAGTTAAGTGAGGAATTATGCAGCAATTAAAATGATGGTTACAAACCCTTTTAATGAAAAGATACCAGTTCTTAAGGGACATATACGGAAAGTTTCAGTGCGCTCTAAAATTGTACAAGGTATACAAATCATTCTTTTAAAAATCAGTGGTCTACCAGCTATGGTGTTTCAGTGGTAAATTATGGGTAATTCCCCGTCCCTTCCCTGCCACATTTATGACACAGGTACACTCATCTCTAAATCATCATCCTTCGATTCTGCTTCCGAGTCACCGTCCTTAGGCTTAGAAAACATCCTTCTGTCACCCTGGTCTGTCCGGGAGGCTGCGCCCTCCAGCTCAGAGACTTGAGGCAACAAAGATCAAATTGGCCACTTTTAGCAGGTTGAACTGTTTACTCTTCAGATTCAAGTGGAGTATCCGCACTAATGTGAACCTAAAAACTGACTAAAGTAAAACATTTTCTTATTCTTGTGCAAATTAAGCAAAAAATTGAAACGTCACTCCTGTTTGATTCCACAATGGGGTGTGGCTGTTACATATGTCGACATTTCTAGACTTCTTCACATCTCACCTTAAGTGTATTTCCTCAGATAAACCTTCTGAGGCTTCTCAGTCTCCTTCCTACAGTATTTCCCCTTTTGTGTAACTCACAATTAAACTCTGTGGGGTCAAGGATTGTCTCTTTCAGCATAAAGAAGGTGCTCGGACCCTCAGCATTGAGTTAACATCCTCCCTGCTGCACAGAAAAGACAGATGGACATCACAGCCTCTAAAAGCCTGGCGCTGGCTGTCAGCCTGGGGGAGGTGACCACATGAAAAGTGTAAATGTCTGCATACTCCCAAAGGAAAACTAACAATTAAATAGAAAGTCAGAAATGTGGATTTTTATAAGGTTGCTAAGCCCCAGCCACACTGAAGGAACAAGAATTCTCTGCGTGAGGCAAGTCCTCTCATCTCCAGGTTTTTCCAGGCTTCTCCAACTACCTGGAAACTCTTCTTCCTGTCTTTGCCCAAATAACTCCCAGGACCCTTCAGCGCCTGGTGTGGGTATCACCTCCTTAAAGTCTTCTTTGACTCCCCAGACTGTGCAAATTTACAGGAAGCAGTTCATTTCTGCGAATGGATGCAAACCATACAATGATACTCAGAGGCAGAGAATTTGTTGATTCACAGGTACCTCCTAACTCTCTTCACGTGCTGCCTCTAAAGACAAGGATGCCATGCGGTGGGGATTTAGTCCCAAGGTGTTCATATTTCTTTAAAAACCTAGAGGCAGTTGAGAATGTAAAATGGTGCAGCCACTACGTAAAACAGTATCAAGCTTCCTGAAAAAATTAAAAATAGAATTACAATATGATCTAGCAATCCCACTTCTAAGTAGATATCCAAACAAACTCAAAGCAGGATTTCAGAGATATTTACACCACATGTTCAGTGTAGCATTATTCACAATAACCAAGAGTATAAACAACCCAAATGTCCACTGACAGGTTGATAAAGAATATGTGGCATATACGCGTAATGGAATACTATGCAGCCTTAAAAAAAGAGATCCTGTCACATGTTACAACATGGATGAACTTCAAGGATTAATACTAAATGAAATAAGCCAGTCACAAAATGACAAATACTGATGATTCCCACTTATATGAGGGATCTAAAGGAGTCAAAATTGTAGAGACAGAAAGTGGAAAGGTGTTGCTGGGGCAGGAGGAGGGGGAATTAATGGGCATACAGTTTCAAGTTTTGCAAGATGAAAAATGTCTAGAGATCTGCTGCATTATTCACTTAACCCTATTTAACTGTACACTTAAAAATGTTAAAGATGGAGGATTAGAAGAATCAACATAGTTAAAACGTCCATAATTCCTAAAGCAATCTACAGATGCAATGCAATCCCTATCAAAGTTCCAACAACATTTTTCACAGAAATAGAACAAAGAATCCTAAAATTTATATGGAACAACAAAGACCCCAAGTAGCCAAAGGAATCCTGAGAAAAAAAGAACAAAGCTGGAGATTGCTGGGAAGATGGTGGCGAAGAAGGACTCTGAACTCACCTCCTCCCACAGATACAACAAATTTACAACTACCCTCGGAACAATTACCCCTGAGAGAGAACTGGAAACTGGATAAAAAGAACCCCCACGACAAGAGACAGTGCTGACTGATGTGGAAGAGGCAGAAACTGCTCAGGAAAAAGCCACATTCTAGTCACGGAGCTTCATGGCCGGGAGCAATCCTAAGGTGCGAAGCCTTCCCTGGAGCAGTGGGGGATCTGAGCGGGAGAGCTATGCCACAATAAGCAACTTTTCAACTCAGCACAACTGAGATGGGTGTCATAATATCCGGCTTTGCTGGCTATTAACAACAACGGAGAATACCCCCAGAAAAGTCACTGAACGTAAGGGAAAGAAAAAGCGTGCTCTTAAAGGGCGCATGCACAATTCCACCCTTTTCAGAAAGCAACCTAAAATCACCAGAAAGAAAGGTGCACAGTCCTTTGGTGAAAAAAGACTCACTTGATAGGCTCTGGGTGCATCCTGGTAAGAAGTGAGACCTCCCCAGAGACTGAGACATAGGCAGCAGCCATTACTGTGACCTAGTGCAGGCGTGGTGACACAGATGCTGGCAGATGCCATTGGGGTTCTTCCCCTGGGCTGTTAGCGCAGGGGTCTCCCCACCTGCTAGAGCACCGATTTAATCCAGCTCAGCCAGGGCAGGCAGCCTGCCCTAGGGACTGGCCCCAGTCAACAGCAAGCCCTTGGGCAACTTGTGGGCCTGCACAGCCAAGGTGTGTGGGACCTGTGCAGGGGGGCATGCGCCAGGGATGGGCCTGTGATGGTGGAGTGTGTGGGGCCTCCGCAGGGGGTGAGTGGGTCCACTTCAGTGGGTCGGGGCGTGCACACAGGCAGGACTGTTGAGGGGCTGTGTGGGCCTGCGGGTGGTGGGGCTTGTCAGCTGCAGCAGACTTGTGCTTCTCAAACAGCCACATAATGGGGGTCAGCCCGGTGGCACAAGTGGTTAAGTGTGCGTGCTCCGCTGCGGCGGCCCAGGGTTCACTGGTTCGGATCCAGGGCGCGCACCGACGCACCACTTGTTAAGCCATGCTGTGGCTGTGTCCCATATAAAGTGGAGGAAGATGGGCATGGACGTTAGCTCAGGGCCAATCTTGCTCAGCAAAAAGAGGAGGATTGGCATCAGATGTTAGCTCAGTGCTGATCTTCCTCACCAAAAAAAACCAAAAACCAGCCACATAAGGGATCAGCCCCACCTTCCAACGCCTGAAACAATTGTGCGCTGCCACGCCTGGGGCCGGCCCCACCCAGCTGCACTACTGAGACCTGACAACAGCCTTGCAGGCCAGAGGCCCACAGCAATTGTGAGCCCCTGAGCCTAGCAACCAGCCATGCTGGGGGCCTACTCACTTAACAGAAAAACTGCAGCTGGAATGTGCTATTAGACCTTGCAGCCAATTGTGCTGGGGCTTCCCACGCCCGATAAAGTGACTGAACAGTCCACAGCAGCTGTATGCAGCTGAGCATTACAACCAGCCAGCCAGGGGGACAGCCTAGCTTCCCTGGGCACCTGCAGCAAGAGCAACCCTCCCACAACAGGACACACATAGCCCACACAAGGAACACTCCTGGAACCCTTAGAACTGGTGATGAGAGGGAAACCACTGCTGGGCCTCATGAGGCATCTCTTACATAATGCCACCTCTCCAAGAACAGGAGACGTAGCTGACCTGCCTAATACATAGATATAAGCACAGAGAAAGAGACAAAATGAGGAGAGGAGACACAGGAACAAATTCCAAGTAAGGGAACAGGACAAATCCTCAGAAAAGACCTCAATGAAACAGAGATAAGCAATCTACCTGATAAAGAGTACAAACTAATAGTGATAAGGATGCTCACTGATCTTGGGAGAATGGATGAACTCAGTGAGAACTTCAACAAGGAACTGGAAAATATAAAAAAGAATGAATCAGAAATGAAGAATACTTGGGACCGGCCCTGTGGCTTGGTGGTTAAGTGCGCGCGCTGCGATGCTGGCGACCCGGGTTCGGATCCCGGGCTCACACCGACGCGCTGCTTCTCCGTTCATCCTGAGGCCGAGTCCCACATACAGCAACTAGAAGGATGTGCAGCTACGACACACAACTATCCACTGGGGCTTTGGGGGGAAAAATAAAATAAATAAAATCTTTAAAAAAAAAAAAAAAAAAAAAGAAATGAAGAATACAGTAATGGAAATGAAAAATTCACTAGAGGGACTCAATGGCAGGGTAGATGATACAGAAGAATGGATCAGCGAGCTAGATGAAAGACTAGAGGAAATCAGCCAAGCTGAACAGATGAAAAAGAATTAAAAAGAACGAGGACAATCTAAGGGACCTCTGGGACAACATCAAGTGCACTAATATCCATGTTATAGGCAGCCCAGAAGGAGAAGAGAGAGACAAAGGGGCAGAGAATTTATGTGAAGAAATAATAGCTGAAAACTTTCCTAACCTAAGGAAGGAAACAGACATCCAGGTACAGGAAGCACAGAGAGCACCAAAGAAGATAAACCCAAAGAGGCCCACACCAAGACACATCATAATTAAAATGTCAAGAATTAAAGATAGGGCCGGCCCCATGGCTTAGCGGTTAAGTGCTCGCGCTCCACTACTGGTGGCCTGGGTTCAGATCCCGAGCACGCACCGACACACCGCGTTCTCTGGCCATGCTGAGGCCGCGTCCCACATACAGCAACTAGAAGGATGTGCAACTATGACATACAACTATCTACTGGGGCTTTGGGGGGGGGAAGGAGGAGGATTGGCAATAGACGTTAGCTCAGAGCCAGTCTTCCTCAGCAAAAAGAGGAGGATTAGCATGGATGTTAGCTCAGGGCTGATCTTCCTCACAAAAAAAAAAAAAAAAAAAAAAAGAGAGAATCCTAAAAGCCGCAAGAGAAAGGCAACAAGTTACACATAAAGGAAACTGCATAAGGCTATTAGCTGACTTCTCAGCAGAAACCTTACAAGCTAGAAGGGAGTGGCATGATATATTTAAAGCACTGAAAGGAAAAAACCTACAGCCAAGAATACCCTACCCAGCAAGGTTATCACTCAGAATGGAAGGAGAGAACCAGTTTTCCAGACAAGCAAAAACTAAAGGAGTTTATCATTAAGAAACCAGTCTTACAAGAAATGCTAAAGGGACTTATTTAAATGGAAAAGAAAAGACCACAAATAGGAATAAGAAAATTACCAAAAAAACCACAAAAAACCAATAAAATCACTGGTAAAGGCAAATATACAATCAAGGTAGCAGATCAACCAGCTATGAAGCTAATATGAAGGTCAAAAGACAAAAGTACTAAAATTATCTATTTCCATGATAAGAGAGTAATGGATACACATGCACAAAAAAGAGGTTAAATATGATATCAAAAACATAAAATGTAGGAGGAAGGGAGCAAATAGTAGAGCTTTTAGGAAGAGGTCAAACTTAAGAGATCATCAACTTAATATAGATTACTATATATGTAGGTTATTATATATGAACCTCATGGTAATCACAAACCAGAAATCTATAATAAATATGCAAAAAATTAAGAGAGAGGAACCCAAACATAATACTAAAGAAAGCCATCAAACCACAAGGGAAGAGAGCAAGAGAGGAAGAAAGGAACAGAGAAGAACTACTAAAACATCCAGAAAAAAAGTAACAAAATGGCAATAAGTACATACTTATCAATAATTACTTTAAATGTCAATGGACTAAATGCTCCAATCAAAAGACAGAGGGTGGCTGATTGCATAAAAAAACAAGACCCATATATATGCTGCATACAAGAGACACTCTTCAGACCTAAAGACACTCAAAAACTGAAAGTGAAAGGATGGAAAAAGATAGTCCATACAAACAGCAATGAAAAGAAAGCTGGGGTAGCAATACGTATATCAGAAAAAATAGACTTTAAAACAAAAACTGTAACAAGAGACAAAGAAGGGCACTACATAATAATAAAGGGAACAATCCAACAAGAGGATATAACACTCATAAATACCTATGCATCCAACATAGGAGCACCTAAATATACAAAGCAATTACTAACAAACATAAAAGGAGAAATAGACAGCAACACAATAATAGGAGGGGTCTTTAACACTCCACTTACATCAGTGGATAGATCACCCAAACAGAAGATCAACAGGGAAACATTGGCCTTAAATGACACATTAGACCAGATGGACTTAGTAGATATATACAGAACATTCCATCCAAAAACTGCAGAATACACATTCTTTTTGAATGCACATGGAACATTCTCCAAGATTGATCACATATTAGGCCACAAAACAAGTCTCCATAAATTTAAGAAGATTGAAATAATACCAAGCATCTTTTCTGACCCTAACAATATGAAACTAGAAATCAACTACAGGAAGAAAATTGGAAAAGCCACAATTACATGGAGATTAAACAAAATGCTACTGAACAATGATTGGGTCAACGGAGAAATCAAAAAATACCTGGAGACAAATGAAAATGAAAATACTACATGCCAAAATTTATGGGATACAGCAAAAGCAGTTCTAAGAGGGAAGTTTATAGCAATACAAGCCTACCTCAACAAACAAGAAAAATCTCAAATAAACAGTCTAACAGTGCACCTAAAGGAACTGGAAAAAGAGGAACAAACAAAGCCCAAAATCAATACAAAGAAGGAAATAATAAAAATCAGAGGAGAAATAAATGAAATAGAGACTAAAAAAAAAAAGAAAGAAAAAAATCAATGAAACTAAGATTTGGTTCTTTGAAAAGATAAACAAAATTGACAAACTTGTAGCTAGACTCACCAACAAAAAAAGAGAGAAGGCTCAAATAAATAAAATCAGGAATGAAAGATGAGAAGTTACAACAGACCATTCAGAAATACAAAATATTATAAGAGAATACTACAAAAAGCTATATGCCAACAAATTGGACAATGTAGAATAAATGGATAAATTCTTAGAATCATACAACCTTCCAAAACTAAGTCAAGAAGAAATAGAGTATTTGAATAGACCAATCACCAGTAAGGAGATCAAAACAGTAATTAAAAACCTTCCAAAAAATAAAAGTCCAGGACCAGACAGCTTCCTTGGTGAATTCTACCAAACATTCGAAGAAGAGTTAATAGCTATCCTTCTCAAACTCTTCCAAAAAATTGAAAAGGAGGGGAAGCTTCTCAACTCATTCTACAAAGCCAACATTACCCTGATACGAAAACCAGCCACGGACAACACAAAAAAAGAAAATTACAGGCCAATATCACTGATGAACATCAATGCAAAAATCCTCAACAAAATACTAGCAAATACAATACAACACATTAAAAAGATCATACACCATGATCAGGTGGGATTTATTCCAGGGATGCAGGGATGATTCAACATTCGCAAATCAATCAACGTCATACACCACATTAACAAACTGAAGAATAAAAATCACATGATGATGTCAATAGATGCAGAGAAAGCATTTGACAAGATACAGCATCCAATTATGATAAAAACTCTGAATAAAATGGATATAGAAGGAAAGTACCTCAATATAATAAAGGTCATATATGACAAACCCACAGATAATATCATCTTCAATGGTGAAAAACTGAAAGCTATCCCTCTAAGAACAGGAACCAGACAAGGATGCCTACTTTCAGCACTCTTATTTAACTTTGTATTGGAAGTCCTAGCCAGAGCAATCAGGCAAGAAAAAGAAACAAAAGGGATCCAAATTGGAAGGGAAGAAGTGAAACTGTCACTATTTGCAGATGACATGATTTTCTATATAGAAAACCCCAAAGAATCCACCAAAAAACCCAGCAGTGGCAGGCCTCTCCTCAAGAAGGCACAATTAGAGATTGGTTTTTATTTTTCATTATGTATAAAATTTTATATTTTTTGCCTCGTGGCAAAAAGAAAAAGACTGGAGCCCATGCTGCCTCTGCCTCCCTCATAGCGCTGGTCCAGGGGACTCGGCCCATAGCCCTTACAGCCTGAAACCCCTTTACCACTTATCATACTTCAAATCATTGGATTTCTTTCTCTCTGGGAAAAAGTGGAAATTATAAACTTCAGAAAAACAGGTCACAGCACAGAATAGAGAACTTAGAAACAGATTTTAAAAAATACAGTCAGAAAAACTGGCTTACTATTTGGCAATAAATAAAGCTGGATTCCTGCCCTAAACCATACACGAAAATGGCTTCTAGATGGACTAGAGAATGTGAACGAGGAAAACGTAAAGCCACACCCAGGGCTGATGAGAGTGCGGAGCAACTGGAATCTCACACCCCATTGGTGGGAAGGCAGACACTACAGCTACTCTGGAAACCAGTTTAGTACACACTTACCATACAACCCAGCAATCCCACTTCTGGTATACACCCAAGTGAAATCAAAACCCGTGTTCACACAAAAACCTACATTTATGGCAGCTTTATATGAAATCGCCAAAAACTGTCCTTCAACTTGGAAATGGATTAACAAACTATGATACAACCGTACAACAGAATACCACTCAGTGATAAAGGAATGAACTACTGACACAAGTGACAACAAGTGTGTTATGCTAAGGGAAACAGGCCATACTCAAAAGGGGGGATTTTAGGGGCTGATGGAACAATTCTATATCTTGATTGTGGTGGTGATTATATACCTGTATCTGTTTATTAAAACTTGCAGCACTGTACACAAAATGGGTGAATTTTACTCTATGTAAATTATGCGTTACTTTAAAAAATGGAAAAAATGTAAAGCAAAAAAGAATAGGAGACTATTTGTTTGATGGTAGGGTAGGAAAGGAATTCTAAAAATAAGACTTTAAAAGCACAAACCATAAGGCAAAAACAATTATGGGTTTGAATACATCAAATAATAAGAATTTCTGTTAAAAGAAGATACAATAGACAAAATTAACAAATGAGTAATAATCTGGGAGAAGATATTTGCACTGTTTAAACACAATAAGAGTTTTCTATCCAGATATAAAAAGAACTTTCGTAAGTCAGCAAAACAAGAAACGAGACGGTTTTTTTAATTGATGAAAGAGCAAAATATATGAATCAGCAATTCACAGATGGTGAACTCTAAATGACTAAAAAATATACAGAGAGATTCTCTACTTCACTAATTAGAGAAGTAGAAATGAAAACAATGGGATACTTACATCCATCATGTTGGTAAACATTAGACAGTGAGTGAGGATGTAAGGAAACAGGAACCCCAGTTGAATATACAAATGACAACAGCCAAACTATATACAACAACAGAACTCTGACCAATAACTTCTGTAGCAATTAGCCCGGGAAGCCAAATCACAACCTTTGCAGTATCTGGCCCAGAACGGTTAGACTGGGTCAACGACTACCAACTTCCCTACCTTTGATCGTTTCCAACTCGGGACCCACCAAAGAAAGCCAAATATTCTCCCAAACCCATCACGAGATGCCCTGCTTCTCGTTGGCTTCCCGGGGCCAACCACCTCCAATCCAGGCACACCCGAATCTTCTCGTCTATTCCACAATAAAGCTTTCCCATCCTGACTGCCTTCGAGTCTCTGCCAGATACTAGCGATGGTTGGCGGACTCGTTTGCTGTAGCAAAGCCTGAAACAATGATTTGTTTGTTCTCATTTGGGTGGTCTTCATTTATTTTCACAATACTAGAACCACTCCGAAGAACAAAGTGGCAACATTCAGCGGAATGAAGCATAAGCTTGCTTTAGGAGCCAGCAGAGCCCCCCACCCCACCCCGACCCTAGGGGACAGGGATGAGGATGTTTACGAACAGCATTGTTTATAGTGGTGGGAAGCTGGAGGCAGCTTGGTGTCCACCACTAGACAAAATGATAAATAAAATACAGTAGATGCATACCGTGAAATTCAATTTAGAAACAACGTATTACATGCGCACCAACAAAAGGACATATTTTAGAAAAAACACACATATCCAAGGACTTACACAGCACCTATGACAGTGGGTATCAACCCACTGTCGATACTGGGGGAGGGGAAGCATGCACGAGGACGGGATGGAAGGGAAAAATCAAGGACCTTGTGCAGACTTGGTGACAGAGCAGCAGGGACTGAAGGATATCATCAACTCTGTCTGCTTTCTGCCCTAGAGATTCTCTTCCCCTCCCCTAGCCTTGGGAAAAAGCAGCTTAATTACTACACCCAAGTAAATCTCACGAGAGGGTCTTGACTTTGTGTACATGTCACGTACTCATCTGCGTCGGAGGATACTGCAGAAGTGCAGGCTTGTCTCGCAGTCTTGTCACTGTAAATAAATCAGTGTCAGCAGAATCCTGTTGCTTGACATCCTCTAACCCTCCACCCCTGTATCTCTGCACAGATGGGTTATTAGTCCAGGGGACAGCAGTGCTTGGGGGCTGAATTGGGTTCACGACCACTATATGAGGTTTCCTGGGGCTGCTATAACCAAGTAACATACACTAGGTGACTTAAAACTAGGAACATATTCTCTTACAATTCTGGAGGCTGGAGGTCTTATTTAGTTGTTTGTTTACTTATTTGAGGACGATCAGCCCTGAACTAACATCCATGCCAATACTCCTCTTCTTGCTGAGGAAGACTGGCCCTGAGCTAACATCTATTGCCAATCTTCCTTTTTTTTCCCTTTTACTCCCCAAAGCCCCCGTAGATAGTTGTATGTCATAGCTGCACATCCTTCTAGTTGCTCTATGTGGGACGCCGCCTCAGCATGGCCGGACAAGCAGTGCGTCAGTGCACGCCCGGGATCCGAACCTGGGCTGCCAGTAGCAGAGCACACACACTTCACCTCCAAGCCATGGGGCCGGCCTCTGGAAGTCTTCAATCAAGGTATTAGCATGATCATGCTCACGCCAAAGGATCTAGGGAAGAATGCTTCGTCTCTTCAGCTTCTGGTGGTGACCAGGAATACGTGCTCTCCCTTGGCTTGTGGATGCCTCCCTGCCATCTCTGCCTTGTGTGTGTGCACTCTTTCCTTTCTTACAGACACCAGTCATTGGATTAGGGCCCACTGTGATCCAGTTTTGACCTCATCTTAATTTACCTAATTACAACTGCAGTCCCTGTTTCCAGAGGTCACATTCTGAGAGTCCACACGGACAGGAATTTTGAAGGGCACTATTCAACCCAGTAAAACCCTCCAGTCCCCTGCAGCTGTACAGGGAGGCGATAGGGAAGAGTGCGGAGAGGGGCCTTGTCAACGCTCCATTTGGCAGTTCTCACAGCATGAGTTTCCAGTCTCTACCTCCCCTCCACTCCAGGCCCCTTGGGGGGGTTGGTGGTAGTCATTCCACCACCTCCCATGGCATCTCTCTCCATCTTTTGCTTCCAGCTACTAGAGATACGGTCATTTGTCTAGTGGTTTCCTAGTAAGTAGTTAATTGGCTCTCAAAAAAAAAAGCACACCCATTTGTAGCATTTCTATGGTAAATACCCCCACTATGGCCAATTTCAAGGTACCAATGTGGATTTATTGAATGTGGAGCAGGGATGAGGTGTGCCCAAGTCCACCTCAGCCAGTGTGAGCAGCCCAGGTTCCCTTCATTCACCCTCAGCAGTTTCCTCTGGAAGCTCTAAGACCTTGGCCAAAGCCTTATCAAGAAATACTGGACACCTATGGAGACCGAAATGGTCCTCACTTCTTCCTGGGGTAGTGTCATTACCTGGGAGCTGGGGAGACAAGAAAGGGCTTCAATAACCTCAGACTAACAATTAAAATCTCAAGGCATAAAGCGAGTTTAGAAAGCCAATCTCAAAAGGTTACATACTGTTTGACTCCATTTATGTAACATTCTTGAAATGACAGAACTAAATGGAGAACTAGTTCTTGCCAGGGGTTAGGGGCCAGGCACAACCAGGAGCCAGAGTGGCATCTGGGAGCTCCTTGGTGATGAATTGTTCTGATCTTGAGTGTGGTTCCATAAATCTATCCAGGAGATAAAATCACAGACAACTATACACACATATACATGAGTGTATACTAATGCCTGGAGAGTCTTAGCAAGGCCTGTGGTCTGGTGTGGTGGGCTAAGTAATAGCCACCACAAGATATCAAGTCCTAATCTCAGGAACCTTTGCATGTTACCTTATATACGGCAAAAGGGAGTTTGCAGAAGCAACCAAGTCAAGGACCTCGAGAGGGGCAGATTCTCCTGGATCCTCTGGGTGGGCTCTAAATGCAGTAATAAGCATCTTTATAAGAGAGAAGCAGAGGGCGATTTCACCAAAGAGAAAAGGCAACGTTACCAGAGGCAGATTGGAGTGATGGAGCCACGAGCCAAGGCAGGCCAGAGCCCCCAGAAGCTGAAGAGGCGAGGACGGCTTCTCCCCTAGGGCCTCTGCAGGAAGCACGGCTCTGCCCACACCTTGATTTCAGACCAGTGAAGAGACTTTAGATTTCTGGTCCCCATAACTGGGAGAAAATAAACTCATTTTTCTTAAGCCATCAAGTTTGTGGGAATTTGTTATAGTGGCCACATAAACCTAAAACATCTGGTAATGGTATTGTACCAATGTCAATTTCCTGATTTTGAGATTGTGCATAGTTATGTAAGATGTTATCACTGGGGAAGCAGGGTGAAAGGTAAGTGGGACTGCACTGTTTTCTCAAGTTCCTGTATTATTTCACAAGAGCAAAAAGTACTTTTACAAAAGCAAACGGGAAAAAAAAACTGGAAAAGAACCACAAACCCTAATAGCAAGGCAGCAGAGTAGAAAGATAATGGGGTAGCTATGATTAATTTCTCCAGGTTTCTAACACACTCACCTCCAACTCATTGCTCATTCTAAAATCTACAACAGTGAGAAGGGCAACAAGCCTTGCTCTGGATCTGTAGGCCAGGAAGCGTACAGTAGATGGATGTCCCATCTACTGAGGATTCTTACATTGAGCACAAACATTACCTCACAGACCCTTTACAAAAAGCCTGTGAGGAAGGAATTACTGAACAAGGAACCTGAGACTCAAGAAGTTAGAACTTGCCTGGGCTCACACAGTGGAATTGGAGCTCAAAGCCAGGTTCTGAGGCCAGGACGTTTAAAGTAGTGATCACTTTGCAGAAGGTCCTTGAAGGCCAGAGTTGGAAGGACTGAATGGAGAACAGGAGAGGCTGGTTTCAAATGCTAGACAGAGATTATATATATTTTTTGTAAACTAAATATACTAAATGAGCCCTTGTAGCAAAAGCCATAAAGTGGTCTCATCATTCTCCCCTCCTTAATTTCTTCTTGGTTATGTATACACTGCAAATAAATTCACTTCATTCTTGAGTAATTAACAATTGAGAACACATTAACGTACAACATTAGGGAAGAGATTTGAGCTCTCCACTGGATAGGTTTATGCAATAAAATGTGAAAGTTATTAACTATATGATGATGAAATACTTTAGAAAATGCAAAACAAAAATATTTAATTAAAATAAGCAAATGAAGCATATTCAAAGGAAAAAGGTTTAATATAAAGATTCAAGATTCACATCATGATAAATGATAAAATTAAATATCCTCCTCTTCATGAGAATTCCACTTTTGCTCTTTTTTCTATTTAACTTGTCCCGCCATCTTTTCCCTGTGCTTTTCCATTCCTTTCCCCCACTTCCCCCCCAACCTTTCTATCACTGTCTGTTACACTGACGGACTCCCTGCCTCTCCCCAGTAGTTTAGAAAGTTTACTCCTACACAAGCTAGGATGGTTACCATTAAACTTTTTAATATATCTTTGACTTGACCAATATCCAGGTAATATCTTAATCCTCCCGCCCCCATCCCCAAGCACGCTGTTAACTGTCCATCCTCCTGGGAAGAAATGCAGCATTTTATTTTCCAGTTTTCCCTGTGGATCTTTGATGTGGAAGAAAAATATATATTGTGCGCTTGTGTTTATTATAGTCACCCCAGATTGCTAGAGTATATCCGCCAGTAATTCTTTCAAAGAGGGTATGCAGAAAACAAACTTTCTGAATTCTTCTATATCAAAAAATGCCTTTGTTTTACCCTCAAAATCAAATGCCAGTTTGGCTGGGTATAGGATTCTAGGTTTAAAGCCTTTTGCTTGCAGAACTTGTATGATATTGCTCCATTTACTCCTAGCGTCCAGAGTGTCTAATGATAAGTCTGCTGTCAATCTGATCTGTGTTCCTCTGTAGGTTATCTCTTTTCTCTCTCTGGCAGCCATCATGATTTTCTCTCTATCACTGAAATTCCAAAATTTCACCAAGATGTGTCTAGGAGTGAGTCTCTGTTTATCAATCTCACTGGGTACTCGGTAAGCACAGGCAATCTCAAGACTTGACTCTTTCGTTAGCTCTGGAAAGTTTTCTTCAATTATTTCCTTAATTATTTCCTCTGCTCTATTCTCTTTATTATCTTTTTCTGGAATTCCTATCAAACGGATGTTGGAGCTTCTGCATCTATCCTCTATGTATCTTAATCTTTCTTTCTTTATCATCCACTTGGCCATTTCCATTGTATCCTTAGAGAATTCTTCAATTTGATCTTCTAGATGGTTCATTCTCTCTTCAAGTATGTCTACCCTGCTACTCAGAGCATCTATTGAGTTTTTTATTTCCAAGACTTCTGGATGGTAATTTTTAATATTTCCAATCTCCTCTTGTATCTTTCTGAAGATATTAATTACACTTCTTCTAAAGTTTTCTTCTGTTCCTTGTATTAAGTCTGTTTCTTTAGATGTTAGCTCTTCTGTTTGCAGAGTTCTATGTCTCTCTCTCTCTGTTCTCCCTACAAGTTTGGTAATTCCTGATGGAGTACTCAAATTTGGACGTGTATACTTTCTCTGCTTATCAGAACCTATCTCTAGTGATTTTGTGGGAGAGGCCAAACATAAGGTCGGACAGAGTGTCCCCATTCCTTGATTTCTGGGCAGAGCTGTTTCCTCTTTGTTCTGGGATTTTTGTACCATCTGATGTTTTGTCAACTTTTCCTTCTCAGAGTCCCAAGCCAAATAACTACAGGCAATTTCCTTAAGTGCATGTGAGGCCCTCTTTTTCTCAGTCTGGGAGGTAGTCTTTACCTTTTCTACATCAGAGTCCTTTCCTGCCTCCCATGCTAAGAACATTTCCACTTCCCACTCTGAGCCTTCTTCCTCCTCTGGCTCAGAATCTCCTACCTCTTTAATTAAAAGAACCTCCAAGCCATCACTGGCTATTTCCTCCACTCTAAGTTTTGGATTTACCACAGTATGATGCTGAAAGTTTAAGTCCTGTTCCTCACATACCACTGAGGCCTCTTCCCCCTCCTCCTCCCCCTCTGAGGCCCCTTCCCCCTCTTCCTCCAGCTCTGAGCCCCCTTCCCCCTCCTCCTCCAGCTCTGAGGCCCCTTCCTCCTCCTCCTCCCCCTCTGAGGCCCCCTTCCCCCTCTTCCTCCCCCTCTGAGGCCCCTTCTCCCTCCTCCTGCAGCTCTGAGGTCCCTTCCCCCTCCTCCTCCAGCTCTGAGGCTCCTTCTCCCTCTTCCTCCAGCTCTGAGGCTCCTTCCCACTCCTCCTCCTGCTCTGAGGCCCCTTCTACCTCCTCCTCCAGCTCTGAGGCCCCTTCCTCCTTGAAGGTTTCTTTTTCTTTCCACTCTGAAGGCTCTTTCTCCTGAGTCTCTAAGTTCTTCACCTCCTCTGGCTCAGCAACCTTCACCTGTTTAATAAATAGAAAACTCAAGCCACCTCTGGTTGATACCCCAGCTCCATGATTTGAGTCTATTAGAATTTTATCCTGAAAGTTAAAAAAAAAAAAAAAAAAAAAAAGCAAAGTTATTTCTTTAAATCATGTATCTTTTAAAGGAATTAAAGCTTTCCCTCTTAAATTTAATATGACTGTCATTTTGACAATTAGCAAATATCTAGAAAATTGTTTAAATATCACTTGTTCTTGAAGGCCTGGGTCCCCAAATAAGCCAACTTTCCCCTATGGTCACCCCGTCAACTCTAATTTCTTGGGTAGTACTCGCAAGAGGTTTCTATGAGGTCATAATGTCTGTGTTTCTTCTGTATCCCCAACACTCTGTTCTGTGCATGACCGCCTTTCAATGTTGCCTTGTACTAGTGAATGTCTGCTTACATGCATGACCCTATGGTAAAGAGACCTCGCTATCTAACTTTAAGATGATTACCAAAAACCCCTCAAAACTCACATATACTTTTCCTCAAAAGAAGACAAAAGCAAATTTAATATTTTTTAAAGTTCCCACTTGCAGTTTAAACTCTAGCAATATTACTTAAAAGGAAAACATATTTTGGTTAGGAGAACAGGCTCAACTCAAGACTGCTTTGTTCAAATCCAGCTGCCACATTTGCTACTGGTACCTCAATTTTCCCTCTAAAACATGTCTGATGATAGCATTACCTCACACTGTTGTGAGGGTTAAATAAGGTAATAAGGGTGCTGAGCTTCAGGCAATGTCTGCAATATAAACGCTGTTTCCTAATACTTCTTGAAACCCTTTGCTTGCCCCCGAGCTTTTCACTTACTGTTCCCTGTTAGGAAGGACTTTTCTCCACTTATGGCTGGTTGATTGTTATTTGTCCTTTAACCTTCCCAGACCCTCCAGGAGAGGGTAGGTGCCTCATCTGTGTAAATCTCTGGAGAACAGCTCATTTCTGAGATTAAATGCTGATTCTCAAATAAAGAATTTGATGACCCGACTGTATCTTCTAATTCTGGATTCTCATTTTGCACAGAGGTTACACGTGAAAATGCTGGGGGGTGGGGGGTGGGGGGCAGGAGAATTAGGTGTTCTTTTGCGAACCTGTCAAAAATACTGGCTTAAGACTTCTGAAGACTCAAATAAATGGAAAGATATTCTATGCTCACGGATCGGAAGAATTGATATTGTTAACAAGTCCATACTACCCAAAGCAATCTACAGATTGAATGCACGCTCTATCAAAATTCCAATGGCATTTTTCACAGAAATAGAACAAGCAATCCTAAAATTTGTATGGAACCACAAGAGACCCTGAATAGCCAAAGCAATCTTGAGAAAGAAGAACAAAGTGAGAGGTATCACACTTCCTGCTTTCAAACTATCTTACCTAGCTATAGTAATCAAAACAGTGTGGTATTGGCACAAAAACAGACACGTATCATTGGAACAGATTTGAGCCCAGAAATAAACTAACCCAGGTATGGTCAATTAATTTATGACAAAGGAGCCAAGAATATAGAATGGGGAAGGATAGTCTCTTCAATACATGGTGTTGGGAAAACTGGACAGTCACATGCAAAAGAATGAAACTGGACCACTATCTTATACCATACACAAACATCAACTCAAAAAAATAAATAAATACATAAAAAGAGAGAGAAAGAGAGAGAATCTCTACAGTATACCAAATTTCAAGATTGGGATAATGAAAAACATTCAGAAAACAAGATAAAGTGTTTTTAATGAATTGAATAGGTGGGAACATACTCTAATATGATATAAGAAACAAAAACCTTTATACATGGAATGGATAAAAGCTAGATATTAACACTAATCGACAATCTGATGGCTTTAGTAAAATAGTTTTATTTGCATTTCCCTGATTGCTCATAAAGAAGATGTAGCAGGATTACTTTATACATTGAAAATTGAACCTAATTATTTATGCTTGAAATTTTGTTCCTATTCCTATTGCATGCAGCCTTTTAGTTGAATTCATTCAATTCTTTGTTTCTATTCTTCCCTTTAATGATTTAAAAGCCAGTGTTCTAGTGTTTACCCTTAAATATTTAACACAAATTTATTTTTCTATCAATGTCTAGAATGAATATGTACTATCTCCCCTCAAACTCTTAACTCTTTCTCACCTCTCCCAAGCTTCCAACACCATCCATTAAAAAAAGCGCTTTAAATCATTACTTTTAAGATCATGCTTTTACTTTTAAGGAATTATTTCTTAAAAATTGATTTAATCTTCAAAATAACTTTCCTATTACTTATACTTTATACATAAGCTCTACATATCTGTATGCTTACCACTTTTTCTTGAATCCCATATTTTCTTTCTCCTTTTTTAATTTTTTCATTTTGTGGGAGTACATCTTTCAGTAATTCTTTCATAAAAGATTTTTGGGTGGTAAATTTGCTGAGGCTTTGCATGTCTGAAAAGGTCCTTATTTCACCATCACATTTAAATGCTAATTTAACTTGGCACAGAAACTTAGGTTCAAAATTGTTTTCCTTCAGAATGTTGAAGATATTACTCCATTGCTTACTAATGTCCAGTGTTGCTGATGAAAAGTCTGCTGCCAATGTGAGTATTGCTCCTTCATCCTCTCTGGCGGCCTTTAGAATTTTCTCTTTAGTCTTTAAGTTTGGAGGGATTTTTTCCTCTCTCATTTCTTTGACTAGTTCATCCTCTCCATTCTCTCTGTTCTCTCCTGTAACTTCTATATGGATGTTGCAGTTTCTACATCTGTGATCTACAATGCTTATGGCTTCTTCCACACTTTCCATGACTTTGTGATTTTGTGATTCATTTTGGGACAATTTCTTACCTTTGTTAGTACTGTACTCTTTAGATTTGTCTAATTTGCTACTTGGCTCATTTATTTCTTTTCTTTTAAAGGTCAAATTTTCAATATCCTCAACTATTTTCGAGTTTTCTCCTTCTATTTTCTCTACCAACCCTGTTTTTTGTGAAGCTAAATGTTTTATTTGTTCCCCCTCTTTTCTGAAACTGGAGTTCTTTGGATTTTTCATGTCAGATATTGTACTTTTTACTCCTAAAATTTCCTTTAGGTTATTTTTAAGAGATTCCCTTATCTCTTCAACCATTAAGTCCAGATTTTCCATCAAGATGTCAAACTTCTTCATAATAACTGCTGACATGTCTTTGTATTTTAAATCCAATATCTGAGCCATCTCCTGGTCAGTTTCAGTCAACTGAATTCTTTCCATATGTGTGATATTTTCCTGTTTCTTTGCAAGTCTAGTGATTTTTGATTGTACACTGGACATTGTGGATATGTTGTCAAGGTTGGATTGTTTTCTTTTCCTGAAGAGCAAGTTTTGTTCTTGCAGGCCTGCTAGACTCCTCAAACTCAAAAACCTTAAAAAATATATCATCTGAAATATAAAAAAAAAAAAAAGAAAAATTGTTTACTGAAGAATTCTTTATCTTGAGAAACTCAAATCAAGAATGTAGGCTTGGTTATTAAGTAAACTATGCTATGTGTATGCCATAACAATTTAACATAAAGGCCACTAACAAGATGAGTATATGTAAACTAAAACAAAAGGAAAATATCAGAATTCAAAATTCATACAGCATGATCATTAAAACTCCATTCATGTAAAGACTTAAGAATGTAATAAATCAACCAAACAATAGATAAATAATGGTGGAAATTGGCTGATTTTCCACCCTATTAACTTTGCTTTCTATGCTCTGTATTAAATAGGTTAATTACAAGAAAATAAACATTATTTTAAAAAGGTGTACCAAATCAAATTTTGAAAGTCTGAGGTGATGTGAGTAGAAACTGCCACAAAATGGAGAAACGGAAGTCCTTGTTTTGATTGCAGAGACAGTTAACATGAACACTTTTTCTCAAAACCAGCTGTCTAGTCAATTCAGAATATCATTTTCCAGAGTGTAAATGTTAAGACACACCCTGAGGGGAGAACTAAACCCCATGCCTCCTCCCACCTCAGGCAGGCCCTAGCTCTGCTTGAGGACACTCACTTAGGGTGCTCGCTTTCGTTTTTGGTCACTCCACTATGCTGCTGGCCACCTGAGCTTGCATGGTGTAAAGTGTGAGAACACGCTTTCCCTCATCCCTTAGTTAATAGGGACGAAGGGCGGGAAAGCACAACACACACACTGGACAACTGGAAGGCCGGTTCCAGAATCTTCTCCTCTGCAGAGTACGTGAGTACGTGAGTTTCCCCAGTTGAGTTTACTGTTGATGTGCAAACGATGGTACCACCTGCTGATGCATCACTGTCATGGAGACACAAACTGCTTGAACTGCAGGTCTAAGGAGAACAACTACACCCCTGTTAGGAGGATTCAGTGACTTAAGAGAAGGAGACTAGGGTAAATAATCAAAGCTGGCAGCTATTATGGAAGCAGGCAACAGAGCTCATGAGCACTGTTCCTCATAGCTTCAAGGAACAGAACCAGAAAACCTCCCAAGCAGCTAATGGAAGGAGGATAAAAAACACATAACGTGGTAATAGAAAACCTCCCTGGACTCGTCGTCTGATTGAAAAACATCACCAGATCTGGTGCAAGGTTAATAAAAGATGCATTTACACCTACATAAGATCCTGACAAAACTTACAAGGTCCTAGACATTCATATTTACTGAGCACAGACTATATGCTAATTACTGTGCCAAATGCTAACAGAAACAAACGTTGAGCAAAAACAGACATGGAACCTGCCCTCAAGAGGGTTAACATCTAGGGAGAAACAAATATCAAACTACAACTGTGCCAGCTTACAAAGTGAGGGTCAAGGGTCATGAGGGCCTACACTAGGCGTTATCTGATGTATTCAGGGAGATCCAGGAAGGCTTCCCTGGGGAAGTGGCTCAAATTGGATCTGAGAAATGAGTAGCAGTTATAGCAAAAATGGAAGGAAGCACATTCCAGGCAGAGGAAACACTACGTGCAAGGCTGGAGCAAGCATCTGCTGAGGAAAAGGTATATAGAGAGTGAGGAAATAGGAGGGCTTTGGTGGATCTGTCTTCCCGACTGGATGAATGGTGATGATGGCTATACACCAAAACAGAAAACACCAAGAAAGAACAAGGTTTTAAAGGAAGAGCACAAATTTTGTTTCACTTATCAAGTTTGAGGTGCCCTTGAGATAATCAGAGAATGGGATAAATGAGCCTAGAGCTGAGGCTAGTTTCTGTTCTACAGATATACATTTGTGAATCATCCACTCGTAGGTGGTTAATTCCATCATTAACAAACATTCCAGAAACAAAAATCAAATCAGCATGAAACTCAATAAAATGAGAAGACAAGCCACAGACTGGGAGAAAATATTTGCAAAAGACATATCTGATAAAGGCCTATTATTCAAAATATACAAAGAGCTCTTAAAACTCAATAATAAGATAACAAACAACCTGATTTAAAAAATGGAGAAAAGACCCAAACAGACACCTCACCAGAGAAGATATACAGATGGTAAGTAAGCATATGAAAAAGTGCTCCACATCATATGTTATCAGGGAAATCAAATTAAAGCAAAAATGAGACGTCACTACACACCTATTAGAATGGCCCAAATCCAAAACACTGACAACACCAAATGCTCATGAGGATGTGGAACAACAGGAACTGTTGTTCATTGATGGTGGGAATAAAGATGGTACAGCCACTTTGGAAGACAGCTTGGCCGTTTCTTGCAAAACTGAACATACTCTTAACATACGATCCAGCAATCATGTTACTTGGGTATTTATCCAAAGGAGATGAAATCTTACGTCCACACAAAAACCTGCATACCAATGTTTATAGCAGCTTTATTCATAACTGACAAAAGTTGGAAGAACCAAGATGTCCTTCAGTAGGTGAATGGATAAATAAACTGTGGTACATCCAGACAGTGGAATATTATTCAGCCATGAAACAACATGGAGGCACCTAAAATGCATATTAGTAACTGAAAGAAGCCAATCTGAAAAGGCTACATACTGTATTATTCCAACTATATGATATTCTGGAAAAGGCAAAACTATGGAGACAATAAAAAGATCAGTTGTTCACAGGGACTGGTGGGGAGAGGGACGAACAGGCAGATCACGGAGGATTTTTAGGATAATGAAACTATTCTGTGTGATACAATGGTGAACATGTGTCACATTTGTCAAAATTCATAGAATGTACAATGCCAAGAGTGAATCCTAATGTAAACTGTGGACTCTGAGTGATAATCATTTATCAGTGTAGGTTCATTGAGTGTAACAAATGTACCACTCTGGTGGGGAATGTTGATGAGGGAGGCTGTGCATGTGTAGGGGCAGGGGGTATATGGGAATTCTCTGAACTTTCCACTGAATTTGCTGTGAACCTAAAAGTGCTCTAAAAAATTAGGTTTATTCATTTAAAAAAAATTAGCATGGGCCATCTTACCTGCAACCCTAAAGTCTAAATATAGAACTTTAGAGACCATTACAAATGACTGTGATGTAAGAATCATACAAGCAGCTAATACATCATTAACGTCAAGGCAAAGAAAGATATATACTTTCAAACAAGAAGTTCAAAAATTTCTCAAATAAAAATACAACCAGGAGGGGCCAGCCCGGTGGCGCAAGCGGTTAAGTGCGCACGTTCTGCTGCGACGGCCCGGGGTTCGCCAGTTCGGATCCCGGGTGCACACCGACGTACCGCTTGTTAAGCCATGCTGTGGCGGCATCCCATATAAAGTGGAGGAAGATGGGCATGGATGTTAGCCCAGGGCCAGTCTTCCTCAGCAAAAAAGAGGAGGATTGGCATTGGATGTTAGCTCAGGGCTGGTCCTCCTCACAAAAAAAAAAAAAAAAATACAACCAGGAAAAATTAAGATAGCATAGAATTAAAAGATAAAAATTTCTGTTTGGCAGTTAAATACTAAAGGGTACAGTTATTTAAATTCTAAAATAACTCAGTCAAAAACTAAAGGAAATTTGAAAATAACGCCAATAATAACTAGTCGTGGTAAAAAGTGAAAGTGGTGTTTTGAGGCAAATTTACAGACTTAAAATATTAGAAAAGTAGTAAGGATGAAAATTGAGTTAAATTGCTAGATAAGAACAAAATGGACACAAAAAATTGGAAACACTGAACCTCTGATGACACTGACCAAGCTAGAGAGAAAAGGTACAAATAAACGACACTATGAACAAAACGGGGATACAACTACAGATAAGGAATAGTTCAAAAATGGAACTATTATTAAACTTTCACAATTTAATTTGGACATTGAGAAGCAATTTTTATCTTTGTGTGTGTGTGTGTGTGTGTGTGTGTGTGTGTGTGTGTGTGTGAGGAAGATCAGCCTTGGGCTAACATCCGTGCTAATCCTCCTCTTTCTGCTGAGGAAGACCGGTCCTGAGCTAACATCTATTGCCAATCCTCCTCCTTTTTTTTTTTTCCCCCCAAAGCCCCAGTAGACAGTTGTATGTCATAGTTGCACATCCTAGTTGCTGTATGTGGGACGCCGCCTCAGCATGGCCGGAGAAGTGGTGCCCCGGTGCGTGCCTGGGATCCAAACCCGGGCCGCCAGTAGCGGAGCGCGCGCACTTAGCCGCTAAGCCACCGGGCCGGCCCGCGATTTTTATCTTAGAGGTACCCAAACTCTTCCAGAACAGCAAAAAGGAAATATTTCAATGCACTCCAGGAGGCTAGATAACTTCAATAACAAACCAGAGGAAAAAGAAAAGTTATTTTCCTCAAACTTATCAATATAGATGCAAAAATCTTAAAGAAAATAGTAGCAAATCAAATCCAACAGTATTTAAAAGGATACAGCAAGATTAAGTTGGTTTATTCAAGAATGCAAGGCTCATGGCTATGGAAAACCATAAGGGGGTTCCTCAAAAAATTAATCATAGAATTACCACATGATCCAACAATTCCTCTTCTGAGTCTATATCCAAAAGAACCGAAAACAGGGACTAGATCATTTGTCCACCTATGTTCACAACAGCATTATTCACAATGGCCAAAAGGTGCAAGCACCCAAGTGTCCTTCAAAGTGAAGTAGCCACTAACCAATAATCATTCTACCACAAAAGAAGAGAGTTTTATCTGAGCCAAACTGAGGACTATAGCCCAGGAGTCGCAGCCTTCACAAGGTAAGAAAGTGCCCCTGAGAAGAGCATTTTTCAGCACAGTTATATAGCATTTCCAAACAAAGCTACATACATCAACACGACAGGGGTACATTCCTTTAAGGGTTCAAGGAGACGTTTGCTACAGATTAGCATGTACACAGCAGGTCTAGAAGACCCTGGTGTCATGGGAAGAGAGACTTATCTTCAAAGAGTACAGGCATCATAAGAAGAAATTCTTATCTTCAAAAGAGTACACTCTTTACTTTAGGGTAATGATTAAAGCAGATGGACAATGTATGTTTGACAGGCTGTAAGTCAGGCTTCTTTGGTTCAAACAAAATTCAGGCCAAATCAAGTTCAAAGCAGAATGACTTCCCAATACACTTCAATATATAAGAATTTTCTCATGATCATTTTCCCCTTTTGATCAATAACTTTTGATAGAAAGTATCGACGATCAACATATTATCCCTTGAAGCCAGGGTGGTTGCTTCCTGCCCTGGGCCCATCATGTTCCTTGGAGCTGGGCTTTACTCTAATTGATCTGCCCAATTATCCACATTGGGGGGGAAATAGCCAGATATAATTGATAACCATAGATGAAGTATTTTTATAGTTTATATATATATTTTCGATTAGGCCGAATTGTCATGCAAACATTGTACATGTGCTCTTGTATGACCTTTTGTGATCACATTGTTTATAACATTTATAGAACAGATATAGTAACAATAATAAGAAACCATCCAGGGGCTGGCCCCATGGCTTAGTGGTTAAGTGCGCATGCTCTGCTACTGGTGGCCCGGGGTCGGATCCCGGGCGTTCACCGATGCACCGCTTCTCTGGCCATGGTGAGGCCGCGTCCCACATACAGTAACCAGAAGGGTGTAGAACTATGACATACAACTATCTACTGGGGCTTTGCAGGGAAAAAAAAAAAAAAGGAGGAGGATTTGCAATAGATGTTAGCTCAGAGCCGGTCTTCCTCAGCAACAAAAGGAAGATTGGCACGGATGTTAGCTCAGGGCTGATCTTCCTCCAAAAAAAAAAAAAAAAAAAAAGAAAAGAAAAAAAAGAAACCATACAATAATATTTGAAGTAGCCAATGTGGAGTAGGCACAGATTTAAAGAGACAAGAGAAGGGGCCGGCCCAGTGGCACAAGTGGTTAAGTGCACACGCTCTACTGCAGCGGCCTGGGGTTCGCTGGTTCGGATCCTGGGTGTGAACTGACGCACTGCTTGGCAAGCCATGCTGTGGTGGCGTCCCATATAAAGTGGAGGAAGAGGGGCACGGATGTTAGCCCAGGGCCAGTCTTCCTCAGCAAAAAAAAAAAAAAAAAAGAGGAGGATTGGGATTGGCAGATGTTAGCACAGGGCTGATGTCCTCACAAAAAAAAAAAATAGAGACAAGAGAAGAAGCCTAAGAATCCGTCACAGGTATTTTGGTAATTTTATACTAATTTAAGTATTTGTCTCCTTTGTCCACTGTTATGTGTATTTTATGATAAATTTGGGCAGACTGGATTAACATAGTAGTAAGATCTTCAGTTGCCACTTGTAAAGATTTTTCAGGCAGTTAGGTTCCATTGAAATTACATCTCGTGGTGGGTGCAGTTCCAATTCCCAAAACATTTGATCATCAATATCACTATTAGTATAAGTCTTACTATCTTTAGGCCGTGCTATTGGACTAGCAAAGCCAGTGTTACACCATATAGCAGTAAACTTATGATAAAAAGTACTTTGATTACAATATAGGTCAGAAAGTATGACAGAGGTATTTTGTAAACCTTCTCAACAAAATTTTTCTTTATCCATATACCATATATTTGTTTGCATGGGTGTGGTTGTTATAGGTCAAGCAGAAATAAATTCAGGATTCCATTGCTGTTCAGGGCACAGCCACATAACTTGTCAGTATTTGCAAATTTGAGTGGATATAAGGGTCCAGTAAGCATTATTTGATAATAAGGCCCATCTTCCCCTAACAGGGAGAATTCTAGAAGAATTTAAAAAGGTCCCTATTCCTACTAATTGAACAACATACGTGTAGCTTGTTGCAAGTTTCAGTACTACAGCTGTGATCAAACACTTATGTGGGGCCGGCCCCGTGGCTTGGTGGTTAAGTGCGCGCACTCTGATGCTGGCAGCCCGGGTTCGGATCCCGGGCGCGCACCGAGGCACCACTTCTCCGTCCATCCTGAGGCTGAGTCCCACATACAGCAACTAGAAGGATGTGCAGCTATGACATAAGACTATCTACTGGGGCTTTGGGGGAAAAAATAAATAAATAAAATCTTTAAAAAAAAAAAAAAAAACACTTATGTGAATTGTAGGGTCCTTTAAAAAATTTCCATAAATTAGGTGGTCTATATAATTTCCAAAGAAGTACATTTTGGGCTTCTGCTGCAAATAAAGACCATTGGTCCATCACTACTTCAGATTCCATTTGAATTAACATCTCTAAAAGCCCTTGTTGGGTTCAAGTACATGCTCTTTCCCATTGTTGGGTATGGGCATTTTCTGCCATAACACACTCAGTTTGTCCCAACCATTTTATTAATGCTTGATTATCAGCCCAAGCAGACTTCCATCCTTTACCTTCTCCTTGAAATAATAATCCTCCTAATTTACCTTTTTGTATTAGAATATTTTTTTCTTCTGAATGTCTTTCTTCATTAAAGGCAAACTCAGCTTGTCTAAGAATACCGAACCTGATCCTATAGGCCCTACCTAAAGCTCGCTTTTTCCTTTGGGGCCAGTGCTGATTAATCCACCAAATGTGTTGTTGCCAATGTAGGCTAACAGCCTTGGTACAATTAGGATGAAGGTTTTGGACCCAAAAGTGTCGAGTTCCCTAGACTGAAGTTAAATGAGTAGTAATAACATCTGAGTATAACTTTGTTTGGGTATGCCACAAAGCTTCCCATAATCTTCCTGGTCTTTCAGTAAGGTGAAATTTAGGAGGGGGTTGAACCCACCAGGTCACCTACAAGGTGGAATTTTCAAGAGATATCCATTGTTTTGTTTTGTTTCAGGCCATTTCATCCACAGAAACATGGTTTATGAGTGCAATGGATCTTTTGGCATACTGGGCAAGCAGCCACTAAATTTCTTCCCATCATACCCAGGAACTTTTCTTAATAATTGATCTGCTAGGTTTATAGATACACAGTGTCAGTTTGTTGGGTATTATATACGATGCAACTTAGATCTGAATTAGGTAACGGTTCTTGAAAAGTTCTCCCTAATGATGGCCCCTCGTAACACACATATCCCAAAATAGGTTCCAAGGGGCAAGGTAATATTAGGGTATGTCCAAGAGTCAAAACATCTTATCTAACTCATCATCATAATATAAAACTAAGGTTGTGTTTGGGGTTATATTCATTAGATTGGTGGGCAGCCATGATATTTCTTTGGGATGTAATAGACGGGAATGGGAGACAAATAAGTGAGTCCAATATTGTCCAAAGTGGCAGATGTAATAAAATGGAGGAAAAGTAAGAACACAGGCCTGGTCCTGAGTCTTGGGAGGAGCTATCTACCCTGATGTCACCTCCTTCTCACACTGGCTTGGTAGTGCTTGTCTTAGCCAAATGAAGCTGGGTGTCAGAAACAGGAGTTGAAGTCCACTCAGGTGGAGGGGCCTTTTTTAGATGAGAAATGTGAATCCATGAGTTTATGCCTTTTAATTTTGCAGTGCATGGATTAGTCAATAATACCTGATATCGTCCTTTCCATTGGGATTTCAAGGAGTCTTTTATTTGATGTCTTTTCCAATAAACAAAATCCCCAGGTTGTACTCCATGATCCTTGAGGTCTTTGTCTCCTGGGAATTCATTGTGAACGGAACTAGTTACCAACTTTTCCATTTTCTTTCTTTTTTTTTTTTTTTTTGTGAGGAAGATCAGCCCTGAGCTAACATCTGTGCTAATCCTCCTCTTTTTGCTGAGGAAGACCGGCTCTGAACTAACATCTATTGCCAACCCTCCTCCTTTTTTTTCCCCCAAAGCCCCAGTAGATAGTTGTATGTCATAGTTGCACATCCTTCTGGTTGCTGTATGTGGGACGCGGCCTCAGCATGGCCAGAGAAGCAGTGCATCAGTGCGTGCCTGGGATCCGAATCTGGGCCGCCAGTAGCAGAGCGCGTGCACTTAACCGCTAAGCCACCGGGCCGGCCCAACTTTTCATTTTCTGTAAGTGCCTTAATAAGACCCTGACAATAGGGTCTTGAGTCAAGTTGGTTCATACATTCCTTCATCTCATCACACAGGTCGTCTTGTTATTTCAACAGGAGACAGCCGATGTCTACCAAAAGATTGAGATGGACTAGTGGAAGAGCTTTTGGCCATGAGATATGAAATACTTCTGAAAGTTTTGCCAATTGAGTTTTGATTGTGCCATTAGTTTTTCCACCAATCCTGAGGAATGTGGATGATAAGCACAGTGAAAGTGCTGCATTAATGCATTAATGGCCAAATGTCACAAATAGATTTAATTATTTGTCCAGTAAAATGAGTTCCCCAGTCATGATGTAATATGGAAGGGATACCCCAAACATAATTATCCTCTCCAATAACAATTTACCTACTGTCAAAGCTGTTGCTCTTCTGCAAGGAAAGGCTTCAACCCACGTGAAAACATACAAAACATTACCAAGATATATTTATATCCTTGAGATGGCGGCATTTGAATGAAGTCCAATTGCCATACCTCAAAAGGTCCCGTAAGAAGGGGAAAGTGGACTTGTGAACTGTGGAGTGGTTCTCAGAATTATATTTAGGGCATATAGTATAACAAGAAGACTTTATAAGCCACTATGGGAGAAAGTTTCCAAAAATATTGTTTCCCCCATAAAATCATCTTTTCAGGTGCCCAATGAGTAATAGCAATTGTGCTCCAACAGGCACTATGGATTTTTTAATCAGGTCCAAACCACGTTTGTGTGACAGAGTCAAAAATGCCCCCCTTTTGTTGCCACATTTCTTTTCCTCTTTCAGTAGAAATTTCTTGAGCCAGTGGAAGGAAATCCTTTACTGGGTTAGCAGGGTTAGTAGAGAGCAGCGGGCATTCTTTTTTTTTTTTTTTTTTAAAGATTTTATTTATTCAGTTTTTTCCCCCCAAAGCCCCAGTAGATAGTTGTATGTCATAGGTTCACATCCTTCTAGTTGCTGTACGTGGGACTCGGCCTCGCGTTGGATGGAGAAGTGGTGCCTCGGGGCGCTCCCGGGATCCGAACCCGGGCCGCCAGCATCAGAGCGCGCGCACTTAACCGCTAAGCCACGGAGCCGGCCCAGCAGCGGGCATTCTTGAGGCTGGACAGGATGAGTACTTAAAGCTGCCTGATTGGCAGCAATGTCAGCAAGTTGATTTCCCTTAGCTTCCATAGTGTCAGACTTGGAATGTCCTGGTATTTTCATTATTGTTAATTGCTTTGGCAGTTTGTATAGCATCTAATAATACTGCAATCTGTTTTCCATTCTTTATAGGTTGCCCTGAGGAGGTTAAGAACCCTCATTGTTTCCAGAGCATTCCAAAGTTTTGTGCCACTCCAAAGGTATAACGTCTATCAGTATAAATGTTTGCTATTCGGTCTTTAGCTAGTTGACAAGCTCGGGTTAAAGCAATTAATTCAGCTTGCTGTGCTCATTTTATCTCTGATAAATAAGCACTTTCAATGATGCCCACTGTGGATGTTACTGCATATCCAACTCGGTAATGTCCTTGCTCATCTTTTAAATTGGACCCATCTGTAAACCAAATTAGATCAGCATTATCAATAGGAGTCTCTTGTAAGTCATTCCTAGGTGCAAGAAGATGATCTGTTAATATAATACAGTCACGGTCATTTTCCTCCTGTGGTGCTGGAAGCAAGGTTCCAGGGTTAAGACTATTACATTGAGATAAGGTAATACTAGGTGCAGAAAGCAACAGTACTTCAGAAGCGGCTAACCAGTTAACAGAGTATTGCTGAGTATAATGAGAATTTAGAAGAGATTCAACTGAGTGTGGGATGTAAAAAGTTAAGGGAGACTCCATTACCATTTCTTCAGTAGCCTCACATAAAAGAGCCATTGCCAAAATATCCCTCATACAAGGCAGAAGTCCTTTTGCCACCAGGTCTAATTGTTGACTATAATATCCTATAGGTCGACATTGATCACCATGTTTTTGAGTTAATACACCTAAGGCATTTCCTTTTTTGTGCATAAAGAGGAAAAATGGCAAGGTGTAGTTAGGGTGACCTAAAGGTGGAGTTTGAGCCAAGATGGATTTTAAGGTGCTTCCAGCTTTTTCTCCTTCTGGAGTCCATTCAATTTGGTCAGGCCAGTTGGACTAAATAATGCATATAAAGGTTGAGCAGTGAGTGAAAAGTTAGGCACCCAGTTCCTTACAGTATCCAGTTAGTCCTAAAAATCCCCTCAGTTGTTTTTTTGTTTTGGGGAGAGAAAAGGCCAAAATTCCTTTAATCCTTTCAGGATCAATCAATAGCCCATCCTTAGATATTAAGTGCCCCAAATATTTTACAACAGGTAAACAAAATTAGAGTCTACATTTGGACACCTTGTATCCTTTAGATGCTAGTTGTTGTAATAGGTAGATGGTGTCCTTTTGGGAATCTAATTCAGTTTTGGAGCATAAAAGCAAGTCATCTACATATTGAATTAAAGGGGAGGCATTAGGAAAATCTACATTAGCTAAATCAGCCTTAAGTATTTGAGAAAAGTAAGTGGGACTTGCAGTATAGCCCTGTGGCATGGGTGTCCAGGTATGCTGGTGACCTTCCCATGTAAAGGCAAAAAGATATTGACTGTCTTTTTCTACTGGGACACCAAAAAAGGTGCTGCATAAACCAATTACTGAAAAACAGCAGCTATCAGCTGGAATGGCTGAGAGCAGAGCGTGGATTTGGGACCACAGCATGTTTAAGAATCATAATATTATTTATAGCTCTCAGATCTTGAACAAATCTCCAGCCCCTTTTCCATCTGGCCTCCTTACTGGTAAGATAGGTGTATTGCAAGGACTAGTACAAGGAATTGTACTAGTCCCTCCTCAAGATATTCCTGAACAATAGGTCTTATTCCATTTAATGCCTCTGGTTTACGTGGATATTGTCAAATATTAGGTAGAGCCTTAGCACTGTCAACAGTCACCTTAATAGGAGCAGCTGATTCAATCTTTCTGATGTCAGAAGAAGATGACCACAATTCTTTAGGCACTTGTGATAACAAGTCACCAATTTTTCCTTGATCTATCTGAACCACTGATTTTATAACCATCAACTTTTCAGTAACTAGATTTTGGTCAACATCCAAATCTTATAAATCTAGAAGCATTTCACTCTTGTGAAAAGGCAATCTGAGCGTTATATGCTTCTAAAAGGCCTCATCCTACCAAATGAATTGGGGACAATTTACCAGGAGAAACACGTTTCCCTGTGATACTTCCCAATTGAAAGGTTACTGGCTCAGATTAAAAATTTGCATCGGTAAATTAGAAGACCCTACCATGTGAATTGATTGTCTACTCCGAGGGAGAGGGCAACAAACATGGTAGGGTTAAGAATGGATAATGTAGCCCCGATATCTACAAGGGCCTTTGATGTTTCCCCTCTGAAAGTTATCTCAATTTCTCCTAAGGTACTGGTGAGAAGGAGAGGAAATGCCCTCTTGTGATGCTCAGAGGACCCCTACGCCTGTTCCCTTTTGATTTTGTCATGTTCTAAATCCCACTTGAGTTTATGGCAATCTCATGTGAATTGACCAGATCTTTTGCAATAGTAGCAAGTGTGGTCATCTCATCTTTGAACAGGTTTTGAAAAAGGTGACTTAATTGGGCCACTAGGCTGTTGCAGTTGCAAATTCATAACCCTAGTGGCCCCTTCTTTTGCAATGTCTTAGATAGCTGATCTAAGAGAGAGACAAGCATATTAGTGTGTCATGTTGCCCAGCCCAAAACATATCTTTTTATTATTAGTGCCAATTCCTCATCTAATCTTTCTAGAAAGGTCGAATTTAAGAATGGATCATTTTGATGATCTTGCAAGTTTTCAGGGGCCATTCTGGAGTGCTGTTTAAAAGTCTTTTCAAATCTTTCAAAATAATCAGAAATAGTTTCTCTGGGCTTTTGTTTGCACTGTTGTTTTTGTCCAATCCATTTTTCTAGGAAAAACGTAGGGAATGGTTTTGTATAATTTATGAGCAATTTCTCTACATTTGTTAAGATCAGCAGACTCATGTTTAGGAAAATCTTCCTGGCGTGCTTTCCATTCTGCTTTAGTCATCCATTCCCTTGCTTTGCTTTCAGATACCAGCAAGTGTACAAGCTGAGATAAATCTGGGAATCCCAGGTTATATGTTCTAACACTTGGATCAAATTCTTGAGCAAACTCTAAAGGGTCTTGTAAAGGGTCTGGAAAGTCTTTAGTTAAATTCACAAGTTCATTTCTAGTCCAAGGAGTACACGTAAGCGCAGGCTTACCCCTCCCAGTCACAAGTTTTTCCTTAAAGGGAGCCATAATGATATTTGGACTTTCAATATTTGTTTCCTGGGATGCACTTAATGTTTCCTTTGGGGATGGAGGAGAAAGAGGCAGAGCAGACAAGTTGAGGCACAGAAGTTCAGAAAGGAGAGGAGACAAAGGCACTGAAGGAGGAGGAGCTAGTGGAGAAGTGGGGCATCTTCTCGGAGCTTTTTTCTAATTTAGCAATAGATTCTAACAAATTTCAGTTAATTTCCTGTAAAGCTGTCATTTTATTGTTACCATACTTCAAAGCCTCTAAATACAAATTAAAATGTTTCCCATTTTGCTTATTTTATAGCTGGCTTTTTCCAGTTGTGCACACAAATAAACTAATTTTGGTAAACCAAATGTCCCCATTTTGGCCACCTAAGACCCAAGTTTGACAATTTTCCCATTTTGTTAAGTACTTGGAAGTAAAGGCTCTGTATGTATTATACATGAAGCCAGCCGGAGTTCCAGTGGATGGCTGCCTATCGGGGAGCTTGTCAGCTTTAGAAGCACAATTTCCCATTTTCTTTTGGTTTTGATTTAATATAAAGTCTGAACAATTCCTAAGGACAGTGTAATGGGTTGTGAGAGCACCTCCTAAGAGGCTGTGAACACTCTTACATGTCTCGGTTTCTCCTGCCAGAAGTCCAAAACTACCGAGGGGGCTCAGAGCACCGGATGACCACACTTATGTGTGCGTCCCCAGAGGAGCCATTAATTGATTAATGTGAACGATGGCGAGGAGTCCCTATGGGACGGCTGCACAGAAGGATTGACCTCACACTCTTCCACTAGGTTCTCAGTCACCTGAGAACGCCTTGCGGCTAGAAGGAGCAAGTGTCTCTTTTCTTCAGAGCTAAATGAGTTCAGCCCTCCAGTCTGCTATCACACAAGTTGTTCAGACTTTATAAACATAAATCTTTTCAAATTTAAAGCCAAATTAAAAAGGTCAGCCAACCCAGTTCACTCCAAATTTC